>NC_138101.1:49472397-50142873 GCF_964146895.1 Miniopterus schreibersii
TTGGTGGCTTCTTCAGATGTTCACACAAATCAGAGCTGTATCAGTTCTCTTTTTTCCTGGAGACCCCTGTTCCAGAGCCTTCTGTGGTGTTCCTACTTGGACTGGCTGCTGGTAGGCCTGCTGAGCACCTGTGCTCATGATTTGGCCGCCTCCTTTCTTCTCTCCTGTGCCTTCCAGTTTCTGGGTTTACACCCTCATATTGCTGGAAACATGGCCTCCAGTTGTTTCCTATGAAATGTGCTTAGAAGGTAAATGTCTAAAAATATTTTTATCCTTATTATTAGGAGACTTTTGCTTAATGTTCTAGTTTAGAAGCCCAGGCCTTACCCTTGCCTTCCATTGAGACTTTTCTGCTCAGTTTTCTCTAGAAAATACTACTCGCTGTCCCTGATTTCTTAGGTCTGCCAAAAGTTGTCCAGTGTCTTTCCCAGCTTCTAAATTTTGCAGCCATTTCTCCTCTGTTTTCCTTGTCATTTCTTCAGTTCTCTTGGCTCTGTGGGTTTTATCTTTATTGTTTTCTTGCTCTGTGGGTTTTGCCTTAATTTCTTTTGGTTATTTCAGTGGGTTGCTGGAACAGAATAGAAATAAATGCATGCAGTCAAGCTGCCATTTTAAGACAGAAATCCCAACCAGGTTTATATTTTTTTTCCCTTGACTTTGGAAAGTATAGGTCTTAGCAAATTTAAAAAGCAGAGACAGCACAAGCTATTTCATTGACATTGAATTTTATTAAAATAAAATGTAGGAATGTAGGTATCTCAGGTCTGACCCCCTCTCCACAGCCCACAAGATTAAATGTCTTGTTAAATATACAAAATGACTTTCTGACTAGGACCTGGAAGTCATTTTGACAATTAGGTAATTTTGTTGTAAAATGAATTTAACTGATAGCAAAGAGAAAAATCAGTGAGAGTGAAAGTAATAGGACAAATATTTTCTTTAGAGTCTAGAGATATTTTTTGAAGATCTTTGTGATTTGGATTTGGGGCTCTTTAGAAACCAGAGCAGCTGTGTGATTACACGTCTGGTAGTGATGGTAGAGTAAGTTTAAGTTGTTTACCCCTCTTATCATTGCCTATCTCTTTAGCCAAATGGTGATTTTATTTTACTTGTATTTATGCATGGCTAACTTTTTCTATTTCCTTTTAAAAACCCTTGAGACTTGAGTATGATATTTTGAATTCAATGAGACCAGTGGACATATAAAATTAAATTATAGCAAAAATTTATATATCATTTAGAATTTTCCCCCAAACGTCCTGATCTCAAAGGATGTTGATGAATTCTTTAGAAAGATGTCACAAATAACTACTCACAAGGGATTGTATCTGCAGAACCACTTGTAATTTTTGAATTAAAGATGATTAGAAGCTATATACATGCTACTCTTCAATACCTTAAACTCACCACAAAGATTAATAGAAAACTTTTGTCTTAGCTATGACAATTTCTACAATGCATAATCACTTAAAACCATTTTTAAATAACTCAGATGTAGCCTAGTGTCTGAATATGGGCACACACAGTGCTGTGTGCTTCTGAATCTAATTAACATGATGTTTGAAACATTTTGGCATTTTGATTAGTTATGTAAGTGTAATGAAAAAAATACAGCCACATGAAAGAATGAGGGATGAGTCAGTAAGCTCCATTATTTCATCTGGGTCTATCTTACTGTCTGTTGAAATCAGGACTACATGTGTTTACTGAATTGGTTAATCACCAATAGTAAATTTAAAGAACAGCTTTATTATTTCTTTATATTTTCTGCCTCTTCAGCTAGATTATGAGCTCCTTGAATGGGAATGCTTATCTTATTTTGATTTTTGTATCTTCTGTCTGGTGCATCTTAAGTGTTCTAATAAGTTGTTTTTTTTTATTGTCAACTTTTCTGAAATTCCTCTATCCCATCTTTTGGACTTTTTAATGTGTTTTTCCCACTTTACTTCTCCTGACTACTTTATAAATCTCATTCCCTTTTGCTCTTTTTGACTCGGCCTCCCTTTAGTCCGTTGGGTCACTGGCTCTTCCCACCTACCTGGGAACTCCTCGTTGCTAGGCAACAGGATGTACACATCTTGGTGTGGACTGCACCAGGCACGGTGCTCTGTACATATGTGGTGATCAGTAAGTGTAACTAAGCATAATTACATATGAAGAACTGTATGTTAGGAAGTGTTTTTCAGTGAATGCTTTTATTTACAATACTATAATAAATCCTATGATTTTAATTGGAACTATAACCATACAAATACTATTTGTAATTAGGGAAAAAGTAAAACTATGGATCCAAATAAAAAATACTGGATCCTGGGACACACAATGCAGTCTAAACCAGCAGTAGCAGGGCTAGATAGAAAAGACTACCATGTTTCCAGATTGCCTTTCTTTAAAATTAATCTTTAACCTTAGTTATGCTAGGAAAACACTTTATATCCTGCACCCAAATCGAGAGAACTGTGTTATCTTAATGTGTCTGTTAGAGCATCCTGAAAAGCTGCATGTCACGGGTTGACTTAATGGTGAGATGGGATCAGGTAAAAGTGAGTTGCCAAGACTGTCCTGGATAAAATCACCATTAGGAAAATATTAAATTTGCCGGTAATTCTGTTTGAAGAAATGCTTAAGAGTGAATGGTATTATATAATTTCAAGACAGAGAAAACCATATGTGTTGCAGTAGTATTTGTGAGGAGATAATTCTTGGTTAATGATGTTGAGAGGTTCCCAAGGTTGGCTGGGAGGGTCAGAGGGTTCCTTTTGGACAGAATATCTGCCTTGTCTCTGCTCTGCTGTTACTCCATTAGCCTCTCTCTGAACCAAGTCCAATCTACATTTGCCCCCTTAACCGTGGACCAATGGCATAAAACAGCATAGTAATTACATTATTGCTTGAGCCACAAAATAAGTCCACCTGCTATAGAAGAAAAGCAATCATTTTAAAGAGGTCTTTTGAACTACTGGTGATTTCAGTGCCACAAATTCCATGTTTTAATCCCTCCCCACCCGCTCTCTCTTTCTCTCAAGAAAATGGCATAATGGATTTCAATTGTGCCTCTACACAGAAAATGTTTCTATATTTCTTTCGCAGTTCAGTCAGTCAGACTACTCTGTAGGTGTCTAGTAGGAGGTGAGGTAGGATCTGGGAGCCAGTATGCATTCTCTTCCTTTGTCACCTTCCTTGTATTACACTGATATTTTAAATCAGTCATCAAAATATAGCTAAAGGCAGCTGCTGTTTGGTTCACAGCTCTGGTCAGAGTAGTATCAGCCTTGCTTACTCTAGTGGGTAGAATTGCCTTGGTAAGTATGACTTATATGTACTAAGTCTAGTATTTCTTTCATATGGGATACATTAGTTGACTACTTTCTATCTCAGAATTCACTCTGTAAAGACGTTGCAGAATAGAATGCATGAGTGACTTATCTGAAATTAAACTTGGTATATGCATTTCCAAAATCTACCTCTGTAAAAAAAATACTTATCTTTAGGAGTTTACTGATATATTGGGCAAAAAGTGTTTCATATTTGCTACCATTATTTTGGTAGATATTTCAGTTAATTAGGTAGAATTTTTATTTAGTAAAATTTTATTGTAATAAATTTGTAGGATATAAATATAAACACTAATACCGTTTGTAAATCTTGAAATTGAGTATTATATTTTACTACAATTATTATAATACAGTTCTGAGAAATTTCAAGTCACTCTTAATCTGAATCTTGCTGATAGTGGTTTGTGGGAACCACGGACTCTTAAGGGTCATTAGGATCTGAGGGTTTAATGTGTTTTAGCCCTGTGATACTCAGTAAATTAATAACATCCTTTGTGCATTTTTCTTCGATTGACTTATGATAATAGGTACCAACATCATAGGGATGTTGGAAGGATTAAATGGGTCAATACTTGTAAAATACTTAGACAAGAGCCTGGAACATAAGTATTCAATAGATGTTAGCTGCCATAATAATTATTATTAATTTTTATATTATGCAGAAATTGAAACATTCCATACATATACCTGATAGATTGATACAGCAAATACTTTTATTCAATTGAAATTTAACATCTGTTTTTCCATCTCTACATATTAGCAAGAGACTAATTTACTTAACTAATTCAGGGGATGTTTATTGAATTTATGCATTGGAATGTACTATGCATTTTGGAGAATACAGTCTTTTCCCTCAAGAAATATTTCCTTAACATGCTTAATATAAGAGTAGGAGAGATGCCATATGAGTAAGTGGATTTGAAGTCAGCGAATCTTACACTTTGTAACAAATTGCACAACAAGCTCATGGTTTTTGTTCTTGAGCAGGTTTCTGCATGTTTGTGCTGAGCTTGGTGAAGAAACATTATCGACTGCAGTTTTATATGGTATGTGTTCATCACTATTCTGTAGTCACCGCATATCATAGAAACCCTTACCTTTAATTTTTGTCATAGTGAGAAGATAAAATGCAATCTGCTAGTTGATGCCTAAATGTGAGGGATATTTCAGTTTTGGTTGACTATTAAATACTAAAGGTTGAAGTTGAAACATTTTGGAGGATTTAAAATTTTTAACTATTTTCAAAGTTTCCTAAAAACGTTTTTAAAAAAGATTTTCAAAGGCTATACAATTAAAACCAATTATTTGGATTCCCTAAATTTGTAGAAATTTGAAGCATTTCTATAGATTCCTGAATAGTTAGTCTGAGAAGCCTCTACCATATTTTTCTACGGAAGTAACTGACTATGTTTGACTTGAGTATAAAGGGAACAAAGCCTATATTTTCTTGGTAACTATGGTTAATCATAAAATTGCACAGTTCTTTTTGGACTACGGTATTTTATTCAGTTTATCATTGAACGGTGTTCAGTGTTTTATGAAATTTATCACTGTGTATGATGAGCTTTTTTTATTTCCTTAAAAGGTAGCTAATTGTAAGACTAAAATGAAAAGCACAGTATTTAGATCTGTGAATTCATGTATTAGTAAGGCTTGTTTTGGATTTGGGATATATTTCCTATTCTTTATGCTTTGCTTTCTTCCATTAAGACTTCTGGCTGAGAAATTATAATATTTCTTAAATTTCTAATTTCTGGAGACGTTGAAAGGAAAAGAATAAAATTCTCAATATAAAATCCAGAAACCATCAAGACAAATTAGAATTAATAGGATCTCCTATGAAAATATGAATGGTGCCTATTGGAAAAAATCATTTATGCATTTTTAAGCAACCAGGGTAAAAGAGAATTGGATCCTTTAAGCAGATAAAAATAAAATAAAACATCAATATAGTATTTGCTGAAATAGAAAATAGATTTATTATGAATGAATAAAAATCTAAGGATTTTGAAAAGTAATAAATTCCAATCAACATGATGACACTGGTACGTGGAAACGCGAGCTTTGTTCCATTCACATTCCACTCATACCGATGACGCTGAAAGTCACTGAAGGCCATGGCTCAGGCTGCGTGGAATCAAACACGGAGGCCTTTGGAAATCTGAAGCCCCCGCTGCGGTTGCGCAGAGCGGTGACGATCAGCTTTCCAGTACAAGAGGACGGCCTTCAAGGGCAGTTGGTCTCTGCTGTTTTGAATCATTTGCATTTCGAAATAACTCTTTGTGGGACAAAGTTACCATAATGAACTCTGGAAGAAGAATGGAGTTTAGCAGGTTTAATAACTGCAGGGCACAGGGTACAGCGTTCCTCTCTCAATGCCATGGCACCATACGTTTCTCATCATTTTAATCCGATGGTTCGAGACTATGGTTTATTCTTTATATGTTTTTAAAATTTATCTCAGTTTTATTATAAGCATTCCATTTGTGTGTAAATTATGATTACTTTTTAAAACATTTTCATGGTTTTAAGGTTTCAGTAGGCACCAAAATGAATATAATTTGCTAACGACATATATTTTGTGTGACCTTATCTTACAAAATTTAACCAAAATCATGCTAGAAATTCGTGTTTAAAAGTTACTCTTGCTTCCTGGCTGCACTGATCACCCGTGTTCACTAACTTTTGTGTTGTTGGGCTATTAACAGTTCGCATGGACTCATGTCACTTTACTGATAACAGTTACTCAGTCACATCTTGTCATCCAAAATCTGTTTGAAGGCATGATATGGTAAGGGGACAGAATTATGCTGCTTTATATTTATGTCGTAGCATTTTTAAAGCTCTTTCACATTGAACGGTGTCTCAGATTTCTACTAAAATGTGCTGTTTGTTGTTGCTCTACTCCCTTAAAGCACCTTACTGGGTTTTGTTTATTTTACTCTTTGACACCTGGAAGACAAACACGTTGTTCACTGGGAATATTCCTCTTTCAGGTTCCAAGTAAAATGAAGAAAGTCCTTATAAAAGCTCCAAACAATTATTTACATTTTCAGGTTTTACTGCATTTGAATGTCTTTTTATATTTAAAAGCATAGCTTTTAAAAAGAGCATGCTATTTACGTGGAACGCAGGAAGAGCCTGACCGTTTGCCTGCCAGCAGTGTGCTGGCAAAGCCTTTTCTCCAGGTGAAAGGGGTCGGTTCTGTGCCTGTGCATAGGAGGAGGTGCTCAGATTTCAGGTGTATGGAGTTGCTTGCTATATAGCAGAGGCTTGCAGATTCAGAAAGCATTTTTGTAAGTTAAAACCTAGTTTAATATTACAAAAATTATTAGTTAAAAATTAGAGTGGAGAAAAATGATTTTAAGAAATTTGATCATATTTTCCCCACATTTAAAAAAAACATTAATTAAAATCCTTTACAGGAGGTTTTATTAAAATAAATTATTCCCTTGACAGCTTCATGATTTTTAGCTAAGGGTTTGGGGGTGTGTGCACAGTTAGAATCATTTAAGATTATCTTCCATATGTAAACTTTTAATTGATGGGGGGAAGTTATTAGATTAGTAGGTTCTGTATAATTACTAGGGTTTAATTAGTAACTATAGGCTAAGATAGAATTAAAATTGATAATTTTTCCTGAGAGAATTTGTATTAAGAGCTTGGTATAACTTTATCAGATTATACTCTGTCTAAACCAAATGACTCATTTCCATTTTGAAAGGCTGCTTTTTAAATATTCTTTTCTCATCGATGTTTCTCTCTCCCTCTCCCTTCCTCTATAAAAAAAATCAATGAAAGTATTTTAAAAATAGTTTATACTATTATAACTTGTTCCTCATAAAAATGAAACTTGAAAGTCCACAGTTATAGAAATTGTTATTTAATATTAAATGTATTATTTAGTATCTTCCTTAGCAATATTTTCCTACTATGTTAATTTATTTATAGATTTTGCTCTGCTTAATTCTAAGCATGCAAATTTGGTTGATATTTAATATTTCTAATAATGTTTTGGCAAATGTTATGTTCTGGACTAGTCTGCAGTGTAATTCAAAGGATTATTAAATTGGTTCATTATGAGTCATAAGCTGTATAAAATATTTGCCACTTAATCATATGAACTTTTTTCTACTGACTTTTTTTTAAAGGTTCCTTGTCCCAATATCCAGTGTTATCTGCAATGACATAACTGCTTACCTTTTTGGATTCTTTTTTGGGAGAACTCCATTAATTAAGGTAATTATAAAATGTCACAAGCAAGCCACGACCCTACCCTTAAAGATCCGCCACTGGAGACTTGGCGCTTTGCCCATCGTTGGCTCCCGAGGGGCTTTGATCTCCTTTGGCTGCGTGTAGCAGCCAGAGTTGGGCAGCGAGTGTGTTTCCCGATGGGGCCGCCTGGTGCCCCTGACGGTTCTTTCGGCTCCCCTCTCCCGGGGAGGCTCTCCCCTCTCTGCTGGTTTCTCAGCTGCTGTGCGGGTCTCCTTCCCGCGGCTCCCCAGCAGCCCCAGAAACAAGCCTTTCCTGGCCTCTGCTCCCCCAGCTGGCTCCCTGTCCCCTCCTCCGCCACACCTGTTGAAAGTGTGCATCCCAACATCTTGACACACTCGTGTCCACTGTAAGACTTACACCCAAACTCATTAAGAAAAATTGGGACCCTACAGTAAAATACTAATAATGTAAGTAATAAGGAAAAGATAAAATAAGGGAAAGGAAAGTACGTGTGAGCAGACCATGTTTGTTTTGCCTTAGATTTGACTTTTTACTGTCATTGCAGGCAAAGGAGGAAATCAAATAATTTGTAAGTTCCCATTTTGGGGAAGAAAGAATCAAACCAGTCTTTATGGAAGAGCAGACTTGTCCTTTAAAACCCTTCCATAAATTCTTTCCCACAGCAGCCCAGCACATGGCATCAGGCTGAGCCATAGGGGTACAAGCAAGCTATATACAGGGTGTCCCCTCAAAATGTATGTACTCTTTAATAGCTGATGATTATTAAATGAAAATGAAGTTTATTTTAATAAACACTGCCTTTATAATTATTCAAAGTGTGTGTGTACATTTTGGGGCGACATCCTGTATTTTTCTTAGGTGTCTAAAGCTGCTCCAGCACAGAGCAGTGATTAAGTATTCAAGGCTCCTAGGCCAGCTGAGAAGTGCCTGGCTTAGGAGGCCTTTAGAGAGGCTGCTACGGCTGTAGCGACTCTCACTGTCTGATTTTGAACTTGGAGTTGTAATGAGTTTACTAGGCTGGATTAGTTGCATAATATATTCAGATGTAATTAAGTTCACCCCTAAGTCAATATGCTGTGGAACAGTTTAATTTGATAGCCTATCTTTAATCAGCAGGCACTTTTGCATTTGAGTCAGCTCCCAGTTCCTGACAATAATACTAAGTTACCCTAGGAGAAGGTGTTATCAGCCCCGTTGCTGTGGCAGAATCATCAGATATGTCAAGAAACCATTTCTGCCGACCCTCTTGGCTTGAACATCACAAGAAGTCTGTATGGAGCTCGTGTAGCTTAACTCTCACCCGTTTCCATCTGCAGACACTTCCCTGGGATCTTTATTTGGATTCTATCCCTATTGTTCCACTGAAAGCTTCATCACAGAAGCCGTCAGTGATCTGAGCACAGCTCCCCACACACCAGTCCTCGCTTTGCAGGGCACCCCTGAGCCTTCCCCTCCTGCCCCTGCACCACCAGGTTCCAGAGCGTCCTCCCGACTCCTCTCCCTGACAGCCTCATTAACTGAGAAACAGTGGCTCTCATCTGAAACAAACAGTAGCTATTGTTAGAAGCACAATATTTTCCTTTCCTCGTGGAGACAGACATAGAGGGTGCCCAGAGGGAGAAGGGCATGCAAACACTTGGGGAGCAAATACCGTATCTGGGGCCGTGGACCGTTTGGCCATCTGAGAAAGAGGCGCATTGTCTGCATGACCTTTTGGGGAATACGCGGAAGCCTGGTGTGCTGCAGTGTCCGTGTTTAGTGAGGCTCATTCTGGTTTTGGTGCATGTCAAATGTCAGGGCCTGATATGTGTTACATACTACTAGAGAAGTTTGTACAAATGAATTGGGATCATGGGATGAAGGGGAAAGGGTTGCAGAGCCATTCCAGGAAGATGTACAAGGTGCTGGGGGCATTCATCAAACAGAGCTTGCATATGTATTGTGCTTGGTGAGTGCAGTAACTCTCTTTAATTTTATTTGGCCTTTTCTAGCTGTCTCCTAAAAAGACTTGGGAAGGATTCATTGGCGGTTTCTTTTCCACAGTCGTGTTTGGATTCATTGTGAGTTTTACTAAGATTTATATTTTATATTTTGAAAAATGGTAGCAAGTTTATCAGTCTATCCTAAACCTGAAAGAATTAAGCCACAAAATGCTAATAATGTATTTATTGAAACCCTCTAAACAGAATCTATTCTGTACCCCAGTAGCTCTCATCCTGGCCTCATATCGGAGTCACCTGGGGAGCTTATTCCATATGTATGTCCCAGCCCCATCCCAGGGCAATTAACTCCCCCAGTTGATTCTAATGTACAATGAGGCCTTGAGACCCTCTGCTGTGCTGTTGTGTTCTGGCAGTTTCGAACAGCTGTTGTGTCCTGTGGGGGACACAGGTGCTGGGACAGGTGGTGGCCTTGAGTAAAAGCAGAGAATACAAATGATGTTGAGGAGCTCTGCCTGCCTTACACATGCTGCTACTTGACTAAGCAAGTGCTTGAGGCTGTGAGCCCAGCGTGCAGGAAAAGTTTGTTAAAATTAATTGATGTTCACATTTAGCCATGAATTAATGGGTCTTGTTAATGTTTTAAAAATTAGTTTACAGTTATGGAATGTAGGTTTTTGTTAAAAGTTATCTCATAAGAATCAATAAAGATACAGTAAAATGGCTGGATGTAAGATAAATATATTTAAAAATTACTGTTAGGAAGTTAAATTTTTTAAAAGTGTAGTCCCTGACAGTTCTAGAATATATTCCACAGCCAAATATAGAGTAACTAGAAACAGCATGGAGCTTTGAAAGAGAGCAAATATATGAAAATGTATCAGGTTCCTGGATGGAAAACTATCATAATTCCTCTGTTTAATTAGCAGGTTGACTTCATTCTCAGTGAAAATTCCAGTAGGATCCAACAAAACTAATCCAGTCAGTGCTTATGTTGCAGAATATTGATGAGACAATGATTCATAAACAGAATAGTGAAAAGGGAACTGATCCTGTCCAATGTTTACACATCACAAAACAGGGGAGAATTAGAACATAGTTAAGTTAAATAATGCTCCAAGAATTTGGTATTGTTAAAGAGTAATTAGAAATACTACAGGAAGAACCATGTCATTGGAAGAAAATAAACAGCTACCCTGTAAGAATGAAATGTATGACAAAAATAATGAGGAGGCACAGTATATATTTTTTAATAAGTAATTTTGAGGAAACTGGTTAAAAGCAAAATCAGTTTATTACCATTCCTAGTGTCAATTTGCACTTCTGTTAACCATTCCTGAGCAATATAATGGGATGAGTGGCTGCAAAATAAAATAAAATAAAATGTTGTCTAACAATTTAAATTTAAAATGAAGTTTTGTTTTATGTATCTTCTTCCATGGCTGAGAACAGCTATATTAAAAATTGCATTGTTGTGGTCAGGGAAAGACCAGTGTAGTCGAAGTCTTCTGGGTTGGTTAAGAACAAAGGTGTTTTTCATCTGTACTTTTTTTTTTTAGTAATTTGAAGTCACTGGTTATTTAATAATTTATGAAATTAAATTAATATAACATTTATGCAAAGAACTTCAGTCCTGTACTCTCCCATACCTTAGTAATTACTGGCTTCTGCTAATGTTAGTTATGCATACTCTAGAAAAGTAAAACCTTGTTTGAATGTTTAAATCAGCTGCTTTTTTTCTCTCCTCTTCCCTCTTTTAATTGTGGTCATATCGAGATAATCTCATCGATTTCCCAAAGGCCTTTGGTTTTCCCAGTGACTTTGCAAAGTCTTTTATTGGGCCAGTTTTGACCGTCGAGTGTGAATGCGAAGAAACGTAGGCATTCTATCTGTGACCTTCCTGCTGACACAAAACACACACTCACACAGTTTTCCCCAATGTTTCATGAACTCTGGCTTTGTTACTCAGGCCGCCTACGTGCTGTCCAAGTACCAGTACTTCGTCTGTCCAGTGGAGTACCGGAGCGACGTGAACTCCTTTGTCACGGAGTGTGAGCCCTCAGAGCTCTTCCAGCTCCAAAGTTATTCCCTCCCTCCCTTCCTAAGGGCAGTGCTGCGACGGGTAAGGTCAACGTGGGTCTGGGTCCTCTATCCCAAAGGTTAAGGTTTTTATAAGAAATTGACTAATGTAGAGTTTTTCATTCTCTGATGCAGAAGTGGTTTCACAGTCTGCTTGGCATCAGTGATGTAGTCTAGCCCTTTGTAATTTCCCTTTCTGGAACATAAAATGGGTATTACTATCATACACTTGTTTTTCTTAGGAATTTACTTGCCTAATGGTTTGAATAATGTTAATTTATCTTATATTTGTTTTGAGGACATTTAAAAATATTCCTTAGATTTCTACAAATTGGATGAGTTACAATAAGTTTCACAGGTAATTGGCATGAATTGGCTAAATTTAAAAATTAATTAAAATTTACCAGCTCAAAGATTGCTTGATTTTTCAGGGGACCTTTGCTAGTAAAGAAAGCTGCTGCTTCGAAAACCCAGTTTCCCTCAAGGCCTTACACTGAAGGATGTGACATGCAGAACTCTGCTGATGTGTTACTTGAAATGGGGAATCAAATAATTGTGTGTCTACACTCGAGTATATATGTGTATCTGAAACATTTTATTTTTAACTCAAGTCCATAACTTTTTTTTTTTTTTAAACGTATCTGTTGATTTCAGAGAGAGGAAAGGAGAGGGAAAGAGAGAGAGAGAAACATCATTGATGAGAGAGTCATTGATCGGCTGCCTCCTGCACGCCCCCAACTGGGGGTCGAGCCCGCAACCCGGGCATGTGCCCTGACCTGGAATTGAACCCCGATCGCCTGGATCCTAGGTCGACACTCAACCGCTGAGCCACGCCCGGCCGGCTAAAGTCCATAACTTTTGAGAAGAATAAATTATTTCTGTCCTTGAGTGCTCAGTACATGGATTCCAAGAATGTTTTCCATGTCCAGGCTATCTGTTATCTGCTATAAAACTTTGGATACTGCCAGTCTTTGATTAGGAGCAAGGCCGTTGCTTTGAGAACAGGTCCAAAGATTGGTGTTCCCAATAATGGTTGTTAAACCACACCTGCTATGCACAGTCGAGAGTTTGTAGTTTCAGTTTCTTTAAAGTGGAGCAAGGAAAAAAATAAAGTGGAGCAAGAACTAAGCATTCACAGAACAATCTGCAGAATTCTCTGTTTTTATGATCTCCGCAAATCTTTTATAATTGTCTTACTGATGCACTTTTTAAAGCAACTTATTTTCATGTGTTTCCATAGCATTTAACTTAGTATTAAGAGAAAGACCAACTTTTCCCTCACTTTGTCATATAAAGTTAAAGTGAAATAAAATACAGAATTTAAATACATTACATAATTACAAAAACAAAGCACTACTGGTAAAAAACAAATTCAGAAGTTAACTCAGCTGACTCTTGGTAAGTCTACAGCTCAAGTGTTGTAGAAATTTCTAGATGCATTAGACAGTGGCCTGCCAGCTGCTAGGTTTCGGTGTGCCAGGCACTGTCACTGTGCATACAGAGGGCATGAGAGTGCTGGCTAAGAACAGGATGGTAACGAGAGCTTGCAGTGTTTTTCTCCCAGGAGCTTGAAAGTTTGTAAAATTAACAAAAATGTGGTATATGCTTTGACTCATTGTTCTTAGATTAGGTGACATGTTCAAATACAACCTCCCCTCTTTTCTTCCTCTTTAGGAAAGAGTGAGCTTGTATCCTTTCCAGATCCACAGCATTGCTCTTTCAACATTTGCATCTTTGATCGGCCCCTTTGGAGGCTTCTTTGCCAGCGGATTCAAAAGAGCTTTCAAAATCAAGGTATGTGTTCAGGTTCTTTTTTACATTATTAGAAAATGTAATAAAGTTGGAATTCGGTTCTCCGTTGGTCTCACACATTAAGCCCCTTGTGTCAGCCTTTTTTGTAGAAATGGCAAGTGTTACTTAATTGGGGACAAGCACAGAATCTTGGTCCTTCAGGTGCTCATCCTAGAGTCCAGCCATGAATTCTCTGAAGATTGATGCCTGCCACAGTCTCACTTCAAGGGAGAGACAGGGAAGCCTTTGAATATGTAGCTGCCCATTTACTACATCAGGGGTCAGCAAACCTTTTCTGTAAAATCCTGTGTTTATTAATCATATCCTAACTACTCACCTCTGAACTCTGCCATCATCTTGGGAAAGCCTGGTAGACAATATATCAATGAGTGGGCATGTTACTTATTTTGTAAATAAAGTTAATGAAACTTTACAAAAACAGGCTGGATTTGGTCTGTGGGTAGTTTGCTGATCCCTGTCCCAGATTCTTGAAATTATCCCTATGTTTTAAGTTAATTTCTCATAAAGTGACATATGTTTGCCCTGTTCCTTCAACTCTCCTCACGTGGCTTCACAACATTAAGATTGAATGTTGTGCCATTAGAAGTTAGAGGGCAGGCCTCTTGGAGGAAGTGGCATTTGAGCAGTAATCTGATCAAAGAAGGGGAATGAGTTCTGCAAAGACATCTAAGGAAGAGAGTTCCAGCAAGTGCGAGGGCGTAGAGGGACTCAGCCTGTAAGAAGGGGGAAAGAGCAGTGTGGCCAGATCCCGTCGGGCCCCAGGAGCCAGGGATATAAATGAACTCAGTGAGGACTTGCAATGGGGAAGGTAGTGGGTTACGTGGGATGTGATATACAAAAGTGTGTAAGATGTCCCTGTTCCCAAGATGCTCAGCACCCACTAGGGGAGGTAATACATGTCCATGAAGAACCAGGCAACAGTCATGCATCACTAGTGTCCTGTAGAGGCTGCACACAGCAGAGTGGAATTGAGTTACCATGGCTCTCTTGTGCTTTGGTTAGTAGGGAAGAGAAGGAAGGAAATGTATTGGCAAAAATTAACCAAGTAATTTCTCAGTAATTGCTTTATGCAGAGAAGTGTTATATTTAGAATGGTGTTTTTTTAATGGCTTCTAATCCAGGGTTTCCTGTTGACTACTGAGATTTTTTTGCATGTCTGAAATGAAGGTATAATTGTTGTTGCATTTTAAGATGTTTACTGGTTGCCTGAGTAAACTAAAAGAGGAATTCATCATTGCCATTTCCTGGGCACTGAGAAATGTGGCCATAGCTGTCCAGTCAGTTTGCAGAGGCTTACTAACCATTCCCTCAGTTTAATGGACCAATGTGTCCCGAATTAACATCTATTTTTATTTTATTTTTACCTCAACACTTAAAAAGAGAAGAAATAGTTATCATAGTAGTAAAATGTTTATTTCAGAGTAAGAACTATTAGGATAAATATGAGTAAGAACTAGATGTACATCTGTCAACAGCACTAAAATAACTCCCCAAATAGTTCCTGCTTAAACAGAAAAGTAGTTTATTAGTACATTAGTATATTAGTCATAGCTGATAGCTCTTTTGATTTAGAAGTTTTGTGAACTGAAAATAGTGCTGTATTTAATCAATATTTAACTAGTGTTACTTGAATGTTGCTGTTCAGTTCAGTAATGTTCTAACATGGGTACATATTTAAGATGTGGTTTTACTCTCTTGCACATGTTCTAATAAGTTTGTATGTAGTGGGAAAATCCAGTAGTAAAGTATTTCCTTAATGTCCATGATTCCAGAGACATTTTCTGATAGGAATTTTATAGCAAATGGCTTTTTTGAAAATTTGCTAGTGTGTTGGTTTGTTTCGGCAGGATTTTGCAAACACCATTCCTGGACACGGAGGGATAATGGACAGATTTGACTGTCAGTATTTGATGGCAACGTTTGTGCATGTCTACATCACAAGTTTTATAAGGTATGTTTAGATTTTTTTTAAAAAATGTTTTCATACTTGATTTCTTGAAGTTCTCATTTCCTTAGGCGTTAGTTTGAATGAGTTGCTTTGTCAGTGGGGATCTATAATATCAATAGATCAGGGAATGATGGCTGCTGGAGCTGTGTCACACTGTAGCTTGAGCAGTATAGTTAGATTATAATTATTTTTCGTACATTTGAACTTAAGAAAAAAACAGTAGTACATGCTATGGTCTTTATAGGGCCAAGTTAAAATCCACTCAGTACGGTGGATTGGGTTGGAACATCACAAGATTTAATTTCTCTATTGTGAGTAAGGCATTGATGGTGAAGACAGAGAATTAATCAGGAGGACAGGATAATTCACCCAGTTCCCGGTTACTGCTTGAGGGCCTGTTATGTGTTGGGAAATGTTCCAGGCACGACTGTAGCTACGAACAAGACAAACCAAGCCCTCCCTCGGAGCTTACATTCTTTTTGGGGAGTTGGAGGGAGAAGGGGCAGAATCGGACAATAAACACATAAATATAGCTTGTTAGGTGGTTATAAGCTCCACAGAGGAAAATAAAATAAGCTAGGGGATTATGGTTGGGTGGGGTGGGTTGGAGTGGGGTGAGTGGAGCAGGGTTGCTATTTTATATAGGGTGTTTATTCTTGTTTTTAAACCTCAATGTTTTGGGTCTGCCCCCCAATGCCCATTTGGGGTGTGAAAACTACCCACATGTTAACTTTATTTTCCATGGTCTCTCCTAGTGCCTAAGCCATAGACAACGTGTATTTCCTTCATAGACTTGTTTGGACAGAAACTCCTATTTCTAGACCCCTAAATACACATTTTAAATATACACCATAGCGGCGTGAGAATTTTTGTACTGACACTTACTTTCCTTGAGTTGCCTTGTTAGGAGTCTGCATTTTTCTTGAGTAGTCTCATTAGTTTGTCTTGTTAACCTTTCCAGAGAATCCACTCCTGGCTTTGTTAACTTCTCTGTATATTTGTTTCCTGTTTCACTGCCATCCATTCTCTTCCTTCCTCTTTCTTTAGGTTCAATTTTCCGCTCACTTCTCGAGCTTCTTGAGATAAAGATGACAAAGGTTTTCAGCCTTCTGGTCTAATACATTCACCTGAGACTGGACGTCTCCTCTTAAGTACTGCTTAATGCTCATCCCAGATGTTGTATTTGTGTTTGTTGCATTTACTCCGTTACAGATGCTTTCTGATTTCCAGCGTTACAGATTCTTTGACACGTGGAGTATTTAGAAGTGTAACTGATGCGTCTCCAGACAAATGGAGATTTTTCTCCTTCTCTTTATTGATTTTTGCCTTAATTCCACGATGGTCAGAAAACACACTCTCTTATTTCAGTGTTTAACATTTATTGAGACTTGCCTTATGCCTCAGTGCACTGCCTGTTCAGGTACATGTGCCACGTGCACATGAGACAGACATGCCTTCTGCAGTCTGGAGGGCGTGTTCTGTGTGGCAGCTGGGTCAGGTTTAATTTTCTGTACTTTTTTTTTCTGTCCCCTTATTCTGTCAGTTACAAAGAGACAGCTTTGTCAAAATCTCCCACTGTGATTGTAAATCTACCTGTTTCTATTTTTAATTCTGTCAGTTTTTGCCTTATATACTTTGAGGTGGTGTTAGGTAGATACACGTTTGGCCTGTCCTGTCTCCCTGTTGACTTACTTCTCATATCATTATATGAAGCCCATCTTTATGTAAGCCTTGCTTAAAGCCTGTTTTGTCGGGTAGTAGAAGAGCTGCATCAGCCTCTCTCTTTTTATTTAGCATTCCTTTATCCTTGTAGGGAAAGTGTGTTTTTCTCTTCTAACAGGCATATGGCTGGATTTTGTTTGGTTGTTTTATAACCCAGTTGACAGTCTTTGCCTTTTTGTTTGGAATGTTCAGCCTATCTGTGCACGTTATTTACTGATATAGTCGAGTATTGGTAATTAGTGGTTAGGCCCCCAGAACGCTGTCTTTTCGGCAGATGGCAGCGTTTAGGGCATTAACTGATACTTAAAAAATTTTTTTTTGAATGTGCTCTCCTCCCAGTAGAGAAGTCATGCTGAGCCGCTTTGCCTGCCATTTGAAAGCAAATATTTAGACTGTTAGAGACACAGCGCTGGTGCCAGGATGCTGCTAGCTGGGAGCACCTGCTGACAGTTTTGCATTTAGCTGAACTTGCTAGAAAAGCCTCCCTTTTCTCTGTGGGCCCCTACCCTGGGTTTATGTGATGAAGTTGCTGAGTCTTTTGAAGAAATCTAAGACGAGCTGTGTCCTGACGTGAGGAGACTATGGCTGTGAGAGACATACAGCTGCAGTTTTTTGGCATTTGCATGAAGGTGACCCACGGGATGGCTAAATCTGCATACTGTGCAGTTTTTTTAAATCCAAGATGTTCACTGTGAGATCACTATATAGCAGGCATTTCTTTGTTGCTGGGGTTTTCTACTTCCTGTAGTTCCATTTGAACTGAACAGTCCTTAGAAGTCACAGATGACTCGTGTAAATGTCTTTCTCTGTACCATTCTCCATATATTACTTACGTCTTTTTCCCATTGGAGTTTTCTCACTGCTCTTCATGAAAAGTAAACCATGCTCCTCTACTCAGCTGTGCTGTAGAGATTACAAAGAACGATACGTGTACATTAAAATCTGAATTAGGTTCGTTCTGAACTTGACAAAATAGCACATTAGAATATCAACACAGGTGGTCTCCATTGTCTGAGTGGGTTGAGTTCTAGAGCCCAGGAGGTGGGAGACGCAGTCCCCTGGGTGTGAGTGTCCTGGCAGGAAAGGCGTGAGGGCGTGAGGGCAGGAGGCCTGTCCTGGAGCTGTCTGACTCAGTGCACAGTGAAGGGTGGGAAGCGAAGGGCTGGAGCAGGGACGTTGGAGGAGCATGTCGAGTCAGTGGCCTTAGCTACTTCAGTTCAACCTGGGCTCGCTCCCTCCCCATGGGACTGCTAGGGGAGGTGGGAGAGGAGGGCAGGGCTCTTCTCCTTTCACCTAAACAGACCCACTTGCATTCTTTCTTACACTGGGTTCACCTAAGACTTTTCTTTGAACAAAGGCTGTGGCACCTGTTGTAGATGCTGGTAGGAATTCAGTGCTGGGCTCAGAACCGTTGTGTCCTGTCTCTTGAACATTCGTGGTTTCCTGGGGTAGTTCTTCAAGAAAATACCTCCTTTGACTGAAATTTCTTTGAAGCTAACAAGCGAAAGACTATTTTCATCCGCCAGGAATTTTGCTCCTTTCCTTATAGTTTTTGTGACCTGTCCAGTCTCAGGATTCCTTATCTCTCCCCACCTCTAACTCAGGTTGCCCTTCTGAGAGTTTTCGTAGAGCTCGGATCTGCGCCCCCTGCGTTGCCCAGTATTGTTCCTGGGTTTTGCGTTCTGCTTTCTCTCCACATCTAGACTGCACGCCTCTCAGCGGAGAATCGTCTGGGTTTTTATCCTGTTGTTGACACTAACATTGGGCATTAAAGTGAGCACTGACCAAGAGCCGTTTCCATTCTGTAAAGATTGCTCCTCTACACTTACAGGCAGGGTTTACTTTATATTGTGGGTATGTGCTTCCTTCGTCTCCCTTCAAATAAGCATGAACTCTTTCTGCTTTGTTCCCAGGGGCCCGAATCCCAGCAAAGTGCTGCAGCAGTTATTGGTGCTTCAACCAGAACAGCAGTTGAATATATATAAAACCCTGAAGACTCACCTCATTGAGAAAGGGATCCTGCAGCCCACCCTGAAGCTATAGCTGGACCCAGAGAGGGAAAGACAAGCGACACTAAGGAATTCTACAGAAAAGCACCGACAGATGAGATTTTGTAAATGTACAGAAAAAGGTTGGAAAGGCACTAGAGTGAAGATTTACAGACATGAATGTTTCTTCTCTGAAATTACTGTGAATATTTAACAAATACTTCCTTGATCTAAGTTATGAAATACGTAGCAAACTGTCATCAGAGTATCCTGTACTTTTTCTAAAGTGTATTTTCTGATTTTAACTTTCTCTCCCTTCCTTGACATTTTCTTAATTTAAAAGACTTGTTTTAAAGAGTCCGATACTATAAAATGAGTCAGTGGAGGATGTCTTAAGATTGCAGCTGGCAGCGGGCCCTTTGCACAAATATTTACTTCTGCACTTGGAGCTGCTCTCAATCTTAGCTGAATGTTTTATGTGGGGCACAGTGGGAAGTTCATGCTCCTGCACTTCCTCCACTTTGGGTTTGAAGTATTTTCTGAAGGCTGAATTGGGTCCAAATAAAAAAAGGGTTTTCCACTTTCCAAAGTAAGTAAGTAATCATTTGCCAGGGGAAAGCATTCCACTTTTAGGTAGGTTTGAAATTCGAGAGAGGGAGGCTGAAATTTCTACCTTTATTGGCTGACTCTACTTCTGATAAAGTTTGGAAAAACCTAACATTGCAAAATCTCTGCAAGAGAAACAAAGGAGAGTTCTGCTCTGAAGAACGTAACGTATGCACCCTCCACAGATTATCTGCAGATGACAGTAGCTCAGGAGACAGCGTAAGACAGTGATGTGGCACAGGCTACCTCATGGTCAAGTGTTCTGCTTTTCCTTGTTTCCCTGGGAACTGATTTCTAGAAGTTCTGTAGCCACGAGCACAAAAGATCAAGAGTAGTGAGTAGGGGTGGTGGCTGAAGCAGAGAGGGGGTGCCCAGCTGAGAGAGAGAGTGACCCATCTCTGGATAAGGCTTTGTATCCTGGGCGCCCTTCCTGGTCCCCTGTGCAGCCCATGGACACTCACCTGGCAAGAAGGAAGATCTGCCTGCAGCAGGCCCAGCTCCACCCCGACTCCATAGGAGCAGCTCATCTCTGTCCAGTTCCTCTTTCACATCATGTCAGAAAACCCGAGGACATCAGCTGAAGATATTTTTCTTGCAAGAATGAAAATCAAGCAGAAGTAATTCCCACCGTGAACAAAAAGCACATGACTGTCAAACCTTTCTCTGAGGACGGGACCCTGGGACCAGACGAGGACATGTTTCTCATCAATGAATGTAAATAAGCTCACGTTGCTGTATGCTCTTTACAACCACATTTATTGAAGAGTCAGCAATAAACCTTTGAAAGTTGCCTATTGCTCCTTGGCTAAATGTTCAGAGAGGGGAGATAGATATATTTTAAAGAATGTTTTACTAATGAAAAGAGGAAATATTTTTGTTTAAATCAGAACAAAGTTCCATTATTTTGTATTTCTGTGATACTATTATGCCTACAATTAAAGAGTGTAGACACACAAGGGCCCCACTACAGATAGCCCTGGGATGTGATCTAGAAGAGCTGTTCTCTCACATGCCCTGCACCATTACAGTGGAGAGAGAGGAACTCGGTACCAAGAGTCTGATTTCTCGGTTTGGCAACTGGGTGTATTCAGTCAGCGTGATTGCACACTAGTCCATAAAAACCTAGAATTGGCATCAGAAACTATTTTAAGACAAAATGAGCACCTTTTTAAAATCAGGCTACTTACAAGTTAGTTTTCAGCATATCTCATTATTTGCCTCATAAAAGCTCCAAATGTTGATCATACAAGAATTTAGCATACCAAAGTTTAAAAATAAAATGAAAATTTTGTAATAGGAAGTTAGGTTGACAAATTGGTGATTTGCACAATAGGAACTCATTGAAGACACACAGTTCCCTCGCATTTTCTTGAGTAACTGGTGAGGCACTGCGATGCAGAATTATGAGAACATCACTGAATACATGTATTATAAAATCAATATTATAATAAAATGTTAAGCTAGAAATATTTGGGGTCACAATAATAGCTTTCCTCAAATATACTGTGAGTAGGTGTACATTATTCTGTATGTATAAAAGTAAATTCTTTTAACAAAGCACTAAAGTACCTTTTTAGTGCACTTTTATAGCATGTATATTAAAATAGAAGATATTTTATCAAAAGATAGCCATAAAACCTGGATTTTAATCACTTTTGTATTTGCACTATGAAGAGAGCTTAAATTCTAGTATAGCATCACGGTGGCAGAAAAATGAAAGACTGGGAACTTCCTTCACAGTGATGGCTTATTGCTCCAAATTTGCTATTTTTGGTGGTACTCTGATGGTACCAATTGTTTCACTTTTAAACCTGTGGGATGTAAATGTTTCCTCAGTGTTTCCCCCCTTGTGGTGGTGCAGATATACTTACTGTCTGAATATGAAAGACCACACTCACCCACCCATCACCCCCCTTTTTTTTCATTTACAGCATCACTTTGTATTTTGGTATGAACAAAGATAGTTTCACCTTGTTCAGTGAAAAAGAAATAATAGGAACTGTACATATACTGTGTATGGGCAGGAGATAGTTTATGATATGTGTCAATCAGTTCTCTGAATCTTTTACTGAAACAGGAAAAATAAAACAAATAAGTCACATTTTGACTTTGTTGTTCCACTTTCTCATTGGAGGAGAAACCTCCGTTCAACTAATGTTTACAAAATGATGGATATACATGAGTATTGTTTATTTTGTGTTTTCTGTTACCAACAGCTACAGTGAATCTTTGGGGATGGCGATGATTAAGTTCTGGTGCTGACCAAACAGGTGTGTGGGTTGAGAGGTGATGTTCGTTTACTAGGAAGAGTACGGAATTTCAGTGGCACTTTCCACAGTGTGTAATTATACACATTTGCTCTGGTGAATCTGATCCAGTCCCCACTAGAACTTTAAGTTCTATGGATGCTGAGTGGCACCTGTTTTGATGGGCTCAATGCCAGCACTCCCTAGGCCCTCAAGCTTTGGAACAAGTGAATGGGTTTGGGCGTCTGAAGACTTCACTGTGCATGTTTCCACATGTGGCTCTTGGACAGCCCTTCCCTGCCCAGCCGTTTTCATTTTGCACAGCTTTGAGATGGGCTCCATTATTCCTAGTTGCCGGGGTCCCTTTAAGGGTTAAGTAAAAACTTATGAATGTGCTTTGATTTGTGTTCAACCTGGAGGAACTGATTAGTAATCCTGAGGTTCCTTTCTTCCTACCCACGCCTCTCCTGTTGCCCACCTGCAATGGGAAGGGACTGAACAGAACTGCATCTGGCCACGCTGCATTTAGGTGGTGGTAATGTGTTTCTTCCATGGTAGACATCCATCAGTCCACTTCAGCAAGCCTAGGGTGTCTACCAGACTCCCAGTACTGCTTTTTTTGTTTTAGCACCAAGAAAAACACTAGAACTAGTAGATCTCTACCTCAAGACAGAGGTAAATGCCATACAAGGTGGTGGTTTATCACAGCAATGACAGTGTATAAGCCAGGTTCGGGGGGAAATCAAGACCACCATTCTGACCTCCTTGGAGGAGCCGTCTGTCGTGCAGATAGTTCACAGCCAGATTTCTCTGCCTGCTCCTAAAACTTGCAAAAGTTAAAATTCATTTCTTGAGGAAGGGCTCTATTTGGAAACCTGCATACAGTGGCTGCACATAAAAAGCAGGTCTAGGAGATTTAACCCAAATCAGAAGCCTGTCCTACCTTCGCCCTGTTGTCTCCCTTTTCCTGTGCAGAGGAGAGAACCCAGGAGTCATCAGGTCATATCGAGAGTCACTGAGTAAGGGTTAATGAGTCGGACATTGTCTGATGGTGATGTCAGTTTTCGAAAGGAGCAGAGAGAATACAGCCTGTCTCTCTAATGTGTACAAAGGGCATGGGTGGGTAAAGCAAATGCCTTGTTGCCCAGAGAGAGAAAACCATTGAGGGACAGTCTACCCGAAGGTGTCAGCGAGGGAATGAAATCTCAGACCGCTCTGTCAAGCTTATAGCACAACAGGGCACGGGATTTGGAATTTAAGTTCTCAGACCCTTCTTTCACAGTGCAACCAGCTGAACTCAAGAGATCCAGGTGGTATTCTGTTCAAGAATGTGCAATGCCTAACCAGACAGGACTTAGAAGAGTAATAAGTTTGAAGAATATATTTGAATAATTTAATATATATTTTTTATTAGTTTTAATCTCAAAAAGTTGTGAAAAGGAACCAGGAACCAGAGACTTTGGTTAGTACAGGTAAGACACATTTCAGGGGCAAGTCCAAGTTGGTGGCAGGGTAGCTGCCGAGCTCACCCCCTCCCAAGAACACATCAAATATACACCTTAACTTAGAGCAGTTCCTCCTAAGAGCCAGCTGTGAGCCAACTGAACAGTTGCACAACATGCAAGAGAAAGGGAACCCATAGAGAAGGTTGAGGAACCACAAGAGTTCTCTAGGAGCTGAGGGAACAACCAAGGATCAGAGGAAATGGTGAGCACCATGGCTTGTGTTTCCCTGGCATGTGGTTAGAGGGCAGGCTCTGTATCCAGATTCTCTGGCCAACCAGCAGGGCACTGTAGCGCCCCCAGCTACCCCTCCTGTAGCTAGATCCAGCAGGAACAGCAGGGAGCCACAGTGCATACAAGGTGCCTCTCCACCTGAAAGTTGATTCAGCAGGTACAGCAGGGTGCTACTTTGTGCACCCACTGAGCTGTGTGCACATGGAGCTCCCCACCTGGAGAGAATGTGGGACTAGCAAAATGCCATGATGCCTGCCTGCAGGGATACTCCATCCAGAAAGTGTAGAGATAGAAAGCACCACGTGATCACATGGGGCTGACCCTCCTGGAGAGAGTGTGGGGCTAGTAAAACTTTGCAGTGCCCACATGCAGGGCTGCCCCATGCAGAGTGACTGAGGTGCTGCTGTGTGCGTGCAGGGTTGCCTGCCAGGAAAGGGTAAAAAACTAGCACAATACAGCTCAGCCAGCATGCAAAACTGCCCACCCAGAGAAAGGGCAGAGCTGGCAGGGCACTGAGAGGCAGGCACACGGTGGCCCCGCCCACGCCCTGCTCTGACTGTGGACACTTAAAGCAGCAGGGAACTCGCACAGGGCTGCTCCTCTGAACGGGCACAGCTGAGTGCATGAGGAGCTGCACTGTCCAGAGAGGGAGCAGAGCTTGTGGGGTGTTGAGAGGCAAGCACACAAAGCAGCCCTGCCAGACACTGCGCTGATCACAGGTAAAGCAACAGGGCGTGCCAAGAGCAAACCAAGCAGCTACGTCAGGCAATCCGACTCAGTAATTAGAAGGGCAAGGAAGCACGCACGCCCCAGGCTGCCCTACCCAGAACCCACTCCTTAGAGCCAGGCCACACACCAGGCACCACACCAGCTGCCTTGACTACAACTGGCCTGCCAAAACTATTCAACACACAGTCTTCACAGAGACCGCTATTTCAAGACTGGGAGACAGAGCTATTCTATCCAATTCACAGGAATAAACATGGAAAGTAAAAAAAAAAAAATTTTTTTAAAATGGGGAGACGGATATGCCCCAATGAAGGAACAAGAAAATACTCCAGAGAAAAGCCCTAATGAAATGGAGATAAGTGCTTTATCCAATATAGAATTCAGAGAAATGATCATGAGCATGCTCAACAAATGTGAGCGTACAATAAAGAAACTCAGAGAACACTTCAACAAAGAGAGAGACAATGTAATGAAAACCAATCAGAAATGAAGAATGTAGTAACTGAGATGACGAAAACATTAGAAGGGACCCACAGCAGATTAGTTAATACAGAAGAATGGATTAGTGACCTGGAAGATAAAATAATGAAATCCACGCAATCGGAATAGCAAATGAAAAAAGAATGTTTAAAACATTTAGACAGTGTAAGGGATCTCTGGGACAGCGTCAGGCACCCTGACATTCTCATGACAGGGATTCCAAAAGGAGGAGGGAGGGGGGAGAGGAGGGTCAACGAGAAGCTCAAACAGAAAATCAAAAGCTACCTTGAGAAAAATGAAAATACACTTTACAAAATTTACAAAATGCAGCAAAAGCAGTTATAAGAAGGAAGTTTATAGTTACACAGGCCAATCTCAAGAGAGGGGAAAAAAATCCCAAATAAACAATCTAAATTTACACCTGACAAAACTAGAAAAACAGGAACAAACAAACCCCAAAGAAAGTAGAAGGAAATAATAAAAATCAGAGTGGAAATAAACAAAAGAAAAACAATAGAAAAGAGTAATGAAACTTTGAAAGCATACATAAAATTGACAAGCTTATAAGATTCATCAAGCAAAAAAGAGAACAGAAATAGAATCAGAAATGAAAGAGGAGGGATTATACCCGACACCACAGAAATACAAAAGATCATTAAATAATACTATGAACAATTAATTATATGCCAACAAATTGAACAATCTAGAATAAATAAATAAAATTTGGGAAACATACAATCTTCCAAGACTACACCAGGAAGAAGCAGAGAATATGAACAGCAATGAAATCGAAGCAGTAATAAAAAAAACTCTCAACAAACAAAAGCCAAGGACTGGGCGACTTCACAGGTGAATTTTGCCAAACATTTAAAGAAAATTTAGTACCTATCCTTCTTAAACTATTCTTCCAAACTCATTCTATGAGGCCAGCATTACCCTGATACCTAAATGGAAGACTACAAAAAAAAGAGAATTACAGCCAGTGACCTGGATGAATATAGATGCCAAATTCTCAACAAAATACTAGCAAACCAAATTTAACAGAACATTAAACAGATTATACACTGTGATCGAGTGGGATTTATACCAGGAATGCAAGAGTCACAAAACAATTAATGTGATACATCACATCAACGAAACCAAGGATAAAAATCATACAATTGTCTCAATAGATGCAGAAAAAGTATTTGACAAAATTCGACATCCATTTATGATATAAACTCTCAACAAAGTGGGCACAGAAAAAACTTATCTCAACTTGACAAAGGCTATATAAAGGCCCATGGCTATCACCATAATGGGGAAAAGCTGAAAGCTTTTTCTCTACGATCACAAACAAGACAAGGATCCCCACTCTCACTACTACTACTTAATATAGAAATAACTACTTATATGATCAACTAGTCTATAACAAAGGATGTAAGACTATACAATGAAATAAGTCTCCTCAATGAGTGCTGTTGGGAGAACTGGACAGGTAGATGCAAAAAAATGAAACTGGGCTGCTCTTTTATACCATATATGAAAATAAACATAAATGGATTAAAGACTTACATGTAAGACCTGAAACAAAAGGCCTAGAAGAAAACATAGGTCCAAACTATTTTACATCAGTCTAAGTAATATCATTTTGGATATGTCCCCTTGAGCAAGAGAAAAAAAAACCTAAAAATAAACAAATGGGACTTCATCAAACTAAAAGGCTTCTGCTCAGAGAAGGAAACCATCAAAACGAAAAGACAGCCTACTGAATGGGAGAATATATTCACAAACAATATAGGGAGTTGATATTCAAAATACAGGGGTGAGCAAAAGTAAGTTTACAGTTGCTCATATGGAAAACAAAATAATTAGTAAATAATAATACAAGAATACTGTGTTTTGTGTACCCACAACTGTAAAACTACTTTTGTCCATCCCATATATATGAAACACATACACCTCAATAACAAAAACATAAACAGTCTGATTAAAAAATGAGGCTATGAAAAACATTTCTCCAAGGAAGACACACAGATGGCCAACAGAAATATAAAAAGGTGCTCAATATCACTGATCATCAGGGAACTACAAATGAAAACCACAATGAGATATCACCTCACACCAATCAGAATTGCTATTATCAAAAAGTCAACAAATAACATGTGTGAGCAAGGATGTAGTGAAAAGGGGACGCTTGTGCACTGCTGGTGGGGCTGTAAATTGTTGTAGCCACTACGGAAAAGAAGGTGGAGAGAGGAAACAAGCTGGCGGCGTAGGGCACAGCTGCACCCGCCGCCTCCCACAACCACATCAAAATTACAACTAAAACACAGAACCACCATCACTCAGAGCCTCCTGAGATCCGGCTGAACAGAAGCCCTACAGCCAGGGAGCTGAGGAAGCACCGAGACCATCGAACAGACGCGGCCTACACCCGGTGCCGCGGGTTAAACCTGGGAGGACATCTTAGCGGCGGAGGTTTCTGGGAGGAGGGAGGGGTCCCAGCCCCACAGCAGGCCCCCAGCCCAGGGCTCCAGGCCGGGAAGAGACGTCCCCACAACTGCGGCTGTGAAACCAGCGGGGACTGTCCCTGAGGGACGCAGAGGCTGCGGGAGCCCCAGCAGCTCCTCTAAAGGGCCCGGCGCGGACTCACTCGGACGCTCCCTCTGAGCCCAGCGCCGGGCAGCAGCCTGAAAGGACCCGGGACACTCGGGAGGAACTAACCTGCCTGAGATCCGGGCGAGAGGCGGAGGGCGGCTTCCTCCCAGGCAGAAGGGCTGGCGGAGGCCATGGCTCCTGTGGCGAGTCCTCCCCGCACAGCCGGCAGGCAGGCGCCATGTTTGAATCGCCAGCACCTGACTCCCACCTTTGGCCCCGCCCCGTGATTCCCGGAGGCCCCGCCCTCCCCACCTGCAGCTCATCCAGGCCATTTCCAGGGGCTTTTCTGTGCAAGTGGCCTCTCGAGCCCCATGCTTAGGACTTTCCTAAAATCTCTCAAACAAGCAGCAGCAGGCCCCATACGGCTTGATAAGCGGCCCCAGGCCTGGCACTAGCGGCAGCTGCATTGGCTCATAGCTTGGCCTCTCCTGGGCTCCTCCAAGCCCAGCACAAGGAGCAGCCAACTACGGTTTGCTGTGTAGCTCATGCTGGGTGCCCTGGGCAAGGCACTGGCACAGGCTGACTCTGCACCTCCCGGGAGGCCCCAGAGACAGTGCACCTGGTGGTCAGACTCGACCACGCTGGGTTACAACCCTACCACATCCACGAGTGACACACTCAAGGGGTGTCCTTGGGGAACACCAAAGCCCCACTGAAGTAAATCCTGCTCCATAGGGGTGTCTCCAGCACAGCAGCTCTTTGGCTGTAGTTGCAGCTGGTTCTCACAGCTGATTGGCCTGGGAGTCAATTCCTCCCAGTGACGCCACAGCATCCAGGCTCAACTACAACAGGACAGTGCACACAGCCCACACAGGGGAGCACCTAGAAGGCCCAGCTCAGGTGACTGGGGAGGCTGAGCCACTGGACCCTACAGGACACCTACTACACAAAGCCACTCTACAGATTCCAGGAGACATAGCAGCTCTACCTAATACATAGAAACAAACGCCTGGAAGCAGCCAAAATGTGGAGGCAAAGAAACATGCCACAAAGGAAAGAACAGAAGAAATCTCTAGAAGAGGAACTAAATGAAATAGATCCAAGCAAGCTAACAGACATAGAGTTCAGAATAATGGTTATAAGAATGTTCAAGGATATTAGTAAGAGTATGACAAAAATAATTGAGAAAATCGATGACATAATAAAGTACCAATTTGAAATGAAGGCTACACGAATTGAATACTTTACAGGGAATCAACAGTAGAGTAGAGGACGCCGAGAATCAAAGCAGCAATTTGGAACATGAAGAAACAAAAAACACGCAACCAGAAGAGCAAAAAGAAAAAGAATCCAGAAATATGAAGATAGCATAAGGAGCCTCTGGGACAACTTCACGAGGCCCATCATTTGTATTATTGGGGTGCCAGAAAGGGAAGAAAGAGACCAAGGAATTGAAAACCCATTTGAAAAAATAATGACAGAATACTTCCCCTACCTGTGGAAAGAAATAGACTTCCAAGTCCAGGAAGCACAGAAGATCCCAAACAAGAGGAACCCAAAGAGGCCCACAGCAAGACACATCATAATTAAAATGCCAAAGGTTAAAGACAAAGAGAGAATCTTAAAAGCAGCAAGAGAAAAGCAATTAGTTACCTACAAGGGAGCACACATATGACTGTCAGCTGATTTCTCAACAGAAACTTTGCAGGCCAGAAGGGAGTGGCAAGAAATATTCAAAGATGAAAAACATGGAACTACAACCAAGATTGCTCTACCCAGCAAAGCTATCACTTAGAACTGAAGGTCAGATAAAGAGCTTCTCAGACAAGGAAAAGCTAAAGGAGTTCATCACCACCAGAGCAGCACTACAGGAAAAGTTGAAGGGTCTTCTTTAACAAGAAGCTAATGAACAAAAGAATCTGATGAACTAAATAGATCCAGAGACATTGACGCATGCAACAGATGATCATATTTCAGAGGAAAGAGGGAAGGGGGTGGAGGGTGGGAAGAGATTAACCAAAGAAGTTATAAGCATATATGCCTAACCCATGGACACAGACAATGACGAGGTGAAGGCCTGGGGAGGGGGTGGGAGAGAGAGGTGGAGCGGGTCAATTAGGGGAAAAAATGGGACACCTGTAATACTTTCAACAATAAAGATAAATTTAAAAAAAAAAAAGAAAGAAGATGGAGATTCCTCAAAATACTGAAAATAGCCCAGCTGGCATGGCTCAGCAGTTGAGCATTGACCTAGGATTCAGGGGATCACGGTTCGATTCCTGGTCAGGGCACATGCCTGGGTTGCAGTCTCTATCCCCAGTGGTAGGCATGCCAAAGACAGCCGACCAATGACTCTCTCTCATCTTTGATGTTTCACTCTCTCTCTCCCTCTCCCTTCCTCTCTCTGAAATCAATAAAAATATATTTAAAAAACAAAAACTAAAAACCCCATGAAAATGGATCTACCATGAGACCCAGCAATTTCATTTCTAGGTAAACCCCACAAAAAGAACAAAAACACTAAGTGGAAAAGATATATGTGCTCCTATGTTCATTACAGCATTATTTACAATAACCAAGATATAAAAGCAACCTGTGTCCATTGAGATGAATGGATAAAGAAGATTGATACACACACAAACACACACACAATGGAATATTATGCAGCAATAAAAATGAAATCTTGCTATTTGAGACAACATGGATGGACCTAGAAGGTATTATGTTAAGTGAAATAAGTCAGACGTAGAAAGACAAACACTTCATGACCTCACTTATAAGTGGAATCTAAAAAATAAAACCAAACAACAAAACAAACAAAGAAACAAAACAAAGACTTACAGAAAGAGGGACCAAAGGGATAGCTACTGGAAGAGAGTGGTTGTGGGGGATGGGTGAAGAAGGAGAAGGGGAATAGTCAATAATATTGTGATAAATTTTCATGGTGACAGATGATTACTAAAATTCATGGGGTGATCACATTTTAAGGGATAAAAATGTAGAGTCACTATATTGTACACCTGAAATGAATATAGCTATATAATATTGTATACTAACTACATTTAATTAAAAAAAATTAAACTGAAAAAAAAGACATACATTTGAACTGTCAGCAGTTCTGTTTGTTTTCCTTTATTTTCACCAGCTATATTGAGAAAGAGCTTACGTACCGTTACATTGTGCAACCACCACCACATCCAGTTTGAGGACATTCCCAATGCTCCCCCAGATTCCCTGGTGCCCACTTGCAGTTAATCCCCCTCCAACCCAGCCTTAGGCAACTACCGACCTGCTTTCTGTCTCTGCAAGTTTGTCTTTTCTGGACAGCTCATATAAACGGAACCATACAATATGTACCGGCATAACATTTTTGAAAGTGTCAGTACTTCTTTCTTTTCTATTAATACCATATTTTGCTGACCCATTTACCAGTTGATTGACACCTGAGTTGTTTATAATCTTTGGTTCTTATGAAAAATGGTGCTATGAATTTTCACAGACATGTCTATGTGGGGGTGTCTTCATTTTCCCTCAGAGTTCTAAGGGTCGAATTGTTGGGTTATGTGATACATTTATGTTTAGCTTTTAAAGAAGTGACCAGACTGTCCGAAGTGGCTGTACAGTCTGCATTCGTGTCTGTAATGCACAAGGACTCGTTTCCCTACAACCTCGATGAAACCCGCAGTGTCTGCCTTCTTAATGATAGCTATCCTAGCTCGTGCGCAGAGGTAGCTCAAGGCGGGTTTAGTTTGCATTTCCCTAGTGGCTAATGATGCTGAGCATCTCTTCATGTGCTTATTTGTCATTTGTATGTCTTCCTTGATGAAATGCCTACTCATACCTTTGTTCATTTTTACATGGAATTTTTTTTCTTATTATTGAGTTATAAGAGATCATTATATAACCTGGATACAAACCCCTTATCAGAAACAGTAAGTCCTCACTTAATGTTGTCCATAGGTTCTTGGAACTGCAGTGGAACAATGTATAACAAAACCAATTTTACAATCCATTAATTGATGTAAATAAGAGTTAAATTCCTCTGGCATTTCATCAACATTATAATAAAATAACATTGAACAAAGCAACTTTTTCGAGGGAACTACTGTATAGGACTTGCAAATATTTTCTCCTAGACGGTGGCCTTTCCCCCACCTTTCTTAAGGCTTCTTTGCTTTGTTTTGTTTTTTAATAGAGCAGTTTAAGGTTCACAGCAAAATTGAGGGGAACGTACAGAGGTTTCCTATGTACCCTCTGGTCGCGACCCCCTGGCAAGTGCCTAGCCTCCCCATTATCAACATCCCCAACCAGGGTGGTACATTTGTTACAGCTGATGAACTTACATGGGCACATCATAATCGCCCAAAGTACATAGTTTCCATTATGGTTCATTCTTGGTGTACATTCTTTGGGTTTGGACATATGTATAATATTTGTATACCATCATTATGGTATCATACAGAGTATTTTCACTGCCCTAAAAATCCTCTGTGTTCCCCTATTCACTTCTCCCCTGACCCCAACCCCTGATCTTTTTATTATTTCCATAGTTTTATATTTTCAAGAATATCATATAGTTGGAATTATACGGTATGTAGCCTTTTCAGATTGGCTTCTTTCACTTAGTAACATGCATTTACGGTTCTTCCTTTCTTTTCATGGATTGATAGCTTATTTTTTCTTAGTGCTGAATGATGATCTGTTGTCTGGAGGTACCACAGTTTATGCGCTCTCCTTCTGAAGGGCATCTGGCTTCATCCAAGTTTTGGCAATTACGAGTAAAGCTGTTGAAAACATCAGTGTACAGGTTTTTGGGTGGACATAATCTTTCAACTCTTTTGGGTAAAATCCAAGAATTACAGCTGCTGGATAGTATAGCAAGTTCACGTTCAGTTTTGTAGGAAACGTGTAAAACTGTCTTCCAAAGTAGCTGTAACGTGCATTCTGACCGGCAATGAAGGCGAGTTCCTATTGTTCCACATCCTTGCCAGCATTTGATTTTGTCAGTGTTCTGGATTTTGATAATTTTTATAGGCATGTAGTGTTTGAACTTGCATTTTCCTAATGGCATATGATGTGCAGCATCTTTTCATATTCTTGGTTGCCATCTGTATATCTTCTGTTACGGTCTTTGGCCCATTTTTAAAATCAGGCTGTTTCTTTTCTGTTGAGTTTTAAGAGTTCTTAGTATATTTTGGGTAACAATCCTTTCTCAGATGTGTCTTTTGCAAATATTTTCCTCAAGTCTATGACTTATCTTCTCAGTCTCTTGACATTATCTCTCACAGGACAGAAAATTTTAATTTTAATGAATTCCAGCTTAAATCAATTCTTTCTTTCATGAATTGTGCCTTTGATGTCATACCTATGATATAGTTACTATGCAGTATGTAGTTGCTATGATGTAACAACTTTGATACTGTAAGTCATTGCCTAACCCAAAGTTAGTTTTATAGTTTTGCATTTTACATTTAGGTTTATGAGCCATTTTGAGTTGTATTTGTGAACGATGTAAGGTCTGTGTCTAGATTCACTTTTTTTTTTTTTTTTTTTTTGCATGTGGATGTCCAGTTGTTCCAGCACAATTTGTTAAAAGACTATCTTAGCTCCATTGTATAGCCTTTGCTCCTTTGTCAAAGATCAGTTGACTGTATTTATGTGCTTCTGTTTCTGGGCTCTATATTTAGCTCCATTGATCTATTTGTCTATTCTTTTGCCAATGCCACACTGTCTTTTTTTAAAATCATGTTTTTTTCCTTTTTATTGAGTTTATTAGAGTGACAATGGTTACCACTTGTCTTGATTAGTTTAGTTTTATAGTAAGTCTTTTTTAAAAAGAAAATATGTATTTTTATTGATTTCAGAGAGAGGAAGGAAGAGGGAGAGAGAGATAGAAACATCAATGATGAGAGAGTCATTGATCGGCTGCCTCCTGCACGCCCCCCACTGGGGATTGAGCCCGTAACCAGGGCATGTGCCCTGACCGGGAATTGAACTGTGATCCCCTGGATCCTAGGTCGATGCTCAACCACTCAGCCACGCAGGCCGGGCTGTAGTAAGTCTTGATGTGGGGGAGCATCAGTCTTCCAACTTTGTTCTTCTACAATACTGTGTTGGCTCTTCTGGGTCTTTTGCTTCACCATATCAATTTTAAAATCAGTCTGTCCATATCCACAAAGTAACTTGCTGGTATCTGATTGGGGCTGCATTGCTTCTATAGAACAAATTGGCAAGAATTGACACCTTGACAATATTGAGTCATGGAAAGAAATATCCGCGAACATGGAATATCTCTCCATTTATTTAGTTTTTTTATTTCATGAATCGGAGTTTTATAGTTTTCCTCACAGAGATCTTCTACATACTTTGTTAGATTTTTAGCTCAATATTTTATTTTTAAGGTGCTAATGTAAATGGCATTGTTTTTAATTTCAAAGTCTGCTTATTCATTGCTGTTATATAGGAAAGCAATTTATTTTTGTATATCATCCTTTATGTCCTGCAACTTTTCTATAATTTATTAGTTCGAGGGTTTTTTTGTTTTGTCAAAAATTTTTTTGGATTTTCTACCTATCATCATATCATCTGTCAACAAAGACAGTTTTACGTCTTTCTTTCCAAGCTGTATATAAACTGCATACTCCTTATTTCTTTTATTTTTGTCTTACTGCATTAGCTAGAACTTTCAATATGATATTGAAAAGGAGTGGTGAGAGGGGACATCCTTGCCTTGTGGCTGGTCTCAGTGGTAAAGCTTTGAGTTTCTCACCAATGAGTATAATATTAACTGCAGATTTTTTGTCGATAGTCTTTATCAAGTTGAGGAAATTCCCTTCTATTCCTAGTTTACTGAGTTTATATCATGAATGGGTGTTGGACTTTGTCAATTATTTTGCATCTATTGATTTGATAATGTGACTTTTCTTTTTTAGCCTGATGTGATGGGTTACTTTGATTCTCAAATGAACCAGCCTTGCATACTTGGGATGAATCCCATTTGGTTGTGGTGTATAATTATGTTTATACATTGTTGGCTTTGATTTGTTAATGTTTTGTTGAGGAGTTTTGTGTCTATGTTCATGAAAGATATTGGTCTGTAATTTTCTTGTAATGTCTTTGGTATTGGTATTAGGGTAACGCTGCTCTCACAGAATGAATTAGGAAGTATTCCCTCTACCTTTATCCTCTGAAAGAGACTGTAAAGAACTGGTATAATTTCTTCCATAAATGCTTAACATAATTCACCAGTGAACCCATCTGGGTCTGGTGCTTTGTTTTGGAAGGTTGTTAATTATTGATTCCATTTCTTTAATACATAGAGGCCTTTTCAGACATTTTATTTCTTCTTGTGTGAGCGCTGGCAAATTGTCTTTCAAGGACTTTGTTTCATCTAGGCTAACAAATTTGTGGACAGAGTTGTTCCTACTGTTCCTTTATTATCCTTTTAACTCCTGTAGGATCTGTAGTGATGTTCTCTCTTTCTTTTCTTTTATTAGTAAGATGTGTCCCCTCTCTCTCTCTGTTTTTCTTCTTTTTTCAATGTTGTCTGGCTGGAGGCTTATTGATCCCATTGACATTGTCAAAGAACCAGCTTTGGTTTCATTGATTCTCTGTTTTTAATTTTGCCGATTTCTGCTCTAATTTTTATATTTTCTTCTGTTTACTTTGGATTCAATTTGTTTTTCTTTTTCTGGTTTCCTAAGATGGAAACTTAGATTATTGACTTTTGACTTTTCTTCTTTTTTAAGCTTTGCACTGCTTTCACTGCATTCCATAAGTTTTGATAAGCTGTGTATTTCTTTTCATTTAGCTCAAAATATTTTAAAATTCTCTTGACATTTCTTTTTTGGCTCATGTGTTATTTAGAATTATGGTGTTTCATCTCCATGTATTTTAAGGTTTTCCTGTTATCGATTTCTATTTTAATTCCTTTCTTGTCTGACATTTAAGGTCTACCTCTTATTCCTTCCCTCAACATATTCATTGAGCAGCTACTCCACCAGGCACAGTTGTGATCAAAACAGACACAAATATCAGTCTCCAATTAGCTTACACATTACTGGGGAGACACCACAAATAAATATTACATAGTATCTCAGGTTTTGGGGAATTTAGAGGCAGGTGAATTGCAATAGTAAATATTGCAGGGTGGTCAGGGGAGGCCTCCCTTCCAGGTGAGCAGAAGCAGGTGCAGGAGGAAGAAAGCACACCTGGACCAGGATCTTCACAGGCAGAGGTGACAGTTGGGCGAGGGCACGTATGCGTGTGTGCAGAGCAGGGTACACAAGGCGGAGAGAGGTAAGGAGCCCTGTGGGGTCTCAAGCAGGGACTGATAAGATCTGGCACCTACAAGCTCACCGCTGCTGCTGAGCTGAGGACTGACTATAGCAGGCAAAGGCAGAGGTACAAAAATCCCGACAGCCAGTCTTCAAACTAAGGGTGAACGGTGCCGCGGAGAGTTCATTCCCACTCTGTCTCGGCGGGGTCAGGTATGGGCAAGAGTCTCCAGCTTTAAAAGAAGGAAGATGAAATCAATGGCGTGGCACCTACACGAAAAGGAAGGGGGGCAGGAAGGCAGGCAAATATCTGCAAAAAGACCAAGAGGCCGGCCTGGGGGAAAACCACCCGAATAAAAGAGAATTTTCTGGGAAGGCTTTGTGTTACATAATTAAGAATAAAGGCCCAAAGATGAGATGATGATGATAACATAAATATTGCAGAGCTAAGAAAACAAACTTGTGAAGTACAAACAGTAAGGAATGAAACAGACTTGCTGAAAATTCAATTGCCGATACTTACATGAATGCAAGCCTCCCACTTAGCGGCTAGAAAGTTCTTGAAGAGGGTAGTTACGTCATTTTTGTATCACCCTTGAGGCCCAGCAGAATATGTCTCAGCATGGGCACATTAATCACTACCTCAGGAGGCCAAAGAACTCTCCATGGGTGGACCCAAACTGGACCCACAGCCCGCTGGACGTGACCGAGGCATCACCTCCCTTCCTCTTCGCGGAATCAGCCTGCGGAGCCAGCCCAGACCCAGCCGGCTACGATTCCTGTTTACCACCAGGGCTCCCGAGGCTGACCTTTGCTCCATGGTTTATTTCTCTCTAATCAGGCTGCAAAAGGGTAGCTGCCTTTTCTGATCAGAAATAGCAGTTTTTTAGAGGTTAGCATTTGTTTTGAATTTGCGGCTGTGGGCAAGATCCTAAAGGAGTTGTTTTTCTTTCTTTTACTGTTTTTTCAATCCTCACTTGAGGATATGGTCACTGATTTGAGAGGAGAGGAAGGGAGAAAGAGAGACACATCAATGTAACAGAGAAACATCGACTGGAGCCCTGACCAGGGATTGAACTTGAAACCAAGGTATGTGCTCCTCCCGGGAATTGAACCTGCAACCCTCAGGTGTACGGGACTGTGCTCCAGCCAACTGAGCCACCCAGCCAGGGCAGGAGTTGTTTTCCTTTAAATCCTTCTGCCCTTGGCTGTGAAATGGAACTTCCCCCTCTCCTTGTTGATCAGGAAGTGTGATAGCTGAAGGTCAAGGTCGAAGTTCTAACTTATCTTCTTGATAAAGCAGGGCATAATTATGCGTGGATGACACAGACATAACATCCTAACTACATTTTCACTGTAGTTACAAAAAAGAAGAAAAGAAAGAAAAGTGCAAACTGGGAGCTGTTTGTAAAGAGCAATGGCCTGGGAGTCAAAGTCCAGGGGCAGATCTGGGAATTAAACTTAATGAGCAGCATGGCTTAGGGACCACCGAATCCCTCTCTAAACTCCTTTCCTCCTGTGTTAAATGAGGGTTTGGGCGGGTTGGCTTCTCAGGGCTCTTCCTACCCTGGCATTCTGCCTGTTCTCTTTCTGACTGAAGATGTTCCTGTCAGTAGCTTTATGAAATGTTTTAGTGCATTATTTCTTTTATATTCATATTTCCAAATTAACACTACTATATATTGAGAACACGCTTGTCAAGTACTACGTCTTATATATTACATATAGCATGTTAATTATATCTCAATAAGTTTACACGAGGATGCCCAGAATCACACAGTAAGTGGTAAAAGAGGACCTTAAACCCCAGACCAACTCTTGGCCACCGAGCTTCTAACCACCATGTTACAGTGGGTAGAACTGTACCTAATATAAAAAGATTACCATTAATCATTTTTTACATTAGCAAAATTTTAGCCTTGACTAGAAAAATGTGATTTGAAAAGACCCTCACAGGAACTCCAGCACTTCAGTGACGCGCTCCTGGTCGCCGTTAGTTTTGCGCTGTGGGCACCATATCCCGGCAGCGAACCCAGCATGAGGAGCCTCCCTCTGCAGGTGGCAGGTTTCAGGGGGAGCCCAGCTGAAAGCTCAGGGCCTATGACTGGGGACACTGTTCCCAAACAAGATGGCACACACCCCACTTTACAGTTTACGTAGCACCTCACCCACCTTCTCCTTGCATCAGCGCTTCTCAGCCTGGCTCACAGACTCCTGGGAGTCCTGAGGCCCTTTTGTGGTCTAGGACTATGAAGACTGTTTTCAGAATAATACTAAAACGTTATCTGCCTGTTTTCACTACACTGCATTTGTACTGAACTGAGGTACAAAAGCAATGGCAAGTAAAACTGCTGGAAGCTACACGTGAGTCAGGCCAGGAGCACAAACCTCTGGGGGTCATCGTGATGGTCTTTATTGCCAAGAGCTTGCGGTACAAAGGAAAGTTCCTGCTTCACTTAAGAATGTCCCCTGAGAAGCAGTAAGGATGACTCCTTTCACTAAATCTTAAGCCTAAGGTTGTGTGATGCGAAATGCTAAGCACCCACGAGGCACCACATCCCGCAGCTCTGAGCAAATCCCGTCTCAAAGGAGAGCGCTTGTGCAACGAGCTGGGCGCTGGACCGCTGCTGCGCTCGGCAGCCCAGTGTTACTGAAAGAACGGACAAACTAGGGTTCTTTGGCAGCAATGCTCTTGAAATGAACAAAGTGAGCCTCAAAGAAAACAGCAAGCAGTATTTACTGCCAATGATAACATTTTAGGTTTTAAGCAAAATTTCTAATTTTGGAAAACTCATGCCCGCCACCGTGAGTTTGACTTAGAATTTCCTGAGACTTCTGGTGATACTTTGATATACTTGATGTGATTTTTTAGATATGACATATCATGAAATATGTCAACGCTTGGAAGATCTACATACACTCCAGTAGTGATATAGTTAGTTCTTGACTACGTTAGAGAACCAATAATTTCTAAATGACCAATGCATGCTGTAAAATTATGCACAGGTAAAATACACATTCAAAGTGCAAGCTAGACCAACGGCGTTTATGGTAATGGAGTATGTGAAGTTCACCGATGCAGTTTCAGATGCCACAGAGTAGGCAACATTCAAGAAACTTAAACTGTTACCTTTAAGAAACAATGGTGTGAATCGGTTATTAAAATATGCTCCCCTTTTCCAACCACATACCTGTGTGAGGCTGGATTTTCCTCAGATGCTTCCACCAAAAAGAAATACCGCCAGATTGAATGTAGAGGCAGAATCGCCCTGTGTTCAATCCATTAAAGAGGTCTGCAAAATTGTAAAACAATTTCACTCTCCCAATTTTTTTTTTAAGTCTTTTCCTTACTCATAGAAATATGTAATTGATGTTACTACATAACAGTTTTATCACTGTTATGGTTAAATGAGTCTATTTTTTAAATCTCAGTTTTTATTTCTAATACAGTGACTACTGATAGGTGCAAACCAAACAAACGCAGGTGGAGCCCTTGATAGTTCTTAAGGATCAAAAGGTCCTAAAACCAAAACGTGGAAGAAACGCTCTCAGCCCCTCCCATCCGCAGGGGCGGCGCTGACCCGGGAAACCTGGAGCGCGGGCGCTTACCGCGAGCGGCAGAAGTTCACAGCTGGCGACAGCTGCAGCCTCGCTCCTGATTTCTATTCCGGGGCTCTCCAGACACCACGCCCTCTGAGTGTGGCAGCTCGGCTTGGTGCCATTTCTAGCCAAAGTCAAAAGGAACGATAAATACAGTAGGTGCGGAAAATGGTAATATTGATAAAGCGAAGACGGCTAACGCAACGCTAGACCCTTCCACTGCCTGCTTCCTCTCCAGTGCTCCAAGCGGGCCCGAATGAAGGGCGACATTACAGATGGGAAGCAAATGGCAGAAAGGGAAGCATTGAAGATCATTTGCGCGTCTGTCTTTCGAACCCTGACAATTCCTGCAGCGCCCATCCTTGACCGCAGCTCTCCTCGAGGTCATCAGGACGCTGAGAAGTATCATGTGAGAGTGATGGGAGCTGCCCCAGGGTTTCTCTTACCACTGGTTTTTCATTTCTGAAGAAACAGCCGTTGTCTTAGAAGTTCTTGGCATTCCTACATCTTCTGCCTGGAAAGTGGGGCTGCACTGAGGTGACATCTGTATTAAGCGCAGTAGCCTCAACTTTGGGACTCTGCCATTCAAGCTGAAAACGAACTGGGATTTTTATTCACACCTTTAGAAAGAGGAAAAGGAAAGTCACTAAAGTGCTGGGAAGGCAGTTTAAACTGAACACGCTAAAACTGTAAGGCACCTGTGAGTTCCAACACTCCCAGGTCGGTCTGTAATCAAAGGACTAGCTGACGACAGTGGGCGTTGTGCTCGCAGAAAAGGGGCAGGACACCAGAATGTTCCTGATGTGACTATGGCAGGGGCAGGGATAGGTGATTTACTGTTGCTTACTTTTCCCAATATGATGGGTAGAACACAGGCTCAGGGAAAGAGAGCCGAAACCACGTGATGCGGTCTTTGTCCACAGGCCCACTCGAGTTGGAGGGGCATTTCTCCCAGAAGGCACTTTCCTGTCCCTGGGGCTGTCCACTCCACACACCCATCAGCCCCCAAACTCCAGCACAACTGGGAAGCTCAGAATGCAGAAAGGCTGGTATTCAGAGGTGGATCAAGCTAGAACTTGAACCAAAGTTAACGGCCAATACCCCTGCAAGCAGAGATCTTAAGCAGGTGCTTCTAAAGAGATATTCACAACTATTAGAAAAACTACACAAAGTTTAGGGAATTATTAGACCTCAGTTTTGCTTTCTTTTTCCTTCCCTTAAGAACTGGCTTAAAAACAACTTTTTTTGTGTGTGGTAAATAGTAGGTATTTATTTGAAATGAAAAAAAAAAAAAGTACCTGGACTATTGCATTTAATCATGTATTGTAATTGTGTTACTCTACCTTTTTGCATCAGAGACAGATATACAATGAACATTCAGTTATCACAGATTGCACACTAGATAGTAATTCTTCAGGCCGTTTACATAACCACCAAAGAACAGGTATTGGATTCTGCAATATAGTACAAAAGTCCACAATCAATCCAGTCTTAGCCAGTATCTTCAATTTACTTCTGTTGCTGTACAAATAATTGGCCATTTCTAGGGATTACAAGTTAATAACAGGACAAAAAAAATATACATTGCACTGACACAAAAAGTCAGCCGTGTTAATAGTCATGCAACAAGTAACCAAACTTGCTGAAATTAAAAATACTTTCTAAAAACAGTTGTAACGGCATAAATATTTTATACACAGTTCATTTACCAAAACAAAATGTCTTTAAATGATACAAAGCAAAAATAAGTTTCTACCAACTTTATACATAAGAAAGTGCAAAATAACTTATCTAGAGTGTTTTTGCTATTACCCAGACAGATGGCTGCTATGGGCAGCTATGCTCCTCTTCCAAAGCTTGACGCTACAGTAGCACACCACACACGTTAGAACATGGGTGAGTAAATGGCGAGATGGGTGCATGGGGGGACAAACGAGCTACGGAGGCCAGGCAGGAGCCCTGTGAGGTACTCAGAGAAAGAATCAGACCACAAAGATGGGGATGCACAGGCTGAGAATATATGTTGGTAAACAAAGTTACATGGAACACGGAAAGACACAATTACTTTATGTGTGTGAGTGTATTTGTATGTGTGAATGATCTGTGATTTCTGCATTAGAAACAAACAAACAAAAACCCCGCTGAACAGAGAACAGTTGCCCACAGCACCAGCTGCCAGAGGAAATACTATCATGAGGGTTTTGGTTTCCACCTTCTGGTCATGGAAGTCGTGTGGGAAAGTTTAAAAGTGTTCATCCCATGTAACTTCATATTACAAAGAGGAGTAACCTTGAAGGAACTACATACACACATTCACATATTCAAGTCTTTAAAGAACACCTCTGCCATTGGGTTTGGGGTAAACATGGTTCATGGACACGAGGAGGACGCTTCTTTTAAAAAGTGTAGAATAACACTGCTACAACTCATCTATGGGGCCGGCCGGGGCAGCGCCCACGGGCACGCGGGAGTGTGGGTCCTGCAAGTGTGGAACACCCAGCATTATTCATTAGAACTGAACTAAGATGCGGGGGTGGGGCAATGTGGGAGGAAGAAGACACGGAAAGGAAAACAGAACACAACTCTTCTTCAAGTGAAAGTATTAATGCCAATAATCCTTTTATTAACAAGTATATTTGAACTTTTAGAAATGGAAGTGATTTAATCAATTTTGATATGTAATCATAAATAGACTGTAGGCTCGAACCTAGGTAAATAAAGGTTTAAATTTAGTAAGCGTAAGGCACTAAAGCAGCCTTTATATTTTCTCTTGGAGACCTAGTTATCAGGAAGAACACATTTGTTCTTAAGCTGGTTTCAGCCCATTCGGTACAAGGTTACTGTTGTACCAATGCCTATTTTTGAATGCATGTGCATATATGTGCATTTTAGTGCATAAGTGTGCCTGTCACCAGGGCCTGAAGATGAAGAGTCGGGAAAGCCACAGCCACTGTCCTTTGTATGAAACCTCCCTGGGGGTGTGAAGGCCTGTCCTTCCTTCCTTGGGCCATAAATGATTCTATGTTTTTCAAATCACCGGGCTTTTAGAATTGTTCATAATATCACTAAATATCTGAAAATGTTAAAATCTAGATTAATTGTTTCATTTGTTTTTTATATATATATACATATATATGTACATAACACACGTTTAAAAAAATCCCACCACCAAAGCCATTTCTCTGTAAACTAAACTTATCTCTTAGCCCCTACCAGCTTCAGTCTCCCTGGATTTGTGTGTTCTGTTACCAACTAGTAGAACAAATTAAATAACTAAATATTAAAATACTGTAATTATATTCATAGCAAAAACAAAAAAATAGACATTGATACAGTATAAATCTCACTGTCTTCAGGTAGATGGCATTAAATGGTAAAGGTTAATTATAAGCAGTTCTGACATGATCCAGTTTTACAACAAGGTTTATATGTTAATTCTGTACACCTTTTTTCTTTTTACCCTTTTTTGAAAATAAGCTATAGTAGAACTTTTAGTGTCACCAAAGACACATACTTACTATGTTCTATGCGAGAGAAGCTAATTTGGGTTACATGCAGCTGTTTCCATTAGCTGAGGCAGGGCTCTTTCCCGCTCTGCACTCACCTCCTGGCCACCTCCCTCTGCGCCACGCTCAGCGGGGACACTGTGAGCAAAGGGCAGTCCCGACAGAAGCTCCCAGGGGCCTCACGACACCAGAACAACACCGAGGGGTGTGGAGCCCGGTGCAAGATGCCCCAACATTTCCAGGGTATCTACGGCCCGCCTCATCCTCCTGCACCGCTTCCTAAGGAAGGCCCACTTTATTTTGGTTACTAGCCTAGTTAAAGGGAAGATACTGTGGGCAACTTGAAAGAAAGAACATCGGGCACACAGGCTGGGTTTGAAGGGGCTGGGGGAAGACCACAGATAATGTCATTGAGGATTTAAAAAACATATTTATAATTAATTGGTGAGAGATGTCAAACCATAAGAAGTTCACTGAGTTAGTGGTTTAGTTTGAAGTTCATGTTACAGGCAGTGAAGTCCTTATTTAGAAAAAAGGCCTTTATACCTATTTACAATATACACAGTTACTTGCAAAGAAGTCAGATTTACAACCATTTTCTAAAAGCCTTTTTTGTTGTTGTTGGTTTTTCCAAATAAGGATGAGTAGCTCTACAAAAACGAGACACAAAAAAAGACGGTGGATGAGTGAGGATTTTCTCTTGGAGACGGCTATTGTGAACGGGGAGAATCGGATATTGACAACGTTGCTGTTGGGCACCACCTCACCCCTCTTGTGCTGTTCACCTGAACAGTGTCTGCCCCATTCCTGTCCTCTACAGCAGCTTATTCGATGATCCCTTTGAACTCAACACTCCAGACACGTGGTATGAAGAGATGTGTAAACGGAGACTGTTCCGAGGCCTCTCCGAGCTGTAACAGGGAACTGGGGAGGGGGTCTACAGACCGTGGTCTCCAATCAGCTGGTTGAATCTTCAACAATTTCGAGGCCCATCTTCTGAACCCCTCTCATGCAGTAAGTTGTAATAACAGTTCTGACAAACACGCACCGGGGATGAGATTTTCAAGCGTTTGATTTCTGATTGAAACCGACTGCACCTAAAGGAAAGGCAAAATCAAGTAGTTACAGGTCTTCATGTATGATCACTGGGCTGAGAAACACTCACTTGAAAATCAGATGGAAAGCTTGCAGCATAATGCCAAAGGCCATACAATGCCTGGTGAATGCCAAAGGCCATACAATGCCAGGCGAATGCCAAAGGCCATACAATGCCTGGTGAATGACAAAGACTATACTGGTTTGTCATGTGCCTGACCAAGGACCAAAAGGGATGCTGTAATATTTGTTTCAGTTTATGAGGAAAAGGAATATTAAGTCAAGGCGAGCTATTTATTTGACTGGAGAGAATTAAGAAAAAGTTAAGACTTTCGGACAGCTGTGTGGCCACTCTGCCTGTAGAGGACCGCTTCCGCTGCCCTGTGAGCTCAGAAGTATGCCAATAGCTTTACTTGGAGCTTGACTTTTTCTCCTGGCAGAAGACTTCCTACCCGTTTTAAAAGACACCTTGGCCCTGGCCGGTGTGGCTCAGTTGGTTGAGAGTTAACCCATACACCAAGAGGTCACTGGTTTGATTCCCGGTCAGGGCACATGCCCGGGTTTAGGGCTCGATCCCCAGTAGGGGGCGTGCAGGAGGCAGCCAAGTGATGTTTCTCTTTCTCTCTCTCTCTTTCCTTTTCCCTTCCTCTCTCTCTAAAATCAATAAAAATATATCTTTAAAAAAAAATAAGACACTTTGGTGTCCTCTGGGCATTTAAACACTTGGTTTGATCCACACCTCACTTGTTTTTTGAACAAGTAGTTTGGCTTTTTTGTTTAGTCCAAATGTTTTCATTTTCTGTTTATTGTGATAGAATTCCTTGAAGTAGACTGTACTGAAGAGATGTTCACATTCTTTAAAATGTATTCCTATTCCTGGAATAAAGCAGGGTATGACCTTGGGCATGGCACTTAATCACTTTACAGAGAATTCTATTTCCTCCATTAATCTACCAGTAAAGTGTCCAGGGAATAAATGTGCTACCAGCGTAAGGGGCTTCAGGGACTGTTACTGGACTTTGAGGGGTGCTGACAAGCTCACTCAGCAACTGAAGGGCATGGAGGTCAAGGGCAGGGCTACGCCTCCTGCACGGCTCTGCCTTCTGCGCCCGGTGCCATAATCAATCACTGTTTGGTTGGTTTTTCAAATAAAGGCTCCATCCAGCACTTGATAGCAATAGACAATTTAAAGAATTACCTAAATTTAAACAATATTTTGAAAATTAAACTACCAAGAACGGATGTGTGCCAGTGTCCATGCCGGGCTGTTCACTATCGGAAATCACTAGGTTCCCGGGTTTTACAGAGGGGGCTTCTCACAGCAGAACCCTCTGCCAACCTCCCATGAGGAATGGCTGCAGCAACACTCCAGCCACCTCTTCCTGACTCAGACTTCCCAAAAGAAGAGATTTAAGGCACTAAGCTGAAAAAAATTAATAACTATAATCACTTCTACCAAACATTTATATAGCTAGACTCTGCATGGTGCGCTTTACAAAACTCACATGCATGATTTCATTTAATTCTCTCAACACTTCTACAAAGGGAGTAACTATCCACATTTTACAGACGAAGCAACTGAAGCTCAGAGAGGGTAACTCTCGTGGGATGACACAATGGGCAGCGGTCCAGCGAGCATCTGGTCAGTGCAACCCAGGGACCACGCCGCTTCTAGTAAGCCAACACCCATAAAAACCTCAATAACTGGCTCACAAACAATGATACAACTTGTGTTTTCTGTGAAAGCATCTCCATAGCAAGCTACTGAAGGTATGATATATTTACCTAAAACTGGAGATACACAAAACAGTAATATAATATTATTTTGGAGACAACACGGAGAAGAAGAGGGTGTGATTGGCAAGGGAGAAAAAAAGGCTTAAAATAAGTCTATATGTTTTATATGGAAATATGGTGAAATATTAGCTCCTTCCCATGCTGCGTCACGGGTGACCAGGTGTTGAGGTGATTATTTCTGTATTTCCAGTGTGACAGACATTTCACAACTGTGACAATAAAGAACAAAGGGAAATGAGGACTGGTTTAGACTAAGGCAGCACGTGGCAGTGGGGCCAGCAGCAAATCGGAACCTAGGATGTGGGCGTAAGTAGCATCCTCCGAGGTGCACCCACAGCGGCTCAAACAGCCCGCGCCTCGTCTTACTTTTGGCAGAAGAGCTGACCGCAGTTCCTGCAATGGTGCCGCCTCTCCGTGAGGGAGAAGCGCACGGCGCAGCCCGAGCAGCTGTCCCCGCCTTCGTCCTTCACCCAGTGGTCAGCGGCGGAGCGGCCTGGCTGGTCACTCACCGACCAGCTGAACACTCGGCCTCGACTGTCACCAACGAGGATCCTGCTGTGATCCCTGCGGAAGACACACACGGCGCTGCCTCAGGGACGGCCTCAGCAGCCACGTGGCCAAAGGGCGCTCTTGCTCTTGAGGCTCCCCAGCCTTGGGGGGGACCGAGTGTAGGAAGAGACAAAAAGAGAGCCGAGCCCACGTTTACACCTCCATCTCAGCTCTCTTTGGATCAAACCTTGCCATATCTTTGAAGTACAGAGAAGGCAAGTTTTTTGTTTATTTGTTTAATTTGGAATTAAAATCTATAAACTTCCAGGTTTCATCTCCTGATTTATCTTTTTGAGCCACATAGGAAAATGCAATGTTTTCCTCAAAGACCGGCCTGGAGTATGGGGCCCGGGCTCAGCAGGGGATTCGGCGGGGAGAGGGGCTGGAGGGTCTGACACTCACTTGGAGACGCCCAGGGCGGTGATCTCTGCCGGGTGGGCGTTGTCCTTCCGGTCGAAGGCTGTGTGCATGGTCAGCTTACTCCTGAACACCAGCTGCCGCTCCCACCGGTACCCTGCAGTGGGAGGTGTGACATACTGAAGTGAGGGAGGGCCACACCTGGTAGGTGCCCCCTAACACGGTGCTCTCAAAAGTTAGGGTGCGCAACACGCAGAGCAGCTTCTCCGGTTCTCGGCAGCTGCTGCTTCAGCTAAAGATAAAGCAACCTAGTTTAACATTGATCATGGGCCAGGTTCGAGAATGTCTCATTCACAAGGACAAATACAGAAAAGGGGAAACCCTCCATGCAAGAAAATAACAATTTCTCCAGTTGAGGACCTTGCCTCTTTGTCAAAGGCAAAGTTACCTGTGACTACAGTTTATTTATCTGTAATCAATAATTTGCCTATTTTCAAAAGCTCTCATGTGAATGAAGTTTTTGGTTTCAGGCATTTTTCTTTTAAAAATGACAAGCATACTGCAAACACCATTGTTGGATATAATCTCTAAATCCACTTTCCATAAGTAGAAATTTCAGAGGCCTTCTCTGTGGGTGGTCCGGATCACAGGTCACAAGGACCGGGCTCAGGGACGACAGCCAGAGCCCATCGCCTCATCCACCAACCCTCACACCACCCACACAGCCTGAAACAGACCCCAGAATTCAAATTACCAGGCTTCAATCTGCTGTAATTCCGCACTTCAACATGAGCGGGGTGAGGGTGGTTAAGGGGACCCTGCGCGTGGGCTCTGGCCTGGCCCTCTGAATAGTTCACAAATATGAAGCCATCTTTCTCATCCAGACTGAGCTGGTCAGACCAGCGCCTGGAGTCATCGGAGCCACTGTCAGTGCACCAGGCAGCCGTTGCTCGGCAGGAGGCTGCCCGGGGCCTGTGGCTGGTGCTGCCGGGCTGGCTGGGCGCGTCCTTGGGCTCCTGGCTGACGCTCTGCTCATCCGCTTCTGAATCACTGCTCTCCTCGTCTTGGGCTTCCTGTCCTGGTGACACATTGCGAGAGTCAGAAAACATGCACATTCCAGTTAGACACAGCTGTGTCCCGCCGGTGTTATTCCTCTATCAGCTAAGACATAATAGATATGGTGTTTTAAGATAAGTATAATAAAAAATTGCCACAACTGTTAGCTAGGTTACACACAGCAAACAAACAAACAAACAAACAAACAAAAAACCAGGCAGAATTTCTGAGTTCATGGAACGCTTTGGCCAAAACATTCATTCTTTCAGGATCTGGCCAAAACCTTTACAAATTTCTCACTCTCTGCCTCACACTCGCTACCACCGTTCAGCCTGATGGTCTCCTCCACGCGGCCTGGCTCCTCACGGCTAACTTAGCACATGCCATTGGCTCTACCTGGAGCCACCTTCCCATCCTCTGTGTGTTTCCACGTTACGTGACTTTCCAGGCAGGACGTCAACACTTCTTCCTCTGAAATTTTACCTGGTTCCTGCAGCAGTGAGCACTTCTCTCTCCAGCAGACTCCTTTACAGCTGTGTGCCTTTCGTGTACTTGTAATTCTCACCCCAAACTATTACCTCTGCACAGTCCTTCTACAGGACAGTGGTCAGCTCAAGAGGGGCCCCAAACACAATGCCTTCCATAGAGTAGTCAATTAGACAACATCGGTGAATTGCTGAAGAAAGCTTTCATTAGGATTTTGGTTTTTCTCTTTCCATTGCTACTTTGCATTTTCTCAACTCCCTACTCCCTCGCAATCAAGTCCACTGAAGGGAAAATTTATGGAAAATAAACATCTAATTGGAAAAAAAAGAGGAGAGAGCAAGAACAAGCGTGCAAGCACCAGCCACTACATACATATTTTTTAGCAAGACAAAGGCTTCCTTTGCCTCCCTCTGCTCACTACCACCGGTAGTCTAGTTGGCTAATACGAGTGGACTTTTTCTACCCTAATGGCTGACGACTATGAGCTTTAAGGTCTTCAAACAAGCAGTCTTGGAAACAGCTGTGATTTCCAGGGAACCACTGGCTTGTCTTCCCTTTCACCCAGGCAACTGCCTTCAACTTCCAACTTCTACTCTGACCAAGGTCAACCTCCCTGTGGGCTGTTCTCCGCTCTCTGACACTTCTGCCAAACCCTGTCTACAACACGAACACACAGGAGGAAGACCTACACATGTCTCTCCTCCTGGAATTTGACCCCTTCTTTCATCTCACTAACTCATCTCATCTTCTACTGTTATTCACTTTAGAGCTTTGTGAAAGGGAGGGAAAGAGACCCACTTCTCTCTGGACTTCATCCAATGTCTGACACACAACTGAATTTTACGTCCCCAAACACCCAGATGACCTTTACGGTGGAACTACAGTTGACTATGTAGAGATTTACATGCATTAAGGTGACATGAGCGTTAACATACCCTGTCCATCAAATCATTTCTGTTTCCTGGCAAACAAAGTAAAAACTACTTTCAGCTTACAAACAGAAGTGATTTGTGCCTTTCTGATGCTGAGCCTTTTCCTTAGTAACTACAGCATACTGTCAAACTCACACTGAATTCCCAGTGCACAAAAAATTAACCACAGAGAAACAATCAAAAGGTCAAACCTAAAACCCTTTCTGGGAAGACTCTTGTAAAAATTGTTCTAAATCAAAGGGGTAAGTTATCTAAACACTAGCAACCCAGTGCAGCTCTCAGCCCGGTTTTATGGCCATTCACTCTGTATAGAATCAGCTATCTCTATAGTTCACTGGAAAATTTTAAAGTGCTGCACAAATAACAGATAACAGGTTTCCATTTGGATGAATGCCCTTTCAGAGCAGACCCAGGGTGGGGACACGGTTCACCTCTGTGCAGTTTACAAACACGATGCCACCCTCTCATCCAGGCTGAGCCTGCCAAGTGATGGGCGGAAAGGACCTGGGGCCAAGGTGCAGGCCGTCTGACTTGTCTAACACCATGGCTTCCAGATCCTGCTTTGTAGTTTAGAACTGAAATCCCGAGCCGAGGTACTCAAAGAAGCTGTAACTATATTCACAATGGGTTGTGGAAGCCAACGCCAAGGTGCTAACCACACCGAGAGCTGCCCAGTGAACTGGAGAAAGCCCAGCAAGCTGCCCAGCTACCCTACACGGTAGGTGGTGGCCCAGCTGCTACGGCAATGCCCGGCCAACATCAGGCTTGCTTATACTGTTTGATGTAGTTTACAAATAATGACTTCAAAAAACATGAAAACTCTTAAATAATATTTTAGAAAGTATAAATACCTATTTGTGCTTCTGGACAGTCTTCCTGCATTTCCAGGGCTTCGATGGGCTCAGGAGCTGGTGTTTCAGGAACTTGCAAAAACTCCATTCTCCAAAACTGAAGTTAAACAATTGACACGTTACTGGATGAAGACAGGTTCTGGGGTTATGCAGATAACTTAATTTCTGTTATAATGCAATTTCCCTGTATCTTGAAAAATGTGGCAGGGGACTGACTACACATAAACAGTGCTTCCCACACTGTGTTTAAGGAAATGCTGATGGGCGTTTCGTGGTGGAGGAAATAGGACTGTGGTCAAGAAAGTTTGAGAAACATGGTTCAGCTAAGTGCACTGTTTTGCTTTCTGTAAAAACATCTGGGAGCCTCGCATAGACTGACATGTGCTCTGGATCTCCAAGAAGGCATTCAGTAAGCGGGATCCCCAAGCGTATTCGCAGTGGAGCTCTCCAGGACACCTCACAGACGAAGTCATCTCCCTGAGAGAGCAGCGCTGGGAGGTGCCTGCTGTCTAAGGTGCAGGCCGTGGCACTGCGTGGCTGATGAGGGCCTCACTGCTGCTCAGCTAACTGTGACTAACAGGGCGGCAATCAGACGCTCTAGGCTTTCACTGTGAGCAAGCAAAGAAAAGAAACATGAAGAAAAACCTCCTGAGAGAAAAAAACCCCAGGGTTAGAACAGACTGCAAAGGTAAACACTGTGGATCCCATTTTCGACAGAGGCCCAACAGAGACAGCTAGGAGAAGGGTAGACTATCTCGGATTCAGGGATCATCCAGGGTTGTAGATGGAACGAGTGACCTCGGGACTCAGACATTTTCTAGCTCTTTGATTCTCTGAAGAACACAGATAGTCTCTGTTTTCGCTAGGAAGTCGCTGACAGGCTAAAAAGCCAGTACTTACAGAGTTTCCATTTTTAGCAACCCCCAAGGTGACATGGAAACCATGCTTAGTGACCTATGCGTCACATTGTGAGGGGGTTAGCAGCACTAACAGGTCTACTTGATGGGAAGAAAGAGGCTGAGTCACCGATGTGCCCGTGTCTGAGAACACAGTGGCCCAGGGTGGTCTGAGTCCGAGAGAGCTTGACGAACCACGTGACAACCTGTCCAGGTGTCCTTCAGGGGCGGACAGCTGGTATTCCCACAGCTGACTCACCCGCACCACGCCGTCCGAGTGCCCCGTCACTATGACGTTCTGGGTGTCCCACTCGTTCATCTCCGACACGCAGCAGCAGACGATCTGCTGGCTCCTCCCGGTGAATGTGTTCACGCTCACGACAGGGTTCCCGTTGATGCTCCACACATGGATGTAGGTGCCCGCACAGGACACGATGTCCCCCTGGGAGGCAAAGAAACACCCCTCACGCATGTCATACTGCATTCCAGTTCCAGAAGCAAACTGAGTCCTTGGCCTGGCCTCTCAAAACACCTTTCAGTCCTTTGATTAGTGACTAAGTAATTTCTGAGGAAGCCTGGAATTCAGTAGTTGCTGACTTAAAAAAATACCCTGAACAGAGGCTCCTTTAAGGCTGAGTGGCTGCTGCCTCATATGGAGACAACGCAGGGCTTCCGTGCTGCTTACTGCCCAGCACAGCGCCGAGTCAGGTTTCATTCCCCGTCGAAGCGCCCGAGGAGGTGGTGAACTCCTCCTCTTCCCCCCTTGTTTACAAACTCTATTTGTACCCTTCTTTAGAGGCAAAAATCCCCCCCTTAATTTTACTAAATGAGTCCAATCATGAAAACCACAGGGTCAAAGGGAAAACCTCGGTCCAGACACAGCTGCCTCTCTCTTCGGTCAAGGAAAAGTGACATCTTGGTAACCGTGTAATAACCTTTTGTAAAATTTGTGTTCACAGTGGGGTGGGGGAGAGGAAAAAAGGGGAAAACTGGTATATATGTCACTCGGCAAACTGAATAAACCCTAAGGCTCCCAGAGCTGATAACTCAGGTTTTCGTGAGTTCCAAAGACAGAGAAGCAGCGGCTGGAACTCCACGGGGCTGGGCTCCAGCCACCCTGGTGGGAATACAGCCCCGACTGCTAAGGGAGTCAAGACGCTTCTGGAAGCATGTGCGGCGTCAGGCACTAGTCACTGGTGTGGACCTTCCCACGGTCCACGGTCCATTTCAACCCCCTGCGGCTAGCTAGTGTCAGCCCTGCTTTCGAGAGGATGGGAGCGAAGAGTAAAAACGCTTAAGTGGCTTGTTTAATACCACAGGGTGAAGATTGGAACCCAGCTCTCTGGCCCAAAGCCTGCACTCCATGCCACGCCGCCTCCCTCACCCCTAAGGCTGCCCGCTGTCGTGACGCGCTGCTGAGTTCAGAACCTGCTAACATCCTCTCCCTCCTTTCTGCTCTTCTACTGTGAGTTGAGAACCAAACCAAAACCCAAACAAAAATAATACTTAGTAAAGCACCGCTGCATCGGCCACGGAATCACCCCCGACACAGCGTCGGCCGCTGAGCTTTAATGAAGGGCTCCTGTCCCTGCGGGAGAAAGGGGGCAGCCTCCCCCTCCTGCACTGAGCAACTCTCCTCGGCGACCCCAGGGCGCCTCAGTTAGATGGCATCAGAGCCAAGCCTGCGGCTATGAGGGCCGGTAAGAGGAACCGAAGGGCACAGCAAGGTAGCTGAGGCCCAAGATGCAGACTGGAGTAAAGCACGCTTAACACTGGCTGCAAAAATGCAACACGAATAGAAATCTTTCCATGAGTATGTTTTCATGAGTTATTAGTCGTTACAAAAGCATCTTAAAAGGAAATCAAACACTTTTCCGTAGTGTTTGCAGCAACTACTGCAATCCAATGGGTGTATACTGACTCAAGTAACTACTAACTATAAACAGAATTCTCAGTATTTAAGTTAAGAACAACCCCAAGACAAGGTGCTCGGAACAGTGTGATCAGCATTTGGCTCAGAGCAACACTGCTGGGCCAGAGCGCTTCTGGTGAACGGACGTGTCAGTGAAGCTCTCAGGCACAGATGTTTGCAGGGTCAGACCCAGGTGCTCTTCTAAAAATATCTTAGCCCGGCCAGGCATGGCTCAGTGGTTGAGTGTCGACCTAGGATCCAGGAGATCGGAATTCGATTCCCGGTCAGGGCACATGCCTGGGTTGTGGGCTGCAGCCGATCAATGACTCTCTCATCATTGATGTTTCTATCTCTCTCTCTCTCTCCCTTCCTCTCCTCTCTCTGAAATCAATAAAGATATATTTAAAAAAAAAAAAATCTTAAACCTTTCACCGAAACACAAATCTGACTCTACCCCTGAACACACCCTATTCACTGACAACTCTGATTCCTCTTACTGTCACCAGACACTAAGCTCCATTCACCAGAACTGAATTTTTATCTTTTTTCTTTTTCTTTGATGACTACAAGGTGTTTACTAAGTAGTTTCTGGTACAAATTAAAGATGTAGGGTCCCTCAGAAGGAAAGCGTCTGTGTGGGTGACGTGGCTAGAACGACTCTGTGTCTCACAGGATGATCCTGGCAAGGGGCTAAGGGGAGGAGTGGGAATGGGTAGGTACGGCTAAGACGTGATGAGGCTAGGGGAGCTCTGGATGGTTTACAAGACTGATGTGCACATGGGGGTATAGAGATGCAATAACTTGTCCCTAGGACACAAACCTCAGCCTTTGTAAACCTATCCCTAGCTCCCCTGCTTATCAACACACCTTAGTGACAATGACTACCTTCCCCTTGCCCCAACTCAGGCAGGCCTGGTCTGCATGGGGGCTCCCAGGCCAGTGCATTCACTTTACCCCGACTCATTTCACTTGTCTGTAAAATATCCTTTGATAACTTTGAGATCTGTTATAAAAATAGTTCTATAACAATTTTTCTCATTTGGGTACCCAAATATTACTTTTTTCATCTTACATAACAAATAAATAATTTAAATATATTTCATAATAATTTCGACATTAATTTAATATTCTGAACAAATCCTACAAATTCCGTTTTAAAAATTGCCTATTCTAGAATGTTTTGTTTTGAAGCAAGTCTTGCGGCAGTGAGTGAATTTTAAGACAAAATTGCTGAGTTACAAACTTTAACATCCATTTGCTTTTGCAAACAACACGTAAGTCAAGGAAATGACCCCTTATCCACTAAAAGAACACTTAGAGTCATCTTTTACTTATGTTGGCTAGACCTACTTGTTTTCCTAAACATAAACCAAGAGGACAATTTACTACTTACTGTTAATTCATTGATACAAAGAGCAGAAACTGGAGCTCGGTGGCCTCGGAGCTGGGTTAGGAATGATAGTTTGTTCAGATCCCAGATGATGCAGGTTCGGTCTCGGGACCCACTGACGATTATGTGGTAGGCAAATGATGCTGTGGCACAGGTGACAGTGTCAGTGTGGCCAAGTAAGGCCTATAAAGGAGAACAGAAAAGCCAGGCTGATCACAGGGACAGTGCTGCTTAGGGGACAGCAGACCCTGGATGCAGCAGGAAACGACGGCACGTGTGCTGGGTGAGCCCCTGGGCAGCAGCGGCTGGGAAGTCTCCACCCCGCTCTTGCCGACGGTCTTTGCCTCATCCCGCCGGGGGGAGGGCAGCAGTCTGGAGGGCTCTGGAGGCCCTGTTCTCTAGTTGCATAGTACTGTTTTCCTGGACTTGGGCCAGTCTCTTAAAGGAAGAGAGAGTGGCCACTGCAACCCAGCTCGGGTCTCCCCCTACCATTTCCATGTGGTGAGGTACAGCTTATGGCCCCAGAACACAGAATTTCAACTGGGAAGCTATTCTTTATGTCATCCATTCCTGTTAAGTCCACTGCAAGGAACTAGAATTGGATGGATTTTTAAAAAATGTACAAAGTGTGAGAACTGCATGGCTGTGGTACATGGTCCCAGGAAGATAAAGGGAAAATGTGATTCTTATGTGTCTGCTGAGCTCCTGTCACTGAACTGGAGACACAGGACATCTGTGCCCAAGGGGGATTCCTTCTTCAAACAGATAGAGAACAAGAGCTCTTCTTTCCTGCTGGGATAGGAGGAGAATCAGGACCCATGGAGATGGCAATGTGGGAAAAGAAGTATTATGAAGAAAAATACTGTTAGGAGTTCCCAACAGTCATCTGAATTTACTATTTAAGTAATGAAATGGCTTAAAATATTGGTCATACAGACATCTTTCCTGCATGCTTAGTCAACCCCAGAGGCTGTTTTAAATAAGAAGCACTTTCTACTGAGGTTACTGGCACAGAAGCTTCAAAGTCCATTTTCTAAATTGAAAAAATTGAAAAAATTGGCAGCAGGAGTTTGGATCATCAAACTACACTGTCAACCTTGTACCTACCTGCTCATGTCATGTATCTCTTTACAGGGCTTTCCTTTAGACCCGGCAGCCAAGGAAGTTCTGGTTTATACAGATGGTTATCGGAATATAAGTACAAGGGTTCAATTATTTCCATAGATATTTTAAGTTTGGCTTTAAAATAAGCTTTGGAGTCAAACAGAACTGAATTATACATCCTGGTTTGACTACTAAGTGTCACTTGGCCATGTGTCTCTAAGCCGTGTGTTTTTCAGGCGTAATGACAGCTAATAAACTACCTTGTAGAATTGTGAGGACTGAAGTTTTACATTTTTTCCAACATTTAGCATAGCTCCCTAAACACAGCAGGTGCTCAATAACTGGAAGATACTGTTATACTAATTATGTAAGAAGTGATCAAAAACACTTGTTAATAACATCATCAATGGTTCTATTGAATACATTCATGAGTCTGTCGTATCTTTAGGGATATGATAAGTGAGAAAAGACAAAGGGATAAAAGATTTAATGGTCCAGTTGAAAGAAAACTGCCCAGAAAGGAAATGAATATGAGCCGACAGCATTAATATAATCTGGTTTGCAAAAATTCAGTTTACATATAACTTTTGAGGATCATTTATATTACTTACATATATTTTAAAATATATTACCTAAAAACAGCTTGCTTCAATTAAAAAAAAGGATCAGTTTAGATAATTTTTAGAAATTGTATCTTCAGATTTCATGTCCTTTACTCTTCAGACCCATTTCTAGCAAAAGAACACATACTTTTTTGGTTTTGTCCATTATGTTGGAAGTGCCTTGAAATTAAGGAAGTTTATTAGTTTCTCTAGAGTGTAGGCAGCTGAGATCGTGTGTCTTTCACCCGTACGGTTACCTGTTTGAGAGTGAGGGTCTTAGCTTTTTCCTTCGAGGTGCCCATCTCCCACACGCACACGACTGTGCTCGTTCCGCCCGTGATGACCAGCTTGGGGTTGGGGCAGATGGCACAGAGAATCTGGCCCCACTCAGACAAACATTCATAAACAGTCACTGCCTGTAAAATAAAACAGATGTGAGACACACCTGCCATCAAGTACCACAAAGTCGGAAACACAACGTGTACACTGAGTGAAGGACAAGGGCCTCCAGGCAGGTCCTCACAGGCCAATGACTGAGAACATTCTGGTCTGGTTTCAGTTTCGCACCTTTCCCACTGAAACTCTACTCTGAGCTACCCCCTAGAGCCTCCTAACTACAGTTGCTGCTAAAAATCATAACTGGAAACTGGGGGGTCTCCAGTTTCTCCAGTCCAGGAAAATGACGTTCAGGCTGTGTGAAGCTCTGTAAGATGCAGGGGGACAATCAGGTAAAAGGATGTGTTTGCCGTAGCCAGTTAAGTTATAAAAGGAAAGCATGAGTGCCAGATTTGTTACAGTGCAACACACAGACCTGCACAGAATCCCTCTTGCATTCAGGAGGGGACAGTCAGAGGGTAAACACAGGGCACTAAAGGATCACTACACACTGCCTCTTCCAAGAGATACTTATGGGACTCAAAGCAGTGGCTGATTCTTGGGGGATGGGGTGACAGGTCTCTGTCCGCCAGTTAAGGGTGCTGAGATGATAAATGGGCCAGGGAGTGACTCACAAAAGGAGGCTCTTCTGGTTGGAAGACATGCTGACTACCTGGCTGGCTAGGACCTCTTGGAGGAATTCTTTGAGTGGGAGGGAAACTGGGAGCCACTAGAATACAACCTCCACAAAGAGACTTGTTCTATAAGAAACATGACTTGTCCACTTGCTCCTGTATCCTGCCCTAAGGCAGAGAGCTCTCCCTTCCTCTGGGCCCTGGAGGAGCAGCTGACAAGCCCTTGGTCTGGGCTCTGCCCAGCCCCATTAAGCAGGATACCCAGCAACGAAAGAGCAAGACAAAATGAGTGAGAAAGAAATGATGCAAACCTTGTCTGACTCATAGGTTCCCAGCCTGCAGCTGAGGTCCGCGTAGCCCCAGGCGAAAGTTTTGTTCCAGGTGGGGGGGATGAGCACCTTATTCTGTTCCACAGCGAGAATGCCCTTATCTGTGCACACTATTTGTCCCACAGGCTCCTTGAGTTCTACACAAACCAAATCAACACATTACAACAGGGGCAGGGAAAATTAACATTATTTACAGGGGGTGGTAAAGTAACCTCAAATATTCATATATATCAAGCATCCTCATGTCCACATTAAGACAATATGACCTTAGGCAGAGCTTGGCCTTCCAGTCTCCCACAGCCCTGCTGGGTGATGCTGATCCTGCCCGGTGCTCGCCAGGCCTCCCTCTAGCCTCACTGTCTCTGAGTACCTGGGTTTGGCTCCCAGCAATCAGGCCTGCCTTCCTGATGGCTAGAGCTGAACAGAGTGATCTGGGATGCTCCCCAGCATGCCACACATACACTTTAACCAATCTAGACCTTCGGCACCTCTCAAGTTATAGCCGCCCTTAGACTCCCTGAGAAAGGCCATGCTATTACAGGAGAGGCCCAGAATCCCTGACCTTCCCAGAACTCTGCTGACCACACCAGTGCTCCAGACCACTGCTGGGCACTGACTGGAGCTGGCACATGGCAAGGTCTGTGCAATGAGGCAAATGGCCCAGAGCTGGTGGCCATTCCAACTAACCATACTTTGAAGAGCCAATATTTAGATTTCTTTAGATGGTAACTTCAAGACTTTGCAAAAAGATTTTTTTGTTTTTTTTTCTTCTAAGGGGAAAAAAATTCACTTGAAAAAGTACTTTTAGGTATCTCATAAATGCTTTTAATTGGCATATTAAATATGCAGTTTTCTTACCATGATTTCTAAATTGGCAGAACATGTATAAATGAAGGTGACAGGAGTTTTTCTACATATACAATATAAAAGTGGAGCTACCAGAGTTGGTATTTTAGAGTTTTCAGTATCTTAGCAGGGGGGAAGAAACCATTTTGGTTCTTTCTGACAGAAAGCCCAACAGGCCAAAAACAGAGAAGTAAAAGGAGAAAAATCTAACGAGTATTTGGCGATTTAACACAAAAAATACATCACTTATTACAAATTACACCATTGTCAAAAAGCAAAGTTGTTATTGCTCCACTAGGGTTATTAAGTAATCCCACAGAATCACGAATCAAAGGCTTGCCTCCGGGCACCTTACCCTTGACGGGTGTCAGAGAAGGCCGCAGGTTGTCTAGGTGATGGAAAAAGATCTTGTCACTCGTGCATCCCGGCGGGACAGAGACTCCCGCACTGTCTCCGTTGAGTCGACTCCTCACTCTCTTTGGCGGGTGCGGCTTCTTAAACAACTGGTGAGAGAGAAGATGCCGCATTTCACAAGGAAAGCCAGCATTTCTCAGCCCCCATTCTAAGCCAGGTATTGTTATTTCACCTAGGCATCGTTAGCCAGCAGGGACCGCATCATCGCATTTTGTGGAAAGAAGTTCAAAGAGGCTCAGAGGCTGCCAGAGACCTCGCACCTTCGCAAGCAGGGACAAGGCCATGGGACCACAGCTTGAGTCACCATCGCGGTGCCACGGCTTCATAGTAACTGTTCACAGTTCATCTACTCAAACTATAGCTGACTGACAATTGTTTTCCAATGATGTTTAAAAATTAACCAATTCAAAATAAAATAAAATAAAATTACACCCCCCCCCCACACACACATTAACCAATTCTTTACAGCTCGACACTGCTCTGTGCCACCGCGGGCAAGCAGACATTCTGTTTACTGGGCTATTTCTGGCTTCGGGTGGCCTTTCTCTGTGCAATATCATTTTGGTCTCTTAGGTATTGCTAATTTGCTGGAAGTGTGAACACTGCTGCCTTCTTTTTACTTTGCAGTGTTTTAAAGGAATAAAGAAGATCTTTGGCATCTCTGTTCAATATTTCTACAGGATTAACAAGTATTGATGTACATTTAAGATTACTATTTTTCAAATACTGTTCATCTTCAAAATAGCAGGTGAGCTATTTCTATTAGAAAACGTATCTGAGGATGGTATTTGGGAAAGCTTACATGGAGTGAGGTTTAAGATGAATATAACACCATTGCACTACGAACTGGACGTTCTGGATTTCCTGGAGAAAAATGCTGTGCTTAGAGGAAGAGATACACTGCAGGCTCCAAACCTTAACATACTGTCCCTATTTTATCTGCATACAGGGGTATAGTATCGGAGTTCTGTTATTTCCTATAAAAGTTAATAATGACACAAGCCTCTGAACTTGTATAAAAGGACCCACACATCTGGAAGCATGTTATGAATGAACATTTATTAAGAATTCTGATTTGAGGGCCTCAGACAGAACCGGGCGAGGTACAGAAAGAGGCATGGACAAAGGGACCAGGAAGCTTAGGTTTTCCTAGGACTGCCACACTTGGCAGTGCTCTGTATTAGTCACTGGAATGTCCTAGAAATATGTTATTATCTAGACTCTATTTTCCAGATGGCTTGCCTCTTATATGCAGAAGTGGAACAAACATCCTGCAACAGGGCATGCGTCTTGATTACTTTTTTTCAGAGTATTTTTCCCCAGAGGGTATGAGACCTGGTTTCTGTGCTTGTAGCTCTCAGGAAAAAGAAAAGGCTTAGCTAAGTCTTCCACTGTGATTAGTGTTCATCAACAAGCATTTCACTTTAAAGTGAACCTGGTTCCTTCGTGGGGGATCAGACTGCACTGGGAATGGTGTAGTTACAGGCTGTCCTGCTGTCTGTCCCTCCCAGCTTTTCCATGTACAGAGACTAGCCATTCATTATTCTGTGCTCCCAGCTGTCAGCCCTGGAAACCTCTAAGTTGGTTAACCTACAAAAAGAGAGTCCAGGGGAGTTAACTGAATCAGGAAGAGAAGGGTACTAGGGTCAAAGTGTAGAGCGGGGCACTTGGGCAAAGTGGGTGGTCTGACTGGCCCAGTGACGCCTTCTCCACAGTGCAGGTTACTCCTGGTGCGCCCGCCTGGAGGGCGAGCCCTGGCCTGGCCAGCAGGGACTAAAGAAGGGAGGGAGCCTGTTAATGGAGCTTTGCTGGACTCTGAAGGTGGTTAGAGCAGTGGGTGCGGGGCTGGTCTCAGGCACTCCCATGGCAGAAAGTCTCACATCACAGCATTTATCTTACCTCTTTAATTCAAACCACTGCTATTTATTCCCTGAACTACTTGCTACAAGAGCTCCCTAGGTGGTCCTCTGCTCTTAATTTGGCTCCCCTAGACTGTGTGTGTGGTATGTGTATGTGCGTGCACGTGTGTGCATGTGTGTGTGACTGTAGCTGGAATGATCCTTAAAATATGAACATGTCACTTCTCTGCTTAAACTCAGCACTGGCTTATTCCTGGCCTCAGGATGGAGCCCCACCTCTGTGTATAATGTGCCTCCCCCCAACCCCAGGTTTTGTGCAGGTGCAGGAAAGCACGCCCTGCACTAGTCTGTGAGGGAAAATTATCTATGAACAGCAACATTTCTACCTATTTGTACGTAAAAGGGAGGAGAAACCAATGCTCTCTTGGAACATACTGGGTGGTACTTATGGTACTTTAATGAAAACTTAGCCTAAACTTAATTATTATACATAGATCATCTAAAGAAATACCACAGAGCTTAAAAAATGAAACAGAGAACACTGATGATAAGAACATCCGTACCTGCTTAGGGATCTGGCCAAAGTTGTTAATGAAGCCTATGGTGGCTGTCTCCTTCAGGGGATCATTTATGTTGTAGATATCCACTTGACCCTCATAAAACAGATGGTGGAAGACATTCACAGCTTCTACTGCAGCAGGTCCTTGCTGTTTGTAGCCAAAGATTAAGTCAATCCATTCATGCAGATGGGCGCTCACATAATCACATTCCAATGCCTGTAATTTCAAAGCAAAGGTTCAGTCACTGGCTGGCGTTTATTAATTGCTCAGAAAGTAAAAGAACTAACCAGTGGTCAATAGGAACTAAAATAACTAAAAATCATAAAAACAATATTAGTATGGGTGATACATTGCTCAAGGTCATCTCTTTGTACTATGGTCAATGACCCAGTGAAATCCAAGTCCAACTGCAGAGTGAAACCCTATTACCTCTCGGTGGACTCTGATGAATTCTCGTGGGTCCCCTTTGGCCCAGGGTGGAAGGATCACATCTCCAAGCTTGGTGCCATTTTGTTTACAGCCTGTGGAGTTGGGTCCATTGAAAAGAAAATGGAAAACATGATGAATAATAATGTCATATCGAAGTAACAGAAATAGTGGGCTTAGATTCACGGTCAGATCTATGAAATCTTACCACCAGAAAGGACCCCCAGAGATCATCTACTCCGGTATTTCCCTAAGGCGGACCCTCAGTGCACTTCCTCAGAGAGATTTATTAAGAGTTTGCAAAGTGGAGGGATGCTCATGGTCAATGACCTCAGGAAATGACCAGTTACACAAAGCTCAAGGTGCTTCTTTCCTGCAAGACTCCTCCAAATATTAGACACAAAGTGCCTGACATTTAACTGACCCCAGGAGTCCTTAGTGAAACATTTTATGGGGCTACTGTTCTGAGCTTGGAAAAACTCCTCAAATTCAACCCCTTTAGGATGAATGGCTCATTTGGAATTCCATTAACATTTCTCTAAACTCTTCCTTTTTTTAGGCTTTTACAGAAGAGGTGAGTCATCAGCAGTTAACTAGTACTGAATTGTCTGTCTTAATGTTTTGGCAAAATTTTGCCATTCGAATGGCAGAGGTTACTGAAAGAATACCTAACTCCGCAGTAACTTTCAGTTTGCTCTCTTTGCTTAAGAAATGGAAGTACCACTGTCTCTTAAGATATTTGCAATACATGTGGTTTCTTGTGTTTCTGATTCTTATATTCTGCCGAGAGCTCTATAGAGCTGATGCGTATTATGCTATAAAGATTCTCATTAAGGAAATAAAATCTGAAACATAACTCTTTGCTGTTAGTGTATCATTTAACAGAAAAAACATTTGGAAAAGACTATGCGGCTATCTGGCAGAAACAGGGACATCAAGCTGTGACAATGCACACCAAGTGATATTTATTCCACATATTTTTGTTATTTTAATGTATTGTTAAAATAATGCATTCTGTTAATTTAAGTCATAGCCAGATAATCTCTAAGATATTAAAGAAACCATTTGCTATGAAATTTATCCACAACAAAACACATTAAATGGGACTGGCATTTAAGGAAACAGGTCCTTTTTCTTCCTTTTTAAAAATAACACCAAAAAGTTAACTTTAGCTTACAGATTTCCTAGGTACAAATGATGATCATTGTAAAAAATGACTCTATAAACAATAATGTTGCCTCACTAGCTTAACAGCAGTTGGTTAGATAAATAGATGTATTAGAATTTTCACAGAGCAGTGCAATTGTTCAAGCTTTGGAACACAAAGACAGTTCCAAGTAAGGGCCAATAAAAATATTTCCCTTAAAAACAATCTTGTTTTCATCAGTGTTATTTGATGGGCTTATTTACAATGTGATATTAAGTGAGAGATACAAATATCAGTTTATTGTTTAAAGGAATGTCTTGACTTGGTTGGAAAAATTATCATAGGACTTAAGAAAAAATAAAACAATTGAGCTATTACAACCATTCCTCCTTTCACACCCTCACTCCAGTCCCTTAAAATGACCTCTGGGACTAATTTTTTGATAATGAAAAGCAAGTAATAATTTCCAGGCTATTTCAGATATAATTTTTGTTTCAAAATTTTGCTTATAATACCTAAATAATTATGTGATTTAACCGCATTTAATCAGCACTGTCTGCTGTCTTAAAATGTCACTTAAAGGGCCCAGGGCTATAGAAAACGCTTGGTCTGTCTAATCCTGCCACTCTGCAGTGTCTTCCACGTACATCTGAGGTGTGAGGACAAGACCAGGGATGAGTGTCACTCATTCCAGGAGTAGGGAAAATACTCAAGTGCTTTTCCTTTTGAATCATTTACTATCTTTTCTGCGCAAAGAGGCAGTGTTTCACTGCTTCCTTTTTATTGAGGTGAGATTCACATGACATAAAATTAACTATTTTAAAGTGAACAACTATTTTAAAGTGGCGTTTAGTACACTTAGGCTGTTACGCAACCATAACCTCTCTAGTCTCAAAACATTTTCATCACCCCAAAAAGGAACCTGTGCCATTGAGCAGTTGCTCCCCATTCCTCTCACCACCTGCTCCGGATATTCCACATACATGGATTCAGACATCATGTGACCTTCTGTGTCTGGTTTCTTTCACTTAACATAATGTTTTGAAGTTCAATTCACATTGCGGCATTTATCACTACTTCATACTTTATGGCTGAATAGCATTCCATTTAATGTATATTCCACAATTTGTTGATTCATTGATAGACATGTGGTTACTGCAGCGAGTGTCTGTCTGAACATGCGGGTACATGTACTTGATTCCGTTTCAGTTCTTTAGGACATATACCTATGAGTGGAACTGCTGAGTCATATGGTAATTCTATGTTTAACTTTTTGAGGAACCACCACATTACTTCCCACAGAGGCTGCCTATTTTACATTCCCATCAGCAATGGACAAGGTTCTCATTTCTCCACAGTCCTTGATATTTTGTTAGTGTTTTTTTTTTTTTCACTATAAGCCATACTTAGATGTAAAGTGGCACCTCACTGTGGTTTTGATTTGCATTTCCCTAATGATGACTGATACTAAACATCTTTCATGTGCTTACTGGGCATTTGACTAATTTCTTTGGAGAAATATCTATTCGGGTCTTTTGCCCATTTTTGAATTGGATTGTTTATCTTTTTGTTGTTGAGTGGTAAGAACTCTTCATATTCTGGACACTAAGCCCTTATAAGATATATCATTTGCAAATATTGTCTCCCATTCTGCATAATGTCCTTGAGTGCAGAAGTTTTAAATTTGGATCAATTTCAATTCCTCTTTTTGTTGTTGTTTTTGCTTGTGCTTTTGATACCCTATCTAAGAATCTATTGCCAAATAAAAGATCATGAAGATTTAACCCTATGTTTTTCTCTTACAGTTTTATGGCTTTAGCTCTTATATGCAAACAGTGTTTTATGGAAGACAGATGATTTATTATGAAGGTGAGTGTCACAAAGATACATGACCCTTCTTTTATTACTCATTTGAAAGTGAAGTGTTTGGTTCGGTTTGTAAGTGGTCTGGCTAAAACATCTTTGCAACACAGATTATTATAATGAATCCAGTGTTTCTGAAAGTTGAGAGTATCTCTTTCTGTACCTTTCCATAGCTGTGTTTTTAAAGTGGTATCCCTAGGGAAAAGAGTACATTCTCCAGAGGAGAATTTTAAGTGAACATAACACTACTGTGTAGCCATATTCAAATGCTGTATACACAGTTGTTTTTCCCTGTGTATCATCTATTCTGTTCCTTATAGGAACCCTCATTCCATCCAACTCTAAGACCTAGAACTTGGTGTCTTTAGCTACCCCAAGGGTGAGGTCTAAGAGCAATGAGACTCAATTTCAGGACTTTTGCTGGGGCTACTGAGAGTCTTATCTTTCGCATTGGATCTGGAGTTATAATTTCACAACATTGGGACTGTGGATGAAAGTAGAAGTTATTAAAAAAAATTTTAAATCACTCAAATGATTAGATATGAAGAGTTCCCTGGATTTTCTGCTAATGAAACATTCTGAGGTAGTATAGTAATGATTTACATGCTGAACTCTTAAATACAGTATAAAGTATGGGGCATTAAAAAAAATATGAAACAGAACAATATCTGACAGGAATATCCTACAGTGGAAACAATGGAATTTTGATGTTTTAAAAGAAATAAAGAAATAACCAGAAACATAGGTCAGCAAACTGTGTTCCAAGAAACTGTAATCAAGTCAAATCAACTTCCTGCAACTGGTAGATAATATACTGGGGGCAGAGTACTGATGAAATTTCTCTTTTTATAAATGTTGATTTGGCCCTGTTTTTTTGTTTGTTTGTTTGTTTTTAAGAAAATAGTACCCTTACAGGATAAAGAAAAGGAATTTACTGAAAGTTATTCTGAAATTCTAATTTTAAAGCATATTAGCATGTAAAGTGAGAATGCCTCCAGCAACACATAAGATTAAAACAATACATGAAAATCTGGATATACCGCTCTTGGCTATTAATGGGTTTCAGTTGTAATAATCTTCAAATAAATTTTTACCTCACCTTTGTTTTCACTGAAATAAAGTATTCTGACCAGTAGATGTAATAAGTGTCAGTTTATAATGTTTCCCAGACTCTAGGTTTGAAAGAGCGATCTTTCTTTTTCTACTTAATTGCAGGCCCCGAATTACAGCAAACGGCAGCAGCCCAGACCACAGGCTACCTTGTCCGAGTGCACTGCAGGCCTCAGAAAAGGGACTGATTTCCCCACCCTCTTCCTGGACGACGTTTCTAAGACAGCACCACAGCTCTACGTACCCAGGTCAAAGTTGTTGGAGTTGAACAGGAATTCTGGTAAGTAAAAAAACTCTGGGATCAGTTCTTTCACGTCCGCCATGTTGTGCTTTGATGCCGAGTACCAGGCCTCCCGCACGCTGTGGAACATCCGGTCAGCCAGGTCGAAGTGGCCGCCCTGCGGGCAGGAGAAGGCACCTCCCGGTTAGAGAACCAGTCCCTCCTCGCAGCTTCAGTCAAGCTCAGAGGCTCAAAAGAGTCTGCTGGCTTTTCCATTTCCCATCACCCCACGTCAAATACACAACATTTTAAATGATCACACAAAGCAAATTACTCTAATTAATTCTCTTTGGTGTATTCTTTACCTTACAAAGGGTGCTCAATGTATTTATTTCATAATCAAAGTGAAATCCAAATGTAAAGACTTTAAAAAGTCATTTAAAAAACTAGTTTTTAGAGAAAGCAAGACAATAAGGAATATGAATTCTTTCACATTTTGATGATGCTCTCTTAAAGACTGTAATGTAGCTGTTTACAATGGGAGGTGTTCCATTATATATGAGCTTGACTAATTTCATAAGTAACATGACACTGAAGTTCCAACACCCATGAGAATTAAGTGGAGAGCTAGGAAGGTGATCAGAAAGACACAGACTGATAAAAATTCAAATAGAAATGGGATTTCTTTTGCCTACACAGCCTCACAGATATACCACCCCTTCCTCAATCAAGCTCCCTGTGCTGTGTTTTAAGTGAGCACAGAGTATCTGTCTCTACGATGAAGCTCACTGTGGCCACCAAGGGCTGCAACAATTGGGACTCTATGACTTGCCCACACTTACTCTGCTCCAGACACAATGGCCTCCTTGCTGCTCCTCAGTCATCTCAGGTGTACACCTGACTTAGGGCCCTCACCTGGTCTGTGCCCTTTGCCTAGAACACACTTCCTCCAGACACTGCCAAGAGTAACTCCCTCACTCCTTCAAGTTTTTGTTCAGATGTCACCTTTGAAAGGAGACCTACTCTGACTACTCTTTAAAGCTGCATCATGACCTCCTCACCTCCCATGTCTGTCCTTCCCAGTCCCCTTTCCCTGATCTATATTTTTCTGACAGCATTTATCACATTCTAAAACACTGGACAATACAGCTGTTTATTTTGTCTGGCTTCCTCAATCAAAATTGTATATAAGCTCCACATGGCAGGGCTTTTGTCTTTATTTACCAAAGTCCTCAGAGCATCTAGGACACCGTCTGAGTAAATGAAATAGGATGTAATAAATAATAAAGAAGACAGAAAATGACCTAGACTGTATTACTTTTTTTTGTGTTTGCTGAATTCAATAAGTTAAGGCTGAATTCCATATGCATGGCCAGAAAGCATATGCTACTTGCTTATATGACTAAAGGACCCTGGCACTTATTATAAATGAATTCTAGTTTATTCATCAACTTTGGTCCAGCAAAATTTCACTTTATGTTTTGATTACAGGTCTTCTTGTAGGGCAAGATAACAATATTTTTAAAAGCAACAATTTTAAATAGAAAGAAGGCTTGCGTAGAATGGGAGAATTCTGAACTTGGAGTTTTACCTGTAGCCTTAAGAATATCTGTGTGAAAGGCTCCATCCGCACTAGGTACGAAGCCACAATCATGGCAGATGAATAGTGGGTCCCATAGTGGTAGGCTGGAGTTTCTCCTGTTCAAAAAAAATTATAGCATAAATGAAAACAAGAGTAAATAGAAAAAATAAAATTGGTACTAACAGGCTTAAAAATGCTAACGTATGTGATAACTGTGACACCAAATACACAGAGCGCTGGCACCTGTAGCACGAACACTGTATGAAGACACTACTACCCTTACTTACATGTTGGCCAGTAATCAAAAGTAAGTACAATTCGATGCCTTTCCCCTCAAACTTTGCATATCTAGCAATTCGTGTTTTGAGACATTGTAATAGATGACGCTTAAGAGCAAACCATCTCCACTAAAGCAGGACTTACTGACTCATAGATACTTTTCATTAGGTTCTGGCTCTGCAACCCTTTATTTCTCTAAAATGTCTATAAATATTATGCATTTTTTACTACTTTTCTTGGCAGGGGGAAAAAGAGGCCAGTTAGGGAATACTGTCAGGCTTAGGTTTTTTTTCCTTTCTTTGTTTTGTTTGCAGGGCACACATGATAAACATTAAACATAATAGGTAAACTGAACAGTGTTTCAGAAGGTAGTCAATTTTTTTATTTAATGCAAAACGGTTCCAAAAATAGAGTTGGCAAGTGAATGTGTAGTTCCTGGCCTACATATGAGTCAAAATAAAGGCATTATGATGGGAAATTTCTGCCCCGTCTAAAGCAGACACACTTAGTTTCCTGCCAGTACCTGACAGGCTACCTAAAAAACCCCTTCTAAGCATGGCCACCAGCTGGCATATAAAACTGGATTTTCTACTCTGATAGTTGTAGAGATGTGTGCATATGTAACATATACAGAGGTGATGATATGTAAGCAATTTGGGGAAAGACGTGAGGATGTCAGACCACTAAATAATGGCTTACTTTTGAAATTAGGTACAAAGTCTAATGACAAGAAAAGTTACTTACCATTAGGATCTTCCCAGTCTTTATATCGCTTCTTATACTGAGCTAATCGTTCATCTGTCTGTGCTCCCATTGGCTTAGCCAGGTTTCTAAATGTCTTGGGATTAGTAAGATCGACCTCCTAAAATACAAAACAAAACCCAATTCCACATTAGCACACACCCTCTATTCTCACCAGCGCTGATACAGTGGCTACAGCAGACATGCCAGGATCCGTGGGGTCGCTTGGGCAGAAATGGACTCCAGAACAATGCTGTGTACCCACAGGTCATTCTCACTTTACAGAGAGGCACATGGCAGTGTGTCAACTGATTCAGTTTGAAGACGACTGCTTGGGAAATTAAGGGTTCACAGAGGAAGGCATGCAGGACCCATGTCTAGAGATGAGCAGGCGGGAAAACCCTTCCCGTCTTGGCAAGGGCACAGCACAAGACTGTGGGCGCAAAAGTTTCAATTCATCTTTATCCTCTGTCACCCACATGACCGGAGGGTCACGTCCCCCTCTGCTCTCTTCCCCTCCTCCCTGTCTCACTCCACCTTTTCTGAGCATTCCCTCCCTGGGGGTGACTGCCTGGGAGGCGAAGTAAAGCAGAGCACCCAGGATTCTTCTGCCTCTAAAAGACAACATCCAAGCGGATCAAGTGACTCCTAACTGAGCCGGAAGCTTTCAGTCCACCACAGATTAATTTAAAGCTCATCTCTAGTTGACCTAATTCATATACTTGAAAGGAAACCCAAATTTATCTCCTGGAGGTTTTAAAAGTAGAAATTTGAAATATGCACCTGCGGGATATTTCATTTGTATTCTTTCAATGGGGCATCATGACCACCCAATTTTGCCAAACTTGTATTCTAAAAGTCTTGGGAAGAAGAAACTGATCCACAATTATGAATATAAGTCAAGTCAGTGTATTCGTTCCCCTCAAAACCAATATGCAAAATACCTCATTCATATTTTTTTGGTTCATTCAACAAACTTTAAAGTGTAATACTAAGTAGCAGGCATTATTCTAGAGGTTGGGAATTGAGAGACACATGAGATAGTTTTTGTGCTCAAGGACTTCACAGTCGACTAGGGTCAGACACAAATCATGATTATAATATGCTGTAAAAGAAAGTGCCACGATACAGCTCCAGGACAGTGTGTCCCGCAGGGTGGAATGGAGCTGGCGAGGTGAATGTATAAATGGGATGAAGTTGGTGCGTGAAAACTGGGGAAAATTCCATGCCAGGAGCGTAGTGTGTGAATAGCTACTGAGAGGTACTTCAGGGAGATTGACAGGGTAGCCCAAATAGCAGTCCTGGGAGTACAAGGACAGATTCATAGGAGCTACTTTGCAAAGGGCATGGTACTGAGGATTTTAAATTCTCTCCAAATTGTTATGATGATTCACTGAATCATTTTAAACAGAGGGATGAATCAATTAGATGTGTTTCCAAAACTGGCTGCAGTGTAGAGAACAGAAAGACATCCACCAGTGGATACAAATTAATTAGCACTTAAGGAAACCAAATTGATGTTATAAATTAATACCCAAGAAGTTGATCCATTACCCACATTCTGTCTAAGTCCAAGCTGAAGCTCTTCTCATCTTCTTGGAATAAGTGCCTGCTGAGAACTTTAAACTATAAAACATTTGAGCCATTGCAGTATCTCTTAATTACTTTTGAAAATGTGTTCCATTTACAAAAAATGACACGAGATTTACCTCTGAGTCGTAATCTGCAAGGATCCAAGGAAACACAGGATATTGCATGAGGTCATTATACGATCTGCCGGCCAAAGTATTCAAGTGCATCAAATACTGGAAGTTACTTATTTCACCTCTCTGGGGAAAAAGAAATAACAGTGCATTTTAGAGCAATCAATTACCTCTACTACGTTCACTTTTTAAAATGTTGTATGCAAAATGAGGTAAAGGACGATTTCTTTCTTATAGATTTCAGAACATCAAAACTCTTTCTAAAAAGAACAAAAACGACATTTTTTCTGTGGTACATATTTTATGGGTTATTAAAGTGCTTTTAACAGTGTGGCTTACACCATCCAACTATAAATTACAAAGGAAGCTTAGGTTTTAATTAAGCTTACCTCCCATCTCTGAGTGACAGATTTCTCTCCAACCAAAGTGCTAAGCAACCCAGATCTGAAAACAATAAATAATTAAATTGTAGGCAAAAGAATTTTAAATGACTATATAATTGAAAATTTTAAGTCAATTTATCATAGTATGGAGGGCGTGCTAGTGGGTGATAAAATCAGTTTAGTGGGTTGCGATCCGCATCTTAAAATATGAAATAACGTGGAATTCAACTAAAGAACACAGGACATCGGAAGGCATCACATATAGTAATGAAAGTATTTTCAGGGAATTCTGTCTTCGCTTTTCTAACTCAGTTTGTGTGTTCTGGGATGCAATGTTTGATATATATTTTTCACTATGGGTTATGGCAAAAGAGTTTTAAAAACATTGATCTAGTCCAACCTTCTACTTTTTCCAATAATCACTATGTAAAAGTATTTAAAGGCATTAAGTTGGAATAACTGAAATAGTATACAATATTTTGTACGTCGTAGGCGTGTAGCATATTTCCTAAAAGAGATGTTGAAAAGTGAATGAGAATGTATTTTGACAGGAAAGTCATTGCTGTTCAGGTCATTTACATTTATGGACTTTTTTTTTATAGCAGCCTTTCCTAGATTGCTATAAAACCCTTCTTTAGGCTTAACAGCTTCATAACATTGATAATTAATATTTTGAAGATTGTAAAGTGGTCAGTGAACTAGTAGGCAAACACATGGATTTCATTGTTTGAAAGGAAATGACTAGATTCAGCTTAATAGTCCAGATACCACTTTCCACTTGTAGATAAAGTCCTCCCATTAGGAAAATGGAACGTAGAGGATGCTCTCCCTGCAAAAAGAGCTATAATCACCTGTCAACTGTACAAGAAAGGGAACAACGAGAAAGCAGATTAAAGCTGGAAATGAATTTCTGCTTCTTGCCCTTGAGCTTCTAGAAGTTCTTTAAGAACTGCCAATTCAGCACAAAAGGTAGCAAGATCTATGGACCAGCAAGCTGAAGATTACCAGGGCAGGTCAAAGTACTAGCAACTTGATCACAAGTAGGAAAAGGCTCGATGTGCTCTGGGGGAGCCTTGCACTTCCTGTATTTATGTTAACAACACAAATGATTAGGAGAACATGTTTCTAAGGTTAATAAAAGCATATAGGTAGCATCTGTATTTGCTAAATCTCAGCTAAAGAAAAAGAAAAGCAACAACCTAATGAGAAAGAGACTAATTTAATATATTTAGATATACAGAGACTAGACTAAAATTTTATTTACAAATTACACAATCTCCAGTGAAGTTTTAAGTCATTTTCCTGCAGGTTGTAATAATTAATTTGTGGCCCCAAGCACAGCCTTTCTTCCAGCAGATTATAAAGGACTACAGTTCCGAGTGACTGTAAAACGGAGCTGGGTGTGTGGATTCCTGCAATGGCTCTGCCACCCAGAAGGGCTTTCTAAGAGTAAAGGCAGCTGAAAAGAGCACAAGGAACCACTGATAGGTTTGAACACATAAAAGCAGAAGTTTACATTTAAATGTCAAAAAACAAAATTAAGAGGAAAACTGGACAATTTGTGACAAATATGACAAGCATAGGAGAAATGCATTATTATAGAAAAATCCCATACAAATTGATAATAAGAACTCAAGAGGTTAACTATTTAACTACTGTGGTGGTTATTTCACAATATATATTAATATCAAACCATTATCTTGTATACCTGAAACTAACATAATGTTATACATCAATTACATCTCAATTAAAAGAAAAAAAAATCAAACCATCACCACCAAACTCAGAAAAAAAATGGGCAAAAGTTATAGATAATTCCCAAATGATTTTAAGTGGCTAAAAAACATTTACAGAGTCCTAGTGCTACTAATAAAAGAAATGCACATTTATAAACAGAAAAAGCATTTTATAAAATCAGTAAAAATTTTTAAGAATATAAAGAGTTGACAAGCATCTTACAGAGACGAGTAAACTTATGCACAAGTGGTAGAATACAAACATCCATAATTTTTATGAAAATAACGTTGGTTTTGTGTATCAAAAGCCTTCAAATTCATACCCTTTAATTTACTAAGGGGATTTTACCCTAAAAAAATAATCAGGAATCACACCTGCATTATTATAAAAAGGGAACATGATAAAAATAAAATATTCGCAAATAAAAGAATGTTTTATATATATGATGAATAGGTAGCAGATAAAAGTAATGTTTCTGAAGAATTTTTTTAGAGCAGGGGAAACAGTTACATATAACACTGAATGGAAGAAGCAGAATAGAAATCTGTATAGCATGAATTCAATGGTGCACACAGGAATATATGGGTGCTTAAAAGACTCCAAGAAAACTGATCAAAATGTGAGCAATGATTTGACATGAGGGGTCATGCATACATTTTTTTTTCCTTCTAGTTTTCAGTAATTAATCAAATAATTTTGTGCAACCAACAGGAAGAGAGAACACTCAGCAGAAATATAAAATTATACTGTCCAGATACAAACATCCTAATTTCACTATTAACTTATAATGCAAGAAGGAAACAACCTACCCCTGCTCCACACTTGTGTTCGGTCGTTGCCCAGACACAGACTCAGAACTGTCAGTGAGGGATGGAACTACAGCCAAAAACCTGGGAAATTTAAAAATAGCATAAAATTGGAAATGAAGTCTCAGTCAGGATCTAATGAGAGCTTAAGAAAGGATGGATGGTTCATTTACGTATTAATTGTTTCATTAACAATAGAACACTCTGTTACAAAAAAGGATAAGACAGTGGCTTCCAAAGCTAAATAATAATGGCCCATAGCAAAATCAATCATTTTGGACTTTTACATATGCTGCCATGTTATGGGAAGCAAAGGCCTTGCAGCACTGACTCCCAGGAATTGAGCCAAATTAATGAAGTCCAAAGAGTGATTAACAACTAAATATGCACATGACAGCAAGTAATCATGACAGCTAAGCAAATGACGGAACAGACACATCACTAAATAAATGAAGATCCACACAAGATAAGAAACTTTATGTGACATTTATTTTTCAGAGTTGCTTACAATGTCAACATAAATTTTTTAAAGGCAGAGAGAATTGTGTGGAAATTCTTGGAATGGTCGTGGGCTTTGAATTTGGCATCTACACAGAAACTTCTCAGAGAAAGAAAAACTCATCTCCTTGTAATGGTTTCTAGTTATTAAGAGCAAATAATTTCCTAGCATTGAAAGAGTATCACTTTTAGAGAGTAACTGGACAGAGAACTAAAATTTCAGTCGCTGCATTAGCTCCTCCCGCACGTGAAGGGGGCTCTGGATTACCCACCACCATGCGCACCCCGCGCCTGAAGACCTGCCCTCGCTCCCAGGGGCCCCCTGCCAGTACCACTGCGCTGCAGTGACCGGCAATGTTCTTGGCATTGAACATGTTCCTCATGGAAATGACTTGAAACAGAAAACTTCCTTTACTAGAGGGCTTGCAGCATCTACACCACCCTTCAAAGAATAAGAGAAGGTCTCTCACATCTACATCAGTTCATAAAGGCCTTATTATTCATACATCCAAAAGAAGTATCTTCGAGTACAGCAGATGTGTACTGTGGGTTTTTTTTTAAACGTAAATTTTAAATATACTTTACGAAAAATAAAATAGGGTTAGGTTAACTGCTTTATTTGGCTGTGCTACTTTTTTAATGATGAAGATATCCAACTTCCCTTCCAAGGCCAGAGAAAGTCTCATATGAATGCAATTTCTAAGGAAACTCAGTCACTCTGTTCAATATGAAAAAAGCCTATTTTAAACCTAAAGTATTACTTTTGAAGCTACACTTTCAGCATTCTTTTACATAGAGACAAAAGACTTAGTGATGAAGTAGCTTTGGATATAACTATGAGTTACCAGAAGAAAAAAATGGCATTTCAAAATAAAATAGCATCAGTATAAAAGCTAGTTAAAAGAATCATGTTTCAAGAGGTTGGCAAAAATGAAACATTTTCTTCAAAGAAGTTAATTCACTGATTTAAATTATAGATTTTTAAAAACTAGCTAAACTGGTACTAGTTTCCCTTCCATCTCTTCCCATGATAGCATTATCAAGTATTCCTAAATAAACAATACCTTTGATAGACTTTATTCCTAATTCCTTTCTGAAAAGCAAGGAGGTAATTTCGTCCATCTCCAGAGAAAACTTCCACAGCAATAGGCTGAAATGATCAGAGCAAAAAACATTAAGAAAAACACAAGTAAGGTTATATATTAACTTTTCCACTATCAATTTCTACAATGTTGAAAAAGTTAACTCATTGAAGAACACGGAGTCATAATTCCCAGCAGATTCAATTACAAAAAAAAACAGAGCCAATTTGTTGCAAATCTGTTCTTGATTTGTTTATAAAATATTTAATAATAAAATAATTACAAAGTTATAATTTTTAAAAATTATAATGAGGATGTAATTTTATATTTAAAGGTAATTATGTTGATTTGGATAGCTATAGATAAAGATGGATGACAAAGCTATCACTTAAGGTTTAGGTGGTTTTTAAAAAATATAGATGCATTATACAGAGTTATGCACTGTGTAATGTCAGTTTGTCTGTTGCATAACTAAATTTAAGAAATAATCTACAAAACGCTCTAAGGGATAATGCAGACACTGCAGAGGGTTTTGCATGTATCAGTTTTACAATAACACATTCTCTGAATAAAGGAACATGACAAAACACTTAGTACTACTAAGTCACCCACCTGTAGGAGGTACCTCCTTTTATGTACCTCCCTGATGTCTTCATATGCAAAAATGCTGCATGTTCTCTTGAGCTGACTGGGGCCTTGCCTGGCTCCTCTAGGGATAATTGGCTCATGCATACTATAGGCAGCCAAGAGAAAGGAGATACACAAAAACACAGCGAGAGATAAATTTTCAGTTCAACAAAAGCTGTTATTCTCAACATATGAACAGGAGGGGGAACAGTATATCAGAATATTCACTTAGAAAAATATGTTTAAGAGAATAATTTGTCAGCTACTCAGCACACAAGCAGCCTCTTTGATGAAGCTAATTTAAATAATCCCATTATTGCTACCAGGGCCAATTTATCAATCAGGCACAGTGCCTAGGTCTAAATACTCTCAGGGGCCCAAGAAAATGTTTTAATATATAATATGACTATATTCATCTTTAAACCAACAGTCATAAAATACAATTTTTAACATTTTTATATGGAGGAAAGGGCCCTAAAGTCATAATGCGGTTCTGACTGTTGCAGGAAGTAACTATTTGAAACATCTCCTGGGAATGAACTGCAGAGACCATGTCCACATTCAACAGTGTGAGGTGTTCAAAATGTCAAAAGAAAGGAAGAACATGTTGATTTTCCACGCCTTTGGCTTTTCATCTTCCTCCGAGCTTTGTCTGTCCCCTGGGTTTTCCATTACCCACTGTCACTGCAATCACAGAACTGGCAGAAGAAAGGCAGATGGCTAGGACTCGGCTCACCCTGCCCGTGCTCAGTCACACTGCTTCTAGGGCACTCAGGCCATCAACGCTTCCATCTGCTACAGGATGTGCAGCTACCTGCATTTTCTCTACAACTGTGTTTGAACTGGCATTTTTTTTAAAAGAACAATTTCCAAATTCAGAATAAGTTTATAAACATATTGATTATAACATATGGAATTTGGTGTCTAATGCTAATAATGAACAGTCAAAAATTTCATTTAGTTTTCATTTTGATATATAAGGCACATTTTTTTCTTATTACCTTTAAATAACTATTACCCTTGTGAATGTTTAATAATGGATGCACATAAACTGAGGGGTAACATTATCTGAAACATAATTTGTTGATTAAAAAGAACTGATGTGAATAATACTGTTTTCTAAAGATAGCTGCACTTTGTGTCTCTTCATTCATTTACTTACTTTGGAGATAAAGTTTCAATGTCTCTTATTTCCCTGGTTGCTGTCATTGTAAATCCATCTATCACATAAAAATGCTCTTTTCCAAAAAGCAGCAGCCCCTCACTGGTATCAAGGCCCTGGACTCGAGCACAGCGGTACATGTGTTGGATCTATAAAGAAAACCATCAACATTCATGAACATAGATATTTTTTAAAAATTTGAGATAACTTCTTTTTTGATATAACTGAAGCAAAATGTTTTAAAACAGAATGTAATGGGCAAATAGGATTTTAATGAGCTGTCCCTCTGTGATGGCATCCACTGAGCTAAGCATGTTAAACCTGAGTTTAAGCATATTGAAAAGAATCTGCAAGAACAGTAGTCTGATTTGCAGTTGACCTCAGTAAAAGGAAACAACCATTTACTCATATCCATCCACCCCCGTGCATCCATCCATCTTCTCAATATTCACTGAGCACTCTCCGTGTGCCAGGCACATATGTACCAGGTTCTACAAGCGATGAACTAGTTAGACAATGCGGGAGACAGACACAACAAACTTGGCAGGAAAGGGGACTTCAGCATACATGTAAACAGATGAGAACCATGCCCTTCGCGCGGCAAGATGACACACATCCTTCAACAATCCAGTTCTGTTACTTAGTTGTAGGTTTAGCCAAGTTTCCTAATTTCTCTGGGCCTCTGTGTCTTCATTTGTGAATTTCAAATGTACACTGACTGGTTGTGAGCTCAAGATAACGTACATAAGCATGTTTGCGATTGTTGGCCGCCTCTCTTCCACACAGCTCACTTTCCCTTTTTCCATAACAACTCCTGGAACTAGAACTGGGGAGTTGGTTCCCACCCGCTCCCACCTGGATCCTGCCTGCCTGGCACACTGTTACACTTGTGCCATTGTAAAAAGCCCAAATTGGCAGAAGTTGTATTTTCCTCATAGGAGGAAGGAGTCACTAAATCTCTCAGTGAAAGTATTGTGTTGTTTCCAATGAGTAGGACCTGTTATTAGTAAAAATTCTTTCTTGTTTAAACTGAGTTCAACATGCGTCAAGGAAAAAAAATCAACAACTAAACCAGAGGCAAACAAATGTCAAATAAATGTTAGTTTGAATACACTTCCTGCACTATTGAATCTTAAAACAATTAGAGCAAAAACTGTAGTAAAGAGATTAAAAGTTTAACAAATGACACCATTAGAAAATAATTTTCTGAAATATGCAAAAATAAGTCAATCTCCATAGCCACATTTGAACTACTTCGATAATAAAACTGTAGAATGTTACAGGAAAAATCTGATGTCCTTTGAAAGTAACTTTATTGTAATGTAACATACATACAGAAAAATGTTTTTCACAAATGCATGGCTTGGATTTTTCAAATGCTACATATGATGCAACCAGCATCCAAATGAAGAAACAGAACATTCCTAAGAGCCTCTCTTATGCTTCCTTCACACCTAATGTATTTTTATAGTTACATGATTAAAAAAAAAAATCATTCCAGATTAATAAATCCACACAGCTGGACAGAATTTTAAAAATTATATCCTAATTTCTGGTTAGTACTTCTTAGTGGGTAAAATTTCAAGGGTTATTCCAAGATCTAATATAACAGGCAAAAAGACCATCCTTTGAAGAGGTGATACTCACCACACATTAATTCATTCCTTCATTCGTGTACCCTTTTATTTACGCAACCAAACACTCCTTCATTCAAAGGTTATTGGGTGTCTGGTAGGTGAGTGGAGTTGTGTAAAGCAATGAGATAGGAAAAAGAAATAGTGCCTGCCTCTCAGGAGCTCCCTGGCTAGGGGAACAGACAGACACAGGAGCAGATACTCACATGATAAAACAGAGTAATATGTATAAGGCATTATGAAAGCACAGAGAAGGGGTATCTAACCATGCCTCAGTTGGCAGGACAGTCAAGGAACACTTCCTACATGCGCGTATTACAGACATCCAGGTAAACGAGGCTGTATGAATGGGAGGTACAATGAGATGTTACGCAGATGGAGAGAGAGGCGTTTTGGAAAAGGAGAAGATGAGGCAAGTGCAGAATGAAGAACTAACACGACGCGTGTAGTAAACCGCAGGGCACACAATGCTGCAGGCGGCTCGGGCTACAAGGCAGGGTCAGTGACATGAGCTCGGCGAGGTGGGCAAGGTAACGTCTGTGAATGGAGGCGCCTGGGGAAGATGGCACAGACTGGCTGAAGCTTCTTGCTGTGTCACTGGAATTGCGCAGGTTGTTGAAAAAGCACAAGGCCAGAATGGGTTGTGTACATGGGTTTGGAACAGAGAATTATAGCAAGCACTTCAGTCTAATAAAGGGTATAGGGGAAGATGGTGAACTAGGTGTCAATTGTTAATATTGTGTCTGATGAAACTTCGTGCTGTTTTGTGTGTTCAGCCAGGTCAGAAAATCCTGAAGATGACAGAGGTAGAGTATTAAACCCGGAAGGTTGTTCTATCACAGAGGCTGCATATTTACCTTATGCCACCCTCCCATCAGTCCTGTAAAATGGAACAAGTCACTTAGATAAAACCCTACTTTTTGGAAGCACAGTACCTTCTCCCCCTCCTCCAAGAGGCGCAGCAGGGTGGCGTTGTCCGTCTTCTCCTCTTCTTCTATGGAGCCGCCCTCAGCAATCTGGTCTTGCAGCTGCTCCTGGTTCTCCTCATCTCCTCCATCAGGTGCAGAGCGAGACCGTTTCAGAGGAGGCTTGACCAGACCTACAGGATAACAACCAAGGGGGCCGTGACCTTGCAGGGCCATTTGGGAAGCCGTTTGGTCTCAGGCAGTCCCTCCTACTCATCTCCAATTTGAGACAAGTCGGAAGGTGTAGGGAGGCAGCACAGATGAGTGGTTAACAACACAGACTCTGCAGTTAAACAGCTGTGCGACCTTGGAGAATTATTTGCCCTCTCTGAACCCATTTTCTTATCTATAGAACTGAGACAGGAACACTGCCTACCTTAGAGAACTGTCGGAGGGCAAAATGAGATAATTCATGTAAAACAGCACTTAGCTTACGGCTATAAATAGTAAACCCTAAAGAAGTATCAGATGATGATGACAGAGAGTTTAGCGTCATTAATGGTCTGTAAGAACTGTGCTGCACATGGACAAGTGTCACTGAGGGGATACCATGAATAAATGGTCAATTACTACCAGAAATAAAAATAAAGATAACAACTTATAAACATAATTACAAGAGATGCCAACTGCTTGGAGGGCCCATGAGGATTATATTAAGGCTTAGGTCACAAGAGGCAGTATGGTCATTCATTCATCAAATCATCAGGTTGTAAAGAAAAAGAACTGAATTCTTTATAATACAGGGACAAATCATTTAATTTGCAGGTTAAGGAACCATCTCACTGCCTACATTTTGATAACTTTAATAATCATCAAAGGAAATGGCATTAAAATCAGTTGATGAGATCCCAAAATATGAGAAGCACTGAAAATACACTCTAAATCCCGCATTTAATTAAATTAATAGTCAGTTGTACAAAAAAAAAAAAAAAAATCATGTTAAACCTACCAATGATAGTTGCTCTAAGAATTCTGGAAAAGTTTAAGTCAGCCTGCTAGAATCTTATGCTTTGAATACATGTTATCAGAGGTTCTGATTTGCCTTGAGAGGAACCTTATTTTCACATATAAAGGAGTGTAATAAGTAAGCACGAGAGATCAGGTCCTGCTGGGAACATCCACAAGAGGAAAGCTTACAGCTGCATTATTTTGTTTTGATTAATCAAAACCTCCAACTCTATGTCTAGCATAACACCTTGCATATCACAATCATGACACCAGCAGTTGTGGTTTTAGGTCAATAAGGGATTAGGAAAATGAGGCCAAGAGAAGTTAAGTGCCATTGACCCAAACACAAGCCGTCTAACTAACTCTGTGAATTATACTTTGGGGCTTATACCCAGTAAATAAAGCTTTAGAGCATCTCACTAATCTTGTTGGTGCAATGTCAAGAAAATTAAGAGGTTGTAAACTCTGTTCAACTACTAAAAGTTTCAAGGATTCTGAGTATTTTATATCAATTATGAAATGTTGAGTAAGTCAGAGTCATCATGAGAGAGGAGGTATATTATAACAATAGGAGAAATGAATCACAATTTTTGATGGTGTTTTTTGTCGAGATTGGTCATACACTATTTGTTTTTAATCTATGGGACATGAAACTGATTTTTAAAATGTTTTTATTGATTTCAGAGAGAGGGAGGAGAGGAAGAGAGGGTCAGAAACATCTATGATGAGAATCATTGATTGGCTGCCTCCTGCACGCCCCCTACTGGGGATCAAGCCCGCAACCAGGGCATGTGCCCTGCCTGACCAGGAATCAAACCACTGAGCACACCGGCCAGGCTGATTTTTAATTTATATTAATTTATATTCTGGGGATTTATTTATAAAATATGTCAATAGTTTTGAATTTATGGTGAATCAGAAGCTTAAAAAAGTTAAAACAATGGATTGATATATTCAATATTGACCAAATCCCAATTTTGTGCCAGTCATGTGCCAAAAGCTTTAAGATGAGCTGAAAAATAATCTCTGCTTCTTAGAAACTAATAATTTAGGAAATCATAAAGCAGTGAAAAATCACTGAAACTGCTGTGAGATGTGAGCAAAGTGCGGTTGGTGGACCGGGAGCTGGAAAAGGCTCCAGAATAAGATGACTGGATTATTTCCCAGTGTCTCTGAGACTGGGGAGGGTTTGATAAGGTCCAGATCACGGAGAAGCTGTAGAACAGGGCAGAGCGCACACATATGCAAAAGTAAAGAATCAAAATGCCCATGGCCACTTTAGTATAATTCATCACTGTATGTTCGTTTTACTAAGCTCATAAAGTGTAGATTTGGAAGGAAGGAAGGCCATCATTGCATACTGTTGGCTAACATGCACTAATGAAATATTTTTAGTAGCTGTTTTAACTCTATAAATATTTACTTATTTATCAGGGCTTAAAGGAAAGTATCAGGTGCCACTGAGAATTCTGCAAAATACAATAAAAAAAGAATTATCAAGCCAGTGGGCACACTGCATTCATCTGTAGGCAATAAAGGGCTAGTTGCTTTAGTTCTGATATGGAAATTAATTTTAAAAAAATGTTTTTACTGATTTGAGAGAAAGGAAGAGAGAGAGAAAGAAACACTGATGTGAGAGTGAAACATCGATCAGCTGCCTCCTGCATACCCCCTAATAGGCATCAAGCCCACAACCCGGGCATGTGCCCTGACCAGGAATCGAACTGGTGATTTCTCTGTGTACAGGATGAAGGTCACTGAACCACACTGGCCAGGGCAAGAAATTAATTTTTAAGAAGAGTGAGAAGGTCTAACATTTATGGATAGCTTTAAGGTTGGCAACTATTTACAGTTGCTCCTATTTTCATATACATTCAAATATGAGGAATGTTTTGAAGTTGAAATCCAGAGAGAAGGCTGACCTTTGACTTTGGCAATAGTGTCTTCACCGTGCTCTGGTTCTTGCTGAGCAGCTTCACCTTCTGAACTCTCTACAATGGCATCTTGGACAATGGCTGGATTGCCAGAGGCGAGGCGCATGTAGTATTCTTTACTGTCATAACTTATGGCTCTTCTGTACCTAGCAGGTTTCTAAGAAATAACAAAGAGAAAAGAACTCAAATAATTATCTTCAAGAATGAAATATAAGCTTCCCAAGGGAAGGTATAGTGTCAAGACTTCTTTATGTGTTATCGTTTTTTCCAGGGATTTTAATAGACTGTATTTATACACAGTAAATCCATAGATATTTGGGTTAAGTTTCTTTATTTTTAAATTCCATTGATGTTTAAGACATACATAAAACAATATTAGCAGTTTTGTTCTTGCCGAAATAGAAATAAACCATCTCTAGTCAAATAGCATTTTCACGTTAGTACAGTACGGCCTCTGCGATGTATCAGAAAACCTCTCTACAGAGCAGAGTGGGGAGTGCCCAGTGTGGGAGGGCAGAGTTCCAAGGGGATGTCCATCTGCGAGGAGCCTGGAACTTTGCTTCACCCAAGCACAGTAAGTGGGACAGGCAGAGGGGGCCAGCCATTTAGTTGGAGGCATCTGTGTGAGTGTTTACTGCAGATATTTGGAGGGAGAGACTCAGAACTGCCCGCTCTTTCGCATGTTCCCAGTCTTGCTGGAACCATGGAAATGGCCCAAACCTTCAGGGAATCCTGTCAACACAGAGTCAACCAGCGTCAGGCTGGATGGTGCTCCCTGGCTGGTCTGCCATTCTGAGCTCCTATCTCCATTTTTTAAAACACCCTCATTGGTTGTGTAGAAGAATATGATCTATAAACTTACTAACTAAATGAGTATATCAAGAACATATATAAGTCCATTTTGAAGAAGAAATTTATTAGCTGGAAACATTTAATCCTTTGGTATGATATAAGAGCATTTCTTTTTCAGGATAATTAACATTTACCCTAAAAACAGGTTGTCCAATTGACCTAAATCTTTTTTTTTTTTTTTTACATAATACAATAAAAAAATATTAAAGTCTAAAATTTCCTACAAAAATGTAAAACCAGCAGAAAAAGTTTATATGTATAAAGGTTTCTCAATCAGAATTAGACCCAGACTTTGTATTAATAGTTAAGAAGATGGAGTTTGAAACATGCTGTAAAATGTTCCCTTTGTAAACATTATTTTACTTCTCCTTTTCTATGAATAAGAGTATCTAATTTAAAATAGTCTATTGGCCTACTCTTCAAATTCAGTAGTCAATATATATTGTCTACAACAATGCTTATTTCAAGCAAGACTTTTTAAAAATAATGATTTCAAACTGAAGTAGAAAACAGTGCCCAATTGATTGAAATACTTAGACTAAAATACTGAACCAATTTTGAGATAAAAGGATACCTAACTAAAGCCCCACTGGCCTACTTTTATCTTCAGAGGCAGAGAATAAGGAGAGCTGTGAGCTAACTGAAGAATGGTATACAGCAAATGGAAACTGAAATATATTACATAACAGGAAAGTATGAAAATAATGTAAAATAATATCACAATTCTGGAAGGATCAATCTGATGAGCAAACTGATAAGAATATTGCAATATTTTCAAAATGAAAGAAAGGTAGTAAACTTTGTACTGAAACAATTCTACATGAGGTATAACAATTATCTTCAACTCAAAATTGTTCATTTTTAAAAGATGAAAGCAGAGTTAGTGATGGGCAAGACAATGAATGAACACATTGGGACAACATCTACAGACTGAAACTTGGAATCATAAGCGTTTTCCCTAAATATATTGAGGCGTACTTCTGTGTTCTAAAGAACTACATCTTTTACTGAATTATGTACAGAATCTTTCTGGGGGAAAATTATAATTTATAAATTTATAGAAGTTATAAATTTATTAACAAATTAAATTTAAATTGTGTTTTGAAAAGTGATCATATACTCTTAGTTTACATTAGTTCCTTATAATTAAAAAAATAATTTTAACAGAGGAATACCCTTGCATTCTCAAAATAACCAGTTTAGTATCTAGAAAAATTAAATGAGTAATTGAAAAAAAGAGTTGGAGGTGTCAGGCTGCCCATTACTAACATGCGCCAGAACTTGTTAGTTTCCGTATGAAGCCATACACATTTTACGGTGAGAGCAGTGAATACTCCGCCTGTTAGTGAGCAGCACACAGACCCCAGGAAGCTAATTAGAGCAAAGCCGAGAAAGACCAGAACAGTTCTCAGCATGAATGAAACCCACTTTTCAACTCTAACGAACTTACAGGAAGAGCAAATTGAAAGTCAATCTTTTAGGTTAGTCTAGTCTACCATGCACTAAAAACGAAAACCCCAAAAAACCAAAAACAAAAAAAACAAAACTGCAAGTATTTTGCATTCTTTTATGGTAACTCGTGTTTTACCTTTTGAGGAATGATATCATCGGGAGTCTCAGGCTGTTTACTTGGGATCTCAGACTGAAAACAGGGTATCAAGTATAAACACATCAGAAAAAAAAACATAAAAGAAAAACACAAACACAAACTTTTCTTGAGGACTGTATGGAATAGGAAAATGTACTCATGCAAAGAAAATTAACAGGATATCCTAGGCTGCTTGAAATAATCACTGAGCATCTTGTGATTATTTTCTCAATGATCAAGAGTAGCTTTAGAGTGAAACTAAATACACTAATTCTCAAAGCTACTTACTGAACAGGACATACTTAAAAACCACACAGACACAACCTCAGCACTGGCTGCCATTGTCATGAATGATTTACAGGCAACTCTTCACATGGCTTCAAAAGGAAAAGACTGGATAATAGGACCCAATGCTAGCTATTACCTTCCACCTACCTTCACCGTGCTCATCCCCCAGATCTGTTTTGTTACAGGAGCAACTGGTTTACATGATTATTTACACTACCCCCATACCAAAGAAATCACTAAGTGCCTGTTATTAAAAAACATCCTCCCATAAAAGCCCAAGGCCCTTACATCCTTCACTACCTCCACAGCTATGACCCCAGGAAGGCTGGAAGCAGAAGGCAGGCAGGCCGGATCATCAGCCTCCAAACCAAAAGTTTTTGAAGGGTACTTTTAAAGAATTAGGTACAGAGGGAAGTGGGGGCAGGGGCTGGGTGGAGGGGAGAAAGGGGGAGTGGGGACATCTGTAATAGTCAACAATTAAAAAAAAAAGAATTAGGTGGCTGCTTTATATTTCATTCTCAGAATAAAATCCTGATTAACAAGAGGAAAATTTCTACTGAGCTGTAATGTGTGGCTTATGCAGGTAAATGCACAGATAGCTACAGACAATAATGCACCTAAGAACTACTTCCAATTTTTTTTCCTTTTCAGTTTATATCTGAGGATGACTTCTAGTATCTTTCTCTACAGTAAACATGAGTAGGCAAAATGCTTTCACAGATGTTTGCTTCCCTAGCAAAACAAGCACTGAGATACTGGACATGCTTTCAAATACTTCACATGGTTTCAGTAAGCCTTTCTTTTTCACAGCAAACTTTTAAAGGCATACCTTATACTGAAGAATACTCTTTAAAATATACATGCATGTTCTTTATGTTGATAAGAGTTTGGGTTACACAAGGGTATACTACACATCTGTTAAAACTCACTGAATGGTACATTTAAGATTTGTGTGTTTCAATGTGTGTAAAATTTATATCAATAAAAACATATTTATAAACAAATACTGAACTCTATTAATATGCATGTGGAAATGCATAGGGTATTGATTCTGCAACTCACTTTGAAATTCCTAGAGACACAAGACAAAATGCTAGACAGATGTGTGATAAACCAATATAGCAAAATGGACCAATTACTCCTGTCAAACCCAACTCTGATATCTACTACATACCCTTCAACCGGATTGTGGGCAGGGTCTGACATGTACACTCTTACACTTTCTCTGCAGCATATGACAGTGCTGCTGGTTTAATACATATGTGCTCAGTGATCCACTGACTACCTGAAGTTCTCATTTTACTAAAAGGTAGTACACCTAAGATATATGTTATAGCAATAATTTTAGTGCTCTCTTTTATTTAAAAATTTAATATATTATTGTTATAATTATCTTTATATGGAAATCTCAATTTCTCAAAGTCAGTATTTCTAGAAAATAATTTTTTAGTCCCTTTACTTCAAAATTTTCTATAACACTGGCAACAGAGTTTCCTGAATGAGTTGCTCAGTTTCTGAGTCCTGTGACATCTATATATTATATGAAAATATATGTGGAGGCAGCTATGAGAGAATCCCTTAATTAGAAAAGGATCCTTCTGGTAAGTTGTCTACCCTTCTGCCCTGAGCAACCCAACATTAATAGGTAGACACCAAGATTTTTATTCCAATTATATTTGTAAAGAATAGCAAATTTTGTTTGAGATTATTATTCTGTGAAAATAAGGGGATTACAGAATTAAAACCTAGTTTTAATGGTTAAAGATTTTCTTAATGGCAAAATATGTAATCTTATTTCCTTCTATAGGATTCAGGGTAGTAAGTCAATTGCTTAAAAACAACCAGATTTTATATTTTCGTCATATCTTAGGCTCACATCTTAACAATATCTATAACTGATATTACCACTTAAAATATAGAATTATACTGCAATTTAGTTTAGCTCTTTTAGGCATCAAAATTATCCCCCAAGGAAAGTCCCTGTGTAGAGAAGATAAATTATTTTCAGGTAAGAATACAGAATTTTCTACATATACCAATTTTTCTCAGGACATAATTATCACTATTGCTTTTATTAAAATAATTGTAGTTGAGAAATCTTCAAAGCTTTTGAGTCTGTGGCAAATAAAAAACACTAAAATGTGTTCTATATTCTATAAACAAACATCCAATTTAAAATCAAGAAATAAAGTCCAAAATTTAGAATAGGCAAGTTATTTTTTATATAGTATGTAATGTTATCGAGGTTTAAAGAAATAAAGCTTTAATGACTAAGAAAAAGTACATGATTCATTTCTAACATATCTAGAACTTTAAAACAAGAAAACAACTTTTTAATCATCACGGTATTCTTTCAGCTTAAGAAACAGGACCACTGGAAGTAAATGTTACTTAGAAACAGTAATTATTCTTAATCAATAAGGCAAATAATCAAACTATTTGCCCTCCCTCCAGGTGAAGCCTGCTTACCTATCAAGAGGCTTCAGAAGCAATTTTTAGGTTGGCACATACCTGTTATATTACAAAAAGTACTGACTATATTTTATAAAGATTCATGCAAGGAGAGCAACACATTTATTGGAACCTAAAGGGAAGAAAGATTGAGCTCTACCTCTGGGGGGCAATATTTAATATTTAATAAAGTTCAGGGGTGGTGGATTTACTATGAGGTTAAGAAAGCTTAACCTTCAACAGCCTTCACTTCCCATGGGCTCCTTTCAAAACCCTGGAAGAGGGGCTGGCCCTAGTAATTTTGTATTCATAACTTTGTACTGTTTTTCTTATAGAGTCCCCCCAACTCCAAGTTGTATAAACTCTGGGCCTCATAAAATCAGGCTCTAGCCCTTTTTAGTGGAAAAATTTCAGAATTAGAAAATTCCACACAATGAACAAGAAGCAATGGATATCTATAACTTAGGGAGAGAGAATGCTGGTAGTCAATTCAATGAAAACCTATTAGGTTCTAGGTACTCTGTTAGCATGAGAAAGATAAAGCCTAGAAACTCACTATTTACAGATGTCACAAAACCACAAAACATCAGGATCTTTTCTTTTTCAAAAATGACCCAACTTCTGTCAACAGTATACATGACTCCACTACTTGGTAGCTGTGACCGAGAAAGAGTTGCTAAACTTCTCTAGGTTTCTACTCATCTGTAAAGTTGGGATGATTAATTGACTATACTTCAAGGGCTGTGAGAGACGTAAACGAAATTGCGTTTGTAAACTGTAGAGTGCTTACAAGTGTTCACTCTTCTTTTTTGGTTTTACAATAGAAGTCAGTGGGACAGCAGTTGCTTCTAGTTTTTGGAATTTCTTTGCTGTCAACATTGCCAGATTGCACATTCCATAAAACAAATGTAGATACTCAATGACATTTTAGATCTATAAAAGATTCTGAACTAGCAAAACCGAAATATTCTTTCAGAAGATTTCATCATAGCAGATTAACCTAGATGTGTGCATGAATTCTGTATTCTATAATCATCTCCTCTATCCAGCGCCTTTTCCTATTTTGAAGTGTATCTCCAACACTTCTGGACTGTGTTGTATTTCCCAATATGTAACCCATATGGTTAAAAACTAAGTTCCATATGATATATACCTATTTCTGAGAGTGTCTGTTTAGATTTCACAGGCTGGTAAACTCCTTTGCTTAGTTAAAACGCTAATTAAGGTTGTAAGTGTACAACTCTAATAGTGAATTAATCACATATTTAAGAGAGTACATTTATCATACACAGGGTGTAACAAGAGTAGGTTTACAGTTGTGAGTAAGCAAAACAGGTTTTTTGTATTATTATTTATTAATTACTGTATTTCTTATATGAACAACTGTAAACCTACTTTTGCCCTGCCCTGTATTTTAGTATTTTTGAATGGATTCAATTTAATAAGTATTAGTTCAATAAAAAATATTTTTATGAAATCAGGCTTACATTCTGAATCAATTATTTATTTGGAAGGAAAAAGATTAAGAATTAAGAGACTGTATTGCTGGTTTGCTCTGATGAAAACAGGTGCTAGTAAAAGGCTGCAAAAATAAGGGTGGATTAATTTTCTTACATAATGCCCTGGTATTAGAAATTTTGGCATTTTAAGTTACAATTGAACTAAATATGGCATTCTGGACAGAACTGAATAGCTCTGAGAACAGTAGACGTTAGGGAGCTATCTTGAAAAATCTTAAGTAACTATATATGAGCAGGTCTACAACCTATATCCTAAGTAGCATCAGGACAGAGGCAGAATCACTGAGCACAAGTAAATGGAGCCAGGGTTTTGCCAGAAGGAAAAAGGGAGGATTGGAACAACGCAAGTTGCTTCACATTACATTACCTGGACTCATATTCCAAGTCTCCTTTATAAATCTTAGTTCTCAAATGAAGTTTTTAATAAAATATAGTAACACTTCTACACTGCGTAAGCAGTTGGACATTATGAGCTCTCAGATTCTAAAATCCTATTAACCAAATGCCCAAGAAGAATGTTCATAGGTGGATGATCCTTTGTAGTGATAAGAGTTTCTAATTGGGTATAGGAGTTACTCTAGATTTATTTAGAATACTCTTCATTTTAGAGACAGCCAAAAACTAGGGTGAGACAAAAATATGAAATACATCCCCTAGGAACTTTCCCGTTCAGGGATTAAGTAAGCATAGGGTGGCCAGGTTCTTGGGGAGGGGGAGAATCTTACAATATGCTTCTCCAGACTATCTTTTTAAAAAGTCAGAATAATTTTTTTGAAAATTTAAATGCCATTAAAAGAAGACATGAGAATCTTATGTTTATCAATAAGATACATAGATTTTTAAAAAAGTCATGAAACTAAACAAAGTCAGGGGTTCTCTGGAGCTGCCCCGCCCATTACGGTAGCCTCTCCCTACATGTGGTGCCTGGACTGAGACGTGCTGTTACGCATGAAACACACATTGCATTTCGAAGACAGGGTACAGAATAGTAAAATAGCTCATAAACAATGTTTTTATAACTGGTTACACATCGACATGATAGTATTAGGAGACTGGATGAAATTATCTGTGAGAAATCCTCCAAGTTGTGATTCCATGACAAAAGTGAATTTCTAAGGAGGAAACCACTATTCATTTTGTAGGCAAAGGATTAGTTTTGGACACTGAAGAGCTGAATTACTATTTAGAAATGTTATGAGGACTTTCAGAATGAAATTCAGAGGATGCTATACTCCTATGTTTTCTCTTCTTAAATTTGTAGTGACCTTATAGCGAAAGACTCTATTTTCCCAGATGTAAGTACATGATTCTGGAATCATTATCAGCTTAGACAAAATTTTTTTTAGTCTTGTGAAAAATCCTGAATGAAGGCTTTGGCGAGGTTAACTTGTCTGTATAAAAAGGAACTTAAAGGCAAATGTTGTTTGTTTTAAACCCATGGAGTTGGTGGTAAAGCTTCTTAATGTAAATGGAAAGATCCATATGTTCGGGCTATTGTCCTTCAGCTGCTCTTTATGTTTTTTTAATGGATACTCTTAGTGCCAATGCTCATTTTATTTACTTAACACTCACTCATATAGGGCTCATTTTGTGCGAGACACTATTCTAAGTACTTTACAAATTTTAACTAACTTAATCCTAACAGCTTTTGAGGCGAAACCATTATTTTCTCCATTCCAGGCATTAGGAAAGAGAAAGTGAAAGAGGTCTGACGACTGGTACTAAGTCACTCAGCACGTCGAGGGGCAGAGGCGGGTGTGAATCCAGCAGGCTGGCTCGAGTCTGCGGTCAAACCACTTCACTGCCACGTCTCCCCGTGTCACTGCTGCATCCTCTTATTCCACCGCCACCACCCCAACACTATCAATTTAATACAGTACACTGAATTTTCAAAATTAGATATTTTAGGTAACTGACCCAAGGAAAGGTGCTTCCAAAAAAGAAAAAACCTCTGAAGCACCATTATAAACGTATTTCTGCATACTCACCGCCACATTGGTCTCCTGTTCCGTTTCTGGCACGTAAGGGTAATGGTTATAAAACATATCATTTCGCACCATTTTCTTCCTCATTCTGCAGGGCCCTTCTGTCATCTCCAACATCCATTTGTCTAGATGGGAGCCGATGGGGGGCCCCCACAGCCCTCGCTCCCGCAGCAGCTCATACTCAATTTGGCACCATTCCTCGGTCACGTACTTTAAGGCATTTTGCTGGCGCTGGGGGGGAAGGAGTCCAGGTTGGTTTTTGAGCAAAAGCAGGAGTAACAATGAAAAGTCTACAAATAACTTAAAACGAAGTTAATATCTGGAAATAGAACCAATCCTTGTCATTTCCATCAATATTATGTATGGTTAAAGTAAGCTACCGATTTTGTGAGAAGGTGGGGTTTTGTGGTGGTGCAAGGTGATTATTTTAGCACCAAGTAAATGACAGGTGTGTACAGGGAAGGGCGAGAGTGCAGCTGAACATGAAGTCGAAGGAACTGTGTGGCTGGCGAACAGGAAAGATGGTGATATTACTATGAAAATATGTTGAAATGGTTGGTCCAGTGTGAGTTAATAAATATGGCAATTTAAGGATGAATCCCCTTTGCACCCCAAAATTGTAAAACAGCTACCAGGAAAAAAACCCCCTAGGAAATCAGATTAAAAAATATTGCCAACACAGTAGATTACTGATAAGCTTTGTAATATTTTCAAAGATTTTAGATAAAGAACATAAACATGCAGCTCTTCACATTCACATAAAAAGTTTTAACAGTAGATAGTTATAACTAACTTAATGATTCATTGAATGTAGATATTTTACCTAAATCTAAGAATAAAGATCTCTTTATATAACCAAAAATAAAGCTTAGTGAATGAATAATCATAAAATTACATGATATCATAGCAGTACTTATGTGTTCGGGGGTAGCAGAATTCCATAAAAAAACTAATCTAGTGTTATGACAAAAAAATTTAGCAATTCAGCATTCAGCAATCTTTAATAGGCCCCAAACGGTTGTTTTTGAAATAAAATATTTAGGATAAATTGTAAAGTAATAATCAATTCACTAAGAAGCTTTCACTGAATTTATTTTTACTGACATATTCACCAACTACCTGTATTAAAAACTTTATTTTTGGTTTTTTATGTTTTTAGTATTTTAATAGACTTCTCAGAAACTTTGATGAATATTTTCACAATCTCCTAGATAAGTCTGAAAGATAGGGATCTGTGTTATATTTTATTTTATTTTTTAAAAATATATATCTTTATTGATTTCAGAGAGAGGAAGGGAGAGGGAGAGAGGGAGAGAAACATCAATGATGAGAGAGTCACTGATCAGCTGCCTCCTGCACACCCCTTACTGAAGATCGAGCCCACAACCTGGGCATGTGCCCTGACTGGGAACCCAACTGCGATCTCCTGGATCCTAGGTCGATGCTCAACCACTGAGCCATGCCAGCTGGGCTGTGTTATATTTTAATTTTTATTAGGAACAAAGACTGCTGTATGTCACTATTGAATGTCGATAGGATTCAGCTGTGCTGATTTCAAATCTGTTGATTTTTTAAATGCTCCTTGCCTATAAGAAATTAAAAATTTCTATCTTAAAACCAGTAGCCAATATTGTGATTATGAACTCTTACCTCTTGATGTTCCTTATATTGTGTGTCTACTAAGTCCCGAACAACAGCGATATGTGTAAACATCCACTGAGAAATCTCCTAACAATGGAAGGAAAAAAAAGTTTACTTCATGTATTTCCTGGAAAAAATGAGTTAACTATCTTTGAAATTAACGCTGAACAATTAGTTAAAATTCTGTTAAAAGGCACAACTACAAATAAACACAAAAAAACTCTGAAAGATTACTTACATGATGAAACTAATGGAGGATTGTGTGCTGAACACAGAGACTCTCCTCCTACCCCAGTGTCCCTTCAAGGAAGGGATTACTGCTGAGCTTCCAGGAATGCTGTCACTACCTTTAGGGATCACCTCAGCTGCGAGAGCTGGCGGGGACCCCACATCCAATGGCTGGTGGACTTGGGGGTGAGCAGGCTCAGCCATTTCAGCTCAGTACAGGTCAACTCTGACGGGCCATCCTGGGCCCCTAAGCTCCACTTAGGTTGGCCGAGGCTGTCGCTGGCCCTGCACTGTAGCCTGACATTTCCCTGTGACCAATCCTGTTTCCATCTTCCACAGGGAACGACAAGGGCACCCCAATAAATAGACCGCACACTAAACTTCGCCTCAGAGTGTGCCTCCTGGAGAACCCCAGCTGCCACATGGAATGACAGATGCACACTGTTTCCCTCAGGCCCTCTTCCCACTAAGACTTGGGGACGGCAAAGGAAGAATGAGGAGGAATTAATAACGGAAGTAGGAGAGTTAAAAAAAAATCAGCCACACGTATAGACAAGATTATTTTTTAAAAGCCATTTTGTTCTGCTATGGCTTTAACATTTACAAAATTATCGATAACAAGATTATTGAAAGTTTGTATCATATATCAATATCTGAATCTCATCTTATGTCCAGTTATGTAATGTCTGTAAATCCACAACACTCACAATGCAATTTTATCGTAATAAAACAGGAGAAGTTCCCACAATCTGGGTTATTTCTCTCTCTCTTCTAAAGCAAAACTGCAGAAAAGTTCCATTTCAAATCATACGTGTGTACATGTTGTGTGTTATATAAAACGCTACAATTAAACCTTAAGATATAAGTTTCTAATATCATCAGAGAAACTAAACAGTGTACCTGGGTGGAAAGACTGTGTTTATTGAGACCACTTTCCTTTCGATTCCTTCTTGATCCTGTTAACTTGGAAAGACCAAAGCCACTGCTGACGCGGGACAGCTTGGACTGAGTGGCGGGCACTAAAGCTTCTCCTCGACTTACACATTTCTTTTCATGGGCTATGACATTAAAATAAGATTATTTTACAATTTCTCCATGTATTTACTAGTCTTACTTTTAATACTTTTGCATCATGGTGACAAACCACAATTCTGTAGTTATCAGAAGCAGCTTACACTATAGACACAGACATTCTCTTAGATATTACACATTTACTTATTGGTGATCTTGGATAAGAATAGCTGCTTGACAATTATTACACTGGATGAATTTACATTTAGTTGAAACTTCACACTTTGTAGTAATATGCAAATTTAATGAAATTGGTTTCTATGTTAATAACAATTCACAATCCCCTATCTAAAATCTTTGGTGCTGGGTATACTTTGCAATTCACGTTTTGAATTTTAAAAAGGTGATATGGTACATATCCTAAATATTATACAACACTACCACAGGGTCTACGGTGATAAGTCATAATTAAACACATCAGTATTTTTGCACAAAATGTATGAATATTCATACCAAGTAGAATAAATAAAGATAGGTTAGGTTTTGCTACCAAGTGAATTATGGGACAAAATTAATGAAAACACCTTTGGTTTTCAGGGTTTTTGAACTTCAGAATTAAAGACAGGGAATTGTAGACTCATAGCCAACATGGTGACCATGTGCACCTATATGCAATAGCTATGTGTACATCTCTTGGTCACATGATCTCTGTACACTTTCTTACCCAAATGGTTCTGCCAGCACTTCAAACCAGCTTCTTCAATGAGTGGCCTTGCTACAGCTATGTCCACGTGGCCCCTGTCATTCACAGGTAGAGTGACTTTGAAAAGCTCCTCCAGGGCTTGTTTCTTACTATGTATCAATTCAGTCCAAACTCTATTAACAGCTTTTATGAGAAGCTGACGCCCTAGGAAATGAAAAAAAAAGCAATCGATCAAAAACACAAAGTTAGTACTTTTCTTCATGAATTACATCTAAGAATTTCAACTATCGTAACTAATTGTCAAAAAAAATGCTTCGTATCCTATCCAGATCAGTAAAAAGGATTATTAGGGAAACCAAAAATGTGGATGGCTACTTGGAAAATTTAAAAACCCCCACACACCTTATGTTCATGTAAAAGACTGCATTTTTATTCATAAAACTGGAAATCACATACATATTTCATTATCTAGCTTCTTCTATATAAGAAAAGGACATATCCCTCATTTAAAATTTTGAGATCTCAATATTTAAGGTACGCTCAAAATTCAGTTGTTCTTGAATATTTTGCAAAAGGAAAAAAATAATAAGCAAATCTACATTTTAAAGTTTTTACTACTAAATTCCCTCTGGTTTGGACCCCTTGCTAATTTATCTGACTCCTGCTCTAGACCCATTGATTCTGGTGAGCACCAGAATCACCTGGAGGCCTGCTGACTGCTGGTCAGGGTTTTTTGCTTTTCTAACAAGTTCCCAAATGCTGGGGATGTTGCTAGTCTGAGAACCTTGTTTTGAGAACTAATATTCTGAACTGTCAGTTCCTTGAGGTCAATAGGGGAGGGGTGAAAACAAGCACTGTGTTCATAGTGTCTGCGGTTCAAGAACTTTTGGCGAAAGAAGAGAGAGTAAGTTAATGCTTAAGTGACCGAGAGGCCGAGTGCTGGGCCTCCACAGGATAAGACCATATGCGAAACCACCACATTGTACTGCTGGGGAGACAAACGCTACCATGATTATCAATTTTTTAACTAAACAATGTGGAAACAAGAAATCAATCCACCCAAAGACTTTCATGGATAATACTTACAAACTCAGCAGGAAAACGAAATTAAAAAAAGAGAGAATAAAAAGAGAAAGATAGCAGTATGACAACCTATCTCAGGCAACATTTACCTCTAATGTGATGCGTCTAACTACCAACAGGCAGCCGTCTTTATGATAAGTGCCCAGTTAGTATTTGCACTAGTAATTGTACAAATGTAAATATCATTAAGTCTCCCAATGTTACTATAAGACGTTGAGGTCTAGCAATATCAGCGAGTAATGGTTTTCCCACGTTGGCATAAGGACATGCACGGTTCCCACATCGGTGCTCGCCGATGGGCATGTCAGTGTATGCGCAGGTTTGCCCCACTGGGAGACTGACTGTCAGTGTTGCCCATCAATGAGAGAGAAGGGACGGGAAAAAACTGAGGAACCCACCTTCACTAATATCTTGGCTATAACCACCATCTGGCTCAATGTCAGAGGGGATCATGATGTGCCATGTAGTCATGCGGGCTTCTGCTTCCAGTCCAAATCCATCCACGTTGCTGAAAAATTAGTCGGTTTAAACTATATGAAGGAAATGATTGTAGCTAAAAAAAACTCTAATAACTAAGCATTTTCTGCAGACACAAGTAAATGTTGGCCCTATTACAAAGTTCCATAATTAACAGACTACACTCAGCAGATGCACAAAGTAGATGTCTAGTTTATAATAAAATGCCATTTTTAAGGGACGAGCTCACAAATCCATTTGACTAAATGTAATTAAACTACAGCATTGAGATGAACATCTTAATATTTAAGATGCTTTTTGATTATTAACATTTTTACCTAAAAATTACAAAAAGTTCATTTAAGAACATTTTCCTTTTATGCCTGAGCCCCTGTTCCCTCTCCAGTCTCTTATCACACCACTCTTTGCTCCCGCAGCAGTGAAATTCAGTTCCCCAAATGCCTCATAGGCCTTCTTCCCTCTGGGCAATCACATAATGGCTCTTTCCTCCTACCTCACTCTTCCTCCACCTCTTTGGAGTGTTAACTGCCTCCTCAACCAGGTTCAATATGCAAGTCAGCAGGTGTTTCTTCCAGGTTAGGGGCACCTATGACATGCTCCCAGAGCACCTTGCTTCTAGCTTATGGCACCCAGCACCTGACTGGTCTTGCTTAGGTATCTGTCTTCCCTCCTAGGCTGCATGCTCCAAGACCCTGCCACGGCGTCTTGCTTGCTCACATACTGCTCTCTAATTCAATGCCTGGACCCCAGCAGACACTAAGGAAACAGCTGTCAAAGCAATCAAGGGAAAAATACTAATTTCACCCATTCAGCATACACCATTATATTTATTCATTGCATTCTTTTCTTTTTAGTTCTCTTACCTTCCAACAACATGTATTTTATTTATTTAAAAAACCCCCCAAAACCTCGCTATTTCACTGTATTCCAATGTATTTTATTTACTTTAAAAGCAAACTCTGTTTTTAAGATTATATAAGTGACATGGTGATTAATGAGAAATTGAAAGATACAGAAAATTAAAGGAAAAAAATACTCATTTCATTGCAAAAATGCAACACTTGTCTTTTACCTTTTGCATGAAGTTTTAAATAAAACTGAGATTAAAGGAAAAAGAAATGTTATATCAATGAAAATAAAACAAAAAGTTCTGGTGAAATAACAGCAAAGACAAATTCAAGGTTGCAAACGGAGCCTAAAGGAGTTACCTTCCAACATGTAGATTAATAAGGCAGTGAGCCAGACAGCTGATGAATTCTTGGTCATGGTTCCCAGGCCCGAGGATCAAGTTCCTGTTCACAGTCAGGACCCGGAGTGAGTCAAGGAGGGCCACTTGCTGCGGAACAGTTTTGTGCGCCCGTGAGAACTGATACAGGATGGTCCTATTGAGGCAGTGATAAACTGCATCCAGGGACAATCCCTGTGATCTTCTTTTTGACTAAAGAGATGAAAGATACTTTATTCAGTAAGATGGGCAAAAATAAAAGATCTGATTATCATTCATACATGAACATTTATTAAGTTTATTATGCACCAGATGACATGCTAAGTACTGGGGTGCTAAGCTAAAAAATATAAAGCTGTTGCTATTATGGGGTTCAGAATCCAACACACACACAAATGTAATTTAATGTGGTGAGTGCTATGTAAAAATACATCTCCCAGTGAGGAGAACTGATACCACTCCTGTGGGGCAGAGCAGCCTCCTAAGAACATGAGGAAGTGCCGTCTGGGTAGAGTCTCCCACAACACAAGTTTTGTTAGGGTGAATGACTTCTACTCAAAATTATTGGGGGAAAATTATCTAAGTTTTTAGTAAAAAACTTTTGATATTCCAGACTCATCCCCTCACTTGAACTTTTCTTTTTGGCTCAAATACAAATTTAGCTCTTAAATAATTCTTAGGTGACAAAAATAAGCCTACCTACCATATGCTAATAAAACATGATCTTAGTATTTCCTACTCCCACCTTCAAAGGAACAAGGACTACAATAGACTTTATAAAGATTCAATTATGTGAAAAATGAATTTGAGCCAACATGTTTATAAAAGACAATAGCTCAAAAGGTTACTATTTCTTGAAAGTTACTCATTCTGTTCATAAAAAAGAGAGATTCAATTACAAGAAGAGACTATTCCTTTGATATCAACTCTTCATGCTCTGTTAGCCCTTACACACTGATGCAGCATACTGTAAAATACATCAAACTGTATTAATTTAAATTATTTCAATTAAAATGAAACTAGCAATCTGGGCAGCAAACAGCAGTACCTGTGGGAAGAGAGTGAGAGCCCACAGCCTGAGAGAACCAGACAACTTCACAAGGGACACACTGGCACCAGGGTACGGGTAAGGGGCGGAAAGGGTTACAAGTCTACATTTTTTATTCACTTTTAATAAGCTGAGTTTCATGTTAAGTGTTAACATTCATTATCTTATTAGTTACACTTATTTCCAACAATTTTGACACCTTAGGCAAAGTTTTTCAATTGGAAAACATGTATTGTACAAGTAATAGTGACAATGGATTACCTGTGCAATTAGTTGAATTATAAAATCTATAAGAAGTTTAGATTCTTTGTTGAACATGCCTTGCCAAAGCTTGTCCACCACACGCTGTGTGAAATAAAACACATTGTTCACCAATACCTGGTAGCTTCCTCCACTGGTAATAGGCAGAGATGCATCTTCCCCTAAATTCCAGCAGGAAAAAGATGTCTAAGAAAATTGGTATCTACCAGCATAAGACCAGATCCTCACACAAATCAGGCTAAGGCGAAATGAGTACATCTACCGCACTGAGAAATAAGACCAACAGCTCTCGTGTGCTACTTTAAGAAAATGACGTTCATGGCTAGAAATCATAACAAATGTTGGAAGAAATAACTTCTGCTGGATAAAAGTTTTCTAGATTGAGACTGTGAGGTCTCATTGCTTTAAGACCGTCTGTGATAAGCAAACAGTTCTTCCACTTAAACTGCCAGGGACAGATGATCTCCGCTTCAGAGAAAAGTTAAGTCAGCCTATTAGCTGTAAACTAATAAAGGGTAAAACAAACTGGAAAACCAAACTCTCGCTTTTGGAGTAAATCTTTAATAGTGATGAAACAAAATAGGCAGGAGAGAGGTTCAGAAGAATTGTGAAAAATAAGTATCAGCGTGGTGGTGCCAAGGGGTGCCCGTCACCCCTCCACGGCTGTCACAAGCACCGTCTCTCCTCTAAGAGCTGCCCCAATGTCTTTGGGTGCTTGCTATGCACATACGGCTTCAAGGCTAAAAGCAGAGAAAATGAATCTTACTTTAGAAATCGGGACAATGATTTAGTGAGTTGTACCTGGGACAAGGTAGAGGGGGTTTCTAGGGGTACTGGCGATGCGTTGAGAGGTTTTATACAGGCGTGTTGTTTGGGTGATAATTCATGGAGCTCTATGTTTATAAATTATAAGTATTACAATGAAAAAGTTCATGTAAAAAGTATTCGATATTCATAAAAAGGTAACAGTTCATGTAATACGGTTTTTAAAGCATGTTTTCTCTCTCCTGTCCCCTCCTGCCACCCCAGCACGCACAGGTGCTCACAGCACGTCGAGTACTTCCTGCTGTTGATCTTTACCCCAGATTCACAGGAAAGAGCTGGGGCCTTTCCTCATCATGGAAAAATACCAGTAGGAGGGGGAAATGCACAGAAAGGAAGAAAAGGGATGAACTTAAAAAGGGTTGAGACACAGAAAGAGAGTGATTATAGATACTTTTAAAGTGAAAATAAAACACAGCATTACCCAGTAACACATCAGCTGCAAGCAAATGGTCCATCACACTATCCAAAATGTAAGTCTGAAATTCTTTTTGCTGAGTTCTTGTAGATCTTTCAGGAGAAGCCTATAAAACGTAGAATTAGAAACAGAACCAACAAAACAAAGATGAGGGCTCAACCATAATTACATTACTAAATATATCAAAGGATTAAAAAAAACTTACTCGTAAATAACATAAGATGACATATATTCTTATATTCTTTCTCTTATATTTCTGACCACAGAATTTAAAAAAAATTCAAAGGTGAAACATCATCTTTTGAATCAGTTCCTCCAAAAATAGTATTCTAAACATTACAAATATTTAATAAGGATGGGAAAATCTATTATTATACCTCACTTTCAAGAGATCTGGCAGTTTATAATAAGATATAATTTTAAAAATCATAAAGCTCAGTCCAGATCATAATAAACTCAAGGTGTTTAATGGGATAAGTAGTAATGAGTAGGGTGTTTTTTTTTTTCATTTTTTAATCCTCACTTGAGGATATTTTTTCCATTGCTTTTCAGAGTGTGTCTGGGAGGGGAAGAGAGAGAGAAACACTGATGTGAGAGAGACATCGATTGGTTGCCTCCTGCTCATGCACCGACTGAGGCTGGGGATTGAGCCTGCAACCGAGGTATGTGCCCTTGGCCAGAATCGAACCCAGGACCCTTCAGTTCATAGGTCCACACTCTAACCACTGAGCCAAATGGCTAGGGCAGTGATGAGTAGGTTTTATAAAATCTTAATTAGACAAAGTTTTGAAGTCTGCAATACAGAGGAACCATAGAACATAGAGAAGTAGCTTGCTCAGTGAACAATATTTACCTGATTAAAAGTACTCTTGTATTCTATAGGATTTACAGCTGGCTCAATCACCAATGGGCGTTTAATCCTGATTTCCTCTCACTGAAGCTGTTACAGGGAGTGATCGTGACCAGAATTTACACGTTATTGGCTCTAAGTGCCAAGTTCAAATGTTCTTGCTGAGATTTATAGTAACTTAACTTTTAAAGGACTTAAGATGTTATGAATACATGAATAGTTGTCTCAAAGGCGCTTGCTTTTTAAAAAACAAATTCACTGGACTACTATTATATACCAAACACAGTGCAGTTTTACGTACCTTATCTCAATCTGGAAAATCTCTCTTTGAAGTAGATACTACCGTCCCTATTTTAGAGATCAGGTAACTGAGGCTTAGAGAGGTTAAGTCACAAGGTCAAGTCACAAATAGGATTCAGACCTCAGTTTCTTTCTTTTTCTTTTGTGTGTTTTTAAAAAAAACACAAGTCTTTTTTAATTTTTCTTTATTTTTAAATTGATTTTGAGAGAGGAAGGGACAGGGAGAGAGAGAAACATCTGTGTGAGAGAGTAACATCGATCAGCTGCCTCCTGCACGCCCCCTACTGGGGACCGAGCCTGCAACCCGGGCATGTGCCCTGACTGGGAATGGAAATCGGTGACCCTTAGGTGCACAGGAAACACTCCACCAACTGGGCCATACCGACCAGGGCCAACCTCAGTTTCTTCTATACCAAAGTCCATGACCTGCCCTGCTGCCCCGTACTCTAACTACTAAAAATCTCCACGGTAAAGTTAAAGGCACCAGAGCGAATGCGCTCGGCCTCCTCGTGCGCTTGGATGACCCCGGCTGGCCCGCCGGACGCCAGGGCGAGCTCAGGGCAGTGAGGACGCGGTGAGCCCAGGCTCGGCTCTGGCCTCGGCCGTCAGAGCGTCTTCCCCTTGGAAACAGGGAAGCCCGTTAACATGAGTCTGCAAAGAATCAAAGCCTTCTTTCGGAGGCCTGGGGATACTTCGAAGGGCCTTCGAGTGCACAGGCCAAGCAGCCCGTGGGTGTCCTCTGCCCACGCGACAGCACTGTGGCTCTGGAGGCAGGGTGTCTGCTATTCTGCCTCTGCAGTGGGCTGAAGCCTTTAAAGAGGAGGGTGTGGAGCTTTGCCATGCTGCCCCAGTGTCCCTCTTGGCCGATTCTCTTCTCTGTTATTTTACAGGGCTCTCTTCGCCCACTTGCCCACTTTCTTTTGGTGTGTTTATCGCCCTGCAGTCACCGGGTGGGTTTCTCTCTGATGTGAACGGGGGAGGAGACGGCTGGAGTAAGAGGAGGAGCTCCTCAGAGTCCAGAAGATTGCTACGGTATCAGACAGGCTCACCTCCAACAACTCAGCCCCCTTCCTTTACCTTTCCTTCCGGAAACGTACAAACACTTTGTGACCTGCCCTCGTGCCCTTTCCTCCTGCTGCCCTGGTGGCAGCCACGTGCAGCAAACCCATTCACCCTCCATAGGATGCCGGGTGGTGACAGCGGAGGACAGTGAGGTACAGGGGCCGGGAGAAGACCACTGACACTCTGTGCAAGCTAACGCAGGCCACCTGACTGGTGAGTCTTATATGCCAGGCCCTGTGTTATGAATCTTAAATGTATTATCTTCATTCTCCCAACAGCCCTCAGAGGCAGGGTCCACTTTTATGCCATTTTAAAGATGGACAAACTGTAAGAGGTGACGAGAACTGAGGTTGGCCAAGGTCACACAGCTATAATCAGCACTCATTTAATTTCTCAAAACAGCTTTTGCTGGTTGATTTATATATATTTAACTTTCAAAACAATCATGTAGAGGAGACAGTACATAATATCACTCCCCAGGGAATGAATTTAATTCAGTGAGATAAAAATACTGATATAATAAACAGGGTCAGAATTCAAACCAGGTATCTCTTACTCTAAAACCCACGCTCTTTCTACTACACCAGACACCTCCCTTGTATTTGGCCCCAGTGCCACACTCAAGCCAGTCTACATGGATGGGAATCTTTTCTTTTAATAGACTGCTAATAAAGACAATTTCACATATTCTTTTGTAGATAAAATCAAGTAAGTAGACACTCTAACAATGAAGTTTCAACCGATGCCTCGCTCGAGTGCATCAGACTGAAAATGAGTTGGTTCAAACCCCTTCCTTCATGCAGATAAATGGTAAACAGAATAAGAAAATTCTCTTCTTGAATTTCTTTAGTGAGAAAGACTTCATAATCGTAACTTTCAAAACCATATGCTGGTAATTTACTTTTTTACACCATAGGAAGACACAAAGTGAATACTATTTTTACTAAATATTTTTGTATGTGTATTCTGTGTGGGTGTATTAGATTTGAATTTCCTCAAAGTATTTGTTAACTTTCAAAAGTAAATCTGTATCTCTCTTATTAGATGGTACCATGTCTTCCTGTTTGGGAACTGCCAAGGATGCCCTTATAGTTAAATGATTCAACCATACATAAAGAACATAGAAGGCACTGTGTGAATTTTGTGAGGAAGCAGGACATGTGAAAGCTGGTCTCTAACTTTAAGGAATTTGTAATCTATTTGGGAGTTTCCATCTTGACAGTCTTCTCCCTGAAATACAAATACCACCTGACTCTCCCCAGTATAACCAGACAATTCCACTGTGGGGCAAGTTAGTGTCCACAACGAGAAGATTACCTCAAGGTTAATACATGTTGTCACAAATTTTCCTTACTAAACAGTACAGAAAGCCAAAATAAGACACTGACATCATTTATGCATGGTTAGTTAATGGGATATCAGGGTTCCTCCAAGACTAAAACTGTTACTACTGGATATATACACTCACCCTATACCTTCCAAATATCTGTATTTTATTTCTTAGCTCAGTTATGCTTTTTTACACACACATATTCTGAACTTTATTTTGTTATTTTAATTTTGTGTAGAATGCTTTCTTACCTGATGCACTAAGATACTGACCATCTCTTTTTTTATTTTGAAAGTTTCCAAATACAAGTTCTACCAGGCATGCTTTTAAATTCTACCACGTGGATTACTGATGAAATTGACTATTTTTCTGGCAATATTAAACCCTGTGGTCCTAGTTAAAATGCTTAACATGACTGAAACCTAAATTACATTAGTCATTTCTTTCAACTGACCAAACTGAGATCGTTTCCCATGAATAAGATAAAACATCTGCTGTGGTTTTAAGATTTCAAATAAAAGGTTAACCGTATTTGCCACTAGAGGGAGCAGAGAAAGTGCAGGTTCAGCTGCCGTACTGCTGAGAGCATGTAGGAAGTTCCTCAAAGAGACAAGCAGTTAGTCGTCTGCACTGATTGAATCTTTCATGAAACGTGCTATTTTCAGAGCCCAGGTATCCAAAAGCTGTTGGGTCAAAACCAGCCTATGCCTGTTTTTGTACATAAAGTTTTACTGCATCACACCCACGCTCATTGGTTTACGTACTTACTGTCTGTGGCTGCTCTCTAGCTCCAATGGCATAGTTGAATAGTTGTGACAGAGACTGTATAATCCACAAAGCATAAAATATTTACTATGTGGCCCTAACAGAAGGTTTGTCGATTCCTGGTCCAGGAAAAGGATGATAATGGGTGATAAAGGGATACACTTGCAGAAGTGAAAAGGAGAGAACTAAATTGATGGGGTATGTAGCACATCTGAAATAAAAATTCCCATAGCCCATGCTATGTTCTGCCTATACAACCCAAAAGAATTAGACATCTGAAAGGTTTCTGGCATAAAACTTGCTTGGTTATTAATGTTCTAATTATAAAAACAATGCACAACAGATGTGAATTTATTTCTCTGTCTTTACCTCCAACAAAAGATCGATTAGTGGTGTCTGCTTGCTCGCAGGGGTGAGACAGAGGTTGTCTATTATTAAGACCCGCATGAAGTCAAAAACAAACTTCTTAGCTGGGTGGTTGGTCAGATACGTCTTGACGCCCACGTTGCAGTACTCAGACTGGCTCCTGTTCATCCCTGTGTCTGCTGCGAAGGCTTTAAATTCTTCCGCTGGGGACCCAACTTCATCATCGAGGTCTGTCACCTGGCAAAGTCAAGTGGAAACAGATGCTAATTTCATTCAATTTTATTTGGTAATTTTACTTCCATGTTTCTGAAGAACCAAACTGTAGCCCCAACAGTATTTTCCTTCCACACCTCCCTTCCATTAAGCTATTTAATGCATTGCTGCACTTTGCTTTACTTGGCCCTCCTGTCACGGTAGTCATCAGGTACTGTGTGTCACTGTATGTCACCCTCACTCAACACAGGCTCTTTCTCAGATTAAACTACTGACTGCCCACTAACCATATATCTGTTTTATGATGAATTTTATCTCTACTGTGGATAACTGCATTTAAATGAAATAAAATGAGAATAACTATGTTTGCACATTTGAAATACACCCACTGAGAAGTCAAATGTCACAGTTTCAAATAAAGACCTGGCAACAAATCCCCAAATAAATAAACAAGACAAAACAACAAAACCAGTGCCAATTTTGAGCCAAAAGAAACAGCAAAAAGAGCTAGAAGATAGAGGATGAGATGCTGACAAGGAAAAGACATTGAGGTATTTACTGCAGGTCTGTTTTTATAAAAAATGAGGATTTTAAAATTATAAATAAGCCACGAAGTTAAGGTCCTGTGTTATACTTGTGTTTATCCTAAAAACCACTACAGTCTTAGAATGAGCACTTCACCTTTATATAGGAAGAAAAATTAGTATGAAGGACTTAGTTTATTCTGGGCCCTGGAATAAGAGGTAGAAATAAGAGGAAACATGATGAAATTCAGAAACACTATGGAGGAGTAACTGTCTTTTGGGTTTGCTTTAAAGGATAACAGAAGTCTCTGTACTATACATGATTATAGTCTAATAATTTTCTACCAATCTTAGTACAAAATATGAAAACTAAATGTTGAAAGAAATAATAAAAAGGACGTATTTCATTTTTTTAGAGACATCAACTCTATAATTAACTTGTAAAGACTAAATCCAGAAAATGCCCAATTCCTGAGATAGATACAATGGAGGTAAATCTGGTTCGACTCCAGCTCTGTGGCCTGGAAAGAACATCTCACAACTACACAGCTATCATCACATAAAGAAAGGAATGGATCCGCAACGACTGGGAGAGCAAAGTCACTAACAAGGAACTTAAATATACGGTAAATGAGAACAGGAAGCAGAGTTCACGGCTATGTTAGGGGAAAGCAGAAGGAGAGCCAGACACCGGAGGATGATGAAAGAGGTGAGGCAGAAAGTTATGAAACCGTAACTTGGTCAGAAGCTTACAAGATCGGCAGGGAACAAAGAGTCTGCCAAGCGCTGGCGCAGACTCGCTCGGCCTGGCCGCCCCTCCCCTGCCTACCATCTCCGAGTACGGGCGATTGTTGAAGGGGAACACGGTGGCCGCCAGCGCGCACAGGAAGTCGGGGCTCATCCACATGGAGGCCAGGTCGGGGACGTTGTGATACAAGTATCTGAAGAACTGCATCAGGGTCACAGGGTATTCTCGCAGCCAAGAGCCCTCTTCTTCTGACTGCCAAGGCTGTGACGGGCAAGAAAAAATATGTCAGGAAAACCGATGCTGCTGGAAAGTGTGCTACTCACTGTTCTAAAACTGGATAGACCGAGAGCCTAGGACTCTCATAAGGGGCACGCGAGAGCAAAGCTAGAAATAAGCTAAAGCAGAGCACCCCAAGAAACTGGCGGGGTGTCTGCCTCTTCATCGAGTGCTCCCAGCTCAGGAACTGGCTTTGATTGTCCGTCACTATCGACCAGAGGACAGCTGGTGCCAATAGCGGCGGAGTTACCGCAAAGCTGCCCCTCTCTCCACCGTGCCAGGGTTGGGGGTGAGGTAAAAGGTGGGGACTTCGGTTACTTCACCCTCCTGAGCCTCTCTCGCTCAGAGGTAAAATGACAAGCGCAGTGCTTTCAACCACTGTGCAATGTGAAACTGTGATTTATAATAAGAAATATGTATTTGGTCTTCATTCCATTCTTGGCAGAGCTCCTGAAACCCTTGGAATGTCCAAAGTGATAAGAGCCATACAAGCGTCTTCTGTTAGTCATGACAAGGCCCCTTCAGCCACAGCTGGGCTGATGTTAACGCGGTGACCCTGGGAAAGGCCCTGAGGATGGCGGCTTGCCTGCGGAGCCAACCGCACGATTCAGGGGCAGAGCTTTCGAGTCCTAGAGCCCCCCACCCCTCAACGTCTAGGGAGGGGAGAGGGGCTGGAGACTGAGTTCAATCTCCAATGGCCAATGACTAAATCAGCCACGACCATGCAATGAAGCCTCCGCGAAACCCAGCGGGATGGGGTTCCGACAGCTTCTGGGTTGGTGCGCACATGGAGGTGCTGGGACAGCATGGGAGCTCTGCGGCCCTTCCCACGTACCCTGCTCCATGCATGTCTTCCATCTCGCTGGTTCTGTCTCACATCCTTTAATAATAAACTGGTAATCTAGTGACTAAAAGGTCACCACGGGAACCTCCAATTTGTAGCTGGCAGGTGAGAAGCACAGGTAGTACTGGACTTGTGGCTGGTGTCTGGAGTGCAGGGGCTGTCCTGGGGGACCCTTGAGGCCTTAACCTGTGGGGCCTAAAGCTCTCTCCAGGTAGATAATGATAATGTCAGAAGGGAACTGAGTTGTGGGACAGCCAGCTAGTGGGGCAACCCCTCCCCCCACATTTGGTGACTAGTTTCAGAAGTGAAGCGGTGTCACAGAATATTCAGAGCACAGGGACATACACAGTGTGGTTTTTCTTTACGGCGACGTAACAGCTATAGCACGATGATGGTAAAAAAGTAAGGAAAACAGACTGGACCTGAGCCATGCCTATTGCTTGATGCTTCCCCAAAGAGCGGCTTTTTAAAAACTTAGATGTTTATTTTGTTTATGAGTAGGAACGAAAATAAAACTCCTAAAGCATTCTAAAGTAATACATGCAACGATAACGTTCTTTTCTAAAATGACTAAGGATAGTTTTGAGTAAAATATGAGTCATGTACTTGTAACCCAAAGATTCTAGTTAATAACTCCTCTTATGCTGTCATCCTAAATTGTGTAAACAAATTATTATTCACAGGATTCCTGTAAGATAGATAGGAACATACATTTTTGTCACTTACTTTTAAAATTCTTCATATCTCATAATTAGAAATATAAAATGAGATATAAAATTCTTTATATCTCATAATTAGAATAAGAAAAACAAATGCAAACTAAAACTTACACTGATTATTAACCTCTACATAGAAGTAACTTTAAAAATTCAAGTAACATTATGACATATGCAACAACATATATTCATTATATACATGTGCACACTGTAATATATATTTTAACACTAGTAATATCAGTTAATCCCTTATAGCACTCACTATATACCAGGCACTCTTATAAGTGCTTTGTTTATATACTAAATCGTTTATATCCTCACAACAACCCTAAGAGATATATTCTATTAACACCTGCATTTTACACATAAGGAAACTGAGGCACATAGAGGTTAGTATGTCTTAAGTACCAGAGATGGGATTTGAACCCAGGCAGAGTTTCAGACTCCATGGTCTTAACAATTGTATGGTTTGTCCTTACATCAGAGATGACAAAACAGAAGCTGAGGTTCCAGAGACCACGCTGGAAATACATAGTTAAGTTCCCAAAAGATTCCTCTATTTTCAAAAAATATCCCAAGCAAGCAGAACTATCGCCAGGTGTTAGTATCTCAGTGAACTTACTGAGTTCAGCATGCTGCGGAGCATTCCCAGTAATAAAAAAGCAGCTTCCGTGCACACGTTATGGATGGAGGAGACCACAGTTCCGCTGGAGGCAGGAACTCCAAAGATAAATGTCCAAATGGAATCTAAATCAAACTGTGGAGGTGAAAGCGAAGATGAGCCATGGACATTTTTTTCAGAGAAAATCCTTGTAAGTTCTAATAGACTACAATTTCTTTGAAACTAAGTTTTTTCAAAGTGAACAATGATAAAGAGATAGAGGTCGTGCACTCCTCCCTATATTTTAAAACTCATTTTTACATTTATACAGAAAAAGTGAATTTATGTATCTTCCTGTCTTAGGCACCTATGTTAAAAACATTGTTTTCTACTTTTTTCTCCAAAGAAAACAAACAAAATAAAATACATGCTAATTAGCCAGGAGACGAAAGTTAAGAACTGATGATTTTAAAGCAGGATCTTTTAAAGACCTAATTCACTTTTGGATTATATACAGATACGATTTGACAAAATAAAAATCAGTTTGAGGAGATTTATTCATAGCAGTTTTATATAACACTTTATGGTATCATGCTTATTTTGAAAAATTACATAACCAAACTCTGCTAAGCATGAATCTTTACCTTGATTTAATGTAAAGGTATACAGACTCAGTGGTTTCATTTAGGAGGTTTTGTCAATTACTAAAATTGATGTGAATAGCATTCGGCATCATGATGCACATATAGTTGAGTTTAAATTCCTAAGTCTCTGCAGTGCCATAAACATAATCTATATATAGATATCCACAATAGTCTTTGATTAGAAGTCAAGCAAAGCCTTAATGTTTTTACCATTAAGAAATCAAAAACATTTTTCTAATCAGACTTGTGCTAAGAATCCTGCCATGCCTACCCAATTAATTTTGTGATATACATACCACTCCCTTCATTTTTAATTCTACAGAAATGAAATTATATTTCTAGATAAAATCACACAACCCAAAGGAATTCTTTAGGTCACCATTAAAATGTCATCCAAAGTCTTTATCCATTTATACTCATATAGAGGAACCACAGAGAATAAAAGATCCAATAGGGATAAAGGATTTCTTTTCACGAACATTTTCTAGGGTACTTTCAGATTTTTCAGTCCCAAATAAAATCCAAAATGTGAGAAAGAGATGGCATGAGTGGTTTTACTGTGATTAACCCATTACCCTATGGTGATCTGGGGGCATATATAATTACACTTACACCTTACTAGGTAATTCCTACCTGGCAACCCTGCTTACATCGGCTGCTGGTGACAGGCACACTGACCTGCAGGTTCTCTGGCAGCTCACTCACTGGCTGCTGCAGAAACAATGCCATGAGCAGGAAATAGAGGGCAGGGACATTTGTGTGTTTAGGAAGGAATGACTGAAGAACTGGAAAACCAGGAAAGTGACAAGCATCCCGGTTAATCTCCCTAACAGTCGATCTCCCACCAGCACTCCTGCCCACATTGAATCCTAAGAGAAGAGGAAATATAACAGTAAGTACAAAATTAATAATAGATCACCATGCTGCATTAACAAAGAAAGGAGTAATTCAGTATATGTGACGTTTCCACCAGACCATTCATATTAATATAGGCAATTAACTGCTCAATTGTTGAATTCATCTTTCAGTCAAGTTTTACTTTACTGTCTCTTTGACCAGAGCAAGCCTGCCTATTAGGATACGGGTCTTGAAACATAGCTGAGATAATCAGATATTAAAAGAATGACTTCAAAAGAATTCTAACATTTCCCTAAAAAGAAAGTAAAATTCAGAATATAGCCAAAATTTTAGGATGCTATAAAAATGTAACTAAAAAATATAATTGCTATAATATAGTTAATATATCTCATTTGTCATGAAAATCATGATAAACTGCTTAACCTTAAATTATCTACAAATTTAGACAAGACTAAGCAAAATAATCTTTCCTTACAACATGCTCTGTAATTCTGTAGGAAAGTTGCCCAGCAGTGGGACAGGAAATCTGAGCCTGCTGTGACTGTGGCTATTTGAATATCCAGAGTCCTTTATAGAACTACAGCTCTACCAGGAGATGGTCATTGCTTATTAATGTAGCTTAGAGCATCAGCCTTCCTATCAATCCCATTTCCTTTGTTGTACAACGAATTTCAGGCTACAACTCAAAACAGTTCTTATGCCACCCCTAACCCAGTACAATGCTCAGCACAGAATGAACACTGGCCAGGGTTTCAATGGAAAACTTTTGTGAATGGCAACCAAGAGATGAAGGATTGATTTTGACTCTGAAGCAGTTTTATTTACATGAATATCCAGCTTTGTTTTTCTAGGATTAAGTAAGCACATACCTGCTACTATTTAAGACAAAAGAGAACTTTGTGTCTAGGTGGCTTTTTAAATATTTCATCCTAACAGACTGCTCAGTGTGATATGAATTAATCTTCTGAAGTATGCTTTTCTAATTAACATAAAATTGCACAGCAATTTACCAACCTCTTTAATACATCATCTCATTGCTCAAACACAATGAGCATGTGAGTTAGAATCGGCTATTACCCTTTTCATAACATAGAAAATATACAACATGCTCAAAGTCATAAAGTTAATGAGTGGTGGCACTAGGACTCGGAGCCCGATGTCTCTATTTTAGAGCCTGTAAAGTTATGCCGTCTCTCTCGGCCTTCTTAATGACATTGCCACATTTCCGAAAGACTGGCCGCATTAGGACACTGGGTGAATTTTATTTATAGTGAATTCTAAATAAAATTATGAGGATAAAACAGTCTTTAGCTTTAAGAAATCAAAAGACATAAAGTGATATTTTACACATTTAATAGGAGAATGAATTTTAATTAGACTATAGGTCCTTTCTAAATTCTTGCACCCTGTTTTTCCCTATAATTAATCTTAAGAAATACTTAATGTTATTAACAATTAAGCATTAATTTAGGTTCAAGTTACAGCTACATGAAAGGTATTTTCATAAAGAAAAATTTGATATATATCTGTATACATACACATATGTATGTATCAGATAGATATTCAGGGAAAATTAAGTTGAATCAAATTTAAATCTAAATACCTAGGTTTCTCTTTTAGAAGTAGAGAAGCATATGCAATGTGTAAGTATCAATGAAGGAAATATAAATTCTGAGGCATAAAATCAGGTAGGTCAGATATGGCATAAGCACCTTTTTCTGTTATGGAAATGATACAGAACAGAAAGAAGGACAGGACTAACAGTCAAGAGACAAATACTTAGACACGATTACTGTCTGACTTAGAAATTTTATGCAATTAACAGTCTTATTTTCCTAATTAGAGAAATTAATCCTTAATTTATATTTGTCAGTTTTATTTCCTACAAAACGTAACTTATATATCATAAAAGATATACCTGTCTCCAGAATCATAAAGGCCAAAAGTGATGATATATTGATATACATTAAAGAATTTTGCAAACCACAATGTGCTATGTGAATCTTAGATGTCATCACTACTGCAGTTTTTGGCCTTCAATGAGAAGCAGTGCTCTCGATTAGCATTTAAAACTCCCATTCAACTGGGCCTTTCATTATTTATTCTCTTAGTAGTTATTATTAAGGTCAATAAACTAAATTTCTTGCTACTAAACTGTTTCTGATAATAACATTTGTAGGCTATATTCTTTCCCCAGAGTCAATGCAAAATAGTGATTATATTTTAGATCATAAAAGTATCTATAATAATTTAAAATTCATATTGTAAAGCAAGACTTTTCTTGAAAATCTTTTACAGTGAATTCCTTTCTTTATCACACACAAAGTTCCTTCACACATTTTCCACATGTAAAATAATAATAAAATAATCCTATGTTGAAAGCTGTTTTCCTGTCATTTGCATTAATGTTTGAGAAAGAACAGGCAGCACATCACTATTGATACTTTTATATTTTTTAACAGATTAATTACATATTAAATTCTGATCCCGAGTGTGTGCATGTGGCTTGCTATGCCTGCACACACTGGGTTGCAACTCTTTCATTTTCTTGAATAACTCCTTTTGGGTGACCAAAACAAACAAACAAACAAACAAACAAACAAACAAACTCTGGTCCCTAATTTTCTCATCTGACAATGATAAATAAGTATTTTGATGCTTGTTGCAGAATACAATTACATATGATTTTTAAGTAATGTTATGTTAAAATACACATTTTTAAAAACTTTCAGAATTGAATGACTGTAATCTTCAATAAAAATGATCTTAAAAATATATTTTCCAAAGTAAGATCATTAATATAAAAGGAATATAACAGTTCAAATGAATCTAATATAACTTCCTAATATTACTTAAATGCTCAGTCCCATGTTGAAAACAGCATCCAACCGGAGAGCAAAGAAGCAGCAGCTTTGGCTGAAACTTTGAGCTTAAATCCTTGAGTGGCAATATAATATAACTGTTAAAAGCATGGGCTTTGATTCTGAGTGACCCGGACTCAAATTTTGACTCTTTCTAGTTGACATGTGACTTCAGCTCTTTGCCTTGGTTTTCTCATCTGTAAAATGGGTATGACAGTATTTACACTTCATAGGGTTATTGTGAAAATGAAGTGTTTAGTAACTGGCACAGAACACAATTATTATTATTAATTCAGTTCTGATAATTTGCTAATTATTTATTTACAGATCAGAAAGGGACCTTATGAATGCAAGGAAAAGATCATAAGGCATTCCCTTGAGTTTTCACATCTTAACATTGTCTCTGACTTCAGTTTGACTTGCAACTAAAAAGAGCCAAATTTGAAACTTTCTAAGCTTTTTATTTGATCATTGCTTAAAATTCAGACTCTTAATGGCTGTCAGATAAACTAAAGCGTGTAACCTTACATAAGATTTAAAAACAAAACAAAACATGGTATCTTATTTTAAAGCAGCTGACTGCAAAAGTCCCATACCTAATACAGTCCCGATCTTATTAGTTAAGACAGAATCCGTCTGTTCCAGCCACCCTCCACCACTGAGTCCTTCTTTAAACTTGATGAGAATAGACTGATTACTCAGCAGGACAACAAGAATCCTCATGGCTGCTGTAACTGTGGTGGGATGCAAGTGTTCTTCCATAAACATCATAATCCAGTCAAAACCCAGTGTCCTGACCAGCTCTTCACAAGCTCTATTCAAAGACAAGCGGATAAAAAGGAAACACATTAAATTCAGTGATTAGGGTTTCAAATCATAAAAAAACAAGACTGGGCTTTGTTCTTGAGGTATTATAAATTTCAGAGTTTAAAACGATATAAAAGTCAGTGGGAATTCTTTGTTTTGTCTACTACGAATTAATTAGTAATAGCAACTGGTACCACCAATTCTAAAAAAATTTTACTTACTGCAAATTAATGCTTGTCTTTTCTTTAGATGTGTAAACTAGTTTTAGCAAGATATCTAGAAGTCTGTTCCTCAAAAGTATAAGATTAGCAGATACAAGACCTCCAAACTCTTCTTCAGTTCCTACAATGAAAATGAATACATTAAATTGCCCTAGCAGATAAATCAGGATTAAATATCCAACACCGTTCTAGGAAACCTCACTGAAAAATACATCTTTCAGAAAACATTTTCTCTAGAAGTACTTTCCACTAAAGTGAACCAAAAAAAAAAAAAAAAAACAGTTCTGTTAAAACATTTCTTGTTAAAATCCTGAAAAGTGTTTCTATACATTTGACATTATCCAAACAAGTGATAATAAAGACTGTGAACCCTTTTTACATTGATATTCCCCTCCCCTACTAACAGGGAAAGTAATCAAATAAGGATCACATGAATAAAAATAACAGTCCCAATCCTTAATTTCCAGTTTCTTTTTGAAGGACACAAATTTAAAAATTGAGAAGCATACACTATTTAATAAACATAATACATAAAGAAAAGTTAGAATTAAATAGCATAGAAAAGAGGCAAAGGCACAAGAGAAACTGGACAAGAAAGGGTAGAGAACAGAAAGCTTATGGTTCTCAACTAATGATGCTGGATGCACACAGGACTGGGCATCAGTGGCCCAGTGTTCTAGGTGCAGCTCTGCCACTCATGAGCTATGGGTCAATAAATACAATGCACGTGATTTTCTTTACTCCAAACTTGCAGCTCAGGATAAACTTTAACTACCATGGGTATCTGCTTTTACTAGTTCGGGCAAGGGACTATCTGTCCCCTTAAACATTGTCTTTTAAATCTTAATTTAGTGTTTAATCACTGGGAAGGATACTTCAAGCTTACCAAGGGGAACTCAAGAGTCCCTCCCCTTCTGAGAGGCACAGGACTGGCAATTTACAAATTGTCCTATTGAAAGCATACCATACGACCTAAACTGATAATAGGAGTTGTTTCTTTTCAATTATTTCTTTCAATAAAATGACAGTCCACACAGAAATTTAAAATTCTCCTTAATTTTTATGTCTAGTTTTCTGCCTGTCAGTTATACTTCCCTAATTTTCAAATATAGTTTAAAACAATGAATGCTGAATTTCCATATTAACTCTTCCCACTTGAACTGGTGCTTTATCTATTCCATACTGCACTGCCTTTCATGCTACTTACTTTGCACGGATTATTGTATCCCTGTTCAGCATTATTCAAGCCATTTGCCTTTTTGTAGATATATCCTGAATAGTATACAAACTACTTGAAAGAAAAAAGTGCGATTTAACTTTTTTGGAACATCATATTATACTTAATACAGTCTTTAGCCCATAGAAAATACACAATAAATGTCATACACTAACAAGACCAGTAATGTGTTTCTGACTTTCTCTACTACTTCAAATAGCAACGAAGTAATGAGAATACTAATCAACTTGGCAGATCAACAGAAAAATTTGCTAATTTATACATCCCTACTACTGTGCTCCTGAAGAAAAATTTACATTAGTTGTGATTACTGAATTGAACAGCCAGCAAGAAATATGGAAACTAGAAAAATATTTTTCCCACATCTTTTTTTGTACTTGAAATAAACATGTTATGTATTTCCAAAGATTTTAAAAGTAATTTCACTTCTAATTCCTATTTACGTGGCTTATATTAATTCAGAACTTGAAAATAATCCTGGTACATGAGAGAAAAATGTAGTGGTTAAAAAGTTTATAGTGTTGGTTTGGACTCCCTGGGTACATACATGCAGTAGGTATGATTTCAGGTAACTTTCTTTCACTTACTCTTCCTGGGCCTCAGTTTCCTCCCTTGTAAAACTGAGATGACCATAGTATCTATTTATAGGGCTGTTATACGGTTCCATTAAAGCGCTTAAACAGTGCCTGCAGACGTAAAGCACTCAATCGGGGTTATCTATTGATTTGATCTTTACGCTTCTCATTCACGGCTAATTTGATTTACCAAAAAAATGTCACCATTGCCCTAAGTGACTAGGCACCAGATAAGTGGCAGGGCCTTATGTTCTGCTCTGTGATTTGCAGGAAGTCACTTAGCTTCTGAAATCTCTGAGCTTCTCCTTTGAAAAAAACTTTATGACACCTCTTTCTTCTTGTTCTGAAGCACTGGAGAGCAGCCCTGTGAGACAGTGATACCGCAGGTACCGAGAGCACTGTTTCTTCACACGCCAGGTGGATGTTGTAAGGGTTTAAAAGAAATCATTTCTGTGACATGATTTTGCAAATTTAACAGGAAATAATGTAAATCATGCTGGACCAATATAAGATATTGTAAATTTAATTACAGGTCAATCTAAAGTGTCCCTTCAAAGCTGTCCAAGCAAATCTCCTGTCCCAGAATATACAACAGAAAAAATATACTGGAACAGAGGCAAAAAAATAGGCACCAAATAGGAAAAGTTACAAACAAAAAAGTGGCTGTCATGGGCCCAGAATCTCACAACTTACGAAATTATTTTATAAGTACATAAAATGACTCTGGTGAAAAGTTCTTTCCCTAAGTGACTACTAAGTATTTAACAGGGAAATGAAAATAACAGTAATATAGATATAATTCGCATTAGCAAGTATCTGTGCTTCTGAAGAGATGTACATACATTTAAAAAAAATCAAATAATGTTAAAATATCACCCTGGAAGAGTCTGAAAGGAACAATGTTTTAAATCCTCTAAAAATGGGAGTTTGTTTTTAAGTAAAATTCACATCCTATTAAATTTTGTGGGAAATTCTGGACATCTGCATATTGTATAGGACTGACTTAAGACAAATACAAATCTGTCGAAGACCAAATACAGTAATATAAGGAGAAACGTGACAGAACAGCATCACACCTAAGGCAGGCTGGACCTGTGCCAGAGAAGAGGGCACAGGAATTAGTTTTCAAGCTCCAGAACCACTCACCAGTGTCCAGCTTCTCTTCATTGTTTATTTCCATAACGACAAATTTCTCACAAACTGCAAAGGTTGGTAGAGTAGAAGAAATAAACTGGCCAAACCTTTAAGTATAAGGGAAAAAAGTTTATGAATTTTATTTTTTCTCTCCCCAAAACAAACAACAAAACATAAAAGAATTAAAGAAATGAGAAACAAACAGTCCTTCTTAATTTAAGCAATCTTTTATAGATCTTTAGGTGATCACATATGGTTTGCTTCCCCTAGGACCATAGCTATTAACAGTACACAGGGTGGAGCAAAAGTAGCTTCACAGTTGTGAGTGCACGACACAGTTCATTCTTGTATTATTATTTATTATTGTATTATTTTCCATATGAACTGTAAACCTACCACCTAGTACATGTTACAATGCTTTAAAATATACTTCTCTAGAATTATGAGTCCTTTAATGCATGAACCCAAATGATCTCACAAATCAAACAGCATGATCCAAATTAAAATGTCCTAACATCTATATGCATCCACTGTAATAGTAAAGAACTAGGTTTTAGAAACACAGATAAGGTTAAAATCCCGGCTCTATCAGTTTTTAATCTTGTTACTTGGGCAAGTAGATTAACCTTTCTGGGCCTTAGTTTTTTAATTTGTAAAGTAGAAAAAAACTAAAAGCTTCACAGGTTTCAGTGATAATTTTAGTAAAGTGATCATTATAGTACCAGGATAAGATCATAATAAATATTGTTTATAACAGCAATAATCTCCAATATAATTTTTAAACTTCAGTTTTCATCTGTCATCAAGTTTAAAAAATGCTTTCGAGGTAAATGAATATAAACGTGAATGATTTACATGTTACAAGGATTAGAGATTAGTTTACTGGGAATACTCTAATAAGTAGGTATGATTTCACTTGTGCCTGGAAGGTTACATGAAAAGTGATAATTCAAGCCAGTTTAAGTAATTCTCTACTTGGAAAATACTTTGGTTAGGTAGAGTTTCTTCCCTTCCATTTTCAGTTAAGATGGGAATTATATAAACATTAAAACATTTCTACAGCCCATAAATAGGCCTTAAGCCGTATTTCACATTAGCAGCAAGATAATATTCACATCATACAGAACATTTGAATATGCAAAAATAAAATATCATCATCTGTTTCAGATGATAAAGAATAAATATAAGGAGAAGGCATGCTCACTATGGGTGTGTGTGCGTGTGTGCACACAGAGAAGTAAAAGGGACTGGGGAAAAGGGACTGAGAATTCCTACACTGACCACTGCTATGTCCAGGACAATCAGTCACATTGGGCTTATTCCTACATCTTTTCTCAGCAATATTCTATTATTAACTAGTGGCAACAACTGGCTTTGCTTTTCAAAGGCAAGATACTGAGACATGCATGTGTTCTGTGCTTTACAAAGATCTTGAATAATATTAACATTACAGGTGTTACACAGGCATAAGAACCAATTACAACCATCTCATTCATCTTAACCTTATTGATACTTTCAGTTAATAAACAGACAAATACAGAAGTTTTTACTACCTGAGTAGATCATTGCTGCTGGGAAAACCCTGCAGTAGGAAGCTCAGCACATTACTAATAGCAGCAATGGTAGGTTGAGATAAAGACATATCTCGAAGAGTCAGTAGCAGCTTTGGGATAAGCTGGAATTCCCTCATTAATTTGGCATTCTTGGAAGCTTCACTGTAAGAGAAAGAAGACTTTATACACTATACTATCATCTTTTCTATAACTAAACAACTAACACACAGGTATTAATGAATACCTGGACTCCGTGAGCAGTTCAATGAAGTGTTCAAACAAGGAAAGATGGAGTTCATATGGTGCATGGAGCCAGACCTACAATGAAATAAATAGTAGTCATATATTTAGGGTTAAATATACCCCAAATGCGAATCCAACAAACAAATGCAGCACATGAAACTTACTTCACTCATTAATTAATTATAATATAACCACTTTATTATAATTTTTATTTGGTAAAGTTCTATAAAGCTGCCTGTACATATGACTTCTGATTCTGTTTATAAAGAAATAATTGCTATGGAAATTACCCTACCAGAGTTATCAAGTAAAAAGGCAAGATCTATAGAAAGTTTCCCTGGAATCAGTGACTGAATACTATTTTCTCAATACTAAATACAAATATGGAATATAATGAATACTGAATACTACATACTGAATACAAAGACTGAATTGACTGGAATCTTGTGTAGGGTCCAAAACTGGAATTAACCACTGCAGAATGGTATACCACATAGTCCCTGGAACTCACAAAGAGCTGACTGGACCCACCTACCAGAGTGTAGAGAATTCGTAATACATGGGGAATTGGGCAGTCTCAGAAGTTTAATATCTTAGTGTGTGAGGGCTGAATTAGCATTAGGCTAAAGAATTTTCTAGGTTCATTCTAACAAAGCTTAAAAGTATGTCATAAAAGGATCAAGACCACTGCAATGCCAGAGCAAAGTTCAATACTTTTTAAAAGCTATTAAGAATCTGACCCATATGCTAAAGAATGTAACCAAAAATATGGACATGATGAGGAAACAGAAGATAACCAAAGATCCAAAATTAACTTCTACTGATGAAAAATATCTAAAATGAAAAATATACTAGATGAAACTAACAGCAGATGAGACACTGCAGAAAAAATTTCAGTGAACTTGAAGACGTAAGAATACAAATTTATGTCAAAATGAAGCATGAGGAAAAACACTGGAAAGGAATTACTAGACAGAGCATTAGCGACTTGTGGGACATCAAACAACCAAAGATATCTGTGTAACTGAAGTCCAGAAAAATAGCTGAAGAGAGAAGGACTAAAAAAGTTTCCAACTCAATGAAAATGACAAACTCACAGATCTAAAAAAGCCAACAAATCCCAAGAAGAAACTAAAAATGACAATGGAGTCACTGACTTTTGTGTGTGTTGTTAATCCTTGTCTGAGGATATTTCTTTCATTGATTTTTAGGGAGGGTGAAAGGGAGGGATGGAAGGAGAAAGAAAGAGAGAAATTGATGTGAGAAAACACATCGATTGGCCGCCTCCCACTCCCACCCCCAACAGGGGCAGGGATCCCACCTGAAACCGGGGTACTTGCCCTTAATAGTGAATCTAACCCACAACCCTTCCATGTGTGGGCCGATGCTCTAATCACTGAGCAACACCCACCAGGGGGTGACTGATATCTTTAAAGTAAGACAAGAATAAAAAACATCAATGAGAATGTAGTCTATGCAAAAATATCCTTCAAAAAAAACCACAAAAGGAATAAAGACTTTTTCAGACAGAGAATTTATAGTGAGCAGACAGACACTGCAGGAAACGTCAAAGGAAGTTCTTTAGGCAGAAGAATTATACAAGATGGGAATCTAGATCTACACAAAGGAATCAAGAATGCCATGAATGCTACTTATGTGGGAAACTATAAAATAATGTTTAAAATGTCTTTAAAAGACAATTGTTTAAAACGAAAGTAATACAAAGTATTGTGGGGATTATAAACATAATAGAAGTAAAATGTCTGATAACAACAGCACTAAGAATAGGAGGGAGAAATGGAGCATACCATTGCAAAGTTTTTGCACTGTAGGTAAAATGGCACAATATACTTTCAAGAAAGACTAAATTGTTACACATATATGTACATTATAAATTCTAGAACAACCACTAAAAGAGAAAATGCTTGTATGCTATTATAATTATTTCATTTATATTTTTCAAATGCATATTCTAAGAATAGGGTGAATTAATTATTTATAGATCCCTGTGGTTGGGGTAATTAGGAATCTATGTAAAGCCATGAGGTGAGCGAGGTAATATAAACAAAGCCAACATCTGTCAAGCACCTACATTTCTGATGTTTGTCTATTAGGTTTTAATTAGAAATCTGAAACTAAAGATAATCCATGATATTAAATGTCAGTTACTAGATGAAAACAGAGCTAGGCGTGGTTAAGTATGTCCCCTAAGTACTCCCATAATTCTTTCTGCACACCTTTATCTCTGCGCTTTCACAAGTTTCTAATTGTTTATTGATTTGTTTTTCTCTTCTAATGGACTAAATCCCTTGAGGCATGGACTCTGTCTTTATTTTCACAACACTAGCACCTAATACAATGCCAGGTTCAAAGATGCTCAACAGACATTTGCTAAAAGAATGAGAGGTTTGTGTTTTAGAATTTTGAGTATTCGGCTGAGGAATGTGCACTTTGTTGTCTAGGAAGGGAAACTGCTGATAAGTTTCTTTTTTGAATAACTGATATGATTATGCCTTAGAAAGAATGAGATAAAAACATAGGATAGACTGAGGAAAGGGGAAAGCAGTAGGGGAGAGGTAGGGAGAATTGATTAGGGCTTAGAATCTGTACAACTTAATATTGAACTGTTTATAAACAGTGAGGCAGAAGGGAGCTGATTTTTCAATTTCAAGCCTCGGTGACTGGGGGAATGGTGGTGTTAATAATAGAAACCCAAGTTAGAAGGGAGAACTAATTTGGGGAAGGATGTTAAATTAAGGTGTTGCTGGGATATAAAAATGGAAATGTTGAGAAAGAAGTTAGAAATAAGTCTGGCATTCAGATGTCAAGCTAAAGATCTGGACTGGAGAGTCAGCTCTGTAGCTGCAGAACTGGGTGAGAATCTAAAGGAAAGAAAAACAACAAATGAAGGAAAAGATAAAGAAGTGAAATTGGACACGTCTACTAAAATAATGAAAATTTCATGCCATAAAATTATGGGGAAAGTAGTGAGAAAAATATAAGAACCAGGACAGCAATACCTGAAAGGTAGCAAAAGAAGGGGGCAACTCAAGTAGAGAGGAAAAGACTGCCGCACACGCTGCCGAGAGCTGTGGGTGCTGAGGACTGAGTCTGCTGTATACAGCATATACGCCAGGCCGCTAATAAAGTTTCGGTAAAGCAATTAGGGCGCATAGCCTGTTTGTCAAGGATTTAAAACCACCGATAAGAAAGAGCTTACAGTAATTATGAGGAAGACGACTTAGGGCCTAGACATTACCGTCAGCCAATATGAAATGCTCGGCACCAACCAGGGTGGTAGGGGTACAAAGAAGAAGGAACTAGATATATCTCTGAATTAGTAATGACTACAGTCTCACAGTGGGAGATATATACACAGGGTGGGGCAAAAGCAGGTTTACGGTTGTTCATAAAGAAATACAATAATTAATAAATAATAATACAAGAATAAACTGTTTCGCATATAAAAAACTGTAAATCTACTTCTGCCCCGCCCTGAACTTATAAAATATACAGTGATGGGTAACACACGGTGCTGAGAACAAAAAGTTAATGGACAAAGGATATGCGAGATGAGGCATTGCCTTGAGAGGACAGAGTAGAAGTAAGTGGTTCATGGCAATAAGTCAGTAGACATGAAAACTTGTCATTTTGGCAAAATAAATGATAGTTTACTATGGAGCTACTAGTAACCAAAATTCCACATCTAGCTCCTATTTATTGAGGAAAAGTTTCTATCAGAGTTATCTGATGAAAATATTTGCCTCTCATAATGCCAGAGGCAGCAGAAAATTAGCTATACCTAGGGATATGCACTGCACCCTTTCACTTCTATGCTAGTTATAAAATGGAATATCCTCGGGGAGAAGGAACCCCACCACTACCCTATTTGTCATATTCTACGAGTGACATTAATGTGAGCGTGGTATAATTATAGAACACATCTAAGAAACAAAATTGTTTAATAGTTAGCTCTATCAATATACAGAATAAGAGATGGATTTACTGCCCGGCTGGGAGTGGCTCAGTGTTTGAGCATCGACCTAGGATCCAGGAGATTGGGGTTCAATTCCCGGTCAGGGCACATGCCCCGGTTTCAGGCTCCATCCCTAGTGCAGGCTGGGCAGGAGGCAGCCGATCAATGATGACTCTCTCATCATTGATGTTTCTCTCTCTCTTTCCTCTCTCTGAAATCAATAAAGATATTTTTTTTTAAAAAAAGAGAGAGATGGATTTACTGATTACATATGACCAGTTAGTATTTATGCACATACTTCAAAATCACAAAGTAGATCCTGGAAAGCGGCTGAATTGGGAATGATGGAGGTCTCGTGTCCACTATCAACAGTTCCCACCAAGGAAAAAGTTAGATGGAGAATATGGCTGTTAAGAAGGGAACGTTTCTTCTTAAGTAGCATCGCCAGCAACTAAAACAAAGCAAAGCCAAATGCTTGTTATCCATCATATTGTATATACACACATATAAATATAGATATAGATACATATGTGTGTGCATGAATACACACACACACACTGGAGGACCCTATGTAGAATAATTCCTGAGACTTCTAAGCTGATTTCTAAATTTTTATAACAATATAACATTAGAAAAAATCTAAAAAGCAGGGCAATCCCATTGCTCTATTATGAAAATATCCATGTTTACATAAACCCTTTCAATTCACATATAAATTTTTAAATTGTTGGTGCCATCGTGTGTATATAATTTGCTATTCTTTTTCTCTACATAACATTCTATTAAAAGAATTTTTTCTTTTGTAACATAGTCTTCATAATTACAGTTGTAAAAGGCTGAATGATATTCTATGGAATGGTTATAGTATTATTAGTCATGCTCATACTCATGGTGCATTTAGGTTGTTCCTAATTCTTTCATGATAAACAACGCTGCAATGAATCATTATTAAGGGTTTTGCAAAACAAAACACTTATTAAAATAGTGTGATTAAATCTACAGAACAGTGTAGTAAATAGTTTATCCAAGCCCACTCAACTATTGGCTAAAGCTAGGAAAGGCCTTGGTACTTCATTTACACTACAGTGATTTTATCTTACTCCAAATACCTGTTTCTCTTCTTACAAGTAATCTTCTACCTAAAACTAGTAGAGACTGTGGATATATGAGTGTTGCATATTTTTAATCCCACACGAGTTTTCAGAACTAGCAATAGCGCACTTATTATATAGCGGGTCTCACCTCCTCTAGGTAAGTAAGGGTGGGGGGGTGTAAGAGACGACTGGGTGTGAAGGGGAGAGACAAGGGAAATAGGGAGAGCCCTGGGTCTACTACTGATCTGGCCATCTCTAGAGCAGGTGGCAGCATGGCCCCATTTCATTTCATTCCTATTTCCATAGAGAAAAATAATTCCAAACTAGCAGACACCCATTGTTCTGAAAATATATTCAAATATATCAAAGATATACTGAAATAACTTAGCCTGACTCAAAGGCTGAGTGAGATTTGAGGAGACAGAACAAGAATAAACCAAAATAAAGGCAACAACCCATTCTCACTTGAAATGGCTTAGTTTTAATAAAAACTAACTTATAAAGGTTCCTTGGCAATAAAATTCTTCCAGAGTTTGAAAAAAAAAAAGAATAAAAATTAGATTTTATTTTTATGCCAAGTAAAGTGAGAGCAAAGCGTTACGGTTACAAACCTGGTAGCCCTTAATTCTTTCCATCTCTTTGCTGGCTAGTGGGTTACTCTTGACCACACAAACCAGGGCCTTGACTGCCGCATAGAGCCCCTCCACATCAGAAGCCATGGCCACCAGGCCCAGGATGGCTGCGGCTCCACCAATGTACTGCAAAGTAGTGGCAACAGGCTTAGGGACAAATGTTCTTACTCCTGATTAAAAGACAGTGAAAAATAATTAAAATGAAGTCCCCATGTAACTAAGAACTGAATAAATCATCTTAAGAAGATTTAATTAATTATAAATGATACTTAAAAAACACAACCACCTTCAACCTTAAAATGAAAATTCTAAAAAAAGCCTTCAAGGTAGAATTTGGGAGAAGGCATTAAACACTAGCGTATATACTCTTAGAGGAGAGGAGTAAAGGAGAGAGTAGAGAAGAGCTGGGTTTGAGAGCAAGCATGAATGTTTGTGTGTGGCTTTGGGGAACAGTAAGACTCCAAAATACAGAGGTCTTGGGAATACATTTCTAGGTGAGTGAGATATCTTACTAGGAACTGCTGAGGAATAAACTTGGGGAGAGCAAAAGCACTTTGACTCTGTGAACTGGGCAATGGGATGGAGAGGCCGTCCTTACACGGATGACATTCCCTAGGGATAAGCCAGGCAAAGCACATTATTGCCCATCACTCAGAGCTTCTCGCAGCTTTGCAACCTGAGTAACAGCACATTAGTGACCCCAGAAGAGCATAATTATGTGGAAACACAGTACTAGAACTAACTTTGGGTCAATTAAAAAAAAAAATCACATCTACATTCCTAATGTTTTTCAAAAAAGGCATTGTCTGAATGTCATCTGCCCACTGATCAAGATTCAGATTTTTAAAAATAAAACTCATATGCATTTTATATTTCTATGTACCCTTAATACCTTATGACAACTGGACTTTGAAAACTACCTTCCAAGGTAAGTAGAGCCAGTATTACTTGTTTATGGATGAGAGAATTGAAGTCCATACTCAAATTTCTGGCGTAATGCTGCACCCTGACAGAGCAGGGGCTGGAACCTCAATCTCTGAACTCTTCAGCCACCACTCTTTCTACCATACCACTGCTATATTTTTGCAAAAGACAGAGAACAGTGCTCAGTAAGGATTTTCTGAATTGAAAGCTCTTTTATCAGTGCAATATGATCAGAAAAGAATAACAGGGTTATGTGCACATCACTGGGACAATAAAAATTGCCAAGGATTGAAAAACATGTAGGATTCTGACTGGTACCACACTAACTTGTTAATTGTTCTTGTTAATCTAAAAAGGAACCAATACTATGAACTGATTTGCACATTAAAATATATAATCACTGGCTCTGAATTTTGGATGGCTTGGTTGGACTACGTCTCAAGACTCTACCTAACAAAAAACTAATCAACTCTTTTTAAGCAGAAATCAGGTACAAGGGTCTGCAGAATGTCCACCAGTTCTGACTTTTATTAGAGTTGGACTCACAGTGTTTACACTCTGAATCTCTCATTTCTAGCTCATTTCCAAATAACAGAAGTGCTCAGGAGCTCCAGCACTGCACAGCAAACCTGCAATAATTATCAGTATTTCTAAGTCTTTACATCTGTCCCTAAATGTGCTATGACATTTACCTTGAAACTATACAGAAGCATGTAGTCAGTGCTCATCAGTGCTGACAAAAGAGGAAAGGTTAATGGGGTTTTACTGAGCTTATAATTTTAAAAGTGAACTGGAGTTTGAGAATATTACATTAGTCTCTAAACACTGCAAGAACATTACAGGTCAGTCCAGCCAGTGTGGCTCAGCGGTTGAGCATTGACCTATAATCCAGGAGATTGCGGGTCGATTCCTGGTCAGGGCACATGCCTGGGGTTCGAGCTCAATCCTCAGGAGGGGGCGTGCAGGAGGCAGCCGATCAATGACTCTCTCTCATCACTGATGTTTCTCTCTCTCTCTCTCCCTTTCCCTTCCTCTCTGAAATCAATAAAGACATATTTAAAAACAAAAAAACAAAAAAAGAACTGTAAAAGATCAACCGCGCACACCCTTAAGTGAGGAAAGTGACCACAGATTTAAAGGTAAATAAAGACACCTGGAGCAATAAATACTACTGACTCACCCAAGTACCCAATCAGAGTGGCCCCGATTGTCCGTGCGGGTCCATTGAGGTGTCCTGCTGAATTGTGTATCAACTTCACAGGAGTGGCGTTCTCGTGGGAGGAAATGCCTAACTGAAGAATAGGAAAGGGAAAAAATGTAACTATAGAAGAACAGTCTGAACATGTTTCTTATTAAAGTATGGCTGACAGACAATACTGTATTGTATTAGTTTCGGGTGTACGACAGAGTGATTTGACGTCTATCTTACGATGTGCTCGCTACGCTAAATCTAACAGCCATCTGTCACTGCGTAGTTACCACACTATCATTGCCTATATTCCCCTTCACCTTTTCACTCGTCCCTCTACCCCTCCCACCTGACAACCATCAGTTTGTTCTCAGTTTCTGAGTCTGTTCTTGTTTTGTTTATTCATGTTTTGACTTTTTAAAATTCCACATATAAGTGAAATCATGTGGTACTTGTCTTTCTCTTCCTGACTTACTTCACTTAGCACAATACCCTCTAGGTCCATCCATGATGCTGCAAATGGCGGGATTTCACTTGAACATTTTGATTGGAAAAGAAAAAAGATACATGACTGGTAACATACCTTTTCTCTTTCCCCTTATCAGAATATTAAAAACATGAGCATTCTTTTTTTTTTCCTTTTTTTAATGTGCAAACACTTCCAAAAGTGTGTAAACTCACAGACAGTAAGTTAAACATGGTCTACTGAGATGAAGATGGTGAGGGGTCTTAGGAAACAGCTTCAGGGTCTTTTTGAATGAAACTCTGTAGTCGTTGAAAAGGTCTCATCACTCACTGCCTCACAGTATTTCCACATCCAACATCACACACACAATGTGCTTTCAAGCAAATATAATCCTAAGACTTTAAATATTTTTATTGATTTCAGAGAGAGGAACGGAGAGGGGGAGAGAGAGAGAGAGAGAGAGAGAGAGAGAGAGAGAGAGAAACATCAATGATGAGAGAGTCATCATTGATCGGCTGCCTCCTGCATGCCCCCTACTGGGGATGGAGCCCGCAACCCGGGCATGTGCCCTGACTAGGAACTGAACTGCAACCTCCTGGATCATAGGTTGATGCTCAACTGCTGAGCCACGCCGGCTGAGCAATTCTAAGACTTTAATTTTACCATTACCTGTAGAACTAAATTTATGTACAGTTTATATTCCTTAGAAAATGATATATATATCCACATACAAACCTCTGCTTAAGAGCTGTCAATACTTAGTATTCCCAAATCCTTTCCTTCCAATCTCTTGATTCCCTTCCCCTTGGGCTTTACCTCCCTTCATCAACCAAAACAGCTTGTCAAGCTCAATGAGGACGCCCACCTTACAGAATTCAATGACTCAGTGGTCAGTACTCTTAGTGTTTCTCATTAATCCTTAGTCTTCTCAGCTGGCTCTTCTTCATCTCCCCAACTCTGAACATACCAGGTCTCAGTCTGAAAATTTTCCTCTCCTCCACCTCTATCTATGCATTGGTGAACGAACCTAGACTCATGCTTTAAACACCATCTCTGAACACCCAGGACAATCAAACCTCTCCCCTCACTCCAGATTCCTATGTCAAATGGCTCTGAGAGCTCCACCAGGATGTCTCATATGCTTCTCAAACTTTTCCAAAACATAATTCTCAACATCTCCCTCCTCCCTAATTATTCTTCCTGTAGTTTTCTCCAAATCAGAAAGAAATGACTCCATTTTCCTTGTTGTTAGAGCAAAGATCCTTGGAGTTATCCTTGACTCCTCTCTTTCTCTCACAATCAATAGCCAATCTATCATCAAAAACTGTTAGCTAGATCTTCAAAATACACCTCAGATCTCATCACTTCTCATCACAGCTACTGCTGTCACCCCAGTTCTGACCACCATCATCTCCCACATGAATTACTACTGCACTGGCCTCAAACTGGTCTCCCTGCTTCTACCTTTGTCTCCCCTTCAATCTGTTCTCAATAGAAGTCAGAGTAATCTTGGTTAAAAAGTCACAGCATTTCATTCCTTTGTCTGGAACTCTATAATGCTTCCTCCTATCTCACTCAGTTATAGCGAACGCCTTTATCAGTGCCTATAAATTCTAAACAAGAGTCCCCATTCCTCTCTGGGTTCCTCTCCTACCATCCAGGCCTGCTCTCATATGCTCTAGTCACATGTGCCTCTGAGGCAGGCAGGCGCTATCCTCATGGCTTTAGTACTTGTATTCGTGGAATGTAATACTTCCTACCCTATCCTTACCCCCCATCCATTCTCCATATGCTCATTGCTTGCTGCCTCATCTCTTTCCAAGTCTGTTCAAATTTCACCTTCTCAGTGAGGCCTCCCCTCACCATCCTATTCAAAATTATAATCTTATCTCTTTCCCCATCCTGGCTTTATTTTTGTGCATAGCACTCTTCACCTTCTAACATACTCTATCATTAGGTTATTTCTTTAGTTATTGTTGTCTGTCTCTTTCATGAGAATGTAAGGACCAAAAAGACAAGAATTTTCTCTTTATATATGCTGTGTACTGAACAAAATGGTGCACACAGTAGGTGATCCAGAAAAACCTTAAGTTGTAGCCTTAGAAATAGCAATTGTTTTCTTTAGTTTTCTAAGTTCAATTTCTCAAATCGCGGATAAAAATATAAGAATTTAAACCATGCATGAGAAGGCAATTCTTACTTTTCTAAATTATGCTAATATTTCAATTTGCTTTGGCCTAAGTTCAAAGCCAAAGAAACCAAATATAAACATTACATAAAAGGCACTGTTTCAGCAACTCCTTAGACTTCAGCGTTCTCATAATGACGCTCTGAAACACCTTCCCAGGGAGAATCAGCCCAGCTTACCAGAAAGTCGTTCTGCTTACCTGCTTGGCAATGGCTTTGCTATCCAACTTGTTGTACACCTTCCGGATTCTTGCCACGGTTAGGGAAGACACGGAGAGTGCATAGAGGCCAAATGACACCTTTTCCTCTGGTACTAGTAACACCGGAGATGGGACTATGCCTTCAGATTTTGCATCTTTACCTTCAAAAGAAAAATCCTTTTCAAAATCATTCCAACAAGAATTTCACCCTTTGTATAAGTTTTAAATAAGCAGAGCTTTACATTCCAAGTTTCACTCTAAAAATATGCTTAACATATAGCATAATGCAAAGGAAAAGTTTTAGTAGTTATCAAACAAATCACAAAACACTTCCCCCCCAGGTTCAAAGGAAAAGGAAATGAGAATGAGAGAAATGCCCATGAGCTTTGCAGCACCAGGCGTCCTCCCCAGCGACAGCCCTCATCTTGGCCTCTCTGCACCCTCAGACAGCACAGCAGAGTACTTAAGATGGTTTACATCTGAGTCTCTGCTATATCACTTAAAAGCTGCGTGACCTTTATATCCCCGTGCCTGTTTCCTCATCTGTAAAACAGGGATGGTGCCCAGCCGAGCATGGCTTAGCGGTTGAGTATCGACCTAGGATCCAGGCAATCGGGGTTCGATTCCCGGTCAGGGCACATGCCCGGGTTGCGGGCCCGATCCCTGGTCGGGGGTGTGCAGGAGGCAGCCGATCAATGACTCTCTCATCACTGATGTTTCTATCTCTCTCTCTCCCTTTCCTTTCCTTTCTCTGAAATCAATAAAGATATATATATATAAAAAATCAAATCTCTAAAAAATAGTAATAATAATAAAATAAAACAGGTATGGTAATAACAGTATCTAACTGTTATTTTGAGGAGATGAATAAATGTATGTGAAAGTCTCAGAACAGCTATGTCCTTCATGCGTACTAACTTATTCGGCGCATATCAAGTGCTCAATGAGAGTTAGCAATTACCGATGCTAACTAAATCAAGCACATGAGTGAAAGGCAAATTACTCAGCCATAGGATTAATACCATTTACAATATACTTCTCCTAACTCCTGAGAACTTTGGTAGATGAGAACAAGGGGATGGAAGACATAATTTGGAAAGAGTACCACAAAGAAACTGCAGCTTAACATCACTTCTTTTGATTCTAAATTCTTTTTGGGAAAAAGGATAACAGGAAGTGAATGGCAGGAGTAAAGGGGCGAGAAAAACTGATGTTAACTGCTCTAACCTAAAGAATATCTGTGTGTGTTTTCTGGACCCATCGTTCCTTCTTTGAACTAGAGTAGACACACTTTAAACTGCTTCATGTAACAGGAGAAATTATAGAAAGTGCAGAAGGCTGAGGTTAGACTCTTAATGAGAATGCACACCTACATCCTAGAGCCAATAAGAGACACTGGAAAATTAGTGATCAGGCATGAAGACAAAACTCAGGAAAGTACACTGTGATCAGTGGAGAACACTGAATAATGCTCAACAGTACCATGCTGAAGAAGAGTAGAGAAGGCCCTTTTTTTTTTTAGATAAACAATATACAGCCTTATATACACACATGCACTTAATTCATGCATCTATGCTGCAGGAGTTCAGTTTTATACAACTTCAAGACGAAAGAATAAGTTACTCACATGGCATACATACAGCCTGAAAACTTCCGACATAATCTGGTCCTAGTTCATAAATGCTAGTAACACTTGAAGGAGGTAAAACTTCTTCCAAAAAGTGCGTGGGTCCTAGGCGCCAAACCAATGAAGCGATTTGGCGTTGGGCAGGTGGAGTACCGATGTATGCATAGACCGTGCTGACCACAGGCGGGTTTGCACAACCTGACCCCCCGGGGGTACTGTGGACGTAATGAAGCTATAAAGAAAACAAAAGCAAATGTGTGAGCTATCACTCTCTCTCTCTCTCTCTCACACACACACACACACACACACACACACACCTTTTCCCAGAAAACAAGCAATTTTGCTCTATATTTTCATTATCCCAAGTTCATACAACCTTATAAATGTACAAAAGCAGTTGAGTTGACAAAAACACAAGGGCAAGCCAAGATTCTGGAACCTGACGCAAAAGTTGGACATGTGTTATCCAATCACTAATACAGATAAACTATCTAATGCTAGAAAGGGCAATAAGCAAATATTGGGATACTGTTACTGCCTGGTTGGTTTGCTTATCAAATTAATGATGCTTTTATAAAATTTTTGGGTTGATATAAAAACAGAGCTTTTCAACTATAGAATTCAAGTAGACATGAAATTAGCTATGCTAACTTCAATGTGAGTCTTTTAAATAAAATTATTCATAAAAAGTGTTTCATAACGGGTAGAGTGCTGTTAAAATATTAGAAAAATAAATACAGCCTATTATACACTGTAATTTATACAAACACATTTTAATCTCAATGGAAAATACATTCTCGGATTTGAAATTACACTACTGTTTACTAACCAGGTGCTTAAATTATTATTCAATTAATTTACAATAAATATATAGAGTATAAGAGATAATGAAATCAAGTTGAGTCCTGTTGTATAAGCAGTTTTCATAATTTGATGGAATGAAGGACATTTCCATCGACTGCTTTGTCATAACCCTGTCTGTCCATTGCTTCGCCATAACACTGTCCTAGTTTCAGATCACATCTGTTATTCCACATACTACAGAACAGTTCCTGGTGATGTGAACAGTATGACCTGCGGCTGGTTTCACGGACTCGGACTTCTCATAGGCACAGTGATGAGGACGATGCAGACAGAGCAATAATAAATCTCCTCTCTCTCAGCTCTGGAAGCTGAGGAGATTTTACTTTCAATAATCCTGAAAATAATGAAGGAGCAACCTACTAGGCAATGCACAAACCCATTTCAAGTACAGTCCTACATACAAAAACAATAAATGCCTTCTCACAGGTGCATTTTAAGGTTTATTGTCCTGACACAATGTCACAAAACACCACTAAGGAAGGAAATGTATTCAAGGAAGCTGTTGATTTCACTACTTTTTAAACTTTAATTCACACAAAAGGACAAACTTTGCCTCTGTTGCTTCTTTTAAGTGATATCTCTATAAAAATGGGCACTTACTTTTAGAAATTAGAGAATTTTAAGAGCTTGCTAGTTGAGTTCTATAGAAAGTAATTAGCAGTATTTATCCTGATTCAAAACAGAAACTTCTAATTCTTTACTGGTTACTGCAACTCTCTTGCCTCTCTCCTGAATAATGTAGTACAGCTTTCAGAGCAGTATTTATACACACATTCATTCAACAAATAATAATGGAACGCCTACTATTATTACCAGGGAGTCATCTGGGTGATCTGAAAACAAAGATGAATAAAAACAATTCCAGTTCTAAAGGAATATAGAACCTACTGGACTGCATACCGTAATAACAACAAAGTGACAAAATAGTGTGTTACAGTTTATTTAGGCGTCCTTCCACTGGTTTCTCTACTGTGAAAAAGCACTTTGCAGTCTGGCTCAATCACTGACATATTCACTAATTCCCTATTTTGTAACCCCTCCTTTCCATTCCTCTCTAATGAAGTGATATAAACTAGCCAGCCATATGGCTCTTACATATTGTTCAAATGGGTACCGAAGGTCAATTTAAAATTAAGACGATTTAGCCCGGCCGGGTGTGGCTCAGCAGTTGAGCGTCGACCTAGGATCCAGGCGAACAGGGTTCGATTCCCGGTCAGGGCACATGCCTGGATTGTGGGCTCGATCCCCAGTAGGGGGCGTGCAGGAGGCAGCTGATCAATGCCTCTCTCATCATGGATGTTTCTCTCTCTCTCTCTCTCTTTCTCCTCTCCTTTCCTCTCTCTGAAATCAATAAAGACATATTTAAAAAATAAATAAATAAAATAAAATTAAGACGATTTAGAAAATACCCCTGCAACACACACACCCACACACCCACGCACACCCACACTCTCTGGTAAAGCAGGCGGAACTCCCCGGCGCGGGCGCGCTGACCTTCACGGTGCCGACCAGCTGCCCGTCGAGGTAGAGGGCCGCAGTGCTGTTCTTCAGCATGCCTTTGCTCATCACCAGGACCAGGTGATGCCACTGCCCCTCGACTATCAGCTCTCCGCATCGAAAGCGGGCACAGCATGGGAGAATCTCATAAAAAGAGGATTCTTCACTAAAGTCATCAACTAAAACAAGGGGAGGGAAGAAATAAAAATAACTCAACATTATCCTCATTCTAACAATTATTCATGTCTAGATATTGACTTAATGTTAAAATAATATGATGATGATGTAAATGAAAATACCCTATTTGTTCAGTAACTTTATCTGTAGTAAAAAGTAAAACCTGGGATATACTTTTGCTTTCTTCTGCTCAAAATATATGTAGTTATAACCAAATAAAGTTATAATAGCTAATTAAATAAAAAAATAAAATAGACAATAAAATAAAGTTATAATAGACAACAGAAAGAGACTCGTCAATTATTACCTGTCATGGTCTGTTATAAAAGGTCTTTTTAAATTCTACTTTGACATACATTTGAGTATAGCATTGGTTAGAGAAAGGGCCAAGAACATTTAAATTTTTATTCTTGCTGTATGCTCTGCTCAGTGATACAAGGGGGCAACTATCTGTTCTAAATTGAATAGTCCTGACCCTCACCTGACAATAGCTGGTAAGAAGGTGATTTATGGAATGGAAAAGTATTTATTGATCCAATTTTTCCACTTCACCAGATAGTTCTGGTGATTTGCTAACATTCTGCAATCACTTCCGGACTCTAATCTGGCTTCTCTCTGCTACCCAATGTGTTGCCAGATCATGCTAGGACATAACGGGTCATTATTAATTTAATCGTAATGTTAAGCTAATGAAAATTAATTTACCTTTCCTAACTACACAAGAAGAGGTAAGGTAGCAGTGGAAATCCAGATGTTAAAAACTCATTCCCTCCTCAGAGTTTTTCTGTACAATAAATAGCTAATCGTAACCATGTACCTTAAAAGCAGACCCACCATTTTTCAGTACAAACAGCACATACAAGTAAATATACTGAGACTTAAAAGTTATAATAATTTGCAGAAAGAACTATAAACATTACTTTCTATTTCTTGAATCTTAAAATATCTGCATATGCTGAAATGCCAAGGTTATAGTTTAAAATGACAATTCAGAATACACATCTATTGATAAGTTAAGACTACTACTACAGCCTGGCTGGTGTGGCTCAGTGTTTGAGCATGGACCTATGATCCAGGAGATCGTGGTTCGATTCCTGGTCAGGGCACATCCCGGGATGTGGGCTTGATCCCCAGTAGAAGGCGTGCAAGAGGCAGCCAATGACTCTCTCATCATTGATGTTTCTATCTCTCTCTCTCTCTCTCCCTCTCTCTTCCTCTCTCTGAAATCAATAAAGACATATTTTTAAAAAAAAAGACACTACAAAGACAGAATCTTCATCAGTGACCTAACATAGGAACAGAATTAAATAAACTAGGTGAAAAATAGGATCAGACAGCTTTGAAAAGTCTCGTGTTACGGATCAAAGGATGTGGGGGGAGGGGGGGACCAAAAATATAGGCAAAACCAGGAACTCTTCCCTCTCCCTTTCCTAGTTAATAAAGTGCATCTTCTTGGGGATTGTAGAAAATATTACTTACAAAATTTTTTTTCAGAGTTTTACATTCTGACTCAGGCTTAAACTAAGACATATCCAACATTCAATGGTGTCAGAACATCTTGGTGAGCCAACCGGTTTCTGACAATTCTTAATTATCTAGGCATCTTTTGTAATTTAATTTTTAAAATTTGATTTTAGAGTGAGGAAGGGAGAGGGAGAGATACAACAGAAACATCAATGATGAGAGAGAGAGTCACTGATCGGCTGCCTCCCACAGGCCCCTGCTGGGGATGGAGCCGCAACCCAGGCATGTGCCCTGACCGGGAATCGAACCTGTGACCTTCTGGTTCATAGGTCAATGCTCAATCACTGAGCAATGCTAGCAGGACAACCTAGGCATCCTAATGGGTTACAGCTGTTCAGAGGATGGATCCTTATAGTAGCAACATCATATGTATAATTAATGTGCATGTTGTTATAATTTGCAGTGATTAGAACTATAGTAGTCTTGCAAATTACACTTAGTGAAATTGCTACAGAGTTAGAAAATATTTTCCTGGTTTACCGAAATATCCCTAGATCTACTCCCTAATTTTTCTATTAAATTCTACACTTTTTCCAAATTCTTCATTTACTTTTCTCATTGTTTCCCTTTCAAGTCATCCATATTCCTTTTCCTTTATTTTTCTTCATATGAAGATGTCTAATATGCAGTTGAAAATATAAGAACAAAGCAAAGGACACAGATAAATAAAAAACTTTCCTTTCTGAGTCCCTGGGATAAAAAGACCTAAAGACTTAAAGCTAACTGAAATTGATGATTTTTTCCTCACGAAGAGCAGACTGAATATGAAGACTAAAGATGAAATGAAATTAGTATTACCTTGGGTAATACTAATCCTAACGGAAAGATGAAAGAGAAAGCTGTTGAAGAAAATTACTTTTCTTCAACGAAAGGACAATTACTTTCACAATAGTGAAAGAACAAGTATCCCAAATGACAAGACAGGAGACAGTGTTAATCAGGAGGGAAATAACAAGGCCAAATGCCACAAAAGGGGCAAATGAAGTGTCCTAACAAGAACTTTAAAGCAGTTACTGTATCGATGCCTAACTCTGTAGTAGCCATGATGAAAAATACTAAGTAAAACAAGAAGCCTTACAATCAAATTGAGAAGCTAATATTCACATTCAATTAGTATTTGAATATCAACTGCATGTGAAGCAATAGGTGGCATTTTATTTAGTTAAAAGACAAAATTAGAAGATAGATGATAAAGAAGTTTATTTTTCTACAAATGATTATAATCACAGCAAAGAAAATTCAGTAAACTGAGATTTATATTTTATGTTATGTACATAATTTAGAAAGATCTTCATGCATGCCTTGAGTTTGAAGTTCTAATGTACAGCAGAGTGACGAGCATTATGGCATGTTGATGGGAATTATGGAATTAGGATTAAGCGGTGTGTATTAAGTCTTGAAGGTAAGTGATGGGTAGAGTAATTTAAATGTTATTATGTCTAGCACAGTGGCACATATGGTAGGCAGGTGCTCAATGAATATTCATTAGTTAAGCAGAATTCACAGCCAATGAAGATCCTTACTAAAATATACCAAACAAGCAACCTGCTTTCCTAGCAAAAGCTGTGCTTTCTTGGCAAGTAGAGATGAATCTTTATTTTAGGGACTCTCTCCACTGTTTTTTCTAAGTCTCTTTTAAAAGTGCCTTAAAATTCACTGGTAAACAATACATTCAAGATTTCACATAACCTGTTCTGTTCTATAATTTTTTAAATTGGAAAAGAATTACCAGATGGACCTTAAAACCGAATTGTTATAATAAACTTTGACACTTTTCATGATCACAAGAAGCAAAAAGAAAAAGAGAGGTACTGACCATAGTTTTGGAGTAGCTCCTCTTTGGTGGAAACAATCAAGGATCGGTCTTTTGCTGACAAAACTATGGCAAGGCACACGTAATGCTGCTCGGAAGAATTCGCTCGGCGCACAACAGTCAGAAGTCTGACAGGGTGGTTGTTTGGGGGAGTGCTAAAATGTTCGATACAGAACCAGCTCGAGTAGCTTAAGCCAGACGGAGGGGGAAAGAACCTCTCGCCTAAAGTAAAAACAGGAAAATAACAATAAAAGAGTTTGTGTTGACTCATGTTTACTTAAAACAAGAAACTGAAAGCAGCAATGAACTCTAACTACAATATAATCTACTGGGGGGGGAAAAGACTCATAAACAAAGTAAGTAATATTTACCAGAACCAATGCCACTGACCACAGCCCCGTCAATAAGACCTGTTGTAACAGCACTGTTCGTAGAGGCGTTATGAGGGGCCAAACTGGGCAGGAACAGACAGCTATTAAAGAAAAGACAACATACGTATTAGAGATCAACTATTTTCCTGCATTATCACCACAGTGAAATAGACTGCCGTTATTGAAGGGGTATCTAGGGGTAAGGCATCATGGAATAAATCTGGATGGCTAACAAAACCCTTCTCTTAATTATGTGAGACTATGGAAAGATACACTTTAAGATTCTCCAATAGCTTCATTTTTCATTTAAATTTTTAAAAAAATCCAAGTATAATTTGCAGATGGTAAGTGTACCAATGTATAACCCTGTTCAAGACACTGGAACAATTTCATCCCCGCAGAAAAATTCCCTGTGCCCTGTCCAGTGAGCCACTCTCCTGTTACCACTGTTTCTGACTAGTTTTGCTATTCCCAAATATGTTTTAATCCACTGTCCAGTAATAACCCATGACAATCTTCTTAAAATACAACTGATAGTTTTAGATCAACACATAAGAACCCCACGAGGAACTAGTACAGACATAGATGTATTCTCTTAGCATCCGTGTCCATTTTGAGGCTGACGGAGTTCACAAATTCTTCTAGATTCTCTATAGAGTCTTTATTGGTGCTTCTGCTACTACAGCCTTTTCTGCCACTTGAAACTATTTTCTCATTTGATGTGATAGACATTGAATATTTATAACGTATAAGATACTGAGATAGGTATTTTGAGGGAAAGGAAGATGATAAAACCCAAAGAACTTTTAATCTGATTTTAATCTGCATATTATCTATAAATTTATTATACTAAATCAGAGGTTGGTAAACACTTTCTGGAGAGGGCCAGACCATAGATAAGTTATGCTTTGCAGACCAGATAATTTCTTTAACAACTACTCAACTCTGCCTCTCTACCATGAAAATTGTCAAAGGCAATACATATGTAAATGAGTGTGGCTGTGTTACAAAAAAACTTTATTTACAACAAAATATAATTTACAAAAGAGATTTGAACTTTGGGCTTTAGTTTGATGACTATAACACCACACCGAGTTATTTAATATAATAAATAACTAAAAATAATTAAATCTAGCCCAGCTGGGCGTGGCTCAGTGGATGAGCATGGACCTAGGATTCAGGGGATCGAAGTTCAATTCCCAGTCAGGGCACGTGCCTGGGTTGCAGGCTTGATCCTCAGTAGGGGGCGTGCAGGAGGCAGCCGATCAATGATTCTCTTATCACTGATGTTTCTGTCTCTCTCTCCCCCTCTCCCTTCCTCTCTCTGAAATCAATAAAGATATATTTAAAAATAAATAAAAAATAATTAAATCTAAAAATCTTCACATTCTCAAAGAACTCAATAATTTGAAAATGTACAGTATATAGTATATATTTAATTAAGTAGATTTAAAACCAAAGATCTGTCAAAGGCAAGTATGAGTCATAAAATAACATAATAAGGCTTGGCTACCTTGTAAATTCCTTACCCAAACCCCTCAAGGGATGTGTCAAATTCAACAAAAGCTGGAGTAACTGATGACCCATGAAGTCTGATGTCATGTGGAGTTGTCATGGAGACCAGACACTTTACCCGGGTCAGGGGTACAGTGCTGCCTTCTGCAGATTTTACCAGGCTCTTGCTTATCCGGTAGTGGTTATCCTCATGTAAGCTGAAAACGTTGTCAGAACCCAGACCTTCCATGGATGTGACCATACTACCTGTAAGTCAAAGAAAATCTCTTGGGAAAAATATCATGTAGGTTTCTAAAAGAATGACTTCACAAGGCTGATTTATTTTTAAATAACAATCTTCAGTTTTTATAATTAATAATTTTATTATAAATACCAAAGCTATTATCCAGTTTTAATGTACTTTATGTTCATTTTAAAACTTAAATAGCCCATGTTTCCTTTTTTACATATTACTAAAGTAATAAACACATTGTAGAAATGTTGAAAACCAGAGTACAAATAAGAATAAAAATCACCATAATTACTATTCAAGCCACTGTTACAATGAAATTTAACTATAAGTGATAGTTAATGATTTTTATAAAAACCTGATTACACTTTTATGTCACAAAATTATTTCTCTTTGAGATAAGAAAGCAAAATATACTAGGTCATCTTTCTTATAAAAAAAAAAATCAGAGATAAAGATCAGACATCCCATTTTCTCTCCATTTTTAATTCTTCTCTTACAACTATTAAAATTAAATATGTGATCAAAAAAGTACTTGAATTAAAAAATTCCTACATGCATCTAAATAACAATTTCAAAAATGAAAAGACAAATTTTAAACAAACTGTTCTATTTTTCAGAAGTGCATTACAAATGTAATGAAGACGATACTCCTTCAGGATACTCTACAGGAATGTCACCGTTTCCTTCATATATGTGCTAAGCATTCAGGCACCCATAAAAATAGCTCAATATTCTCTGAGAGAAAGGAACTATTTTTGTTTCTACTCTTTTCAAAGGAAATCACTACTCAATTCTAAGGAATTGTGTAAAGTATAAAAAACAACAAAAAATATATATATACAAATCTAAGGGATGTATATGAATTAATATAAAAAACTGCAGTACTTTCTGTTTTCCAATAAAACTGTGTTGGAACTCAAAAGATCTTAATGTTTTCAAAACACAGTATTCACTAACCACTGATAATAATTAGCAGGAGAAAAAAATTCAGATTGAAATAATGACTGAAGGTTGTTTAATCTCTGATTTTTGCCTGAAAAAAAAAAAGGGGCTGAACTAAATGAGCCCTGCGTCCTTCCACGGCAGCCTGCTTGTCTAGGTTTCCATCCTCCCTGCTTCACCAGCCATGGCCACTCCAACCCATCCGAACAAATGCCTTGTCACTGCGGCCAACGACGATACCTAAAACACCCTATAAAGTAAAAAACCAACACAACTACAGACTTAACACGGAGGAAACCCACGGCGGCTGCCGTGGCTGCTGAGACCCCGCCACAGCTCTGGGTGGATGGGCTCCGCTGCTTTCCCACGGGCCGTGCCAGACGGGGAGGTGGCGCCCGCACTCTGGGGTCCGCTTCCATCGCCCCGCTAGGAGCCGAAGGCAAGAACAACTCCTCCCGCGCCCTCTCCGTGAAACGCCGTCTCCTACCGCTTGCATTTCACTGTCTTCTCCCCTGTACCAATTCCTGCTGTGTACCAGGGGACATCAAGGTCCACGTGAACAAGCCACCTAACACCGACTTTCAGTTCTGTGAGATCGCCACTCCTCCAGGGAGCTTCACCTCTACTTCATGCCACAGTCACAATGTGGGCCCGGTTCTCTCTGCTTGTTTCGCTGCTGCGGTTCTGGCTGCCACTGTCCCTCCCCATCCCTCCAGCCCCCTCACTACATTTGCTGTTGGCTGCGAGGTTGCTCTCCAGACTAGTGACCCATCCTTTCCCTCCCGGTCTGTCACTAGCTACTTGGCTTCGCTTCTCTCCCTATCCAGCCTATACTCCTTGGTGTATCTCAACTCCTTTTATCACCATTTTTAGTGTCCTGTTAATAATCCAATCAACCACTCTCGTGCCCAGGCAAGAAAGGCTACTAGAGGAAGGCAGAGTAATTACGGATTCTCTGGGAAAGAAGTATTACCTCTCCAAGCCAAGGGTTATGTGGTAGGGCACTCTCACCGCCTCTGGATCTCTCACTATATCAGCAATTCCTCTCCCACCCCCATCAGTCAACTGGCCAGATCTTGTGTTTCTCCATTTAAACAAACCACAACAAGGAACTCTTCTCTTTCCTTTCTATCAGTCAAACTTCATGAAATAGCAGTCATTCCCCCAACATAATTTTCATTTATAAAATCAACCAAAAAAGGGAACTTTAAGGACAACTTACTTCTCATCTCTGGCTCGTAACTCAGGGAACTTGGTTTGTGGACCCTGTATTGTTTTAGCAGTTTTTTGTCCCAGGCACCACAATTTAATGGACTTGCCAAACGCAAAAACTCCCTAAAGAAAAAACAAAGCAAAGTTATTCCTTGACTGAGAATATTACATAAATCATACAACAAACACACACAAAGTAGGTGTTACTGAATTATAACACATTAGTTAAAATACAAAAGCAATCCAGTTATTTTAAAATAATATACAATGTTAATTTTACATTTTAAATACCAAGCACTGAGAAGTACACAGAGAAAACTGTGAAGGGCTGGGAAATGAAATCTGAGGGGCATGTTTTCCTGGAATGGGATGTCTCCTCTGCCAGTTTTTCGTGTAGAGTATGACGACACGCAATTAATTCAAACCCGATGGCTTATCAGCACCTGGGTGCCCGTAGCATCATGTGACCCTTTCTTCTGGGAATTCATCAACTGTGAAAACTGAGCATGTCCAAATGGCTGATCTCCACTGTTTACTCTGTTTATCTAACTAGGCAATAGAGGCTACTTATCAAAATACCAATATTGAGTATGAGTTAGTATCTCTCCCATTCACTCTACCTTTAAAGCAGCAGATTACCAGGAAGGCCAGAGGGAAAGCCCCATGCTATTTTCAGTATCTGAGGATTCTGAACACGTCCATAGGATGATGGAATAAGTGAGTGGGGACTGTCTCACTCATCTTGGCCTAGCACACTGCCTGGTACAACAAAGCTTAACAAATGTGTACCTAGCACACTGCCTGGTACAACACAGCTTAACAAATGTGTGCCGCATGGGTTTTTCTTAACCCATCACTAGTTCGGAGTCAGTTAAAAACATAAATTACATATAATGTCCAAATAGTTTTAAGAAAGTTCCTAAAAAATTTATGAAAAAGAAGTACTTTAGCAGCAGGAGGAAAAAATTATCTTACAAAGAGAGCTGCTAATATTGTAAAAGTGACAAGATACATAAGTGTGTTTTTATAAGGAGGGACAAAATGGCTTATACACTAATTCTGTTTGGCTAGATAATTTCAAGAAAAATACTTTTTAAAACTGTTGTTTCATCCCTAATGCACAGAGCACTGTTTCCTTTCTATTAAAAGGTTATTTAAAAATAAGTATTTCTTGAATGGTCACTCTGTGGAAAGTATAGCCATACCACGGAATACAACTTGGCAATAAAAAGAGACAAACTATTGATATGTAACAATTTTGATGCATCTTAAAGGCATTATAAGTGAAAAAGCAAATAACAAAGGCCACATATTATATGACTTTATTTATATAACATTCTCAAAGTGACAAAATTATGGAGATGGAGAACAGGCTAGTAGTTTGTGCGGGTTAGGGGAGTGCATGTGACAATAAAGGAGTAGCACTAGGGAGATCGTTGTGGCATCTTGATTGTGTGTGGTCACATAAAACTACACATATGATAAATATCAGGGACTACAGCACACATGCACACATTGTACCAGAGCCAATTTCTTGTTTTCGATGCTGTGTTATAGTTACACAAGATGTGTAACTGAGGGAAACTGGCTGAAGGGGACACAGAGCCTCTATGATCGGAATTTGCAGCTTCCTGTGAATTTATCTTTATTTGAAAATAAAAAAGTTAAAGAAGTATTCCTTAAAAGAGTTCTTACGTATAACAAGTTCCTAAAGTAGATGCAAGTCATAAACATGACATTATTTTTAAAGGAAAGCCAGGATTTGCTGAACTCAAGTGGAATAAACAGAAACATCCTGTTTATTAAAAACTATATTTACCTGTTTGCATGTGCTATACTTTGAGCATTTTGCCCATTTTTGTTGTGCGTTGGTTTTGCCCACAGGTACTTGAATATATGTCTATTAAAGCAAGAACTCTTGAATATAAAGACTCTAGGAACTACTATTACGAATTGTGGATTATTGAAATGTGAAAAAGAGAACTACTGACCTCAGCACCATGGGCTCCAGAGCCTGCGAGGCCAATCGTTCAAACATCCGCTGGAGGGGCGGGTGCAGGGCGTGGTCCTCGTCGGCCAGGGCAGCGCTGCAGCGCTGCAGCAGGCGAGCGTGAAGGCCAGCTTCACACATGACCTGCTGGTTCCTTTCTGTGTGCACCAGGGATTGTAAAATATTTGCCACGGCAAGTTGAAGATCCAAAGCATGCTAAGGTTAACAAAGAAATCCACACCACCAGGGCATTCTTAGTAAGACAGGTTCTCTGCACATGAAGCACACCTTTTAATCTGAGGTCTCAACATGCTGCAAATTACATTCAGATGCATTAAGCAGCTGGCTTAGTGCTACAGCAGCTCCAGAAGAGGGCTAGGCAAACACCTCGTTTTGCCAGCGAACCCAGCGGGACTCCATTCTCTTCCAAGTCTTTTATATTACATGACTGTATAACTAATGGTATTTTTTTTTTTATAGAAATAGTGGCTGTAAAGTCTTTTCATGATGTGTAAATAGCCAGTTTAATGGAAGTCCCATTATTTACATTTGTGACACTTCAGGCCTTCGAGGCCATACATTTTAACAAAATTGGTCAACCAAACTCCAGTTCACCCAAACTCCTGAGTGCCACAAGCAAAAACAGACAAATGGCTTCAGAGTGGTATCTTCCGTCATTTTTCTTCCTGTACTACTTATTAACAATGTTCACTGCCGAGCAGAACTTACAAGGAGAAACAGAGTAATTTTCACATCAGAAATAACCATTGTGGCTGCATATGTCAAATGAATTATAGTCTAAATCATTCATAGCTATTATTTATAATGAAAATTAATAGAAAACCCTATATTTTCCCCTTGACCTGCTTGGGTACGTGATACGGAACGGTTTCACAGCACTTCTCATCTTTCTGAGCCCCACTCTCTTGCTCATGCAGTCACACTCACGCCCTTTCACTCATTAATGACGGGAAGGAACCAACACAGCCAAGCTTACTTCTGGCTGTGCTGCTGACCCCACAGAGGCCAGGAGGTCCAACATCGCGAGCATGGCTCCCGGGTGGATGATGACGGCGTCAGAGCTCTGGAGAGACGTTGTCACATGTAGTTTCAGGTCATTTTTAGGAGGGTACACGGGGGGAGTTGAAACAGAATGATATGCATGCCTACAAAAAAAGAAAGAAGGGTAATTTGGTATTTAATTCCAATCACAGTCTCTGTTTATTTTCTTCATCTGTTTATTTTATGCACTGATAAGCAAAAAGCCTTGCAATTCAAGCTTGGGCTATTAAACACCTTAAGTCTGGGATATAAAAAGGCAATATATTTTCAATTCTTAATGAGTCACATATAGACAATTTAAGTATCCATTCCTCTGGGCTCTGATGTATCCTTACCATCTACTATTTGGATTATTTCATTAAAGAGTGGCACATAATGATGGCAGTTAACACTGCTCTATGGTATATGTGCAAGTTGCTGAGAGAGTGGACCCCAAAAGTCCTCATCACAAGAAAAAGACAGTTTTTCTTTTTTTATTGTATCTATATCAGATGACAGATGTTAACTAAACTTACTGTGATAATCATTTCACAATATATGTAAGTGAAGCCATTATGTTGTGCTCTGTGTCAAATGTATCTCAAGGAAACTCAAAGAGAAAAAAACAGAATGGCACCTGTACCAGAAGATACAAATAGGTGAAATCACAGCTCTAGGGAAGGTGACAGTTCTAATAATATGTGATGAGAGTGCAAGTTAAATCCCTTAATAAAATTGGTTTCTATTAAAATTACCTATGTGTTTCTAACCTTGCCTTAAAGTTGAAGCGGCTTAAACCACAGGTAACAGAATCAAGAGCAAACGAGATCAAAGTGGCCTCCTCTGTAGCTGGGGCAGCGGACTCTGGGTTGGCTCCGAACCTCAGCCACCTCAGCATCAAGGGAGCCTCCCCTTAGCTTATGTGGAACTACGCTCCCCTTCTTTTACATGACCTCCCCTACCGCTGAAAAGATTCCTCACAACTGCTACAAACTTGGAAGGCGTATTTCACATAATGGGCTTTTGTGAATTAGAAGCCTGGCCCTGTCCTGAATATACAACATTTCTTCTCGTCAATGAGCTCCACTTTCTACTTCATACTAGTCTACAATTCATGAGTTTTGCACATTTTGTAGGTTGGCTCTAGAAAGTAGATGCTTCTGGCGTTCGCCTCTGGGAGCTCTTTGTTCTGGTGGATCGGCTTCAGAGTAATTTGTCTAATGCTGAGGTCTGTCGCCCAGAGCAGTGCAGTTTCAGCTCTGGCACAGGAGCAGCTTGGGAAACAGATGCTTAAAGTCAGTGATTTAGAAGCAAAGGATTGGCACTGCCAGGTTTGTGTTTTTAAGCACCATTTCTCTTTAACACAGACTCTACGCAAGTATTCAGCTCCACTTATAAAAATGCACAAGGGCTCTCTTAGTTTATTTAAAGTCAGCATATCTTCCACCCACTCATTTTTTTCAACTCCCTATTTTTCTGCAGATTTTGTTCAGAAAGACTTAATTTCTAAACTTGCTAAGACACATTTCTAAATGTTATTACCAATAGTTACCCTTCCCCTAGGTTGCTCCCGTTAGTCTTTAAAATATTTTGACCCATCTAGAAAAAGATTCCTAATTCCTCTATAGTGTAATATGAAGTCCCAAATGTTAAATTTCATAAAAACTGATTTCATTACACATACACACACACACACACACAAAATAACCCAATTTTGAGGAAAAACATAGATTCTAATTGTATATTTTAGCTATAGGCTGTCCAAAATTATTTCTGAATTTCCAGCGTTAATATAGATTTGAACTTGAACTATGGATATACCAAAATATATAACTATTATAGTAGTAAGCTTTTTTCATCTTACATGAGTAAATAATATTCTGATATAGGAATCACATTCATTCTTCTCAAACTAGAAATATATTTCAAACATTGTTAAAATCTAAAACATGCTATTTATTAATTAAAATTGGGTCTATTTTTATAAGCATTATATAACATTAATTCTTACTAAGTCACTTAGGTATCACCACAGACATAACCACTTTTGAAATTTAGAGATTATAGTAAGCTTATTAACTGGATAATTTCCAAGCAAAACCTAACCATTTGCAAAAAACAGGATAAAATGACATTTCAAAATTTAGTTAATTTTTATGTTGCAGTTTCTTTTAAAACTTATAGAAATTGCTATTTCATATTTCAATCTAACTCATATATATATGTATTTATATGATTTATCTACATCTTTGGGAATATATGCTTGAATATTTAAATTCTGAATTTGCTCTGCCTCAATTACCATCAGTGTGCAGAGGCGCTAAGTAGGGGATCCCATGTTTGAATAATAACTAGTACTTGCCGCCTTTTCTCCACTGCAGATCACTCTGGAGTGTCTTAGTTACTACTCTGTATGCTGTTTTCACTTCCTCTGACTCTGATGAAACATTACTAAGCTATAACCCTATTCCATTATTCCTTCTGGATAATAATAATGAAAAAGTTTATGAGTTTTAGTTTTCAAAATAGGAAGTTTCCTAGTTCTTTCCCCAATTCTTAAAGTCAATAAAGAAGAATCTCCAGGATTTTATATACCAGACAAGTATCACAAGCTCAAAACTTCCTTAGCACCTGAATACTCCACAAGCCATAAAAACTAATACAATGTTGGTTTTTCCTTTTGCCAACAAAAACATGTTTTGCAATGAGAAGATGCCCATGAGCTGAGTAATTTGTTATGTTCTGGAGATGTTCTAATTTTCAAAGTTACTATATTGCATTTGTAAAATAGAAACATTGTATTTCTTGTCGGCTTATGATTCTTATCACTGAGCAAAATGTATGTAACCTAGCCAGAATGGGAATCTTAAAATGTTAACACTAGTATTAGCATGAATATTATCAGGAGCTTCCTTGAGGCGACATCAACCTTTAAGCCCAACTGGAATTCCAATGGGTAAGACTCACTCAACTAGGATGTTGATTCAGCGACAGTTTCCCCTTCCATCAAAGAGGGAACTATGCAGCAAATGATGAGAAAATATTTTTGATCTAAGGGTTTAAATAACTCTTTATATGAAATAAAATGCTGATTTATCTTTATCAAATTACCGTTTAAATAAATAGTAAGTTCTAATGGGTTTCTTTTTTTAATGCAATCCTTTAATGTGTAAATTTCTATTAAGAGTATTTTGAAGTTTTGGTTACTAGTTAAAAAGGGTTAAATATTTTTAAATATAGTAGTAGTTTTTAAACCTTTATATTTATGACAGAATTATAAAGGTATTTTAAAAGATAATTATAACTATTTAGTAATTGAAACTATTTTCCTAACACCCAGTAGTTCTGTATAATAGTGATAAAAAATAAAAAGTAGTTTTAAAATACAAATATATTGAACAATGCTACATTCATTTAAAAATATCCTGAACTATGCCATGATTTACTGGAAGAAAATGAGCTGTAAGTCCCAGTGTAAATTTAAGAGAAAGAGGGAGAAGTCCATATACGTCATGCACATTACTACTGGAATACATTAAAATACAGAGTACATAACAAATACTTTTGATATAAAAACTCCAATTATATTGAAGTTTCAAAATCAGATCGACAGAAATAAAGTTAGCACAGAGGAACTTCAGGACTGATTTCTAAAAAGCCACAGTGGAAGGTTAGCACAAGACGTTAGGACCTGTACTTGGTCACAAGGAAAACAGGGGAAGGAAGAGTATCAGGTTCCAAGGGCACAGAATATAGTCGGGGATCAAAATTACGGAACATGGGTCTAAACTGTACTCTTGCCAATCAACTGCTGGGTCTTTATAGTCTATAAGCTTTATATACGAGGTAGACTAGTTCAGCTCAGGAAGAGATTTACACAGAACCGATGAAATCAAGAGCTGGGGAAGGTTTTTACTCACTTTTTCTAAGGTTAGCTGTGACAGCTCTCCCTAACAACACCGCATTTCAACTGCTTGAACCTGACTGAGAAAATCCACACTTCCTTGCTAGTGCTGTGATGTTCACTTGAGAGCAATAGTAAACCCCCCCCCCCCAAATGATCCTGGGGCACATTTAAAGTAAAAAGAAAAAGGGGGAACGTACTCTATTTACGAGGCACCAAGTCCTCTCCTACATTAACTTTAATAAAAGATATGCTGCTCTAAAGCAAAATGCATATTTTCGTCTAAATAATAGAGTTGGATGACACATGTCCTTCATACCTTCATAGCATCAGCACATTTTACTCTCATAAATATACTCAGAAGCTATTTTAAAACAAAAACAAAATTAAATAGAACCCCCCCCCCCCCATTGGAGTTACAAAGCACAATCACCACATTAACATATAATTAAGCACAAAAGAAAACCCCCACACAAATAAAGTCGGCCTTCCATGATAAGATCAGTACCTTTTCCTGGACAAAGCTGGTGTGCCCCAAGGAGAGGGGAGAGAAGACTCACTTGTCAGGCAAGGAGGGATCTGTTCTGCACGACTATAGACAACAAAACAGACAGGGTGGTTTAGAGAGGTTAGCAGAGAACACCACCAGGTTGGCAGCTGGTTAGTTTCACAAGAAATACCAGTAAAAGTTTAATAAGGGATGTGCTCCACACTCGGCAGGAACGAGGAGCACGGCTACAACACATGCACTCAGGGGAACAGAGAAGCATGCTTCAGGCTGACGCTCACCTACCAACGGTAACATTTAACACGTTTGGTAAACAGAGTGCTGTAAGCCCCGTCTTTGACAAAGCCAACTAAACACGAGGCATACTAACTAGGGTAAGTAGGAAACAGGAAAAAAGATGTTGAATCTAAAATTTCCCTTTTAAATAGCTTATTCCATGAACACGGCACTATCCCATGTTTCCTATGTGTTAATAATATAATATGCATTTTTATTTTCAAGATGAGAAAAAACTGGAAAACAACTTTTCTTACATTACTTGTATTATCTAAATATTAAGGTCTAAAAACATTAAGAAGCAAAGAAACATCTCAGTAGATATTTCAAAGTGGATATTTCATAAGGAAGGCTATAAAACCTAACAGAAGCTCTATCCAACAGTTATTTATTTTATTTATGGGGGCACTATAAAAACAATTCATTTATTTTATGAAATAAAACTATGGTAACCGTCAAAAGTGATGATGCTCAGGACAAGTTCGCAGCGCAATCACTCTCACATTATTTTCAGTGAGAACTTAATTGAAAACAGTTTGAAAACTGAAAGTAAGTCATTTAGGTAAGTGGCACCCCTATGATCTCCCTTAGACTCTGGATTTCCCTCATCGGAGGTTTTATCACGATATATTGTAAATGTTTATTTATGTGTCTGTATTTAAGCTAAAGAATGGCCATGACCCGAGTACTCTGGCGCTGAGCTGACCCTGCAATGCCGAGCACGACTTGGCTCTTGTTTAATGAAGGATGAGAAACCGAGTTTGAATTCTCTCTCAACGTGGACTCCTCAACTATCAATGACTTGTAGGGAGTTTTATCACTTTTTGAGGATTATGTTGAGAATATGTCATGTGTCTGGAAATAAATAAGATCATAACTGCTCTCCTGTTGATAACTAGTATCTTTAAGTCCAGAAGTTCCTAACATTGTTGGGAATAGAGGAAAAAGAGAATAGTAAACATCACACCATTAAATTTCATAGAAACTGTTTCATTAAGTGCTTCAAGAGTTAACTGACCCTAAATTTACAAATAATACACAGATGTCCCTATCAAAAAACTGAACATCAAAGCAACAGTAATATTCACAGGATAAAGTGACAGACAAGAAATTAAGAGAGAAGATTCATTTGTTTTCATTTTCCTTCAGGTTAACTATAATTCAAGCCCTAACGCTGAAGTCATACACAGCATACCCTTAAATTCAGAGCACAGAGCAGAGCCATACCTGTCAAAAGAATCTGTGGCTACTTTGTAGAGATAAATAAAGAGTTTACTGCAGTGCCGTAAAGTGGGTGACACTGAGTCCACCAAGATGATGTCTTCCTCTAGAAGTCTTTGAAATGGCTGTGTATTGGAGGGGAAGACATTCATGGGGCTTATTTTTCTTAGGTCTGAGAAGCAGCCAAGAAATCGGACAGCATCTGCCAGCTTCTCGTACTGAATCTCTGTTCTGAAGAAATGGGAGTTGGCTGGCTCGTAGCGCATGGCCGCAGTCAGGGTGCAGAACACGGTGTGCAGAAGTTCAAACACTTGAGTCTGGTTCACTTTCTCCCAGCCATTCTTCGGGGGCGAGCTCAAAGATCTTTCCATAGCAACAAGCAGAGACGTTATGTACACAAATCCTCCAACCTTCCTAAAGACTGTCCTTGACCGATGGCTTTCTCGAAGGACTGATAGGAGGGCCTATGGGGGATAAGAAAACAAACTTGTAATTCAAATAAAAATTAAAAACCACCGTACAGGAATGTCCAAGGGCTATACCACCATTCTGTGACCATCTGACACAGTGTTTCTGCCATTTACCCAATAAACAGTCCTGTGAAGCATATCAAATATTCTGCTAATTAAAGAATGCCAGAAAGGCAGAAGGTAATTTTAGGAAACACTATCACGTATTCCTTTTGATAGAACAAGGCCAAATCCAAATCCTGGCTGAGAGGTGTGCCTATGTCTTTGATGGATAATGACATCAATGAATTCAGTAATTTTTACAAAGTAATGTTATTAAATAAGTAAATTATACATAATCTAGTATAATTTTACAGAATCATAAGAACTTATGACTGTGTGTATATATAAACTGATTTATTTTAGAAAGAATGAGACAGATGGTCAGGGCAGCCATGACCTGAATTATTTCAATTCATATAAAGTCAACATATACTGATGTTTTGGAAAGAGGAGTCAATTCACAGTTCTTATCAGTCATTCTTTCTCACAATGAATTGAGCGCAAGGGCCTAAAGAATGCTCTTTTCCATAACAGCTGTAAGCACTAAGACATAAACCTGAAGGCCAAGTAAGTGAAACAACCTTTTATCACATATTTTCTGAACTGTAATACTCTTAACTTAGTTTGTTATTAAAAATAACACTTTGTGAAATTATCTAACATTTTATGGGGCACTGACTATGTACTAGGCACCTCTTAAAGTGTCTTTATGCATTAGCTGTGCGAGGTAGTACTGTTCTCCCCACTTTATAGATGAGGATTGAGGCCAATGTGGTGAAAGATGGCACAGTTTACACAATGGCAGGATTTCAACCCAGGTGGTCAGCTGCCCTACTCCAACCTTGGCCAGACTGCCCCAAACGGCAATTTGAAATCTGTTTGCACATATAGGGGATCATTTCAGCAACTGGAACACCATGGGTATATAATACTACTTCAGACCAGTTTATAAATCACTACATATAAAAAGGCCATTTTATTAATATATCTCACACATTTCTAATGATATTTGAAGAAGGGAAAGGCTATACATTAATATATATAATTGCCTTTTTGAGATAAACTGCTTCAAAAATTATGAAGACTTAATGGTACATACCTATACTTTATTTTAAAAGATAGGAAATATGTGAACTGTGTATGCAAATAGAATTTAAAAATATAATGTATTCCATTATTCTACAACTAATAAACTTCCATTTTAACAAGATTTGGTAATAATACAGTTTCAATATCTTGTCAAATTTAATAAACTACACTTATACTTGCAATACCAACTCTTATGGACACAAGATTTCAAAACTTTTAAAAAAATATCTTATAACCACACCTGAAAATTAAATGCAAGGGCTAAAGTCAGTTACATGCTTGGGTTGAAATTCTGACTCCAACATGAAAAGCATTTTACCACGGTCAGCTCCTTAACCTTTCTGAGCCAGAGTTTCCTCTTATGTAAAATTGAGACAATAATAACAACTTACTTCACAGGAAATACATGTAAAACCCTTAGCAAAGGCCGGCTGGGCGTGGCTCAGCAGTTGAGCATTGACTTAGGATCCAGGAGATTGTGGGTTTGATTACCAGTCGGGACACAGGCCCAGGTAGTGGGCTCAATCCCCAGTTGGGGGCATGCAGGGCACAGCCTATCAATGACTCTCTCATCACTGATGTTTCTCTCTCTCCCTCTCCCTTCCTCTCTCTGAAATCAATGAAGACATATTTAAAAAAACAGCAACAACCAAAAAAAACCCTTAGCAAAGTGCCTGGCATATAAGCCCATCATCATCATCATCTTAAAAAATACACTGGGGAAACTAAGTATTATTCTATATATGAGGAAGGGTGAGTTTAGAGCTAAAATAAGATGTACAAAATCATATCACTGCTAGAATTATGATGTGGGTTAGAAAAACAGTGCTTATTGATCCTTAGTCCAATACGCTACATTATTCTTGTCTAGATAAGCCGATCTCCCACGGCCTCAGAACTGGCACTCTTATACTATCACCGCACAACCTCAATATTTGAAAATTTTCAAATACTACAAATCACTTAACATCCTGCTTAAATCAATAACTAATGAGATGCAGCAAACACCAAAGATACAATGAGCTGTAGATGCTATGTAGATAGACAAAATCATCAGCTATATATTACCTACAATTCAAATTTGTGCATTAGCAGAATTATAAAATATTACATCTCATGGAATGTTGAGCTGTGCACAAACAACTACAAATTAAATGACAAAGGTCTGTGGTTTTGTCTATTGGATGGAGGCACTGAGAAACAGTTCCGAATGTAACAAAAATGGAAATGGAAATTGGGATCCCTCAAATCCTCCTGTCTCCCAACCCTACTCATGCCCTCATAGGACTGGAATGCTGGAACCAGCTCATACTGGCTCCTGAGAGCCAACTGTTATATTTTTGGAATTCTGCATGCCAGTTGTTAAAATACAACCATACACCATAATTAAAAATTAAGTTTTATAACTTTACAACTAAATTTTAAAAACAAAAGTAGTAAATACTCAAAACTCATTGTTTCCTAGTTATTTTCTATATTTTACTATTAACTGATCTTGAGATGCTATATAATGGGGTGATATTGTACATCTCTTTTCTGTCCACATTACTTGCCTAAAAAGGTCACCGTGGAAGTATTTACCCCATGGAAATCAGTAAATGAAACCCATTAGGATGTCCCCCCACCCTCCTGCAATCTAAGAGTCAGTTATTACCATTTACCAGAACAACACTGCCTTAAACTTAGAGGCCAGCAAATCAACTCTTGCTGACTTTACCTACCATATTCTAAAAATCCAATTAAAAGGGGTACAAAGAAAAGAAAAAAACTGGCAACCTTAACATCTTTTGAAGGCACTTGTTTTTCCCCAATAATACCTTCAAATATATAAATGTTACCCAATGTTGATAGGCATGTAGATTTCCTTCTTGTCTAAGAGATAAACTGTGGTCAGATTAATATTGTTCAACAAAACAAACAAAATAATAACCAAACCCTGTAAAATATATACTCGAAAGTGCCATTGTACTCAATCAAAACAGGATGAAATACGCAGTAGCATAAAGAAAATAATGCAAACTTCTTATTATTGATGAGAAAGCAACTGAATAAAGGAAAAGTTAAAAGAAATATAGAATTCTCGAAAATAGCAATCATTTCTGTGATGTCTGTGGCAGAAATGGGGTGAAGATACTAGGAGAGAAGTCAGAGGGGAAGAAGACGGCGTCCAGAGGGCCTCGCAGGCCAGGTTAAAGACACTGCCTCTTCTGCTATTACTATTTTGACATGATTTTAGAAGAAAAATGGCAGAAATAGTTCATAATAGTTTTAAGTCACTTATAACTAGAGGTTTTAGGAGTAAAAGAGTAGTAACAACGCATTTACGACACTTACCCTTAAAATGTCAGTCTTCAACTGCAGTTCCGTCGGTGGGGCTGAATGCATTAAGCCCAGGAGCGTGCCCATGTCATCATCCCCATTGGGAGAGAGCACCAGCTGCTGGATGATCAGCAGGGCGTGCTGCCGGCACTGGGGATACTTCACTATGTTATGTGCACATCTTGCACCTCCAAATTCTCGGAACATTCCTTGAAGAAGGAAGAGACGAAATTAAAATCTGATCTTTCTATAGGAAAAGTAACTCAAAAGGATGTAAATGAAACCTACACAGCTGTTTCACCTTTTAAATTACAATAAAAAACTGCGCTGTGGGGGTCAGTAAAGACATATGCAAATTTTCTCTAGATTTCCTTACATGCAAGATTAATGTACTGATACGTTTACCATGTTCAAATTCTCCAAATCTAGAACATTCAAAAAATTCATAGACAGACACCAGAGAGACCCAATACTTTTATGTCAAGTCATTAAGTTGAATAATACTTGAAATCAATTTATGTAGCTCTGGCTGGGAGCTCAGTTGCTTAGAGCATGGTCCCAGATCCATCAAGATTATAGGTTTGATCCCTGGTCAGGGCACCCACAAGAATCAACCAATGGACTTGGGGATTAAAGATGACAGCGGAGCCCGGCTGGGCGTGGCTCAGAGGTTGAGCATCGACCTAGGATCCAGGAAGTTGCTGTTTGATTTCCAGTCAGGGCACAAGCCCAGGTTGCGGGCTCGATCCCCAGTTGGGGGCATACAAGAGGCAGCCTATCAATGACGACTCTCTCGTCATTGATGTTTCTCTCTCTCTCTCCCTCTCCCTCTCCCTCTCTCAAATCAAGAAAGATATATTAAAAATAAATAAGTAAGTAAGTAAATAAATAAATAAGGCTGTGGGCTAAGTGGAAGCTACACGGACATTCTCCCAGGACCAAACTGGAATTACAACTAAAATACAGAAAAACAACCCTGAATAATCAACTGCAACTGAAGACGAGCTGGAGTGCACACTCATAACCAAGGAGGAAAAGTAGAGATCACACAGAGAATGGTAGGAAGTGCAGAGGCGCGAGAGGGCTGGCTGGGCTCCCACAGGCAGCAACTGAAGGTCCGGAGGGATATCATCTCATCTGTGGGGGATTCCCACTGAGGACTCTGGGGCCAAAACGCCAAGATGGGCTTCCCAGCCCAGAACACCAGAACTGAGAAAGGTGCCCACATAACATCTGGCTATGAAAAGCAGCTGGGTTTCTGTCTGCCAGGGAGAGATGGCTGGAACTGCAGGCACCCTCTTAAAGAGCCAGCACACAAAGTGGTGTGTGCAGCCACTCACCCTGGGCTCCAGCAGAGGGTGGGCAGAGTGGGCTGGAGCTGTGTGGGGAGAATCTAGGGTGGCAGGCTCTTGAGATAGAGCTCAAAGGGCACCTGACTGGATTCCTGTGCTGTGTCATTTCCCAATACTGCAGAGGAAGACATTTACCTTCCAAGCAGCTTTTGCCTAAGGGGGAAGCAATTTCCCAGCACTGCTGGAAAACCTCTTGGTCTACCCAGAGGAGGTTCTATTGGCTGAGGCTTCTTAAGTGACTGATAACAACCAGCTGCCCCACCCTGTGGAGTTTCTACCACCTAAAGCTCATTAAGAGAATCAGATTAATCAGTCTACCGGCAGAGGCAGACCTCAGAGTGCTCTGAGTTTTTGCCTGATGCTTCTGGAACTGGGCCTTGGAAAAGCAGACTTTGGTGTGCATCTTGGTCCTGTCCAAACGCACCCAGCCCCAGCAGAGGAGACCTCAGACTGAGGGTTGTTGATAGCTCCAAACAGGGTACTCAGGGCCAGTCACAAACTGAATCTGACATTGGCCTACACCAGAGACCCTCCAAAAAGACTGAGAGTCCTAGCAGATCCACCTAATACATAGAAACAAACCCAAACAGGAAGCCAAAATGGGGAGACAAAAAAATAAGCCCCAAGTGAAAGAATGAGAAGTCTCCAGAAAAAGAAATAAATGAAATGGAGATAAGCAATCTATCAGATATAAAGCTCAGAATATTGATTGTAAGGATGCTCAACAGCATGAAAAAAGATATGGAAACTGTGAAGGAAATTAGAATGACACAGCAGAAATAAAGAATACACTGGAAAGAATAAACAGCAGATTAGAGGAAGCTGAGGACTGGATCAGTGAATTAGACAACAGGGTAGAAAAAAATCACTCAATCAGAGATCCAAAAAGAAAAAACAATTAAAAAACAGGAGAACAGACTAAGGGAGCTGTGAGACAACATGAAACGTAATGATACTTGTATAATAGGAGTGCCAGAGGAGGTGGAAAGTAACCAGGGGTTAGAGAACCTATTTGATGAAATAATGGCAGAAAACCTCCCTAACCTGGCTAAGGAAAAAGTCACACAAGTTCAGGAGGCACAGAGAGTCCCAAGCAAGAAGAATCCAAAGAGGCCCATGCCCAGACACATCATAATTAAAATGTCAAGACTTCAAGACAAAGAGAATCTTAAAGGAAGCTAGAGAAAAGCAATATGTTACATACAAAAGAGCTCCCATAAGGCTGTCATCTGACTTCTCATCAGAAACTCTACAGGCCAGAAGGGAATGGCATGAAGTATTAAAGGTAATGCAAAACAAGGATCTGAAACCAAGGATATCCAGCAAAGATATCATTCAAAACAGATGGTGAAATAAAGAGCTTTATCACCAATAAAGAGGAATTTATCACTACAAAACCAGCATTGCAGGAAATGTTAAAGGGACTGCTGTAATTGGAAGTAGAAATAGAAGCGTTGCAAGAAATGTTGAAAGGGATTGGTGTAATAATAATAAGAAATGGAGAAACATAGCCATAAAGAATTAAAATGGCATTATGGACCTATCAATAATAGCCTTAAGGACTTTAAGGGAGAGATCAACAGCAATACAGTCATATTTGTGGACTTGGACACCTCACTTCACTGGATGATCTTCCAGACAAAAAGTAAACACAGAAACAGTGACTAAATGGCACACCAGAGCAGATGGATTTAATTGATATTTATAGAACATTTTACCCCAAAGCTGAAGAATATATATTCCTCTCAAGTGCACATGGGTCATGTTCAAAGATAGACCACATGTTAGGACACAAAACCAGTCTCTACAAGTTCAAGAGCATTGAAATTGTATCAAGCATCTCAGATCACAAGGGCATAAAATTAGAAATCAACTACAGTAAAAACACTCAAAAACATTCAAACACACGGAGACCACATAACATGTTACTGAACAATGAATGGGTTACCAATAAGATGAAGAAAGAAATCAAAAACTTCCTGGAAACAAATGAAAATGAACACACGACGACACAAAATCTATGGTACACAGTGAAGGTAGTCCTAAGAGGGAAGTTCATATCACTGCAAGCCTACCTCAAAAAGAAAAATTTTTAGTGAACTATCTAACCCTACAACTCAAAGAATTAGAAAGTGCCCCTGTGACGCCATCTGGACCAGGGCTTTTGTTTGCTGGGAGTTTTTTTTTTATTACTGCTTCAATTTCATCAGTTATTAGCCTATTCAGGTTTTCTGATTCTTCCTGATTCAGTTTTACATGGTCTCACTCATATGTGGAATCTAATAAACAAAATAGACTGAGGGACAAAATAGATCCAGAGACACAGAGCATGGAACACACTGATGAATCTCAGGGGGAAGGTGGTGGTGGGGGGAGTGGGTAGGGGGAGAGTAATCAAAGAACTTGCATGCATATATGCATAACCCACGGACACAGACAACAGTGTGAAGGTCTGGGGGGCGGCAGCGGATGCAGGTTGGAGGGATCAATGGGGAAAAAAGGGGAATATCTGTAATAATTTCAACAATAAAGATAAGTTTAAAAAAAAAGAATCAACAAATGAATGCATAAATAAGTGGAACAACACAATGTTTCCCTCTCTCTCCCCCTCTCCCTTTCTCTCTCTAAAAATCAATAAATAAAAGTTAAAAAAATCAATTTATGTGAAATGCTTTCAGAGAAACAATACCCTAAATAAATGAGATTTAAACTGAACAAGGCTTCCAGAATAGTAATAAGAGAAGAATACAATAAAATTATTCTACGATCAAAAAAATTACAAGGAACCAAACTTTTTAGTTAGGTGAAAGCACGCCAACAGCAGGTCACAGTGCTGTTACAAATGCTTTACGTAACTGATTTATTTAATTCTCAACCCTACTGTACAGATGAGGAGATGAGACATAAAGAAGCTGAGTGATGGGCCAAGCCTCACAGCTAACAAAGGGCAGAGTAGGATTTAGACCTAGATAGCCCAGCTCTATATCTGTGTTCCTTTCCACCAGTGGTACTTTCTCACATCAGCTACTGTCTTTGAGTATCAAAAAACAGACCAAAAACCTAAGTCACTATTTAGTATTTCCTCCAAACAAATCAGTCTATCCATGATGCTTTTAGAATACCTTGTATATGCCACTATTATAATACTTTACATCAAAGTCTTAGTATTATTTGTTTACATGTTTGGTTCCCCATTAAACTTGGATTTCCTTCCGGTTTCTGTTTCAATAAATATTTTCTGAGAGAATAAATGTCAGTGTATTTTGCTGTAGCAGCTACTGTCCTCTCTAGTGACTTTCTATTTGTAAATTTTTAAGAATTATATGACCTTGAAATAAGTAAGTCATGTGTTTGAGATTTAGCACGTGGAAGACCATGTTTACTTCCTGGTTGGCAGTTAGTGCCGATGAGACAATCATTATGACTAATATTTTTTGAATAATTCTATGAGCAAGACACTGTCTTAAGTGCCTGAAATCACAGGGCTAGTAGCATCTTTCTTAACAAGGGAAGACAGTTGATGAGAAAAGGCTTTATAAAAATGTCTGGCGGTCTGAAAGATGTAGTAAGTGATTTTTAGTCATAAAGAATAAGCTCTCCACTCTTCTACATTAGAACTGTTCAGTCCCTCCCTCTGGGTCATGTCACCAAAAGCTAATCTGTCAATGAATTCTTGTTAGTATACCCTACTTACATTTCTGACTATCGAAGCCAACTAAACCTAGGTAGTAGAAATAAGGAGAGTATGCATTATATCACAGACAAACTGTTAACATAGCGCCCATTAAACCTCACCATACTAATTGTTTGGTTACCTTCTAAATTCATTCAACTGTCTTGGCATTTGCCCAAACTGCATTTAAGTAATTAATTATACATTACATGTTTAGATCTTTTCCCATCAGGTTGTAATTCCTTTGGGGCAAGAATTATCTTCTCTTTGTATCTCTAACACCTGGCATTGTGCACGGTACACACAATGAATTTTATTTTATTTTTAAAATATTGAGTTTTTCTGCATTCAGGCAAATAGGCATGCATTTGTGCCTTTGCTAGGTCAAGCATTCACTCGTTTGTTTATTTGTTCGTTCATGGTTTCCCATAGCACTTAAAATACAATTCAAATTCCTCAGCATGGTCTAAAAAGCTCTATATGATCTGTTCACAACCTAGTCATCTGAACTCACCTCCCTTTCACATACTCCTCTCTTAAGCTGTATTGACGTTGTTGCCTGAGAAGTTTTTGACGTTGGCTAAAATTTCAAGTATCTTTTTTAAAAGCAAGAGTGATACTTTCTAAATATGGATGGACTGTCTGTTAAATGCCAGGTACAAAAGGATTGAAGAGAAGTTGAGACCAAAGATAAAGCAAAAGATTTAATGAATCCAATTGACCTGGGATAGGCAACCTTTATCAGAGAATCAGTTTTCAATATTTCCCTCAGGTTGCAGCATTATAATACTCTAACTTGAACTACTAAAAAATTAAGAAAACCACCATAGGAAGCAGATATTTTGGAAAATATTTAAGTAAGAAAAGTTATTTGACTAAGAGTCTGCATTATGTAAGTAAAAAAATAGAAAAAAATATTGAAATAATAACACTTAAATATTTTGTCATTAATATACTGGTAAAGGTTGAAAACTTTATTTCTAGAGATATGATGGCACCATCGCCAAATCCACAGTTCTTTCTCTTAAGTGATGAATATTTCAAAAGCAAGAACCCTTAGAGAAGCCATAGCAGAGGCAATGTGCTCCCGAAGCACCTGCCAGTAGCTTCTCCAAATACCTGCATTTGTGTTTGATCCTTGAAGAAGCACTGTCAAGGTCTCCATAACCAACAAAGCCAGGTGTTTTTGGTCTTCAACTGAACTATTATTTCTTGAGTCCCCTAGGAAAAATGATCACAGGTCCAAGTCATAAAAGTTATGATTACTTTTTCTTGATTCAATTTTCTTTTAATAATTTAAAAAATATTTCTTTAATATTCACTTTTACCACCAATACAGCTGATATAATACAACCTTTAAAAATGACACGCATGCCTACCAGCTACCAAAAATAAGGTCAAAATCCACGTTTACTGATTTTTATTATGGTGAGGTTAGAAAGCGAAAGTTATCTAACAAATCTTAAAAAGGAAAAAGCCAATCAAAGTTATGTGTATTCTTCTCACAGGTTTTTCTCATGAAGGAAATCAACAGGAGAATGCTAGATTATAGCGCACCAAGGAGAAACATTTATGAACAGTGCTATCTATTTAACTTGTATTAATTCATTCAACACACTTAATATTTAAACTAAGTGCCAGGTACTACCATACTTTCATTAGATTTATCAGAATGAACAAAACATAAAATTTAAGGTAGGTAATGATAATGCATGTGTGTATACATAACATCACTAAAGAGATATATCTATTTGCTGTCTATAATTAATAAATATATTTTGAAGTACTTAAACATCCCAATTGTTTTTGGAAGCTTTTAAAATTCCCTCAGGAAGGAAAGTAGTAGACACCAATTATGTGGATCATAAATGTTTTCCTCAGTTTTTACCTTAAATTCCCTTCTGCCACAATGACATACTGGTGGGCCCCACCCACTCCTTCCCCAATTTCCGAGCAGAGGATGAATGAACAAGTTAACTCTGGGAAACTTTCACTAGGATATCAGGATAATGCACATCAGTAAGTCATTCAAGTTAATACCCAAATGAAAGGCAAAACAGGAACAAAACACTCTGCCCTAAACCCTCTGTCAAATAAAATAAAATTACGGAAAATGCTTTACCTTGTTCATTTAGTGCCTGAGTTGGATCCTTCAAGAGGGCAGCATACTTGTGCAAAAGGTTTACCATGACCTCCAGAAGGCCCACCTCTCTGAACACATCTTTAAATATGTAGTCATGTCGTGTAAACTTTAGAAGTGTTCTCATTGCAATGATGCTACAGTGGTAAGAAGAGCTAGATTTTAAGAGAATGCTAACACTAATAAGTTCTTTACAAGGGATATAATTTAAACTAAAAACGACAAACTCCAACATCTCAAAGTATTTGCTTTGTACTTCGGGGAGTTTGGAAATCTTCTCTGCAAATTGTGACAAGGTGTGCTGTGACTCCAGGATGAAATAATTGGCATTGTCGGCCATGTAAATATTTGTGATAGCATCGAGGATGATCTGGGCCAGGAAGTTGGTTTTTGCTTTCAAAAATGCATTCTGAAGAACTGCAAAGGCTTGGACGTTTCTCACACTGTGACCTAAAGCAGAAAACAAGAACACAGAAGTAGGTGCTACGTGATAGTTTAATCATGGCAACTTCGTCCACTTAAACAGATCACAAACTGCAACACTTATCAACTGTTTGCCAAGAACACATCCTGTTTTTTTCAAAAGGTCTTATTTTTCTTCATCACGTTCAGTCATTTAATTAAAAATAAATAACACGCCTGGCCCGAGTGGCTCAGTGGTTGAGCATTGCCCCATGAACCTGGAGGTCACGGTTCAATTCCGATCAGGGCACAGGGTCAGGTTGCGGGCTCAATTCCCTGTCGGGGGCATGCAGGAGGCAGCCGATTGATGATTCTCTCTCATCATTGATGTTTCTATCTCTCTCTTTCTCTCCCTTCCTTGCTCTAAAATCAATAAAAAACATTTAAAAATAAATAATACTGATTGAACTTGTAATGCATCATTGAGAATATTCTGATTCAAGAATCGTGTACGTTGAAACATTAGACTGTTTTAGAGAATAAAGCATATTATATAGGTCCAGGCTTCAGAGTTTGAGAGTGAGTAGGGCTGTTGCTTTTTGTTATCTGTAAGACTGACCTTGACTGTAAGAAGTTACCTCTCAATCAGATTTTCAAGCTTAAGAAGTAACAGGTTTAAGAGCAGTAAGAATGGCAGCAGGAAAATAGGAAGGGAAAAAAATCTCTAAATTCCAGTTTTCCCTTTAAATTAAAACATGAGAACTTTAATCTGGAAATTTCTTTTGTTTTCAAGCTAAAAGTGCAATTTCTTTACATATATGTTTGTTGAAGCAATTCATGGCCAGCTACTAGCTATATTTTTAAACATCTGATTTTCAAACACACCAACTGGAAAAAACAAAAATTTGTACCCATGGCTCTTGTGAGGTAAATTAGTGACAATGATTATAAACAAATTAACATAGAAAGTATTTGAGGCATATGAAGACAAGAGCTTGCCTCTAAAAACTACCTGCAGGTTCAGCTCTAGAGCAGTATGGGGCATTTGCAAGAGTGACCAAAAAATTAACACAGAGCATTACAGAATGAGCTGGGTTTAGAAAAAGGGTAAACACGGAGCTAGGAAAAATATAAAATGGGTTAGGAAGACTGCTCAGAAGTCCTGGTGTGGGCATTATTTGAAAAATACAAAGATTTAAAAAATTTTTCAGTCTATGTATGATTTCAATTTTATTTATAACATAAATTTATTCCATATGTGGCAAATACCAAAGATTTATCTTTACTTCCAGCTCCTTATTAATAGTATGCTTGTTCTTTCTGAGGCCATCTCCACTTTCTTATTATCAGCAGGTAACTAAAAAATAAGCTTAGACAGACTGATGGACATACAAATGTCAAAGTCTGACTATACGTGACAAAAAGGTGACAAGGTTAAAGAATAACTCTAACCAATATTTTGCATCTTTCTGCTAAATGACAATATCAAGCCACTATAAGGAAAGGAGTTAAAAAGAGGTGAATTTAAGGTAATATGGGAAAATTTGGATTTCCCTAAGTTTCATCTTCAAGTGATGTCACTGACAGGATAAGGCATATTAATAACCAACCCAAGAACAAGCTGTCCACCACAAAGAGCTGAACTGAACACAATGTGTGTGCACACACACAATTAAAAGTCAAATGTAGAATGCAGTAATCTTGTATACAAAGATAACACTAGAAATGCAGTAGTCAGCAGAATATTTGGCTCTTAGTAATTTCTTTTCAGTTACAGTAATAAATCTGTTCTGATCTACCCTTAATCCTATTTGCTATCCAATTCATGAAGGGGCCATGAGCCTAGAGTTAAAATAGATTGATCATATAAATGACCAAGGAACATAGAGACTCTGATGAGACTGACTAGTCTCCATGACAGGCTCCAAGAGCAGAGCATTTTAACTAATTAAATAACCAATAAGTATTATAGTACATGTAAAACTCAATCATTTCCTGTGACTAATGCAGAAAAAGAAATTGTCTACTTGTAATATTATTTTCAAGTTTAGTAGATCTTATGTACAATGGAACTAAACAAAACCTGATAATTTGGCTTTCTATCAGAAAAAGTATCTAAAAGGATGGCTGAATAATAACAACATAAGTAGCATACAAATTTGAAGTATATTTTGAATGCTGATGTTATCAGGAGTACTTATTCAGGACGGTCACAACCATTAAATTCCCACAATATTTAACTGGGAAGGGAGCATAATAATTAAATCTAAAAGATAATTAAATGACTGCTCTATCTATATGAAACAGGAATATTCCTTAAGTAGTGACACATAAATGCTCTAATATTTTAACTAAACAGATGTATTCTGTGTAAGTTTCAAATTTAGCATTAACTGACTTCTGTCTGTCTGGTATACAAATAGCCAAAAGAAATAAAGGTAAAGTGAGGAAATCATTCTAAAGATGACAATTACCATCTCATTACTTTCAAGTCTATACATGCAGAAACAATAAAAAAACACACACCATGAATTAATCCAAGGTTTGAAAGGGTATCGGTATATACAACTAAAAATAGAGCTTTCTTATTTTCAGAATCTAATGTAAAATTGAGTGTTTGAAAAAAGAACCTAAATGATACAGGCATAAGTAAAATGCAGTAAGAATAAAGGTCTAAATAAGGAAATGCAAGAGTTCATTCCATACTCAGGCACTAAATATTATTATTATTATTATTATTTAGATTCAAAGACACCATAGTTATGACACACTGCAGAGGACGGATCTGAGGGGGTGAGATGAAAAGAAGAATGAACAGTTAAAAAGACACTGATGATAATCCAGGTGAGTGAGCTTCAGAGCCTTAACTAAGGTTGTGGCAGTAGGGCTGGCAAAGAAGGAAGGAAATGAATAAATGTTGAGAAAGTATAAGACAGAAATAATGAATGAATTACACTGTGAGTGACCAGGGAGAATGGAGGCTGGCTACACAATCTGAAAGTTGCATTGCAGCAAGCCAGCTGAACATCAGCCCGCAGGCCAAGAGCTCTTCACAGTAAGCCCAGGACAGAGACTGCAAGGCACTTCAGATACTAGCTTGAACAAAAATACATAAAAGAAAAAAATACATTCTTTTCTTATGAAGAGACATACTCTTTATTTAAAAAATATTAAAAATACTTGCTCTGTTTAGGGAACAAATTTGGAAGCTATGGAGAGCCATGAATTATGAAGCATAATCTTGCAATGGTGTTTCTGGAATAATTAAGATGAAAAATCACCATGGAATTGTTATTAAGCAGCAGGACTATTTTTTAAAGAAAAGGACTTCTACATTTTTCTTTAATTTCTTTCTTTAGAAAAATCTGCTGGTGAAGATACAAAGTTTAATAAAAGCGCTTGCTATACAATATAGAAATAGAAGTCCTTTTCAAGCTTTAACATACAGAAACAGATTAAGTTTACCAGCTTCATTAACAACCTAGTTTACTTTTTTAAAAAAAATTTAGATTTCTCTACTGTTTCACTTGATCTAAAAGCAGCACTAAAAATAAGATAGGTAAATTATATCTATGTATAGAGGAACAAAAGGCAAATATATTGTTTCTTCTTTTAAATGTAATTATCAGTAAATGGGTAAAAATTTCTTGGTAATAGGAATTTTCTTTTCATATATGATGAAAGAGAAACCAGAGAAATCAAAGAAAATAATTCCCAAAGCACCCTGAACAAAAAATTGGCAAAAAGTAAGATAAACAATATCAAGTATATCAGAATATACAAAGCCGCAACTTATAAATAGTCCAAACCAAAGATTTACAATCTGTGAAAGACCATCACTGCCTCATTTTATCAGTGCTACACATGACATCATCACAATTGGCCTTCCTAACTTTTATTCCAGCACACCAGTCCATCATTTCTTATCCAAAACTAGGTTAATAAGAAATGTACCCCCACCTGGCTGTAGTGGCTCAGTTGGTTGGAGCATCATCCTGTGCACCAAAAGGTTGCTGGTTCAATTCCTGGTCAGAGCGCATATGGAAGGCAACCGATCTCCCTCCCTCTCTCTCTCTCCTCCCCCCCCCTCTCTTTTTAAGCATGTCCTCAAGTGAAGATTTAAAAAAAGAAAAGAAAAGGAATGTACCCCAAAAAAGCCCACTAAAACTAATCATAAAACTCATAGGTAAAAAGAATATTTTTAAAACAACTGCATTTCTATAAACTAGCAGCAAGCAATCCAAAATGAAATTAAGAAAACAATTTATTTCACAACAATATCAAAAAAATAAAATATTTAAGAATACATTTAACAAAGCAACTGAAACTCTTGTACAATGTACATTAGAGAAAAATAATAAGGCCACATAAATCAAAAGCTAGATCTTCACTGACTGGAGAACTCAATATTAAGATGCCAATTCTCTCCCCAAACAAACAGATCTAAAGATTCAGTGTACTCCTAATCAACATTTCAGCAGCCTTTTTATGTTTTCAATAATTCAATAATTAAATGTATATAGTAGTCCAAAGGACCTAGAATAGCCAAAATAATTTTGAAAAGGAAGAACAAAATTGGACAACTTAAGTGACTTAATTTCAAGACTTACTTTAAAGCTATAGTAATCAAGGCTGTGTAGGACTGATTTAAGACACATTAACCAATGGAGCAGAAAAAGAAAGGACCCTATGGTCATATATGGTCTTTTCAACAAAGGAACCTGGCACACTTGGATATCCATATGGGAAAAAAACTTACTTCCTACCACATATAAAAATTAACTTAAAATGTATCACAGACCTTAATGTAAGCATTAAAATATGAAACTCCTAGAAGAAAACAGAGAAGATTTTAGTAAATTGGGCTTCAGTAAGATTTCTTAATATGAGGCAAAACCTGTAAAATATTTTATCAATGATAAACTGGACTTCATAAAAATTAAAATTTCTGTTCTTCAGAAGATGTAAGAAGAGAAAGGCAAGTCAAGACCAGGAGAACATACTTAAAATATCTCTTATTAAGGACTTATCCAAAACAGACATCAGATGGCAAATAAACACATGAAAAGATGCTTGGAATCATGCAGAAAAATGTAAATTAAAAAAATACAATTAGATACTACTACATACTCACTAGAAAATCTAAAATTAAAAGAACTAACACCATTAAATGTTGCTGAGGAGGTAAAGCAAACTTTCATACATTGCTGATGTGAATAAAAATGGGAGAGCCACTTGAGAAGACAGTTTGGCAGTTCCTCATAAAGTTAAACATACATTTACCATACGACCTGGCAACTCTGCTGCTTGGTATTTATCCTAAACAAATGACAATGTCCACATAAAAACGTATTTCATATGAATGTTCATAGTAGCTTTACTCATGATAGTTAAATAAATGCTATCAACCGGTGAGGGGATAAACTGATGGATAGCCAAACAATGAAATACAACCCGATATTAAAACAGAACTTCAGATACATGCAACAGCACAGACGAATCTCAAAAGTGAAAGGAGCCAGATACAAACAACTACATATTGTATGATTACAGTGTATGAACTTCTAAGGGCGAAACCAGAGCAGATCAGTGGTTACTAGGACAAGAGATGGGGAAATGGGAACTGAATGCAAAGGGCAACAAGGGAAGTTGTAGAAGGAAGGGGATACTACATAGCATGACATGGTGGCAACTGCACAACTATGTACAGTTACCTAAACTCATCAAATTCAACCCTCACAATGGATAGATTTATATATACATAAATTATACCTCAATACTGCTGACCAAAAAGAGACAATCTGTTTTCCCTTTGTGTGGAACAGAGCTACATCCATTAGTCCATACAATAACACTGCAAAGTAGGCCGTGAGAAATAGGTAACTTTGAGTTATAAATGAAACTCAAAATTATCCAACTTGATTTATTTATTTTACGGAATATTACAATGCTTTTTCTGAAGAAGAAATGGGTATTTGGAAAGGTCAGGTCACTCATGGTCAGCTGAATTCTCAGGATAAGCCCAGGAGGTGCTGGGTTATCTATTTATTATCCCTGTTATGGATGAGATAGTATCAGGCAGACAAATGAGGAAGGTTAATTTTGCTGCATTAATGCTCTCATTACAAAGTTATACTATTGGAACGAGCTATTATGCCAGTGCCATGATCATCTGATTAACCAAATGAAAGAACAAAAGTCTAAAATAGGAAGTGCAGTGCTGAGCTATTTTTAAATGAAGTCACGGAAAGAGTTAACTGTGGAACACTCAAGCTAGTCTATAAATCAGAAGTTTTTTGAGACCCCTATTTTTTAAATATTAAATAAAATGAAGCCTTAAACTGCTCAGAAGATATGCCTGTATTTCTACTTATTGCACAGACTAATCTAAAAAGTTCTATACAATCTGCACATGGAGGGTACATCTTATTGCAGTAAGTTTAACGAATCCAACCTAATCTATGACTTTTCAGTATAATTTTCTACAGCAAATCACATTTAGAATTTTCTAATAAATTCATTTATTCTCATTGACTTAAAAACTTTTAACTGCTGGCTACTATGTCATAAAGTACATAGATAATGTACTATGAAATTTAAGTAGACATGCTGCTATTTTTGGCTAATTAAATTCTACATGCAAATATCATAACCATATTGCCTATTTACCAAGTCACACTCAAGTGAAAGAAACCATTAGAGTCCCACAAACTCAGATCACTTCAGAATATTCAGAAAGGTTATTATGCATTCAAAATAAATTAATAAAAGCAAAACTAGCTTGCACCCTTTTTTTTTTCAGTTGATATTCAATTATAGTAAATATTCGATATTATTTTATATCAGTTTCAGGTGTACAGCATAGTGGTTAGACATTTATATAACTCACAAAGTGACCCCCCCCAATAAGCCTAGTACCACCGGACACCACACATAATTATTGTGATAGACCGACTACGTTCCTATGCTGCACTTTACATCCCACGACTATTCTGTAAGAGCCAATCTGTACTTCTCAATCCCTTCACCTTTTTCACCCAGCCCCCCAATCCCCTCCCATCTGGCAACCATCCGTCTATTCTCTGTATCTATGAGTCGGTTTCTGTTTTGTTTACTTTGTTTTTTAGATTCCACCTAAGTGAAAATAATACAGTATTTAAAACCCAGTTTGTACTCTTTTGTAACTAAATGTTATTAACTATACAATAAGTTTTCTTAGTAAAAGATCACTAGATGAGGAGCCAAAGTTAGGAAATCAGAACTATAAAATGTATTTTTTGACATGGAAGAAATAATGTAACTTCTTTGTACTTAGGTTTGCTTAGTTTTAAATAAAATATAAGCATTTACACTTCATGCTTTATATATATATGACAGAGAAAAGCATAGAGATTGAAGAGTGTGAGTCATGGTCCATCCATTTGAAGTGGAAATATGTGGAGTGTCAACATCAAAAGAGGCATGTTTAGATTATTAAATTGTCTATGTTAAAATTGTTTCATGTTAAAATGAAATATTAAAATATTTTATTTTATTATATTTCAGTATCATTTTCAGTTATTTGATCTGTAAAGACTGTCACTCAAGAAACTATACCATAAAAAGCACAAACTTTAATGAAAAAACAGATTACCTTTATATAAGTAATAAATACAGAGCAATCAAAGTCAAACTACTTCATTCTAAATCTCTAAGTGAAAATGAAAAAGAAAAAAAAAGACTCACCTTTGCCTGCAGGCTGAGGTACTGCAAATCCAGGCAATAAGAAAGGTGCCCCTGTGGTAATACCAGCTGGCTTTAGTTCACTGACACCATATGTTGTGAGGGAAGTTATCAGATTAACCAGATCTTTCAAGGCATCTTTGGATTCTGCCTCTTTTGCTTGTTCCAATCTAGGAAAAGTAAGATTTAGCATATAGTTTTTCAAGTTATATTCTCAAATTTAATACAGAAATTTTCAATATTTATATACAGTAAATAAATGTATCAAGTACTCCAAGTATCTTCTTACAATTTTTCCCATATAAAAACAAAATATTTTTTAAAATCTACAAATTTTAAGTCATTATGGTACATTTGGGAAAAAAACCCACCAATAGTTAGAAGACCTGATTAATATAGGTGTTGACTCTGCCACTAGCAGTGTTACTTTAGGTAAATCTCTGATCTTTGGTAGAAAATCTCTATAAAATAAAAGAATTAGATTAAGTATCTTTTAAATTCCCTAAAGCCCTAAGGTCATAAAGTTTCACTGTTTACAACCAAAATCCTTATTAACCACTTCCTCCCTAAGACATTTTCTCTGCTAACAATTTAAAAAAAAAAAATTCCTTGGGAAGGGTTTTAACACTTTATCTGTATTTTGTTAATTAATTCAGGTACTCTCTTAGGGTACATTTAGAGTCTAACAAATTTTTAAAACAATCTTAATTCCTTTAAAGGAACATTGGAGTGATTATGGAGTCATCTTTTGAATGTGGCTTTATTGAGAACACAAAATGGGGTGTTAAAATATACTTTTTAAGGAAAGATTGGGGTTCACCCCCAATAGAATTAATTACACCCATTAAAACAGACTTGGAGAATGCAAAAAATAGAAAAAAAGAAAAAGTATGCTCAGCCTCACAACTTGAAGCCACTGTTAATATTCTGATATATTTTTGAACTTCTTTAATGTGAAAGTTTTGTTTTAATAAGTTATTTTCAAACCATATGCAGAATTTTATAACCTGTTTATTTTTCACTTGCTAGTGTTAAACACGCTTCTCTATGTTACTATAAACTCACTATAGATATGCTTTTAATGGTCATAGAGAGCCAGCCATAGATTTTGGGAGACAGAGGTGGGATAGCTAGTAAAAATCAGAACACAAGAGCACTAACATACATAAAATGTTATCTAAATTTAAGATGACATCTTTAGGATATAATCATCAGTGAGGTTATTGTGTCAAAGAGTATTGACCTTTCCGAGGCTCTTGATAATATCTGGTCAACCTGTGTTCTCACAGGTTTGCACCAATTAATACCCTCCTAGTAATGTAAAATAGTTATTTCGCCAATTTTCATATGTCCTCCTTTGTAAATTATGATATATACGAAAAATTATGCTCTTGGGGGTTGCCTAGTATTAAGTAATAGCAACTTGGTTAAACTGCTGTTAGGAATAAAAAGTTTAAAAAAATAGTGCTGGTTTACAATAGATCGAATGACTTAAAAATAACTGATGGCCCAGGGACCAACTAGTGAGGGGCGCGTATCTGCCTCCTAATGAATTTGTAACCAGCCACTTTCCGTATATGCATGGAACACCTGGGATGACAAGAGGGGGCTAGTGAAACATTTTAGATTTAATTAATTTGTTTTATATATACATTTGTAAAGACTCAATCTTATTATTAACTACATTAATAACAACACTGTATTACTAATATGGAAAACCAAAAATATAATTAAGCAAGAAGAGTTTATACTTTGGGAAGATTTTAATTAGTTCATCTCAGCTCTGCGTCCTCAGCTACTAAAGAAGATTTATTCTTCACATCTAACCACGGATTCCGCCGTGTTTGCAGCCTACATTTGCCAATTTAACTCTAAGTCTGCTTTCTGTACTCTGTTCGCAGAAGAGGAATAAAAAGAAGGGATTAAAGCCAAGAGTAGATAAAGTACACCATAAATAAATGATTGATTCTGTTTTCCCTAACCACAAGCTACGTTATTTCCTTTGATGAAAAAGACTAAGGAGACATTTAGAACACATTCTTGAATTGTGGGGTTTTACCTAAGCAAGAGGTCACAAAGGAAAACATATCCTTGCCATATCCGAAAATCATCCAAAAGAGTTTGGGAAACATCACTGGAATCTTTGAGGAAACAAGAGAGCCCAGCAAACATTTCAACAATTTCTAGGGGAGACAGGTCATCTGATTGCTGCATATTCTGAACACATGTAGATAAACATTCTTTTTCTGTAAGAATAAATAAATAATAAATAAATATACATTATTTATGGAAACTGCTTAAGAATACTTTTTCTGAACTAGTGTTTAATGAAACATTAAATTTTAATGTATCTATAAAATACTGGAAGATAAATGTTACACATTCTAAAAGTAAATATAAGATTCAAATTCACTGGGAGAACTCTGCCTCTACGTAGTAAACAAAGGTAATACAGGAAGTGTTGAAAGTAGGTGATATTTATTATAGTTTTTACATCATTATTTGGATGTTCTATCATTAAACAAATTGACTGCCTGCTGCCAAAAATAATATTTTTACTCTTTTATATTAATATAGTAAAAGGATGAAAAAAATTAAAAACTATCTTTTAAGTTTAAGAAGACAAATCCAATAATTAGTTTAAAGTTCAAATTAGAGTGAATATAGACCAATGAGATACAGACCTGCGTCAGGAAACTAAGTTTTAAAAATTATGTTTGTACTATTAGTAGTTTATATTAGTAGTTTATACCTCATCACTGACTGTGGTGATTGGAGTCATTTCAAAGACTTTTCCCCTCTTATTTTTAATGAAATTTGTCTAAAGTAAACCAGTTTCACATAACAAAAGCTAAAAAGATTTAACACATGAAAGGAGGCAAGACACAGAACTGACAATTTCTCTTTGGTGATGATAAAGAATCTACATAATTTGGTTTATGCTACATAAAACAGATTATCTGTCTACTTATGAAATATCTTCAGAAAAACTTTTAACTGTAGCATCTCAAAAAATCTGATTTTTTCTTCCATAAAAGAGAAGGGAAGAATAGGCTATGACACAGAGCTTATAACTAAAAAGTTACACGACACTGAAATTATCTTAACTCTTGCATGTATCCATTGTTTTGACAAAAATTTCTTACATTTGAAATGACTCACAAATAAAAAATAAACATTTTTTTCTCCTGGCAAATACAGTTTTTAATTATTTATTGATTGCTTGCTTTTAGAGAGAGAGGAAGGGAGGCTGTGAGAGAGAGACACAGAAACTGAGACAGAGAAAGAGACAGACAGGGAAAGACAGGGAGACAGAGAGAAAGAGAGGGAGACAGGGAGAGTCAGAAACATTGACCTGTTGTCCCACTTATTTATGCATTCATTGGTTGATTTCTGCACATGCCCGGACCAGGGATCAAACCCACAACCTTGGCATATCTGGAAGATGCTCCAACCAACTGTGCTACCTGCCCAGGGCCTGGCAAATACAGTTTTTAATTTAAAATAGAATCTTTGGAAAATTGAGAGATTAAAAGTAAATCTGTCATCATATGAGGAAGAGAAAAGTGAAAGAAAGGTAGAGCAGCTAAAATGAAGGAAGAGATATTCACCATGAATATACTTCACTACATTGACACTAAGGCCGTGACGGGATATGGTCATAAGGACTTCTCCAGCACTCTTCCTCCAAGGCAGGTTATAGGGCGGGCACCAAGAGGTTATTGCACTGAATAAAAGCTGGAGATCATCTTTTTGAGCCAGCTCCTCCGCCGGGGAAACAAAACTGCAGAGTTTCACTAAGATCTAAACAGAATAAAACAAAACAAATGCGTAAATAAATGAATGGTTGGGGAAAGGGAGGGGCCAGAAAAGGACTCTGAAAGGTCAGGGTTAGCACTGAGCGATCCCAGTGAAGACACAGTGGTGCGTGCTCTAACTTCACAGCATTAACAGAAAACAACTGTAATTTAGAAGTGTGCTATGGTATGACAGTAAACCAGCCCTGCTTTTATCAGCTTGTTAAAAAAAAATGTTCTATGTTTACTATCTTCTCTTCACCAAGGTATTTTTGCATACCTTACCCTAAGCAGCATAAACCAACAGCCCTTGTGTGATTAGCAGGGCGAATGTCATTCTCTAATTTGTAACATAAAAACAAACCCAAAAATAAAACACTTTTTTCCAAATCAAATCTGTTCTCAAAAATAAACTGGATTTAATTCCTTGAATTTATTGACTCTAAAGATAATTGGTTCTTAATCTTTAAAGGCAAACGGATTTTTATAAATATCTAGAATAACCTTTCATTTTACAAACTAGAAAACCGAAGGCCTGCATCTCATTCCTGTTGGCTCCTACGCTAACCACTTCTATGTGCGGGGACACGTTACAAAATCCAGCCAAGTGTTGAAGAGCAATAACTGGCCACAGCGAAGCAAATGAAAACAAAAACAAACAAAACCCCCACAAAAACCGAATGCCTACGTGAAGCAATACCAACTGCGAAGGGCCTGGGAAACCATCTGTCACGTAAGACAAACAGGGATCTCATCTATCAAAAACACTGTGTGTTCTGAAAACATGTGAGAAGCTGGATCTTCTAGACAAGATGATGGAAACAATGTCCAGGCTGTGATGAGGACCACGAGAGGGACGTGCAGCGATGCGCTGAAGGAGCGTGGGGCGAGGCGGTGGGAGAGCCTGGTCCTAACCACTGCCCCGTCCTGCTGCGGGTCACAGCCAGGGGCACCAGCTTTCTGTAAATGGGGTTTCATTTGAATTCTCTGTTGAGTCCCTCTTGGCCTTCACATTCCATGATCCCAATATGCTAAAATGAATCTCACATTAAGTTGAAAGCATCCACTGTTTTCAAATATAGAAAAAAATTTAAAGTTTTAGAAATCTTTGCTATACTTATTTAGTATTAAATATACACAATTCAGCTTCCGTTTACTGTCTAAAGCATTAATTACTTCTTTAGAAGGGCTTTATTGAAACAAGGCTACTAGTCTTAATCAGCAACATCTAAAATCAGCTTCAGTTCCTATGAGATTTACTCCATGTATTCCCACTGCTTTTCTCAACCAATCTAATCAGATAAACCTGAGTTCCAATCCTATTTCTGCCAATTGCTCACATCACCATTCAGGGGGGAAAACAAAAGTTCTGAAGTCATGGGTTGTCTTGCAAATTACAAGGTAATGGATTTAAGTTCACCATTAGCACACAAGTATCTAATAAATCAAGCGTTCAATAAATACTTGCTGTATTAGTATTTTATGGATTATCCTGTCTTTTCCTGTTTAAAACTGCCGTAGGCCCCTCTCCCATCCTTTCATCGCTGGCACCTCTACAGAGCCGAGTCATCCCTGCAGGAAACACCCGTTACACCTGAGGTGAACTGTCCGTACCTGGCTCTACCTTACCTACTGAGATCCGCTGTCCTACTGTGGTGGTGAAAACAGCGGCGATCACGAGTACTTTTATTTCATATCTACTATGTCCCGACAGAGAACTGTACTTTGTGTATTATTTCATTTACTCTTCAAAAAAACCCTTTAGGTAGGTGTCATCATCTTCATGTTAGAGGTGAGAATATCTTAGTTTACATAATTTCAGAGAACTGGACTCAAGCAGGAGTGGGGTTTTCATTGAGGTGAAAACACGTAACATACAATTTACCGCCTTAATCGTTTTTAAGTGTAGAGTACGGCGGTGTTCACTGTCGGTTATGCTGTTACACGGCACGTCTCTAGAACTCTTTCATCTTGCAAAACTGAAATTCCATACCAATCAGAAACAACTCCTCTTTTTCCCCCACCTTGAAGCCCCTGTCAACCATCATTGTATTTTCTGAGAGTTGACCACTTTAGATTCACAGAAGTGGAATCATACAGCATTTGACTTTTTGTATCAAACGTGGTTTCTGATACTATATTAGATCCCATGGGCACAGTGTACTTTAAATGTTTGTAGTTTGCTTGTTTAGAAAATTTTCTCCAAGAAATGACATAAAAATGATGACAATACTCTCAGGTTAGGTAATGGAGGTCTACTGAAACCCTTGTTAAGCGCTAATGCTACTGAAGGAATGGTGGCAACAGTGGGAAAGAAGGGATTTACAGGCAAGGAGCAGAGGGGGCAGCAGCAGCCACTAAAATAAATCGTCTTTTATACGTTAACTACTTATAGTTAGATATACAGGGACTTCCTGTATATAGATAGCAACAGGAGAGAACTTCTTGACATTATAAGAAATATTACCCCAAGCTTAATGATTACCAATAAAAGTTTTCCTTGCTTTGTTCATTTCACAGATGTTATTGCTATATCAAAGGTCACCTGAATAGTTGACTCTGTCCGAGAAATAAACTTGTTAATGCCTCACTCACATATTCCTCAAAAGAAGTGGTAAATTCAACAACTGTGACAGTTACATGAGATAAAGTCAATTTATAATAAACAACATGAAATGCTAGAGACAATGGAATAGGCAGGATGTCTACTGAAGACTCGAGTGCACCTGTCTCACTTCAAACAGAGTGGTGTAGATGGCCTGGCAAAGAGCACCCTCCGTACCTGTACAAAAACTTTCTGGAGTAGTCCACGACGTTCTGCTAGAGGTAGCTCATTCTGTGCACCTCCAACGGCCTCAGGCACATGTGGAAGGTCAAAAAACAGATATAAACACTTAACCAGGGTGGAAGGCACTGACATTGTTGTCATGCAGTCCACGGTTTTCTGGAAAACAAACCAATAAATAAATGGATAGGTAACCTGAAAGACAGACGTGACTGTAATTGGTACAGCTAAGTGAGCTTACAAATTTTAAGCCAGAAGCTAAATCATGAACTCTTCATTTTAACTCAGGAAATTATATATCAAAATAATTTTTTAAATACCTGGAAAAATTAAAAATGAATGTGTGCTGACAAACTCATTTCCCATTTGGACAAACTTGCTCTAATCAAATACTAGGATATGTCTATTTGTTATCATTAAAGTATCTAGTAAGTTTGCTATTTAATACTAAAAGGTAGCCTGTTTCAAAAATCATAAGCTTTAGGATTTAGAAAAAAGGAACTTAAACCCTGAATCTGGCAAACTAATTCTGCTGGATCTCCCTTTTCTCTCCTATAAAGTGGAGATAATGGCACATGCTTCTTAGTGTTAATATGTGGATTATATAAGATAAGGAATTTATAGACATTTTAAGAACTAAATTATATATCAGTAGTTGCTTTACTATCACTATTAATGTTGTTATTATTGTAGGTTCTTGGGGCTGGAAGGACATTTGAGAAATAAAGCCATCACTGACACATGCACAAATCTCTAATGATTTTCAAAGCTTTCTACAGAAAGAAATTCCAGACCCTCTCATAGTGGTGAACATTTCAGTATTTTTAAGAAGGCTACCATAAAAATTATCAAACATTTCCACAGTGCAGTTTGGAATAAAAAGTTTAACCATGCTGGAGGTCAAAAGGTTGGCATCATCTGTGCATTAATTTATTAACTTTGTCATCATTAACTGAATGCCTCGGGTATGCCAGGCTGTGTGCTGGGCGCTGTCTTCAGGATACCGTGGTCTACAAGCAGAAGGAGGGTCGTCGATAACGGATTTAACCTCTTAAGTGTAACAGTGGGAGGACACACTGGCTAACGTAAAAGGGAAGCATCGACACTGCCAGGAGTGGAATGAAAAAGTGTAAGAATTGAAACACGAGGGGGAAGATCACTTGGAAGATACAAAGAAGGTTAAGCCCTATGGTACAATGTTTCAGAAATCTGAATCCTAAATTGCTAACTCCAGAAAACCCACAATAGTAGTGTCTACTCTTTAATAAGTGTTTATTATGTAATGGGCACAAGGCTAAGCACTTTAAATAGATTATCTCATCTATCCCTCAGATCATCCCTATGAGGTAGCTTTTATTACTGCATGGTCCCTACTTTACAAATGAAGGAACTGAGGCTCATCACTGAGGCCAGGCCAGAGAGCTGGTTAAGTCGTCCACAGTGTATATGCTCAATGACTTATGCACAGTTTCCCATTTCACTTGGATTTTTATTTTGCTGGCATTGGAGACTCAGTGAAGTGTTACAAATAAAGAAGTAATAGAACCAGATTTCAGAGAATTAGCTGGTGGTAATATAGATCATAGGTTAGACATACTGAGCAGGAAGGCCGGGCTAATTATTAGGAAACCAATACAGGAAACTCTCAAAGAACAATCCTTTGCAAGATCTGGCCCCATCCTACAGATCCAGCATCATTTCCTGCCTTTAATTCTTGTATTCAAAACCCCTCTGCCAGCCAGGCGTGGCTCAGCGGTTGAGCATCAACCTAGGAACCAGGAGATCGGGGTTTGATTCCCGGTCAGGGCACATGCCCGGGTTGCAGGCTCGAACCCCAGTTGGGGGCGTGAAGGAGGCAGCCGGTCAATGACTCTCTCATCACTGATGTTTCTCTCTCTCTCCCTCTCCCTTCCTCTCTCTGAAATCAATAAAGATAGATTTAAAAAAACAAAACAAAAAACCCTCTGCTCTTCCTACTTACAATTTATCCTTTAGACATCCCATGTCCCCACACACCTAAAGTCCAGCTTAAATGTCTCTTCATGTCTGAAATTTTCATTAATTCCTCACTTATAAAACTTATAAGGCTCACAGCACTACATACACCCCACTACTGCTTTTTAGAGTATTATCTTAGTCTACTTCATTTCTGTCACCTACATGTTGATTCAGAACCATGTTTTAGACAACTATTTCACTGTTGCCAAAAGAAAATGGCACACAAACAAAAAGGCAGCTCAAAACACAAAATTTTATTTTAAAATCTCTTTTCCCAGTTTATTGGTAGCTTTCCCTTCCCATTAAGCAAAAAACTATGATTTTTCATTTTCATCTTATAACTGATATATTGAAAGCACAACTTGGTATCCAAACTGGTAATTGACAGCACTCATACTTTTTAAAAAGTGATTAGTTTCTCTCCTGATTCTTTTCTTATACTTTTAAGGCAATCTATCCATTTGTGCATATTTCAGTTAATCCACATTTAATAATTTTCCACTATGTGTTAGGTACTATGGTAGGACATAGTCTCTGCTCACAATTGAGAAAGAAAAATACGGCATCTACAGAAAACATGAATAAAACAGAAATATGCCAATTAAAATTATTATTTTATATTCTATTCTAAACCAAACCAAATTTTGGTATAGTAATAAATTCCATTATTAAATAATGTGAGGTGTTTAAAAGCCCAATGTAATTTAGACAATAGCCATTCTTAGAATTGGTACTGACTTTGATAGGTAGTTATACTTTGGACTGTAGAAGGTTGAATAAATTTCCTTCATCCCTAAAACACCACAGGCCAAAACTCAGGTATCCAAATAGCTCATAAATGAGTATGGGCAATGCATATCATAACAGATGTCTAAAGCGAATTTAGAGGGGGGAAAAACAATCTCCAGAATAAATTGACTGGTAAGGGAATATAAATTAGACTGAAAATGGCAGTATTATTTTCCTTAAAAATTAGAAAAATTGCCCGGCCTGGCGTGGCTCAGCGGTTGAGCGTTGACCTGGGATCAGGGCGATCGGGGTTCGATTCCCGGTCAGGGCACATGCCCGGGTTGTGGGCTCGATCAATGGCTCTCTCATCATTGATGTTTCTATCTCTCTCTCCCCCTCTCCTTTCCTCCCTCTGAAATCAATAAAGATATATTTAAAAAAAAAAAAATTAGAAAAATTTAAAAGCATTTTCCAAGTCATTTATTTCTTAGCTAAGTAATTTGGAAAAAAATAACAATGCAAGAAGTTTAAGAAATTTTGAAACAATTTTAATACTTTCAGAGGGATGAGAGGAGATACTACACAATTTTAAAAGAATAAAAGAAAGGACTCGAGGAAATTAGAAATATAACATAAGGTCAGTCTAAAAGAGTAAGTATCTGATTGACAGAGTTCCAGAAAAGGGAACAAATAAAACAAAGGGGAGATTAACACAGAATTATTTTAAAATATTTTCCCAGGACTGAAGGGTGAAACCAGGGTTTCCCTGACACGGGTAACAGAGCTTCTGAGTGGGCCTGATGAAGTCAGAGCTCCTGGGACACACATCTCCTGCTTCAGGTGGTCCATCCTTGCCCAGCGTGCTGCCGAAGCGGCATCGCGCTCTGTGTGCTGACATGACAAAGGTGGGAACCGCTATTCTAAGACAGGCGTCTCCTCATGTGTAAAATGCATAAGACATCAACCTCCTCAGATGAATGTTGTCAGAAGCATGAAATAATGCGTAAGAAGAGCTAGAAGAATAGAATCATCATAAAATCTTACCTGGATATGACAGTAAGTTTAATTTTACAAAACCCAGAGAAGATTAAAAACAAAGAGGTTGAGCTATCACACATGAAAGTAAAGAACTCACCTGACCGGAGGATGCTAACAAATTAATTGTTGTCAGAAGCATCCAGCCTCTACTGGCTTCTTCACTCTGATTGATTTCTAGGAACTGGACTATGGCCCGACTTGCAGCCTCTATAAAACCAAAGAAAAACTATTAGGTGTGTGTGGGGGGGAGAATCATATATAAAGAGGTTCTTCCTTAAAATCTGCAAAGAAATAACCATTTACTAAGCACATACCTTGTATCAGCACTATTACATGCTCTATGTAACATGTGTTAAAAAGAGTAATGTTTTAATGTTCTAAGTGCTATAGGTCTTTATACAGAAATATAAAATATAGGTCATATTATACAGAAATGTAAAAGTCAACCTATATATTTTAGGGAAAGGTGTGTCACAAACTAGTCAAAAGGCATCATGGAAGAGGTAAAATGTGAGCTAAACCTGGAAAACAAGTACAGGTATCCTCTGCTCTTCAAAGTTCACTTTAGGCCACTTGACATTTACGAAAGACCTTGCATTAGTATGTTTTTGTTAACCAAAAGAAACCAGAAAAGGATTTTTGCTTCTACAAAAATGGCGAAAAGTGAAGAGAGTGCTCAGCATGCGTTTTGCAGGGAGCCGTCCTAGAGGCGGTGCACCAGGCGCAGAGAGTGGCCCCACCAAGGCTCCTTCCCCGCGAGCTGGGCTCGGCATCTCAGCGTCGAGGACCCACAGCTTTGAACTGTGTCTGTAAGCACCTGAGCTTTAGCTCAATTTATTTTGTGCACTCATTAGTGAGATGTCTTGCGGTCTGGGAAAAGCCTAAGAGAGCTCGTAAGGATGTTATGCTCAGCGTAAAACTGGACGTAATTAAGCGTTTTGATCGAGAGGAACAAAATGCACTGTGTGTGTGTTAAACTTGCCTGTGGCCAGTATTCATATTTACATGCAGAGAAAAGGAATCTTGGACGCTAGAATCTTGGTTGTGCCAGTAGTGAAGTGGTTTCTTTTAGGTGGCATCCAGTAACGAAAAAAATGGAAATTCTGGTGCTTGAGGGGACTGATGGGTGTACAAAGCATAGTGTATATTTATCATATCATTCCTGCTTTTACTGCACGTTACTGTTATTTTAGGTTTTATGTGTGATTTGGTATGATCTGAAAGGTTACTTTTTGGGTCTGGGAATGACTAAGTTTTTCCCCCATTTAAATTAAAGGTAATTATTTCTTCGAGTTATGCCGTTTTAGCTTACAAGAGGTTTCACAGGCGAGCTCTACTTTTGGATAACAGGGAAACCTGTGTAGGTCTGTCTAGGAAGTGGGGGCGGGTGGGAAAGGAACCAAGCAATTAGGAGCACAGTAATAAAAGTATAGCTAGAGGAAAGAGCTTAACATGTACAGATCAAGACAAAGAACTGTAATAACTATGGGTTAACATTCTGGAAGAGCATACGTTGAGAATTAGATTCTAATATTAACAGTAGTGATAGAAAACTGGCACCTATTTATGATGGAAGGGGAGCTAAGGGCTGTTTTTGACTCGGGAAAGAGGGAGCAAATGTAGTTTCTTGAGCAAAGGAGGTGATGAAAGGATTACCCTAAGACTATTAACTTAGTAGTCGTGTATATGACAAACTGGGAGAGACCCATGTGGGGAACAAATTAGGAGGCTGCCTTCCTGATACACACAAGTGGTGACTTGAGCAGCTGACAGTAGGAACAGAGAAAAAGGGAAAGAGTCATTCACAGAACTGTAACGTTGCAAGAATCTTTGAAAGTAAATTTAGTTGATTATGTTTTTAGAGATAAGAGAAAATGGATAAATCCCTAACTATACACTTAATTTCACCAGCAGAAAGTTCATCAATTTTTATATGGATAAACAAGATGAATTAAAGTCGTCGGAAAACAAGTCCCGTTTACTCTAAACCAACTGGTAAGTTACTAATGTACACTTAACACTCACAAAGGTGCAGAATGTAGGATAAACAGAATTTAGATTGCCTTAGAGGGATTTTTTTCTTTCATTTAAAACAATCGAGATAAAAGTGTAAAGATTTAAATGAATACAAGACTTACATGTGGTACTGCGCTGGGCATATTTTCTCTTTATATACTTCCAGTTGAAAAAACATTTTAATAGGAAATATTTTAAAGTAGCTTATTTTTGCTGAGTTTTAACTGTGTAACAAGCACCATTTTAAGTACTTGTAGATTTAACTTATTTAATTGTTACAGAACCTGATGAGCTACTTTCTACTATTATACCCCTTATAACATATAAATTAAGGAATGGAGAGGATAAGTAATTTGCCTAGAGCACATAGCTAGTCAGTGGCAGAACTTACATTCAAGTCTAACCTGTCAGAGACAAAAGATAGTGATAAAAAAATTTACCAGCTATTTAAATATTAGAAATAGGGAAGCCAACAGAAGCCTGGCTTATTTCTAATATTTAATATCTCAAAAGTGTGGAGATTCTTATATTCATATGTTCACTGACTTAGTCTCTCGCCCCTCTCTAGAAAATAAAACACGAGGCAAGCCGCCTCCTTGCCTGTTGCTCTCTGAGGGTCCTCAGTGTGAAACACGACACTACACCAAGGGGGCGCTCGGTAAGTATCTGTTAAATGGGTGAACAAACCAACCCAGGTTGATTAAATGACGATGCACTGAGCTCAACTTCTAATGAACATTAAGAGGTTTGGATTTACTGTAACAGAGATTGCTAAAAGTTCTGAAAAGGGGAGTAATACAAAGAAAGCAATGTGTGAGGCTAAATTGTGAAGGTTCATTCGAGAGGGGAGAAAACGAATAAAAGAAGACCATCGAGAAGCCTTCATTAACAATCGTGGTCTGAGATCATTGGTAAAAGGTGCGCTGCAAATTTTTCCTGCAAGCCTGCAATGGGCCCAGCCACTAGGTACATTACACAAGCCCTCTTTCCTTGATAGGAATTAAATGCTCCTATAAGGAAGACAACTCCTTCCCAGTTAGCTAAATTTTTCAATTAAAGGGTGGCATGCTATGCTTTCATTTCTAGCCTTCCTCACAATTAGGCAACTTTGGTTTTAAATTTGTATTCTGAATTTTGTAATTCAACATCTCTAAAACACTGCCTGGACTGTTTGAGTGATTATTTCATAGTTATATCGATGTAATGAAATTCTATCTCACACAAAAAAACATTCATTAGTAAACGATCTGGTCAGTACCACCTATGATTCTCACAGAGGGGGAAAAAGATTTTGAAGAACTAAACTTACTTTAAGAAATAAAGTTATCTTCCTGGTACAGAAGCTAGAAACCTACAGATAAGACCATTTTGAGTAAATCTGAATTCCACCCATGTTATTTAACACTATTAGTGTTAAAAGAAAACTGAACAAATATGTATTTTCACCATTATTCAGTAAGTTGTCGGTTACAAACAATGATTGCTAAGATGCTTATTTTGAGAACCAAAACACCAAAAATGTACTGTTGGCTTGAAAAAGTTCCATTTACTTGATCAATAGCATTTATAGAAGTGTGTGCTTTCTTCTGTTTTGGTTGACAATGACCACTAAGGTATTCCTCAAGATAAAAAAAGACAATGCGTGCCCCAGCCAGTGTGCCCGGTGGTTAGAGCACCGGCCTGCACACCTAGGGTCACAGGTTCCATCCCCGGCCCTGGTCGGGGTGAGTGCAGGAGGCAACCAATGGATGTGTCTCTCTCACATCCACGTTTCCCTCTCTCCCTCCTTCCCTCCCTGTCTCTCTCTCTCTCTCCTTCTCTCCTTCCCTTCTATTTTCTCTAAAAATCAATGGAAAAAATATCTTTGGGTGAGGGTTAATAACAGACAAAAAGAAATGCTCTATTTGTTATTAAACAACAGTCAGTGGATTGCTGATCTGACTAAATAAGATAACACCTGAGGAAAAAACCCTGAAAAAGATAAAGCAGTATCATTATTAACGGGATCCCTTTAACAACTTCACCCACTTAAGAAGGTGAAGAAAACCTAAGTTACGTCAGGAATAATGTAAACTTATATTATTTGGCTTTGAATTATATGCTTATACAAAGAAGTGTGGATAAGAAGTGTAGTTGAATGACATGGGAGAGATCTAAACTGTCACTGACAAACTATACGTAACAAAAGTATTCACAGCCCTTTTATTTTCACCTACTGATTCCAGGATGTCACCATTCCAAACACCTCAATGGGATTTCCCACTTTTTATTTTAAATTAGTCAAGAAGCTGACTGTAAAAGTATGTAATATTTAGCAGTATCTTTAAAAATTAGGTATATTAAAAAATAATTTAAAATTAAATTTCCATAAATCAGTTTCTTAAAACTGTGAAAGAAAAACACTCCTAACTCAAAAAAATATTGCATTAGAATCTTTTAATTTTACTTATATTTAACAAATACAAATTTAAGTGATGGTTTAACTTAAGGTTATAAGAGTTAACATTAAGTACATTATCCTATATTGCAAGGTGGCAATCATTTGATTCAAGCTTTAGCTTTCACATTGCATTTCAATACATATAGTTAGACTCAAAAATACAGAAATGGAGTTAGTAGATCTCATTAGATTAAATCAGAACAGAATATACACAATTGTAAAATAAATTTAAGTTCCTAGTCTATACTGAGAGAATATAAGTGAATTAAATTAGCATTTAGAAAAATCAAAGCACAAAACTTGTTAATAAATGCAATACAACAATTTTTCCCTTGCAAAGCCCCCTTTTTTTTGCCAAGTCCATTTAAAGCATAGTAATTTTCAAACTTATGCTTCAGAATGACAATGTGAGATGTATCAATAATATTATGACACTTATTTCATTAAGGAAGAAACCAAGCCCTAAACAAGCCCTCCCATCCATCCCCTCCCCTCCAAAAAATCTTCTCTAAGTTAGTCAGAAAAACAGTATTAGAATTCATAACTTCCATGCTTCTTTTCATTTGATGATACATAACCACACCTTGGGAATAAAATTACCTGAAGGTGTTGTGGCTTTGAAATCCTTGGAAGACAGCGGGGCACAATGTTTTTCTGTTTAAAAAAAAAGGCTGGGTTGTCTAACTGGGGATTCACTACATTATACCAAGCCCATAACAAGATGCTGCACGACACCAACTGTCATCACCATCACCTGGCGGCCCCCCCACGGGGCTGCTGCCCATTTCGGGTTGCACCACTGGGATTAAGGTGGCACCTCACATGCAGCAAAGCCATTAATCATAAACTAAATATATTTTTTCACAGGTGGTAATTTTCTGCTTCAGTGATGTAAACTGATTATGTTCCCTTAGAATTAAGCAGACTGCATGTTTGAACTTAAGTAACTACACAAGATGGAAAAAATCTTAAGCTACACCTTGTAAACAATATAGCCACAAAATTATATACTTTCTCAAATTAGTTGAGAGTCACTACATATTTTTTAACAAAAGCCACACAGTCCACAACGAAGAGAGAATTACAGGAGACAGAGAACTAGAACTGTGAAGGTGCCTCATGTATTACAAATCAGTCCATGTATCCATTATGTATACTGATATTTCCTACAAGTTTCCACTTTTACTAACTCTGATAGATTTAAACGACAGAATTGCATATAAGCATGGTTCCTACTGAGATATCCATAATCCATGTCAGAGGTGATCTGGTAAAAAGACTCGGTATGTGAGTAGTGACTAGGTAACAAACAAAACAGTCAGTACTGCACACCAAATCCAGAGGAGTCCGGGAAGAGGAATCTTGCCCTGAGGTCAAACAATATAGCTATTTTTCAAAAGAATCAGAAAGGGTTCATTTCACCTGCTTTTTTGGGGGGGGAAATATGTGCATATTAATTATAACAATGACTGTCAATGATCACTTCCTGTAAACTAAAAGATTATGTGAGGTATAGAAAGTAGCCAAATTCATAGAAGCGGAAAGTAGAATGGTGACTGCCGAGGGCCGGGAGGAAAAGGAAACGGGGAGTTGCTGATTAATGGGTATAAAGTTGCAGTTATGCAGGATGAAAAAGCGCTGGGGATCTGCAGTACAACACTGGGCTTATAGCTAACTGTGCACTTAAAAATTTGTTAAGAGGATAGATATACGTCGTGTGTTTTTTACAATAAAAATCGATCAATCATTCAAAAATACTGATGGGATATGAAAGAGAAGACGATTCAGCATGTCTAGAATGTTTTACTACAAAAGATTAAAAAAATCTCCATGAAAGTATTTCTGATAACACTGACCAAAAGAAACTTCCAATGTTCAAGACTAAAAAGAAGAGAACAAGGATTCCCAAAGCCAGGGTTCCTTAAGGCAGCCTGAGGGGATACTGCAAAATTACGCTTTTCTCTCTTAAACACCAGTAAGGCTGGCTTTTCTAACACTGCTCTGCTTCTCAAAGCATAAAAAAGGGGGAGGGGGGAGAAGCCTTATGTCAAAGTCAGTAAAAATTTATCGAGCACCTAATTTACGACAAGTACTCTTCTAGGTCAGCGATTTTCAACCTGTGAGCCGCAAGAATATTTAAAACATGCAATACCTGACCACTTAGTCAGGGGCACTGACCTCTTCTCCCTTAGACTGTCAAATAAAAAAATGACAACAGCCAACACAACAGTTGTCCGGTGTGAATCAAAATTATGCCTTATTTTTTGTCAGGAAAAAATTGTAATATATTTTTTGGTGTGCTGCAGAATTTTAGTAATTAGTTTATGTGTGCCATGAAATGAAAAAGGTTGAAAATCACTGCTCTAGCTGATACAGAAGTGAAGGCAATGGAAAATAAAGTTAAGTAAATAAACAAGGTTCTTTAGATGATGACAAAGCTCTAAAGGAAGTATTTAACATGACTAAATAAAAGTACACTAACAGCTGTGGGATAGATTAGAAAACGGTCTATTTGAAATAGGGTGATTAAGAAAGGTTTCTCTTATGGAGATAAAATTTATACAAATTCAATTGAGTCTTGCTGGATTCTGAAGTTAATAAACTTCAAAAGTTTAAAGCTAAGAATACGTGGAAGTACATAATATGAAAAAGTATATCTTAAAAATAGAGGGAAGTAAGATGCCACCAGCGGAGACAGGCGGATGAAAGGACAGGGGCTCCGTGTACTGTGTATTGTATGTGTAACTTCCTGTGAGCCTCTAATTATTTCAGAATGAAAAGTTTAAAAAATGTGTACAGTTATTACTTTAAATAACAATGAGATATCTACACTTAAGGTACCTTTCATTATTTCTATTTTATTTTTTAAAATTATTTTTAGAGAGAGGAAGGGGGAGAAAGGTACGGAGAGGGAGGGAGGGGGAGAAGAAGGGAGAGAGAAACATTCATGTGAGAGAAAAACATCGGTTGGTTGCCTCCCACATGCACCCTGAAGGGCGACCCAACCAGCAGCCTGGGTATGTGCCCGACTGGGAATGGAACCCGCCACCTTCTGGTGTACAGGACAATGATGCAACCAACTGAGCCGTACTGGCCAGGGCCGTTATTTCTAAAGAATTGCCCTAGGGACATAAAATTATAAAGGGATTTAGGAAAACAAATCTCCAATACAGAAAACGGTTTTTCTACAAACAGGCAGATTAGGTGTTTTACAAAGACAGCAACAGAGAAGCGAGAAAATAAAAGTCTTGGGAATTTTTTTTCTAATCTAGGAGTATCATTCAAGAAAGAAAATGCAATGACAGCAGTCGACCTGTGACAGAGAATTCTCCTTATTTAAAATAGCTAAATAGATATAAAACACACACAAGTCTTACATTTAAGACCAACTTCTCGCTTCCACACGAGTAAATGAAACCAGGAAAGATGAAAAAGGGTGCAGGGCAATCTGGGGAGAAGGGGGAAGACGGGGCAGGAAAGTTACCATAAACTCTCTTATACCTCTCGTTGGACTTGCTTCAAGGACTGCAAATGTGATTAAAGCTGTCTCACTTTAGGATCCACACATCAATCCACATAACGTAATGCTTCTGAACACGGGACTTGGGCCTCAACCTAAAATTATTTAATGGCTATTGCTCCAAAGACTTCACAATGGGCTCCAGTTAAAGAAAAAAGGTCCAGCACAAGCATTTATCTCTGTTCTCTCCTCAAACCCCATTGCTATGGCCTCAAACATGTCTCTCCCTGACTTCATCTGTAGAAGCCCTAACTCCTAACATAATGGTATCTCGTGATGGAGCCTTTGGAAGGCAATTAGGTTTAGATGAGGTCATGAGGGTGGGCCCTCATGATGGGATTAATATCCTTGAAAGAAAAGGGGCCAGAGCTCTCTGTTCTCTCCTCCAGGTGAGGCCACGTTGGGAAGGTGCCATCTGCAAGCCAGGAAAAAAGAGCTCACCAGAAACCAATCATGCTGACACTGTAATCTTAGACTTTCAGCCTCCAGAAATGTAAAAAAAAATAAAAAAATTCTGTTGTTTAAGCCATTGGTTTGTGGTATTTTGTTATGGCAACTCGAGCAGACTAACATACCCACTAAAATGGCTGTAAAAGGATTTTAAAAAAAGCATAAACCCGTAAGGATAAAGAGAATAGGAAAAGATGAAAGCAACAACATTCTGGATACTAAAACAGCACAGAAGTTAGTGGTAACTGATTTAGTAAATTCTAGAATCTTTAAGTGCAGAAAAAGCAAATTACAATAGAACCACCAAGCTCAGGTGGCACTAGGCTCCTTTGGAAGCAGAGGTAATGTGAAACTGTACCCAGAAGGATTGGTAAAAGTACTTTGAAGAGCAGCTGGCACACAATGCAATATAGAGATCATGTATCATAGACATGTACACTTGCCACCCATTGACCAGTGTCACCCCAATAAATTTAATAATAAAAAAAGTCATTCTATACAATGTCACTGAGAATGAGTAAACAAAAAGAGCAGCTGGACCCCAGATCCCCATACAGAGTGGGCACTAGACTAGAAGGTTATTCTCTGCAAAGGTAAGAGACAGTGTTGGACTGGGGTGGGGGTGAGGGGGTGATGACACCACAGCAGGCGCAGCTATGGGCTCACAGAGACGAAGTAGAAACTCACACACCAAATGCTGAGGGTCCTTGGACCTTTCCCCTACTTGGCTTCCAACGTGTTCAGAGTCAGACATAGATGGTCTAGGTAAAGACTGGACATTCTTCTCTGGGGACTCTGTCTAGCCAGGGAAAGATGGTGAACAAAATGGCCCAGCAAGATCACCCTGGGCTGATGCCCGGAGCTGCAGGCTCCACCTACAGTAACAAAGCTACCCAGCAGCTTTCCACCCATTCTTATTCGGGAACAGATGGCTAAGGATGAGATATGTGAGGACATTCTCCAACATAAGAGACAGACAGAAACAAATGAACAAAAACGGGCCACCTTAAAGAAATAGGCTGTGTAGGGAGCTGACAATGTGAAAGGAAAAGCAAAAACAAAAACAAAACCTCAGAGAGCTAAGAGAAGAGAATCCCTAAGAAAAAAGAAAAAAGCTAATAAAAAAGAAAAAAGCTCTTAGAAATTAAAATTAGAATGTCACAAATAAAAAAACTCCAGGGACAGGATGGATGGTAAAACTGAAGAGCTCTCTTAGCAAGCAGAGTCAAAAAACAAAGTCAGAGACAAAGATAAGAAAATGAAAGAGAGAGAGAGAGGGTCTTACATCTGACTAGAAAGAGAAAATAGGGGCAAAGATGTTATTACATAAACAATCCATGAAACTTTCCCCAAAATAACGGATATGAATTCTCAGGTTAATAAGGCCCAACGAGTACTCAGCATGGTATCATAAAATTTTAGAACAGAAAGGCTAAAGAAGAAAAAAAAATAGGGCACAGAAAAAGAATCTAGAAAGATTCAGATTTCTCAATAGAAGTATAGGAATCTAGAATATGATGAAGAAATGATTTTTAAATTCTGAGGGGGAAAAAATGATTTCCAACCGAGAACCTGGCGCCTACTGCAAGGAGAATATAATATAAGCTGCAAGACGTTCCAAATAGGACCCTGAGAGCTCAGCCCGGGCGGCCTGGAGAAGGGCCTAGATAAGACCCCCATCACTCACCATGTCCCCAGAGGTGCTGCACCCAGACTCAACTTACCAGGATATGGGTATCTTTCCTCTTTCTGGTAGGAGGACCTGAAACTTCCCCTGGCCCCAAAGTCTTCTGGGGCTAAACAGCTAGTATTCTCAAACAGTCCTATAAACATTAAGCAAGTACTCAAAGAGCCTGGATCACAAACAGTCTGTGTTTCTTCACTGATAAGACTACATTCGTGTTTGTACTTTGGGATTGGGGGAGGAGGAGGTCTCCCAAGCACACTTTTCTGTGAGATAATGAGAATGGTGGACTGTGCCTTCTTCCTGTTGACCCCTGGTTTCGTGTTTCACCTTTCTGCAATAAAGCCATGCTATGTGACGTGATGGGACAGGTTCCAAGCCCTGGTACCTGAAAAAACATTGTCAGCCTACAGCCATCACCTTCCTTAATGAAAAGAAAGCATGGAATTTCTTTAAAAAAAAAAAAAAAAAAAGAAACTAAAAAAAACACTAAAAAACCTTAAAAAAAAACCCAAACCCAAAATAGTTCCCCTGCATCCTTTCTCAGGAAGCTGCTGTAAAAGACTCTTTACCAGTTAGTTTGAGGAAAAAGATGACATGAGATTCAGGAAACAGAGGGTCTCACAGAAGGGGAAAGGATTCTCAGGATGGCATGAATGGAGAGGTAACAATGACAGCTGTGCAGCTGGCTAGAGAGCACCTACTAGAGACTAAAGCAGGCCAGAAGTTTCTGGAAAAGCTCATTGCAAGAAGACAAAAATGACAGAATATCTGATGTCTTCACTCATATCGAGAGAAGATTCAGAAAAACTGGAATAGGAGATGAATGTGTAATAAAAATGTAGAAAACTAGTAAAAAAATAGGCAATTATTAACTCTGATGGAGGCGGGGAAGAAGTTTTCAAGAAAAGAAAAGTAATCATAGCATACCACATGGCTCATCTTAGAATAGTGTTTTCATAGTTACAATAACGAATCCTGACCTAGTCAGAATTATGATAGAGCGATACTGGAGGGGTATAGGGAAGACCTGTGGGATAGTGGTAGTAAGCTTAAGAGAATAAAAGTCCAATTCTCCTGTGAAAGGTCAGAAGACAGGATCTAAATGTGAAAAATCAAGGGCACATACTGGGGATGCTATTTAGAGACACAGAGGTAAATACCAAAAAAAAAAGTTAACAGTGTTCAAAAATGATTGCCTCTCAGGGGTGAGAAATGGAGATGAACCAGTACAATGAAAGAAGGTGCTGTTTTTAATAGACCTTTTTAAACTATTTGACCCTAATATAACTATGTGCGTATATGAATTTTAATAAAAATAAAAAACAAAATTAAAAAAAAAAATTTATGACAAAGGCATTACTGTTGCTACCAAAAAAATAATTTTTTTTTTAACATATCTTTATTGATTTCAAAGAGAGGAAAGGAGGGGGAGAGAGATAGAAACATCAATGATGAGAGAGTCATTGATCGGCTGCAGCCCACAACCCGGGCATGTGCCCTGACAGGGAATGGAATCCCGATCTCCTGGATCCTAGGTCGACACTCAACCACTGAGCCACGCCTGACCAGGCGAAAAAAATAATTTGATGGGCTGAAAAGATAAGTGATTTCTCTGCAGACACATTAAAAGAGAACTTAAAAAATCAATTCCTCAGTTTAATGCTTCAGTAAGAAAGCTGTCACTCAACCAACCATCAAAAAACAAAAATAACAAAATAAAACAAAATTAAGATAAAATCCCTCAAACATATTGCTAATTTAGAAAAATAACTAATGGTAACTAAAATTAAGAAAGCTTACTTAAATCTTAAGTAAAAAGAAAGATACTTTATAAAGTTTAAAATTACCTAATTATGGAAAGAATAGTATTCAAGTGGCATTCATAAAAGGCCTAGTGTATGTTAAGCATTGTAGTAAAGATTGTAGGTTATATAAAGACCCCTAGAGAGTTTGGGGAAACAAGAAACATTGCATCGAAAAGGTGTGACTTAATCTAAGCTGGGAAGATTCAGACCTACTAAGATGGAGAAGATTCTCCTTACTGGGTAAAGCATCATAAGATAATCGAAATAACAGCACAGACATGTCTGGGACTCCAAGCAACTCCATTTGGTTGAAATATAGAAAAGGAAATGAGAAATAAAAAAGTGGAGGCTAAAAAGAAAAAATACATATGGCCAGATTCTGGATTTGCCTTAAGTGTCATGCTAAGAATTTGGAAATTGTTCAGAAGAAAACAGTGTATTGTTGAAAGCGTTGGGGAGTGGTGGTATCAGTCCAAGGAAAGGAGCCTTGAGAGAACTATCTGAAATCAAGAGAAGAATGTGACTATAAGAATGTGAATAGGACAGGTAATTGAAATCCCAGTGCTGCAATCAGGTCAATTTTCTATTTAATTTTAACAGCACTTTTACCAAACAGTCCATCAAATGAATCAGGTTTTGCTGGTTTCTGTAATAATACCTGTAGATTTGTTTGATGCTCTCCTTCGAATTTCTGTCACCATCAGTCGTGAGACTTGTGTTGTGAACTGCAGGAGATCAGAAAATTTTTCTGTCATTGTATTTGGCGGAGCATTTCCAAAAACCTGTGGATGAGGAGGGAAAAAAACCCAAAATTTTAATGAAGCATTGTCAATTTTTTTCTTTTATTCTGTGCATTTCAAAGTGTGGTATGACTTGAAAATCAAGTAAAAAAAAAGTATGCTTAAACAGTTTCTTTGGATCTGAATAATATGTTTAAAAATACAACTCTTTTAATAAATCACGTCTAGCCACATTTCCTTATACATATTCATTTGTTGAATGATTAAGTAAATGAAATTTAAAAGCCATAGACTAGCTATCTATAGAATTTGAATCAGTCTAGTTTAGAAGCTTTAGAAAATAAAATGTTACTCTGAAGAAATCTAAATTAAGAATTTAGAAAAAAGTGGTAAGGTTCTTCGATGGTTCACAGATAACATCAGATGGTGAAAAGCAGAGATGTCTCTACTATTGCCATGTTCTAGGCTGAATATAGAATTCACTGACCTCATCTTATATCTCAGAATTTCTTTCTTTTTTTAAAAAATTTATTTTTACTGTTGAAAGTATTATAGATATCCCCTCCACCCCACATCCCCCGCACCAGGCCTTCACCACACTATTGTCTGTGTCCATGGGTTATGCATATCTGCATATGAATTCTTTGACTAATCTCTCCCCACCCACTTCCCCACCCCCACCTTCCCTCTGAGATTCACCAGTCTGTTCCATGCTTCTATGTCTCTGGATCTGTTTTGTTCCTCAGTCTATTTTGTTTATTGGAGTCAACATATGAGTGAGATCATGTAAAACTAAATCAGGAAGAATCAGAAAACCTGAATAGGCCAATAACAACTGACAGAATCGAGGCAGTAATAAAAAAATAACTCCCAGCAAAGAAAAGCCATGGTCCAGACTGATTCACAGGGGCACTTTCTAATTCTTTAAGTTGTAGGGTTAGATAGTTTATTAAAAATTTTTCTTGCTTTTTGAGGTAGGCCTGTAGTGCTATGAACTTCCCTCTTAGGGCTGCTTTTGCTGTGTCCCATAGATTTTGGGTTGTTGTGTAATCATTTTCATCTGTTTCCAGGAAGTTTTTGATTTCTTACTTGATCTTACTGGTAACCTATTCATTGTCCTTATCTCAGAATTTCTAAATCTAACCGTTAGTACTAATTCCCAAAACAAGACTGTTAGGAAAAAGACTAGAATAAAGGGAATGAATGAGAGGGTCATAAATCTTCCTCATCTAAATATGTCCACATCGTCCCAGCTTGGATTAAGTCACACCTTTTTGGGTATTTTTTTACATTTATCTTTATTGTTGAAAGTATTACAGATGTCCCCTTTTTTCCCTCTCAATGATCCCCTCCACCCCACATCCTTTTTGATGGACTATTTCTTGTTTCCCATATTCAAAGGAAAAAACACACACCTTTCTCTTCTGAACTACTTTCTGTTTCTCAACTCTATGAGTGGTATTTGGGTCATGAAATACACTTTTTTTGTTTTTTTACAAAAATCTAAGACAAATGAAGTTTAGAATAAATAATTTTTAAAGGTAAACTAGTATGAGTTCAGCAAAGAGAATAAGAAAATGAAACCTGGGTGGACTGTCATAGGAAAAGAAATGGTATTACAACAGCTATATAACTGGATGTATCCTAAAACACTGTTTCAACAAATGTTCTTTATAACTAAAAGGAAATTGTGTCTTCTAAAAGTAGGATAGCTCTCTATTACAATACCAAATACACAGTGTTTTGCATTCTTACCTGTTCATATGTTACTACAAAGGAAGGAAACCTATCTCACTCATCTTTGTATGCCCTATCAAGCCAGCACCCTGCCTTTTTCAGGGATGTCCCCTAAATAAATACTGTTGTTCATTTTTATGCTTCCTGCCCCCACAACCAAGTTCTAGAGAATGTATAGGTGGCATTAAAGGACACAGACCATAACATGAGAAGATAAACTAAAAAAGTAAGAAAAAATAAAACAAAAACAAGCAAATAAAAGACCAACACTAAGGAATGGACTAGGAAAACATTAAATAAAAATCTAAGACAAAAGACCTCTATATTTGCCATGTTTTAGTCATGAATTTGGCTTAAATATACAAAAGAGAAAACCTAGTCAATTATTTGGTTCACAATGCCCTTAGGAAAGAAAAATATGTATTTAAGAAATTATCTCTATTCTACATTATATGAAATTTTTCTTCCAAGGAGCCTAATAAAAGGGTATAGCTTATAATGTAATATCCTTGCAACAGGAATGTTTTTTACTTCTTACAATAGATACTTTGTTTCTTATAACCTCCCTCAAATTGAGCTGAAAGTACCAAAAAAAACCCCCCCAAATCCCATAATTCAATTCTACAGGGTATACGTTTGTCCAAGTATGTAAGTCTGTCCACTAACTTGACACAGAAGTAATTGAAAATTATCTCAAGGAAACAAATATTCAGTACTTTTCAAGATCTCAATAACTTGTTTTTCTTCCAAGATTTTGATAAGTGGTGTATGTTTACAGTTAACCTGTGCATTACTTGTTAAATAAGACGCATATTCTTTAACAAACAAATTGCAGATACATTAGAAATTGAGAAGCCAAACAATGACACACACTTGAATAGCCATTTTATCTCCACTCAGAGAAGAGTATGTAGCTGCTTAATGAAGGCGTTTCAAAAACAATTGTATATTTTGCTCATGTGCCTAGCAGTATTCAAATACTTGACATGTAATTGCATTTAAATCTCATAAAATCTTATTCAGTATGCCCATTTCACAGATTTTTTTTAAAAAGTAAGGGTTAGAGAAGTTAAACAAGCTAAGCCAGGAAGTGGCGGAGCCAGAATTTAAAACTAGTTCTGTCTGATTCTAAGCCATGCTCTTAATCCCTCAGCACTATATTGTCTCAGTTAAACTTTGCATGAACTCTATCACTGGAACTTTGCAGTGTTCACCTTAAGAGGAGAAGAGCATGGTTTGCCTCATTTTTACAAGGGTCATTTTTAATATGCATCTAAATAAATTTCAGAAAATTTTCTGGTCGGTAGCTCAACTAAACATTTCTGACATACTCAGGGAGAACAGATCAATGGTGTTACCTAATGGCATGCACAAGGTGGAGGCGCAGCATGTATTTGCTACAGAATGAAGCTATTCAACACAAATTTATTAAACATAACTAATAGAAGTAGGATGGAGTTTGGGCAGTTTTCTAAAATGGTGTCTTTTGTTTCCTAAATACAGTATATGTCATATCTAAAATTAAGTTACACAGTATGACCAATAAATAATTGCAATATAAAACAGATTTTAAAAATTAACAATGAAGAGATGTAGTTGTGTTATTTTATCTTGTGAATGACCTAAGATTTCTTATCAATTAATATAAATAATTAGGGAAACATTTATCTTATACTCTTCTTATTTCTAAGAAGGGCCACCAACTTAAGGGAAAAGAAAACTGCTTCCCTCAGTTCCTTTCTCTCCTTCCTCTCCTTTTGGAACATGCCTGCCTCATGAGAACATGCACTCTCATCTGCTCTGGGTGTGGCCTGCAAATGTCCAGTTCTAGCCACTGGGTAGGTAAAAATAACTATTTCGGGGTTAATTTAGTCCTTTGTTGCACAGACCTATTCTCCAATATCAACTGTACTGGTATTATGTAATAATTAATAAAGCTGTATATATGTAAATAGTTTACCTTCTGAGTCCTGATCTGGCTCTCATTTGGTTCTAAACCTGAGTATCCTTCCTCTAAAGCCAAATATTTAAAAAGTAAAGGCCACTTGTAAGGGATAAAGAAAAAGACAGTGTTTTCAACTTAGGTACTTCTCAAATATAAATCAGAAGTAAGTTCAAAAACTAGGGAAGTTTCTAAAAGAACATCTAGTTAGCAAAGATTATATTTTTAAAAACACAGTAACGTATAACGTCTACCAAGGTAATTAACCATGACAGTAAATTTTTAGATGACCAAAATGCTATTTTTTAAAAATAAGTTTAAACCAAGTATTTTCTCTGTAAGCTTTTGTTCCTGGGAATAAAGGTTAATTATTTTTAAGAATGCTGCATAAATATTATTCAGCTGTTCTCAGACTCCACATAATCTTTTGGTGTGAGAGAATCAGTGAGAGGGAAGGCAGCAGCAGTCTCCTTGCAGGACTGTGATGAAGATCGCAGGAGGCAGCTGAAGAACCCAGCATGAAAGCTGGCCCAGAAAAAAGGCTCAACACATGTCATTTCTCAACCTGTGTCTCATAAAGGCAAAAATCACACACTGAAATAACACCATTGAGCACACTTTAAAAATAATTCTGGAGATAGCTTCCCATATCTAATAGTAATATGGTATATTTGCTATTTAGCATGAATCAAGCAAAGTCTCAAAAGTGAACAGTACAATTCCTTTTCAGCAATCATGGTTAAGAGCTCTACAGACATAATGAGCTATTCATCTATCAAAGCTCTTTCTTACTAGTAGAGAATGTTCATGTATAAAAATGGTCAAACATTAAATAAATATTGTTATATATTGCAAAATGTGGTGGATGTGATGGCTTATTTAAGGACACTCTTAGGTTAATGATAATCCAATGAATATTTTATATATATATGTGTGTATATATATACACACACTTTTAATTTTTGTAATTGGTCACTGTAGTACAAAAATAGCTTCCTCTCTTTTCATTAGTTAAGAGATGACTAAACCTTTGATATTTAAATCACATTATATTAGAGATGTAAGGCAATGCCTATATATGTGCTTTTAATCAGCCAATTAAAAACTTCTTTCTTGAGAGAATCTAATAGTTAATGAGATTTATAACTAAGATTAATGAGAAGATAACTAAGTCAAGCAGTCTAAGCAAGAGAATAATCACTAAAGCACCTCAAATCTACTCTTTAGAAAACAAGTATCTGTATAATTATTCTATCCTAATACTTGAGTGACTGTAGAAACCTAACCGATGAAACACATGGGATATGTATATAGGACATTACTTATTAATTTATGTTAATACAAAAAACTACAATTGGCCTAACCATTCTCAACTTATCACCTTTGTAAACGTTCACAAGTCTGAGAAGGAAATGACCTTAAACTGTTTTCTTTTGTTTATGTAGCCAACAGTACATAACTAAACAAAACAAGCAAACAAAAAACTTCCCAGAACTGGTTCCAACAAAAATGAATGACTTGTGACCTCAACAGGGTTTGAAAAAATGGTTTGTCCACAATCAGTTCTCTCTCCCATTTTCAAAACAGCTATTTTAATTATTTCCCCACCCCTCCTCATGTTCCTACTCTGTATCTCCTCCCTCCATGATTCTTATCTTTCTTATATCTCATTAGATAAAAAAATGAACATCCTCTAAATGTATTAGTGTTTCTGTCCTCAAGTCCTATTCCATCCTGGCTAACCCCGAAGGTGAGATGTGAACTAGTCTCTCTGTTACTATGCTCCTTCCTGCCCTTCTGCCTTACCAGCTCAGCAAAATCTCAATCCCAAAAAATAATATATCTATCTGCCTTCTCTAACTTCTACACACAGGCTGCTGAGCACCTGGCAAGAAAAAAAAATCACATACCTACCTGGATAGGACCAGTACAAATTTATTATATCCAACTTTCACTGGGCCTTCAATACTCTTCTATGGTTCCTTTCCCACTATTTCTCTCATTCTCTTTCACTAATATTCCAAACCATCACAAGGTCCTGAAGTCCCTTAGTCAACCTACTTCCTCAAGACTATTAACAGACTACACTTCTGTTGACAACTACAGGAAACTGAGGTCATTAAGCAAGACTTTATTCAACTTCCCACTCCCTTAACTACAAATCCATATTCATACCCAACAAAATACATATGCTTTCCCACAGGATGAGTTCTCTTTTTCCAGCTATAGGCTCAACCACCAATCTGTAAAATGGCTCCATGCTCTCCTCCCTCAATCATTTTCAATCTCTCTTGACAATTTCCAAACTTTCCCCTCTGCTGGTTTCTTACCTTCTCTTTATGAGCATGCCTGCATCTTTCCCATCCTTAAAAACAAAGCAGAACACTAGAAACATACAATCAAACACCCCTTTATTGGCAAATCCACCTGCACCAATCTCTTCTGTTCTCTTTTCTTTCAAATTTCTGCAAGCCAAGTGTATACTTACTGTCTCTTCTCATCTCCCATTCACTCAACTCACTGCTTTCTGGCTCCATCATCCTAGAAACTTCCAAACTGGCAAATCTCAAAAACATTCTTCAGGCCTCACATTACTGAGTCTCGACTGTACATGACAGCCTTGGCTGATCTCCTTGCAACTTCGACCTCACATTCTATAACCCCCCTCTCCTGATTCTTTCCATACTGCCAGGGACCAGCTCCTGTTCTGTATCCTTTATGGGTGCCCCTTCTTTCTCTAAACATTCATATTCTCCATGGCTCATCCTTAGCCTACTGCTCTTCTCACTTGGCAGTATGAACCGTGAGTGATCCTTCCTGTCCCCTTCCAGGGTTTCAATAGCCACATCTTTGCCAATGAGTCCCAAAAATATGTGTCCAGCCAAATCCCTTCTAATGGCCTATTAAATACCCCTACCTGGGAAGCTCCAACCATTCAGACCCAAAGCCCCAAACTGAATCTTTCCCCTCAACCTTTCTTTCTCAGCTATTGGGAAAACATCCACCCAGTTTCCCAAATTAGAAACCTGGGAGGAAGCCTTGCCTTGGCCCCTTCTACTCTCTTATTCTATTGCTTACAATACTGCGTTGGCTCTGCACACCTCCAGGAAATGTATTAGTTCTTAATAAAAGCCTTAGCTCATGATATGCCTCCTATCAATCTTAACAGTCTTATTTTTTGCCCCTCTTTGACATAAAATCAACTCCTTGGACTGCTTATAGACATTGGCATATATTAAAATGTTTGCTGCCTTTTACCTTGACTCATACTTTACCTTCTTACTTTAATTACCTTCTTGGTTAATTTAGTCCAGTTAATTCGAATCTGCTCATCTTTTAAAGCTCAAGAACCACATCACACTCTTGAGGGAGACTTCCCTTCCCTGACTCCCTGTCAGAGAACTCGCTTTCCAAGGAGCAATGTTTTCCTCCTGCGTCTCTAACACCACCTTTCTCTGTTGTTGTGCTCTCCATTTCCGCTGATCTCTTCTCCAACAGAATTATATGCTTAATTTCCTCATTACACTTTAGCTTCACAAGATTAAACTATTTTATCTCAGAAACTCCGATGCCAGTTACAGTGTATGGCCCAATGTTTACATATTTGACACAAATAAGTACCAATGTGCACACAACTCTCGCCACACAGCTGAAGACTAATATGAAAAAAAACAATATATACAAAGAAAAAAGTAACTTGGAAAAAATAACAATGCAAGAAATTTAAGAAATTTTGGGGGAAAAATTAGTATTTTCAGAAGGATGAGAGGAGATACTGCACAATTTTAAAAGAATAAAAGGTCTCGAGGAAATTAAAAATATAACATAAGGTTAATCTAAAAGAATTAGTATCTGACTGACAGAGTTCCAGAAAAGGGAATATATAAAACAAAGGGGAGATTAACATAGAAATATTTCAAAATATTCCCCTGGGATCGAAGGGTACAAATTTTCAGATTAAGAAGGGTTGTCATGAAGACTCAGTAAAATTTTAAAATAATGAGAAAAAGAACAGCCTAGAAAATTTCAGGCAGAAACACTAACAGACACAGAGAATAAACAATACCGAGGCCAAGGGAGGCCAGAAGGGAGATAGTGAGTCAGAGACAGGGGTAAAGAGAAGGCAGAACCAGGGACAGAGGGATATCTGAGGGCAGGGAGAGAGAAGGGACTATAAAGGGACAAGACAGACAGAGATGGGAGAGGCCCGGGACTGAGAGGGAGAGAGTGACCTGTGGGGAAGAGACAGGAGAGGACAGATGGTAGGGGGAGCAAAGGGCAGAGGTGGGGCAGAAAGATGAAGGCACAGACAGACAGAGAGACGAGCAGAGACGGGGTGAAGAGACTGACCCAGGAAGGGAAGGAGAGAGACAGGAGGAGAAGGGCAGAGACAGGGCAAGAGAGGGAAAGACAGGGGGACAGACAGGGGAAGGGAAAGCCGGGGGGAGAGTAAGGTAGAAAGACAGACGGGGGAGAGAAACAGACATGCAGAGAAGGACAGAACAGGGGGCAGTTACAGGAGGGAGTCTGGGGAAACAAGCCCTACGAGAGCGAGGAAGTGCCGGTGGCACAGTGAGGCCCACCTGGGAGCGCTATCCACCCTGTGACCGGTACAGTCCAGCGCCGAGTGCGGTTCAAACGGGCGCTAGGCTGTGCGGAAAGGGTAAGGAGGGCCCGGCGGACTAGCAAGTGGATGGACGCTCGTTACAGTTTGGAGGGATGAGAAATGTTAAAAAAGCTAATTTTAATATTCCTCAGGAGGAAGTCAATTAAGACAGAATAATCAAGAAACAAGCAGTAAAAGTATGTTATTTAAAAGCTGAAAGAGCTAAAAGTGGCGGCAGCAATTAGCAGTGGAGAGCAATAGGGTGCCAATTAGCCCGTGGAACTACTTGACTATTTAAACTATGTACTTGTATAGCTTTGGTTAAAAACTTAAAAATTATTTTTAAAATCCCACCAACGTTGCTACATGTAATCGACTTGATAAAATACAATAAAACAGTAACACTATTTAGAGTCTCTAGGGCCTAGAACTATCCTCTTTCCATCTCTGATAGAAAACCTGCCAACAATAAAGAAAACAGAGATGATTCTTTAAATGCATACAAAGCACTTGGGCAATTGCACCATTTGGTGTGATAAACCATCACTTCAAAAAATAATGGAAATAACAAACAATAACTTACAATCTACCCCTCCTCCAAATTCCATTATTGGAACCTTTTCCAAAATGCTCACAGCCTGCCTTTTATTTGTTAGAACTGAGTAGAGTTCATTTGACCAGGTCTCACATCAAGTCACACTATTTTACAGCAAACTGAAAGGAAGGAATGAAAACATCAAGCTTCATAAAAACTAACTCATTCTGTCACTTTTCCTACCTGCGGCTTATTACAACCTTAAGGTTCGGGGAGTGCCACCCAGCCCTGGAAGGCACGTGCTTGGCACCCTGGACTCACCCTGTTAAACACTGGCAGCATCATGTACAGCTTCTCCTCTTGTTCCTTCTGAGTCATGTGCCGAGGAGGATGGCACAGCTCAGTGAAGAGCCGGCGGAGGTGCATCAGTCCTAGAGCGTTGTCTTGCGGGCTGCACTCCTCCTGCCTCGGCCGCCCCATGATCCGCTTCACCATGTTCATCTTGGCGGGTTGGTGATAGACACTTGTGATCCTGCAGGAAGACAGTCACCAGGAACAGTCAAAATGCCACTGTCTTGATCAGGTCAAGCATGCTTGAAGAGCTTATAACAGGTCTGAAAAACAGAAAATTCTGACTAAAATACCTTTTCTACTTCTTTAAAAAGAAAATGTACAAAGGCAAAGCTAATTTTGATACATCTCCCTAAATGACAAATTATAATTATGGCGCTCAACTATCCTACTAGCTTTGACACAATTGTATAAAATGTAAACCATTACACGGAAGCTATTAACTGGACAAGTAATAAATTTTACAATTAAGTTATTCATATCAAGTTCCACAGATCAAGGGATCACAAATCTTACTATTAATATGTTGCTGAATAGCTAAGCACATATAAAAGAATGAAAGAACACAAAGTTCACCCTTACCTCAAAGCATCCAAAAAACAACAACAACAAAAACCTACAAAGTTTTCTACTTTTTTTTTTCCCTAGATGAAGGATTACACTTTGGTATCTGCTAAAGAGTTTACTTTATGTAATAGTTTGAAAATATGCAAATTAAAGAAAATGATACCCCAATGTATTTTACAAATCATAAGATGACTGAAAATTACATAACTGAAGACCACTTTTTCAAATTGTAGTTTGAAACTCTTTGGTAGGACATGTTAATTCATACAGTAGGTCATGATGAATATTTAAAAAATGAAATAAAGGATATTGGAATACAAATAGTAAGGGTAATTATTATTTCATGAAACTTATTTTAGGTAAGGGGGTATTTGTGTGTACTGCATCATAATGTAAAATGTATCCCTGGCTAGAGCTGCAGTTAAGAAATAAATAAACCGACCACTGGGTTAGAATATATAGCAGAATCAATAATGCTAAGCTTTCAGAAACCATCAACAGCCCCTTTCAACCACCACTCACTGTGCTAGCAAATAACTAATTTCAGACACAAAAACAGGATATCTCATAAAAGGAATCAGGAAGGCTGGGAGGACACTCTGGATATACAGAATCTGGGAGAAAAGCAATTTGCTTTTTAATTTGTGGAAAAGAAGGAATAACCCGAAGATTAATTTGTAACTTTACTACATAACCACATAAGCCAGTATGCCATGTCTTTAAAAAAATGACAGACTACTACAAGGCTAGGGCTTTATTTACTAAACATGTGTCTATTGATTTTTTAAAACTATAAGAAGGACTAGCATCTTAAATGTGTATCCTCAGGAATTTTGATGAATCTGTATTTGGTTACAGGCATGTGATGTGACTCACCACAGGTGAGCAGCAGAATGGTACTCTGCTTAGAGCTCTGCCAGTGGCTTGTCTGTGCTGAGCCACCACTGTGCAGAGAACACTTAATATACTCTAAGGCAGGGGTGGGGAACGCAGGCCAGGTATATGGCCCGTGAAATCATTTGGTCTGTCTCTGCCAAGGCAACCACACAGGTGGGGCTCAAAATTCAACAAATCTAGGAGTTTTCATAGCTAATTTTTAAGTTGATAATTTTGTATGGCCCGTGAATGATGTTATAAATATCCAAATGGCACTTGGCAGAAAAAAGGTTCCCACCCTGACCCTAAGGGGTCCAGTCACAAGGAAGAATGCTTAGACACACAGGCAAAGGCCAAGGGGAAGCTCTGAACTACACATGACGTACAAGTTAGTCCAGTTCAAAGCTGTTCTTGGAAAATAGGCAAGCCCTCCAAATGTAAATAAAAGGATTTCAAAAATATATTCAAATAGCCTACTATGTGCTGATAGGTGCAGTCCTAAAAATCCCCAGAACAAAAATAAAAATTGAAATGAATCACCAATGTTTGTACATTAACATTTTAGATTATGCATAGCTCTGCGCATTTTCCTCAGCCTGCAGCTAGAGTTCATAATCTGGAGTCTGTGGTTAGGAATTAGGGGACTCAAGATCCTCCAATAGTTCAAAATAATTTTTTAAGAGATCTCCAGCTTTCAGAGGGGTCTATGTCATTTAAAAAAAAAAAAAAGTCATGCATCACTCTGCATCTAGAGAACTTCAAAGCACTTTCAGGCACCTCCTTTGCTACTCATTCCAACTTAGACAAGTGGGCCGAAGACAGGATTAATTCTGCTTTTAAGTGAGGCCCAAGACAAGAACAACTTGCTCAAAATTTCACAATGAAAGGGAATTAATTGTATGGGAATCCAGACCTTTACCTCTTGGCCAAATGACCTTCCCCAGTTTACTCATATTTATATACTTACTTTAAATTACAGAATTCTTAGACACTGTGACTCTAGTATACTCATTATTTAGCACCAAGTAGCAATCAGAATGTGAAAGAAGTTTTTGATTTTTCAGAATATGCACTAAAGTAATCAACTTTAATCTCGGCGAAAAACCACACATGATTACAATAACATTAACTACTATGTGTAATTGAGCTATTGCACCATCAATATCAGGTGCAAAAGGATAGATATCAATCAGCTAAATGGGTTTACAGGTATTTCTCAATTACTCAGAAAATCTCAGGGATAGAAAAGGATTCCTCCCCTTCTTCTTATTGACCAAGAAACACTTAGGCATACCAGCTGCTGAATCATTGATTTGTCTGGGCTTTGATGTTTATATGCAAAGTAATATATTCAGACCAAGAACTACCATGTTTAAAATACTCTTCAGGAGAGAAAGACCAGAAAAAGAAAAAAAAAAGTCACTTTTCAGTCAAAGCGGTACTAACATAGCCATATAAGATCAGTAAATTCAGGGGAAAGGCTAATCATAATGCCCTTGAACCTTGGGTTTCCCTCCTCTGTAAAATCTTTTTACCTTTATGTAATGCTACATAAAATAATAATTTCTATAAGGCGCCCAGCACATTAGTTGCATTCAATAATTATTAAATTTCCTTTCTTCCTTCAGCTAGATCACAAAACATTTAATTCTTTTCATTTACATTTTCAGTTAGTATTTAAGCAAGTAAGAGAAAGGAAACTGTGTAATCCCTTATGGTAAGTACTATGTTTTAGAGACTTATAAAATGATAAAAAAAAATTTAAGGGAAAATTTATTTCTTAGTTGGATGCTCAATAAGAGGTTTCTAAAGCAATATAGAAGAGATATGCAAAATATAATATTGGGGACAAGTAGAATGATTATTTTAGGGGTATTATTATTAGGGGTTTTCAAAATATTTGTAAAGATTATTGTGTATAAGTACTCTATTTTGTTTCGCAAGAGAACAGCGTCTGCACTGCCAACAGGGGGTTATTTAAATAGGAATGAGATAATTACTGCAATGAGCCCAGGCAGTATTTCTTACTCTAATCTCTTGTGTTAATGCTTGAAAATCCCAGACACTTTAACTACAACCACCCAAAATCCTTTAAACAGTTCACCATTATTTAAATTACATAAAATATAAAATAAGTAAATAGTCTAAATTTAAAAATATACTTGTCAAGTAACTAGCTGCCTTTGAGTAGCTTGGCTAAAGGCTTAATTTTCTAAGTAATTCCTTAATTCCATGACAAAAGAAATAAATAGCTCACATGGCTAAGGGGAATCCTATACTTTCATCAAAGAGTTATTAAGTAATTGCTCAGGTTTTTAATTTTTTCTTAAATGTCAGGGTGGATTTAAAAATGTCCACACTCTATATGATGTCTACAAGAAAGCCACTTTAAATATAAATAATAATCATGAGTAATAAATATAAGTAATCAGAGAGGCTAAAAATAAAAGAGGTGGAGAAAGATATACCACGATAAGTCCAATCAAAAGAAAGTTGAGTAGCTATATTAATATTAGACACATCGTCTTTAAAACAAGAAAAAACACCCGGGATAAGGAGAGTATTACATACTGACGGCGGGGCCAATTCTCCAAGAAGACATAACAATGCTCAACGTGTATAAGCCTAACAAGAGTAGCAACCTATGTGAGGCCAAAACTGACACAGAACTGAAGGCAGAAAAAGACAAATCCACGATTAGCTGGAAACTTCAGCAGCCCTCATACGATAATTGACAGGTCAATTGTGCAGGAAATCAACACAGATAACGTTTACTGAACATTACTATCAATCAACTAAATCTATGGTTGATACTTATGGAACATGCCACCCAAAGACAGAATACATATTCTTTTCAAACTCGCAGGGAACTTTCACCAAGACAGATCACGTCCAGGGCCATTAACACACCTAATGAACTCAAAAGAACAAAAACCGTACAAAGTACGCTCTTAGATCACAATGGAATTAAATAGGGAATCAGTAACAAAAGAGAGCTGGAAAAGCCCCAAATATTTGGAAACTAAACAACACACATCTAAAGAACACGTGAGTCAAAGAGGTGTCAAGAGAAATTTAAAAATATTTCGAAGTGAATGAAAACACAACTTAGCAAAATGTGTAAAATGCAGTGAAAGGTGTTCTTAGAGGGAAATGTGCAGCACTAAACGCATATATTACAAAAGAAGATCTAAAACTAACCTAAATTAATACCTTAGGAAAAAGAGAAATGAGAGGAAGTCAAGCATAAAGAAAGTGGAAGGAAAGACATAATAACAAACGGGGGCAACAAATCCATGATGAAAACACAAAAACAACAGAAAAATCAAGAAAACCAAAACCTGGTTCTTTGACACGCCGGATAATATTAGTCTGAGTCTCACTAGCATATGACTGGCTTTCTTGTCTTGAATGCATTTTCCCTACAGTTCCTCAGTTTTCTTCTGAAAAACAAAGCAGATATGATGCCACTTCTCTAATATAAAACCTCTGTTGATTCCCTGTTGCTTAAGAATAAACTGAAGCACCTTAATCTAACATCTAAGTTCTTGCACACTCTGGCCGCATTTATATTTATTTATATTTCCAGCCTCCTCTCTCACTAAGCCATCTGTCTCAGGAAATTCGGCTACAGTGAAACTATCTCCCGGCCTGTTGGAGTCTTTAGCCTTCTGCGTACTTGTTGTGCGTTCTTTCTGCAAAGGATGCCCTTCCCTTCGCTTTTCCTAGTGGCTACGCTCTCAGGTGGCCTCAGAGAAGTCTTTCCCAAACCTCCAGTGGGCAGGTTGTTGTTCTATCTGTTACCCCACAGTACAGTACTTTAGTTACAGTCTCATGGACTGTTCCTCATTCCCAGGCAGTACAGCACAGCGGTTATACAGGCTCTACAGCTAACGGCCTGGAATGCGAATCCTAGTTGCGCTGCTTCCCGGCTGCAGCATCCGAGGTCAGCTTCCACACGTGTGCGTGTTCCCTCACGTGGAAAGAGCCAGGGCCACCAGGGCCTGTCTCGGGGGTGCCGTGCAACTCACCACATGAGGTGCTGCATGGACAGTACTTGGAGGAACGGCTGCGCAGTGCTCAGTGAGCGACGGCTCTCGTTACTGTAAGTCCACTGCACCCCACAGCTGCTAGCAAGTAGCTATTTACTTCCATTTAATTTATAACGTCCTCAATGGTGGGAACCAAATGTTACTTAACTTTGTATCCCTAGTTTACAGTAGGAGATGGGTGAGTGGTGGCATCGGATGTTATGCCCAGATGTTATAAATTCTGGAAGTACTAGTTTTACCATTCCTCACCGAAAAATTATATATTACATATAACATTTTTTTAAAATTACAATTTATGTATTCTAGTTCTTACCCTATAAAGAGTCCTTATAGTTCCTAAACATGGAAGTTCTTAAACATCTCCAGAAAAAAATTACATTCACCACCATTTATTCAAAATTTAAGTTATCAACTTGCTTAAAGAACCATCATTTCTTTCTGCTTAATTACCAGTATCTCTCATTCAGCTACAAATTCCCTGAAAGCAGGCTGTGCTCTCCAAATCCTTAACACCTCGCGGAGGATTTGGTATACAGTAGGAATAAACAAATGAATGTAGGAGTGATTACCACAGCTTTAAGGGAAAGCTCACATTTCAAGCCTCCTGATGGCCTGGCCCGCGCCTAGATCCAGCCCTACTCCTCTCCCATGTTTCCTCTCTACTCCACCCACCCCTCATCTCACGCAGGTTTCACAGCACTGCCTTCACGTTTCTGTGCCTTCACACACCCTGAACCCTCTCCCGCAGGCCTCTTCCCCTCCAGCAATTCCACATTTAGATGATTACTACTCATCACCCTTTAAACCTCAGCTCACCTGCCCCTCTTCCAGAAAGCATTCTGTTTGACAGATGTGCCCCCTCCCTTGTCCCCACGCAGTCCTGTGCGTGTCTTTATCACAGCATTGCTCACACTGCGATGCAACTGTTATTTTGTTTGTCTTTTTCCAACACTGGACAAATAATATAAGGTTATGAAAGTCAACGATCATGTCCTAGTCAACTCCCCCCCATATCTAACACAGTACAGGACCTGCCGAATAAGAGGCAGACAATAAATGATTAATAAATAATAAAAGATGATCAATAAAAGTTTAGAAGATGAACTAGAGGCAGCTCAATCCAAAGGTAAGTTAAGGTGATTTAAAATAAGCCAAAGAGGGGGAGAACTTTCTCTAAATTCCTTCACTGTTTATTTTAAAACAAGAAGGCTTGGAAGACATCTTTATTGCTTACGGTTTGTTTAAATTAAAGTTTTTACTGAAAAAGTAAACAACCGTTACCATGTGACAATTTTTAATGGGAGGTGTTCGGTATCCCAGTGCATTTTTTTTTAAAGTATTCAGCAAACCTGGTATAAATTCAGAAAATAAGAACTATGAATGTGAAGGCAGGAGCAGGAAAGAAAAAAAAATTATTCCTTAACAGTTAGGTTTGGTGGGTAAGCAGATGATGATAAAACAAAGGGAATAAGCCCGAATCCTCCACTGGGAACTGACGAGTCAGCAGCACGCTGAGAACAGGAGCACACGGAGGAGTCCGCTGACCAGTGTCGACAGCCGATCGTTACTGAAAGGCTGCAACACTGCCGTGACCTGGACGCGGTGAGAGGAAGACGACAGGTGCAAAAGCTTCTGTAGGAGTGTGTTAGTGAAACCTCACAGGTGAAGAAAGTGATAAAATAGTGACAGCAATGACAATAATACCGGTACAGTAAACGCTGGCCTCTGCACAGGCGGATTACACAACAATGAAGGTTTTAGTTGTGATTTTTTATACTTTTTATTTTTCTGAAAATATCAAAATGTATGCATTCCGATAAACTGTGCTCTACCAATTAGTGACCTTAGAAGTCTGTGTGCACATGATGATGCTGACATGGCTCAAAACACTTTTTAATATCCCTCTTTATAGATTGCTTTCAGGGCATTTTATAAGCTACATCTAAAAATCAGTGTCATCATATATCAGGATTTACCAGAAACGGAATTAATTACTCAGCTTGGTTATTTGTCTTAGTTTTCAAACTTCCTCCAAAACTTCTGCCTATTACTAAACATCAAATCCTTTCAAAAAATTGAAAATTCACCACTAATAATCAAAAGAATGCACTGAAGAGTCCGCAGCCGATTATGAAGGTGAAATTCTACATAGATTCTGAGCAACATCAATCTTACCAAAATTAAAAACTTCTGCACATGAAAAATCAACAGAAAGAAAATAAACACAAGATACAAATTGGGAACAAAATATCTGCAACACCAATAATGAACAAAAAAGCATTAGATCCAAAATATGTAAAGAATGGTTACAAATCAATGAGAGAGAGGCAAACCACCCAATAGAAAAATGGACAGAAGAGTTAAATAAGCATTTCACAGGGAAGGAAAATGAATAACCTCAAATATATAAAAGTCCACACAACCTCGTCAGTAACAAATGAAATGAAAATTAATATATAATGTTCTGAGTGCTTTGCTCTCTGTTGTAAGGATGTGTCTTCATTTACCACCGTGTGTCCGTCTGCCATTGCCCATCACCTCCCACACCAAGTCCACACGCGCTGGTTCTCATCACCTAGGAAAACATGCACTGAGTACCCACATCAAGCCTCTCCACTAGGGCTGCGCTAACAGTCAACAGCCAATAACCTAGTCTGATCCCATCTGCGGCTATTTCTCAACCTACCAGAGGTACAATTAAAACATCGCAGAATTTCCGGAGGGTATCTCCAGTAAACACACAGCTCCACCAACATTCCTTGAAATTTTACCTAGTGTGAGGTCAGTGACCTAAGTTTCTTATATTCAACATTTTAGTGTTTGCCACAGTACCTGACACACTGGAGACAATTAATAAATGTATTATGGATGGCTGGGTGGATACAGTAAGGCAGGAAATCTTCCTGCTGACACCTTACTTAATAGCTTTTCCATAAATTCCTATATCCAATTTATTTGATAAATACTTACGTAATAGAATTATATGAATGAAAACAATTAGGAAACTTATGATATCCTTAAAGAAACATACTTTAAAACAAAGGTGGTACTGATATGAATCTCAAGGATAAAAAAAAATTACTTGTTACTGGATATAACCGTTTGCTAACCAGAGTACTACTGTTTTCCTTATAATTTTTGCATTAGATATTTTACGAATGAAATATAAAAATATACTTACATTCTCATGGCTGAGGGGTACATTTTCACTAAAGGGGTTGAGGGATGGGTACTGAAGACAGTGAAGGGGTGGAAGGAGAGGAGAAAAGAGTAAGACAACTACATTTCTCTACCCTTCCACCGTTACCAAAACACATGGACGATTACCACAAATAGCCGTGTCCTAATTACATCATTTCACTGTTGATCACATGTAGCCTACTTTAAAAATGCCTCTGGGGAAGAAGGAGAGGAGAAACGCTCTACTATCAGCTAGCTTTTAGATACATTTTATAAATCCATCTGAAATAACATTTTAAATATATTGCCTTTTATTCTGGGGAAGTAAGTTTTCAAAGTACAACTCAGTTTACTGTATTTTTTCCCCCCACAAGAGTCTCATCTTCCCCTCAGAAGGAATGCCATGTAATAACCTACCCTGGATAAAAAGGCACAGACCCCCGGGCAGTGGGAAGATGACTGTTTCCGAGGGTTTTTATTTTTTAATTTTTTAATATGCTATAATAAAGCCTCACTCTCAATTTGGGGGGAACATACTAAAAGAGCACTGAATTTATCCCAGGACAGGAGGATCTAGCACGCCCAGCAATTATTCTCATTCTGTTCATCTCTTTTTACACTTTACAATTAGCACCTCAACTAGAGCTGGGGCACAAGGGTCAAGGCTGAAATCTAGTTCAAATATGTGCTTACAGATTTAAATTTGGAGGTCAAGATTAAATAACCTATGCATTTTATTTCAAATGTCTAGGCTTTTAAATCTAATTGCTTAAATAAAAAAAAATAAAAGCTATAAGAAATAAATTATAGATGAAGGTTATAAAGTCAAGATTTATTTCACTACCTAACTTCCCTCTAGAAAATACATATAACATTCTAAAAATTACAATTTGGATTGAACAAAATTTTTTAAATAGGGAAAGATGATATGCATACTTAGGATTCAAAAAATATATAGATTACTTTTCAGCTTATTTTTCTTTATGAAATGACATAAAAGAAAGATATTCCATGGTCAAAATAGTCATTCCAAGACACTTCAGTTGATTTTGGCTTATGCATGCATTTATGTTCCTATAATATATGCTAATTCACTCAAAAATACTGAGAGCTATAGCAGCTTCGATTACTTTAAATATCTGGACTGATTTGTCAGAAAAACCTATTCTTACAAGGTTAAGAAGAAACATTTCACTTGCCTTCAGTTTTTAATGATCTAAAACTTTTATACCATTTAGTTTATTCTCCAACTTCAGACAAGATAACAATTCATTCAATTTCAAATCCAAATTTGAAATTCAAATCCAGCAGAATTTAACATTTTAACAAAATGGGGAAAAAGAGGCCTGTGAAGGAATTATATTTAAGTATATTTAAAGAAAATGAATTTAGAATTCTAATACAATTATATTTAAAGAAACTGATGAAGAATTTCCAAAACATGTTTCAAGGATCATAAAGGTTACTAGTTAAAGTGTTAAACATAATATAAATGTCCTTAAGGAAGGTAAGAGGTAACAATGTTCACAACACTTAATTAAATTATGTAAGTTTTAGATTTTGTAACAAACCAGGGGCTGGCTGACATAAGAACAAACAGACCAAGGGGCAGATGAGAGAGCTCAGAAACAGACCCATGTATGTATTGGGGCCTAATGTAAGATAAAGGTAACAGGAAAGGTGTGCTTGATATTAGGTGGTAATGGGAAACTGATTCACCTTTACAATAAAATAAACTAGTCCCCTACCTAAACCCATATAACAAAGGTGGGTTCAAGAGAGATTAAAGACCCAAAAATAAGAGGTAAAACGATAAAGTTGACAGAAGAAAATAAACAAGAAAACCTTTATGGATTAGGTAAGAATTTCTTAAGCATAAATTCAAAATCCCATACCAGGTGCAAAAATAAAATGAATGTGATTACATGAAAATTAAATCTTTTGGCTCAGCAAAGAAAAGTGTGAAACCAAGAAAAAAAGTGAGATAATACAATGGGAAAATATATTTGAAATGTCTAAAACTGCAGGGATTACAAATTAGAATTTACAAGGAATTCCCACATCAAGAGAAAAACAGAGCAACCCCAATGAGAAAAAGAAGAAAAAGAAATGAACTAGCGACCACAAGGCCATGGAACATATCAAGAGACGCTTTAATTTAATTAGTAATCAAAGAAACAGATTAAAAAAGGAAATGCCCCTTTTACACTAGCAGTAAGCAGAAAGCTGGAAAACGCCCTGTGTTCTTAGGAGTAGAGACAGGATCCACTCACTGGTGGGAAAACCGGCTGGCAGAGAGGATCTAAAGGCAACTTTGCTGCACTCAAAAACTTGCATTCTGTTTCTCGGTACAAATCCCAAAGAAATTCTGACTGGTAAGGACTTGTCAATGGATGTTTACTCGACTGTTATTTGTGGCAACTGGGGACTTGGAAGCTATTTAGAGGTCCATCACTATGCCAATGAGTATAAAACAGGGTTGATGCACGACCATCTATATTCATTTAAAAGTACATATTACACATGGATGGGTCTTAAAAACACAGTGATGAGTGAAGGGAGCTAAGAAATAGGATGAAACGCATATTACAATACCACTTTTTGGAAATCAGAAACGTATGCACACAAGACAAATATTGTGCAAGAACACATACTAAAAGAGAATACGAAATGCTTTAGAAAGCTGTACCTGCCCCTCATTAAATGTAGAGCTCTTTAAAGGAAATACTTTGTAATACCTCTGAATGTAAACTAAAGCCCAACAAATCACTATCATAGACAAGTAAGAACTGTATACTTACATTAGACAACTAATTACTTAAATAACCACCATTTCATTTCTTAAATTAGTCTCGAGTGAACCATATTTAAATTAGATACAAGTATTTTTTTAAAAGTGATTCTTAGCTATTCCTCAATCTTGCCTTTTTTTCCCTTTTACTCTTCTATCTGATGACACTAAAAAAATTCCCTTAAAGGAAACTTTATCTGCTCTGCACGTAACAAGAAAAAAACTTTTATCAGTAGGAACATTGGGGTGAACTTTTTTTTAAAACATTTGTGATCACTAGGATGGCACAAATGAAGTAAAGTCCAAATAGACTTCTCCATGGACTTGGGGGAAGAGGGAACGACTCCCCCAGCCAATGATGATAACGTGTTGAGGGAAATAGACCTGGCTTGGAGAGGGGAGAGCCAGGCAAGTCAACTTCCCTCAGATCCAGAAAGGGAAAAATAAAATTGGCTTCTTCATTACGTCAAAATAAATGTGTAGCTTTTAATGACAAAATAAATCTGAGCTTCTTCCAACCTTCAGACAAGCCTACCCTTGGTCTCCAGCAACAACAAAAATCACATTGGATATGCACCAAGATGGTTTTGTAACGTTTGATAACCTGGATTTGGCTTCAATAAAAGACAGCAGCCTGGCCAGGCATGGCTCAGCGGTAGAGCATTGACCTGGGATCTAGGAGATCGGGGTTCGATTCCCAGTCAGGGCACATGCCCCGGCTGTGGGCTTGATCAATGACTCTCATCATTGATGTTTCTATCTCTCTCTCCCCCTCTCCCTTCCTCTCTCTGAAATCAATAAAGATATATTTAATAAAAAAAAAAAAAGACAGCAACTTCCTATTAGTATTTTGGAGTCATTACAATTTTGGCATAATCTCCTATTCTTTCTATGGCTATATAATAAGAACTGTGTTCAGAATGATGACTTTGGCACTATAATATTCTTAATCAAGAGTATATTATAAAACGTCTGCCACTGTGGTAGGTAGGTGCTTAGTGAATATCAACAACTAGCACATGTGGCACTCACCATTTGCTATGAAATGACAACTCTTAAGACAGGCACAACATCTGATTTACGGAGCTTAGAGTCTGGGTGCAACACAGGCAATGTGTGCTATACCAGGGAAGCACATGGCCTCTAGGAAAAAGTATAGCAGGGAAACCTAACCTAGCAGCAGGGCTCTGGGGAGGAAGAGTGTCAGGGAAGATAAGTACATTTTAAAAAGATTTTCAACAATAGAAGAAAACAAATGGACTTCACTGGTCTAGCTACAGACTATTTTAGCCAATCGGGTTTTAGCAGCTTTGTTCTCTCTCTGCCTATGTTAATTCGCCACATGCAAACTTTTCTACACATTAGTTTGTAATCAGTTTTTCCAAGTGGAAAACACCGGCCCTTCTGCCCTTGAATCATTTTAAGAGTCTATAGGGACAGCATCAGCAATTAGTAGCCAAGGCTGGAATTACTCCCTGAGGACCTCATTTCCTACCTCTGCGTCAGTGTTTGTGGAGGAAATACAGACTTAAGATTCACTGTCAAGTACAATGCTAGGTATTTTCACATAAATTTATTCATTTCTTACCACAAAGTGGTATAATACCTACATTATAAATGAAGAAACTGAAGTTCAGAAAGGTTAAAGCAGTTTGCCAAAAAGATCCAATAAGTACAATTAGCTGAAATTTGAATTCAAGACACAAATCCAAGTCCAGTATTCCTCCTATATTAAATGGAAACTGCCACCATACATAGTTACTAGAATATTATTGACTATATTCCCTATGCTGTACTTTACATCCCCATGACTATTGTTACTACCAATTTGTACTTAATCCCTTCACCTTTTTTTACCCAATCCCCTAAACCCCGCCCCCCAAATCTGGCAACCATCAAAATATTCTCTGTACCTATGAGTCTGTTTCTGTTCTGCTTGCTCATTTATTTTGTTTTATAGATTCAATTGTTGCTAGATATTTATTGCCATTCTATTGTTCATATTTCTTATCTTTTTTTTTCCTCTTAAAGAAGACCCTTTAACATTTAATATAATACTAGTTTGGTGGTGATGAACTCCTTTAGCTTTTTCTGGTCTGGGGGGCTCTTTTTCTGTCCTTCGATTCTAAATGATAGCTTTGCTAGGTAATCTTGGTTGTAGGTCCTTGCTTTTCATCACTTTAAATATTTCTAGCCTGCAAAGTTTCTGTTGAGAAATCAGCTGATAATCTTATGTCTTTGTCTTTCACCTTTTGCATTTTAATTATGATGTGTCTTGGTGTGGGCTATGCATGGTGTCAGATGGGTACAAGATTTATCAGGATTATCATTTAGTAAGTTATATAATAATCTAAACACAGGGGTGTACACCTAAAACGAATATAATATTGTACGTCAACTGTAACTGAAAAATAAAAAATGATTTAAAATGCTGTATGTCATAAAAAAGGAAACTGCTTCTGTCTTTATGAAATAATTTTTTATGAAAGCAAGTGTGATTTCATTTTCTAGCCATCCCTAGCAATGACAGTACTACTTGTGCTTCCCCAAGAACAAGTATTTTTGCCCCCAAGAAGTAAAAACACACACACAAAACCCATGTTTCCTTTGTGTATCTCCCACCAAGGGTGTAACCAGATTGGCAACAAGAAATATGATTCATGAGTAATATCTTGGCAAGGAATTCTTAGTATCTCTACATAGATCTGACACAGAAGGGAAATGTTACATACACCTAATTACATTTTCTTTTCCTTTGAGTTTCCTAACACCAAGCACTCAACCACATAATCCCAAATATAAATATTCAAAATATTAAGAAAATAAATTCCTGGCAGTATTCCTCAAAGAAAGATACAAATAAAGAATATCACTAGCAATTAAATATAACAATGTATTATGTAATTTAACATGTGCTGAGCAATTTTTTTCATTAGAAAAAATGAGGTAATAACCTTAGAAAAATTTATTTCAACATTAATAGAAACTATCTTATTCTTCTGTGAAAAAAATATTTGTTATTTTTATAAAGTGATCACTTTTGACTTAAAAGGGAAACTCAGGTATTTTATTTACTTCATTATGTCTCTTCTTTTTCTCTTTAAACTCTGATTTTGTGCTTTTATTTATTTTTTTCAGTCCCAAGCACTGAAAATATTTAGACCTAACCTCAAAGAGTTAGGATATTATGACTAAGGATCTAAATTAAAAATATCCTTTCACCAAAATATTCTCACAGGAAATGTTTCCCCAAGTCCCTATCTGATGGGCCTGATTTAGGAAATTGCTACTTTAAAGTCAAAATCTCTGCTCCTTGCGAGGTTGCTAAGAGCAAATGTTTAGTCCCTAATACAAATATTTTGCTTGAAGATTATACACATGCTCCTCATAAAAAATAAAGGGATATAATATCAACATTAAAATGTCTACAATTGTTTACCTTAAAAAATTAATAAATTATACACAGTACTGCATATTCACAGAGACCTTTTGCACAAAGTAGGAATAAATATGTAAAAAAAAAGATAAAATCTATTAGGTCCCTTTTACTGAAGAAGAAACAAAGCTAAGAGACTGTAACTTCTGTAAAGGCAATGAGGACCGAATGACAGAATGTGTAAATGTTCTCAGTATGTGATGGAAATTTTCTGGTCAGAGTCATAAAAATGCTGCATTATAGAGACAAGAAATAGACTAGCAAGAGTATAGGGTAGCAGTGAAATAGTTCTGGAGTCAGGCAGGCATGGGTGTTCAGCTGTTCCTCCACCACTCGTAGTGAGACCTTTGCAAAATGGACATAATAACCAGAGTCCTGGCTTTATAGTGTTGTAAAAAAGGAATATCAGAATGCATGCAATGTGACTGTCACCTACGTAGATAATCAGTCTAGCTATTATATGATTAGTAGTTACAACTAAACCCATCTATGACCCTGACTTAGAAAAAAATTATTTTAAAGAAAAAATGGTAAAGACTGCGTGTTTCAAATTCTTATAGCCAGGTGGGGACTGGAGTTCAGCGGACACCCTACCCTGCTTCTGTAACCTGTAACATTACAGAGGCTGTAAGGCAAATAGCAGGGTTTCCACAAACTCTTATGCAAGGAGGGGCTTGTTGCAATTTAGGTTCAGCCAATCAAACTTACTCACCCAAGTTTTGAAAAGCAGAAGCAAAGCAGAGACCACAGCCTTGCTGACATGTACATTTTTTTGGCTACACTGTTAGCAGAGATCTGAGTATCCAGTAATTACCCACCGGCTGCTGGGAGGCAGGAGGGGGCACATCCACTGGGCTGCCCGTGACGCTGGCAGCGTGGCTGTAGACCACGCAGCTGCAGGGGCAGCCTCCTGAAATGGCACTGAAAGTGTGTATTCTAGAGAAAGGGCTGGCAAACGTTTTCCTTAAGGGCATGTGGTTTCTGCTGCAGTGTGAAAGCAACCATATACAGGAGGGAAATGAATGTGTGGCTGTGTTCTAATAAAACTTTATGTACAGACACAGAAATTTTAATTTCATATAATTTTTAGGTGCCACAAAACATTATTCTTCTTTTCATTTTTTTCCAACCATTAAAAAAAAATGCAGAAGCCATTCTTAAATGGAATGGCTACATAAACAGTTTAGGCCAGATTCTGCCTGCAGGCCAGTTTGCTACCCTCCACAACATATCCTGATCCACAGAAAAAGCAGCAGCTCCCGTGATGGCCCAGCTCTGTGGCACAGCACTGGGAGATGTTTGTAAAAGGTCAGCCATGAGCCCAAAACCTCTTTCTACTGTCCCTTCCCTCCCTCTGTAAGCCACGAATACCCTGTAATAAATACCTTCTGCTTAAACTGGCTAGAAGCAATTCGGTTTTTTTGCAATGAAATCCTGACTGATTCATAGTGCTACTACACATTCTTTAATATCAAATGTCCAGTGTTCAAATGTCAATTATTTCACAAATGTCATTACTTTTAGTTATTTTATAGGAACTGGGATCAAAATAAGAACCAATTATTGCTATTTGCTGACAGTGTCTCTTAAGCTCTCAACGTGGCTCTCCCAGTTCACAGAGTAGAGGGATTAATTCTATGCTGCCTACTAGAGGGCCTGTGTGTTCATTTGTTTAATAACTTATTTAATAGCCATTTATTAAGCAACCACTGTACACCAGGCAGTGTTCTAGGTGCTAGGAACATAGAGGGGGAACAGAAGCCTAAGTCCGTGTCCTGTGGAGCTTAGATTCTAGTGGAGAAGAGACAAATACAAATAAAGAAATCAATACACAGGCCTGGTGGTCAAATGGCTATGAAGGAAAATTAAGTAAGCTTTGAAAATAGAATGTTCCCGGGTTGCTGTTTGAGTCTTCATGGTCAAGGAGTGCTCTTTCTTCTATGGACTTAACACCAGAACAGAAACCTGAATGAACGTGGGAACAATCCACTATAAGGATCTAGGGGAAGAATTTTCCAGGCTGAGGGACAAGCAAAATCAGAGGCTGGAGGTAAGATCGTGCTTCACATGACTGAAGAATTGCAACAGGGTGGTATGGCTGAAGGAGAGAGAAAGGCGGGGAAAGTGTTAAGCTGTTGACTGTCTGCACTGTGATGAAATTCAGGGTTTATTTCTTTTCAGCTGCTCTGCATTGACTGAGGCCAAAGGGACAGCTCCGTACACTACCTCCTCCACGGCTGCTGCTTCCCACCGTCTTCAGCTAAAAAAGATGTTACCTGTGTCTTTCTCTGTGTCTCACCTGGCCTACCACTCTTCAGTCCCCACGCCACATACTTTGGGAGAGCTCTGTGCGGTGTTTAAGGTGTCTGCACACTTCCCCAATTTGTTCAGAAGCTCACAGCGTCTGGCAGCTATTCTAGCAGTCAGAGGCTTGGGATGGTGGTTTTCTCATCTCACTCACGGTACAAGATTTCTTCCCCATTCTTTACTCTTTTATGTTCAGTTAGCGTTAGGGAGGGGAATGGAATACAAACGCTTTTACTCAACTATTTTTAAATGGAAATCCTTCACCTTATCTACCGCAGATAAAGTCAGATGCCCATTGGGAGTACCTTCATCTACATAGATAGTAGAACTTAAATTTCTCAGTCCCTACACTTTCTATTTCAATCAACAGATTTTCCTATTTGGAAATTTGAGAAATTATAGAGACCTCTGAGACATATAAACTGATAACTCTTGTTTAAAAAATATTAGCACACAATCAATTTAAAATGTACATTAAAGTATCTAAAAGGAACATAAAATTGGATACTACAGTAAATTTCTACCATGACACTTACATTAAGCCAAGAATAAAAGGCACACAAGTGTCAATATCCAAATGAACGTGCAGTGGAAAGAAAATAGGTAAACCACTGGAACAACAGAATGCATGTTAAACAGAGTATTGTTACTTTCAAGAACATAAGCTCTGGTTATGCTAATAAAGGCTTACTTTGGAAAGTGTCCTGTATTTACTGTATAAATGATTTGCGTGAAAAGTATTCTTCTGAAACATCTACAGGTACTTTTAAAATGTGAGCTCTTTTAAATAGGTAATCATCTTCCTCAATCTCAGTTATAAACCTAGTAGCCCTTCATAAGTGTAGAATTTCGTTTAGCTCATAAAATTATCAAAAACACTGAATTAGCGAGTTCAAATAATTATAAAGGCACAAAAATTTTGTATATGTTGACTTTTATTTCCTGTTCATTTACCGGCTCTTTTAAATCAAGGTACTCTGCTAGGTGTCAGTAATAGAAGCACAAGTAGACCACGTTCTACCCTCTAGGGGCTCATGGTTAAGCTAAAAGATATAAAAGCAATGCGACGAGTGCTGTAATAAACAGTAATAAATAAGTAAACAAGATGCTATAAGAACACAGGAAGAAGCATGTTCCCATCAACAGAGAAAGTAACATTGGAACTATGTCTTGGAAAACGAACAGGAGTTCATTCAGCTGACAACAGGCAAGACCTATCCCAGCAAACACATCGCATGTATACAGAAGAGAAGGCACAGGGCGTGCTGCTTGTCTTGCTGGTAGTTTGACATAGCTGGAGAACAGGTGAATGGGGGGAAAGCTGGAGATGAGGCTTGCGTGGGAAAGGCAGCCATGTCCAGATCATAAAAGGCCTTCCACACTGGGCTAACAATGAACTCCTACTAAGCAGGATGAAATGTTAAGAAAATCTATATATAGTGTGACGTGTAGAATGGATATTTTAATGATTTTTCCATGATAAAGGCAGTGCCAGTGAAGGCAGGGGAGAGGAGCAATGGTATGGGAGACTATGAGAAATGTCAACAATATAGGATTAACAATATGGGAATGGACTGTTTTTCAGGATCAAAGGGAACTGAAAACGACTAAGATTTTCAGCCTGTGCGATTGGAAGAATGGCAGTGCCATTAACTAAGTTAAGAAATAAAGGAATAAAAATTAGTGAAAAAGATTAAAAAAAAAAAAAGCGAGAGAGAGAGACAAATTTGACCCTGATGAAATAAAAGGGCCATAAGAAAATGTAAAGCAAAATAAAAACCCAGGGCTTGGGTTCAGGGGAGAAAAAAGTAGATGTGTACCCTCAAAAGCACCTCCACAACCCAAAGGAGCGCATCAAAAAGCAAGCAGAGACCTTCGATTTCAATGCCTGTGAAGTTGTCTTCTCTCTTCCAAATAGGAAAAAAATGATAGCATATTGGCAAAGCTTTTTTAAAAAAAGTTTTAGCTTTTGAAAATGATATGTGGCCCGGCCGGGCGTGGCTCAGCGGTTGAGCATCGACCTAGGATCCAGGCGATCAGGGTTCAATTTCCGGTCAGGGCACATGCCCAGGTTGCGGGCTAGGCAGCCAATCAGGGACTCTCATCATTGATGTTTCTATCTCTCTCTCTCCATCTACTTTCCTCTCTCTGAAATCAATAAAGATATATTAAAAATAAATAAATAAAATATAAAAAACAAATATGTGCATGGAGTTAAAAAAAAAAAAAAAAAACACACTGAAAAGAATATACAGTAAAAGTAAATATCCTACCACTGGCCCCCAGGCTGGCCTAGCCAGAGTCAATCACTGTTACTAACTTCTTGAATATCCTTGCAAAGACATCAAATACCTGTAAGCATACAGGTGTACATATAATATGCACACTCCAGACTACTAAAAATAATTCTTGAGATGATATAATTTTTGTATTTCTTAAATTATATTATAGTAATCAAATTTATAATGATAGCACTGAAAATATAGTCAATTAAAATGGCATTTCTACTCAGGAATAATTTACAATCTTAATTTTTCCAATAAATTTAATGGCAGTAAAGATTAAAAACAAAGCTCCACTAATTTATCTTCCCGCACAGTGATCTTTAAAGGAATTCCTTGGACAACAGGTTCTGAATGTGTGAGCACAAAAGGGCCATTCCCCAGATGGTTCTTTACTCAATACTTAAGACTTGTAGTCTGGGCTCCAACTAGAAGGAGGGGGGTTATGAATTAGTCTCTAATTCAGAATATGTTACTCGCCACAGCTAGCCCAGGTCTGCTACCTATCCTATACATGAGGGATTTTCCACCCTGGCTGGACACCAGAATTCTGACGCCCAGGACCAACCCCATTCAAGTCAGACTCTTTGGAGAAGCCTGGGAGCTGTTATCACAGAATCCTCAGTTGATTCTACTGTGCACCTAGGGTTAAGAACCACTGCCACTGAAACCTAAAAACCGGATTTTATGGATGTTACCTTTAACCCTTTTATGTTGTTACTAAATAATGCTAAAGTATGGGAAATGCACTTTTAAAAACGCTTGGATGAAGGTCTCTAAATCATCAGAGTGTTCCTAAGCAGGACAGTGACACAGGAGGTCCCACAGTGGAGCAGTAGATGGTTCTTCACCTCATATCCTCTGGACAAGCCCAACACTCTAGGACAAACCTATCTAGACACAGCACTATGGGAAAACCAGGATCAAAGGCTGGAAATTCCTTTAAATCTCTCTGAGTAACAAAGAAGTTACATACTTAGAGACAACCAAACTTGTTCTAAAACTTAATACAGTTAGATATAATGACAACTTCTTGGCTGCAAAAACTAAGAAGCAAAGTGAACAAATTAAACTTCCAAGAGGTGGAATGCCCAAGACCTCTTTCACAGGGATTCTAAGCCAAGGGACGTGGAAGAGCTTGAGCCTGTGTTATCCAACATGGCAACCATTAGCCACTTGTGGCTATTTAAAGTCAAATGAATTTAAATTACATTAAGTAAAAGATACAATTCCTCAGGGACTAGCCATATTGAAGTGCTCAATAACCTAATGTGACTAGTGGTTACCTTATTAGACAGAACCAATATAGAGCATTTCAGTGATCACAGAAAGATGTATTAAACAGTGCCGGATTGAAGTAAAACACTTGAAACTACACATTAAATTTGTGGAAATTTTATACATATATAAAATATATATATAATTATTTACATATGTGTGTGTATATATATATTTATTTATTTTATATTCGAGGAAGATGGTCTGTGACTTATTTGACTCTCAAAGAAAACCATCTCTGATACAACTGCCAGTGTCCAAGTCTACAGGCGGTAGAAAAATAGCTCCTTTTCCAAACAGTTACCTCTTATGAAAAACATGTATTAACAGCAGCACTTCCCACCCACAGACATAACCTTTCAACCATCACATCACGACAAGTGGGACCAAGATTAGTACAAAACGTTCTAACCCTGTGATGCTGTCATGATCCTGGGGCCTCGCTGCTCTTCCAGAAGAGGAAAACCAGTCGGAAACCACACCCAGAAAGACATGCCTCCTTTGTTCACCATCTCCAAGCTTTGTCTGCCTCCCTTTCCACCACAAATCCTTGTTTTTATGGCAGTAGGAATCACAACAAAATACTGCTTATGGAAAGCTAATTCTGCATCCCACACACAAAACGAAAAGAAACAACAGCCATTATGGACAAACAGTCTGGGTCTGGCACTGAAAAAATGAGCAAGTTCTTCCAAACAGACTCTGTGTCATGGTCTGATGGCCGCCTATCCAGTTACACTCAATATCTAGGATAAAATCAACTGTTTCATTGATTTAAAAACCTAGCAGCTCTCACTGTGTTTCTTTGCTCCTAATCACCTCCCTGAAATGTCCCAGCATATCTTAAGTCAGTCAAACAAAAATGACTGAAAGAAGGGTATGCACTTCACCTGGGAGGAAAAGATCCATCGAGTCAAAAGACTTCACATGAGTATGAATAAAAGAAGGTAAAATAGATCCTCAATTCAAGACAAGACCAAAGCCTGTCTCTTCATAAATTATGTGAGCCTGATGTGTGAACCATAAGGTCTGAGTTCATTAACATTCCAAATTCAAGTATTATTAAACTATTTAAAAATAAACTGGCAATCTCTTATCAAGTTAAACCTATATTTATCATGTACCGAGCAATCCCATTCCTAGGTATTTACTACAGGACAAGGGTGGGCAAATTATGGTGATATGCAGTGTTTGGCCCACCTCCTGTATGTCTTTTTTTTTTTTTCCCCAATATATCTTTATTGATTTCAGAGACAGGAAGGGAGAGGGAGAGAAACATCAATGATGACCGAGTCACCGATCGGCTGCCTGCTGCACACCCCCCACCGGGGATCGAGCCCGCAATGAGGTCATGTGCCCCGACCGGGAATCGAACCTTCATCTCCTGGATCCGAGGTCGACGGTCAACCGCTGAGCCACACCCGCCAGGCCGACCTCCTATTTTGTACAAAGGGTCTTACTGGAACATAGCCATATCCATTCGTTGATATGTTGTGTATGGCTGCTTTTGTACTACAACAGCAGGGTAGCTGCAACAGGAACCATATGGCCTAGAATAAAGCCCATCTAGTCCTTTACAGGAAAAGTTTGCTGATCCTTGCACTAGAGAAATAGCTATGATCACACAAAACCTATACACAAAAGTTTATAACAATTCTATTCTTTACAGCCAATAAACGGAAACAACCGAAATGTCCTTCAACAGGCTCCTGGATGTACAAATTGTGGCACACGCATACAACAATAAAAGTGAATAAACTACTGATACATACAGTGACTTGGATGACTCCCAAAGGCATTACACTGAGTTAAAGAAAGCAGTCTCAAAAGGTTACAGGCTGTATGATTCCACTTATATTATATTCTTGAAAAGAGAAGACCAAATTGATGAAGACAGATTAGGGTTGCCAGGGGTTAGGGATGGAGGGAGGGTGTGACTATAAAAATAGGACAAGGAAGTTTTAGGGTGGGGGGTCATGAAACGGTTCTATGTCTGTATTGCGGTAGTGGTTACACTACTTGGTACTTGTATCAAAGTTCGTAGACCTGATTGCCAAAGATAAATTTTAATGCATAATAATTTTAAAAATAAAAATTTTATAAAACAGCTTGACAGTTTAAAGAAAACAAACAAACCAAGGAAACAGCCTCTAAAATTTCAGGGCAAAGAATGAGAGCTTGCAGAGGATGATCAGATCAGAAAGCGTGGTCTGGGTCACTACACTCGGGGTTCACTCCAGGTTTTAGCATTATTCTCTATAAGGCATTACATCAATAACCCACTGCAGTATTTCTTGTGCACACAGTTTGACAGATGATATCTAAGGGTGAATATAAAATCCTCAATAGAATTATTTCCCCTATCAAATATGATATACTTACCTGAAGAAATACTGCAATAGTTATCTCAGAATACCTCCACTTTGCTCTCCAGATTAGCCATAAAAAGGTGTGGTTTATGTCACAGTTGTCGGCCCTTTTTACACTCGAGTTTTCTCACTCTGCTCTCAAAGCTTTTTTATGAGTCTAAGCTGTCTAGAAAACCTGGCATCTTGTTCCACACACACACCAAAAGACTCTGCCACATATGTTTTTGTTCTGAACATGGTCTGCCAATGTTCTTTCAGGCAACCAGGCCTGAAGAGTGCCCATGAGCATATCTATAAATAAACTGCTACCCAGAATTAATTGAAAAGATAAATCCAGTAAATATAAAATAATTTTTAGGGAAAACGAGAGGTATGGTTTAGTCCTTTCACAGGATCAATAAGAAAAGCAACTTATAAGTTAGTTATATATTTTGTAAATACAATAAAATAGGTTTTTAAAAGATCAAATATGAAAACTGAAAGACTCAGATACCTATATCAACAAGAACATTCATAAGAATTGCTTCCATTGTGTATAAACCATGAATTAATATGCACAAGTCTGAATTAATAGACCATGTCTCAAGTTAAAATCTGAAAAGCAAAGAACTGAAGAGTGACCACTAATCTGTAAATCATTTACATCAACATCAAGGAGAAGAAAAAATTTTAATGGACAAAATAAAATTTTCATCATGACAGAAAGCACATCCAGCCCTAGCTGGTTTGGCTCAGTGGTTACAGCATCGACCCAAGGACTGAAGGGTCCCGAGTTCAATCCCGGCCAAGTGCATGTACCTGGGTTGCAGGCTCGATCCCAGGCTGAGGTCGGTGCTCAAGCCGGAGGCAGCCAATCAATGTGTCTCTCTCACATCAATGTTTCTCTCCTCTCTCTCTCTCTCTCTCTCTCTCTCTCTCTCTCTCCCCCTTCTGTCTGAAAAGCAATGGAAAGAATCCTCCAGTGAGGATTAAAAAAAAAAAGAAAGCACATCCAAAAGTCTCTAGGTTTTTGTGGTGATTTTAAACCATCAACAAATTCTTTGCCACTCCTACCTTCAAGAGGAAGAGCCTATCTCACTTCCTCCTGAATGGGACGTGTTTCTAACAAATAGAGCGTGACACCATGTAACTTCTAAGACAAGGTCATTAAAAAGTTCAAATCCTAGCTCTGCCATTTACAATAATTCCTCTTTCAAGTCTATTGTTAGGATTAGAGATTTAACATAGGTACAGCCTTTTACTTGGTGCCAGAACATCAGAAGCTTAACAAATAGGCTCTAACCACTTGCAATCCTCAAAGTCTCCTAGATGATGTCTATTATCAACATTTAAAGATGAAAAAAGTTTATTATGTTGTGAAATGAATGAAAGTCAAAAAATGCTGAAATCATACCAAATAACAAAGAGTGCAAAACTTTTAGAAAAGTCTTACTTTCCATTAGGTTGAGTCAAATAAAACTGCCTTTTTGTTAGGTCAGAAAGGGCAGAGAACCAGCAATTTTATAGGGTTAAACCTAATACTTACAAAAAGAAAATATAGGTGAGCATGAAAATATTATTGAAGAGGCATTTCCTTCTATTATTAAACAGTGAAATAAATTTATATCTCACAAGCTATGACAAGAAAAATTAAAGCCAAGATTGCTATATAGTGATATAGTCAGTTTTTAACATGCCAGTTATTTTAGCCGTTTTAGCATGTCAGTTATTAACCCAGCCTATTCTAAGGTCAAACAAAAGTTAAATGCATTTGTATATAGTTATAGCATTCTCTATTAGGAAGATCGCTAGGAGGCACTGAAAGTGAGGGACATTATATAGAAGAAAGGCCTTAAAAACAATTCATGGATTATTTTATTTTATAGTAGATTACAAAACAACATGATTTTTCAATGAGCAACAGAACACCATTTTCTTTGAATCAAAAAAACAAAAATGGATACTATAAAAAGTAAGAGAATGACTGGACAATTAGCACTTTGAGACAAAAATACAAATTCCCATTCATTTAATTAGGATACGCTCAGAACTAGACACTAGATAGTTGCCATGGTAAACACAGAGAAAAGACCAGGGTTTTAAATATGCCCATGGTAAGAAGGAGAAAATACTATTCATTGTAAGCTCTTCCTTTGTCATTTAAATGGAAAATTATTCTGACTTGATTAAATTCCATGGTAATGGGAATATTTCTAAATGCCTCATCCTATGTTTGAAATCAAATTTTTTATTTATGACACTTAAGTTCTAGGTACTGATTGAATTCAAAACAACTCTATGAGAAAAGTACTATTACTATCCACATTTTACAGAAGAGGAAAGTGACGCATAGAGAGGTTAAGCAGCTAGCCCAAGGTCACAAGACTAGTAAGCGGTAGACCCTAGATTTAATCAGGCTGTCTGGCTCCAGACTTAGGACTTCACATTCAGCTTCATTAGGTTACCTCTAAGATTCAAGTTTATCAGCATGGATCCAAATGTAGTCAACTTTCTGGTACCAACCCTGACAATCAAGGCAGAGGACTGAATTAAAGTAAATAAACTGTTATTCTCAGGTACAGTATTAAAATATTTCTGACCAATTAATTTATTAGTTTTTCACTGATCTTAGCTTACCTATGGAATAACAAATAAACCACAAACCGACAAATCATTTTTCAGAGTAGGTGGCAGATTTGAGCCAATCTCTCACATGGAGAAAGACAAAATATCTACTGGTTCATGAACTTAATGATGACCTTGAGCTAAGCATAGGCAGATGGAATGAATCAAGCAACAGATGGGAACAAAAAGAAAACTTTAAATATAGAACACATGGGGGGGCAAAGGCTCAAAGATGATCTAGGAGATGTATTTTGGGAAGTAAATGTTTCATAAGTGATTTGATCACTACAATGCTCTACTAGGGGTTGGCAAACTACTGCCTACGGTCCAAATTTGGCCTGAAGTTTGTTTTTGTAAATAAAGTTTTATTGGAACATAGCCATGCTCATTTGTATTGTCTAAGGTTGCTTCTGTGCCGTAACAACAGAGTTGGATAGCTGCAACAGAGCTCCTATAGCCCACAAAGCCTAGTATAGCTACTATGTGGCCTTTTACAGAAGAAGTTTGCTGACCTCTATGCTGAACTTAATATCAAGCAAAAAACACATACAAATGTAAATAACACAATCTGATCTTAAGAAAAGTGATTCTTACTTTACATAACCATAAGTTAATATAAAATGCATTCTATGGCTAGGGACATACAGTTGAAGGGCTACTGTAATTCATCAAACCTAATAAGGTTATAAAAAAACTATCATTTTATATTCCACCAAGAAAAAAATGCTGCCAATTAAAAAATGACACAATAATTTCCTATCCTATCTACTGTAAGATGATCTAATTTCAAAATTCTGCAAATGAGAAAAAATGTGCACCTAAGAATTGATGAGATACAGTAATAGAGGGTTGTGATACATATATATACCAGACAGGATTTTCCACATTATCACAGGGTATAGAGGGGACAAGGGCTTTTTCTGCAACACTTTGCCAACACCTATGAGAACCAAGAAACATTAATAGAGAACAAAGGACTGAAGTTTTGCAGGCTATGCCACGTGTCAGGCACTACATAAGGAGGTCCTGCTCTACAATGCATGTCAGTCTTTCCAAAACACTGGTAGCTGTACTGGGTACATTTAGGTGACAAAAACTGAAATAATACACGTGAGGTAAATGTTTTCCCTTTAGAATTAGACACATGATCACATATTTCAACGTAATGGAACACCTCTAAAATATTTTCCACAGCAGAGCATACATGAAGAGATTTTGTTTGAGTCACTGCTTTTATTTGGGAGGGTGGGGGAGGGGGAAGAAGAATTAGAAACAGACCTCATGGATTCAAATTTAACAGTTTATCTTTGCCTTCCAAGTATTACATTAGCCAATTTTATATCTGACAATGAACAATTTAGTGTGCAACTGAGAATTCTGTATTAATTACAGAACTTTAATACACAAGTAAAAATAATTTTTATAATATTGTTTTAATTCATTCTCCTACTCATCAGACTTCAAAAATATTTCAAAACAAACCTTTATGCTAGTGTTTCATTATTTAAGAAACAACCTTCATTAAAGACAGCAGACAGTCTAAGAGAAAGACCAAACAGTATGAGCATTTAGCAAAACATAGTTTCAAGATATTTAAGAAACTATGCTACACACATCTACATATTTATGTGTTATATGTCTATACTGGTCAATCGATCTACCTATTACCATATAAGAGTAAAGGGAGTATGTACATTAAAAAAACACCTCTGGCCCTGGCTGGTGTGGCTCATTTGGCAGAGTGCTGTCCCATGCACCGAGACGTGGCTGGTTCCATCCCCGGTCAGGGCACGTGCCCCGGCTGTGGGCTGGATCCCCAGTGGGGGGGGTGCAGGAGGCAGCCGATTGATGTTTCTCTCTCTCTCCCTTCTTCTCTCTCTACAAGATCAGTAAAAACATATTTAAAAACATACAGATACAAAAATAACAACTCTGTTTCAAGGTGGCTCTCCTGCTCACAGACATACACATAAATAAAGGGCAAGGAAGAGGAAAGTGTAAAAAAAAAAAAGGGGGGAAAAAAATGTTTACTATGAACCAGACACTGTCCTACTCACTTCAGATCAATTAATTTATCTAGTCTTCAAAGCAACTCTTCTTTTATTCCCTTTAGCAGATAAAATATATCTGCTCAGAGAGGTAAAATTCCAAATTCACACAGCTGGTAAGCGGCACCATTCCTTTAACAAGTGGCTGGGTGGAAATTTAAACTTCTCTCTCATGTACCATACTGCTGCCAAATTAAAAACTTTCAAAAAGCACATGTCTTTAATATATATTAGATAGTGTAAACCAGACTTTTTGTGTTACAGTTCTGTCTTTTGATCTTTACAAAGTAAGCAAGAATGTTGCCCACGCATGCAAATTCTATAAGCTGGAGTTCCTAGAGCATTCCCTCCTGAGGAAAAATCTCATCCATTCCACAACTTTAAATACCATCTGTATATATCCTCTCAAATCTCTGGGCTCCATGACTGCATAACTATGTGCCATCTGACATATCCACTAGATGACTTGCAGACATCACAAGATTCACAATGTCAAAAATACACTCTTGATTTCCCTTGTCACTGACCTCCAATCTCATTTAAGGATATTACCATTCACCCACCTGCTGAAGTCAAAACCCGGGGTATTGTCCTTACTTTACTCCCCGCCTCACACTTCATGTTAAACCCCATTGGTTCTACCTACAGACTAGATCTCAAATCCATCCTCTTGTCTCTCATCACTCTAGATCAAACTGCCATGATCTTTTTTTGTTTTTTAATCTTCACCCAAGGATATTTTTCCCATAGCTTTTCAGAGAGAGTAGAAGGGACAGAGAGAGAGAGACAGAGAGAGAGAGACAGAGAGAGAGACAGAGAGAGACAGAGACAGAGAGACAGAGAGAGATGTGAGAGAGACACTTCGATTGGTTGCCTCCTGCACATGCCCCAGACCTGGGCTGGGGATGGAGCCCACAAACAAGGTACGTGCCCTTGGCTGGAATCGAACCTGGGACCCTTCAGTCCACCGGCTGATGCTCTAACCATTGAGCCAAACCGAGTAGGGCAAACTGCCATGATCTTTCACGTGGGCTATTACAACAGCCTCTTTACTATTTTCTCACTTTCTCTCTTACAACCAAAGTGCCTTTTTTTGTGTTTTTTAGCACAGAGCATGATATGTAACTTCAAAATCCTTCAATGGTTTTTAATGTGTTGAATAAAATCCGTACTCCTTTTCATGGCCTCTTAAACTATAGATAATATGATCCCTTTCTACCTCTCAAACTTCATTCCACTCTCCCCCTGGACATCTCCAGGCATCCTTTCAACTCCTCATACACCAACTGTTCACACTGCAGGGCATTCCCTCTTCCTGTAAGCTGTTGGCAGGGAGAGCTCCTTCAGTTTTCAGCTTCAAGGTCACCTCCCCAGACAAGCCTTTTTTGAAAGTGTAGAAATACCTCTGCCTTCCCAAAATCTTCTATCACCCCATTGTCTTCATTTATTCCATAGATAGCACTTATCACTACGGGCAAATAATTTATCTGTTTATGATCTGGTGTCTGCCAGATCATAAACTCCAAGTGGACATGACTATGTCTGTTCTGTTCACTGATAAATATACTCAGCACCTAGTAAAAATACCTGGCACATATTAACTACTCCAATTTTTCTTGAATGAGCAAGTTACATACACTAGGCTAAAAAGACTTTAAATAATTATATTTATGTGCAACTAGATACTCTGTATTGTAAAAAACAAGTAAAACATTTTAATAAAAGCATAGTTTAAAAATTTATTTCCATTTGGGTAAACGTATTTTATAAAGAGAGTCAGGTCTAAGACAGAATCATAAATCACTGTCACATTCTCTTATAAAATATATCCACAAGTTCTTTGATATTCCTCCCTTCAAGGTAGTCTAACTACTTTCCTAATTGTGTTATTAACACAATTAATTTAGTTATGTGTGTCTAAGGAACAGAATATGGTGGCAGTGACTGTGTGGCCAGATCATAAAAGGCACTGTGGTTTCCTCCTTGCTCTCTTTCCTGGATCACTTCCTCTGAAGGAAGTCAACTTCTACCTTGTGAAGACATTCAAGTAGCCCACTGGAGGGGTCCTCCTCAACAGGAACTTAATGCTTCCTGCCAACAGCCAGCACGAAACTGAGGCCATGGGTCAACAGGCATGTGAGTGAAGGATCCTCTGGGCCCACTCAAGCCTCAAATGGCTAAGCCAACATTTCAATTATAACCTCATGAGAGATTCTAAGCAGAACCATCCAGCTAAACCACTCCTGAGTGCGTGACCCACAAAAACTGAGACAATAAATGTTTGTTTTTTGTAAGCACCTATGTTTTAGGGTAATTTATTTTATATCAATAAGTAACTAATACACATTCGTTTATTCATTCAGTAAGCATCAGTCTGTGACTACTCTGCCCCAGGTTCCAGGCCTCCTAGATACAGAGGAAAAATAAGACACTAAGCATCACTATCATAGAGGGGACAAAAATTAAGAAGTCTGGCAAAACAGTAAAAGTGCTCTAAAAAGGTAAATATAAGACCCTACCTGAGTACCTAGCAAAAATATCAGATTTCAAAAGACACAGGGAGGGGAAGATGAGAGAAGCTGTTGCAGGAGGAAAGAGTATAAGGAATAAAGAATATATGACAACACATGATGGGACTGGAGATACAAGCACCAGGTGGGTAAAGAAAGGTGTCATGCGCCATACTCCAAGCTTTAGCTAAAGGCAATAGGGAGACACTGAGAATTTCAAGAAGTTGAGTATAAGAAAGTCAGATTTGCATTCTACAAAGAAGACTCTTGTTGCAGTATGGACAAGAGCTCCAAAGGAGAGTCCTCTAACACAGACAGTAAAGAGGAAATCACAGGCATTCAGTTTAGGCAGAACGATGGCCTGAAATACATTAGCAATGAGAAGAAAAAAAAGTAGTAGGTGAAATCCACTGACATTAAGAAGGTATTTGTGATTGTATTTGAAAATAAATGTCATCAATATCCCCAAAACTCTAAGAGAAAAATCACAGTAATATAAAAATATTTAGAATAAAATAAATATTTTAATTAGTATATATGGCATTCCTTATAAATTAGAAAAAGAACCACCAAGACATTCTGAATTTTAAAATCACACCAGTCCAAAAAAAGAAGAAACAAAGGAGCTATAAAATCAATATGATGAAGGCATAAGTGGTTTTGCATCATTATGATTCACGTAATTAAAACCTTAATAGGCATTTATAACTGATAAGCCTAACTCTTTGTATATTTGTAACATTTTTTATTGATGATATCAAGTATAGTTCAATTTTTTTCCCTTTTTGAGATAAAAGAAGAGGGATTCTGGCATAGGATGGACATATAGACCAATGAAATAGAGAGCCCAGAAATAAACCCTTACATACATGCCCAGCTGATTTTCAAAAAGGGGGGCCAAAACTATTAAATGGGGAAAGAACAGTTAAATTTTTTTAAAAGGGGGGTGCTAGTAAAACTGGATATCCATATGTAAAAAAATGAAGTTGGACTCTTACCTTAATCCTCATACAAAAATCAACATAAAATGGATCACAGACCTAAATTTAAAAGCTAAAACTATAAAACTCTTAACAGAAAACAAAGAGCAATTCTTTATGACCTTGGATTTGGCAATGGTTTCTTAAATATGACACCAAAACCACAGGCAACAACAAAAAAACCCCAGATAAACTGGATTTAATCAAAATAAAATAACATTTGTGCATCAAAGGGCACTAACAGGAAAGTGAAAAAACAATCCATAGGAAGGAGAAAATATCTGCAAATCTTATCTCTGACTAGAGTTTAATACCTAAACAACTCAACATCAAAGATAACTCAATAAAAAAAGGGGGGGCAAAGGACATGAATAGACATTTTACCAAAGAAGATATACAAATGGTCAATAAGCACATGAAAAATGCTCAACATCATTAGTCATCAAGGAAAGACACATCAAAACCACAATGAGATACTGCTTCACATCTACGTAAGATGGTTACTATTACAGAAAGAAAAATAAGTGTTGGCAAGGGTATAGAGACTTGGAAATCTTGTGCATTGCCGGTGGGAATACGAAATGGTTCAGCCACTGTGGTAAACATTATGTCAGTTTCTCAAAAATTAAACTAACAGTTACCGTATGCTTCAGCAATTTCACTCTAGGTATATGCCCAAAAGAACTGAAAATAGGGATTCTGATACTTGTTCGCCAAAATTCATAGCAGCGGTTTTCAAAATAGCAAAAGGTAGAAATAACCAGTGCTGATCAATAAATTAATGGGTAAGCAATTTGTGTATATACATACAATGAAATATTATTAAGCCACAAAAGGAATGAAGTTCCGATACGTGCTACAACATGGATTGAACCTTGAAAACATTAAGTGAAATAAGTCAGACACAAAAGAAAGGACAAATATGTGATCATACTTTAGATGAAATATCTAGAAAATGGGCATTCATAAGAGACAGAGAGTAGAACAGAGGTTACCAGGGGCCAAGAGAAAGAAGAATGGGGAATTGTTGCTTAATGGGTATCGAGTTTTATTGGAGATGATGACAAGTTTGGGAAAGACAGTTACACAAAGTTCAGAATGCACATAATGTCACTGAAAATGCTTGAAATGGTAAACTTTAAGTTGTGTATATTTTTAACCACAATTTTTTAAAAAAGCATTCAATATTATTCCTGAAACACAGAATTTAATTAGATCTAAAGTCTATCACAACACAGTTTTCAGACCAACATAAACTGATACATTTCCACCTTCAAAGTATATACCAATGTTAAAATCAAGCATCCAATTCCACTGCCCAAACTAAAAGAGAAGCCTATAAACTAACCCAATTGAAGGGTTTTTGTTTTTATAGCAGGAACCTGGCATTCAAGACAAGCTCAACTCACACATGGAAATAAAAGCCAAGTTCATTGCAGGCTGGAAGTCTTCAGCTGTCTATTGTTACTTTGTTTCTACTTCCACATCTCTAGAATTTTCTCTTTAAACTGGTTTAAAAATCGAACATCCAAGAGAAAAATGTGTAAATTTTAACAATCAAAACTGTGGAACTTCTAGATAGTAGAAACTTTAAGTGTACAAACCTCAATTAACAGGAACTGAGAGAAAAGGTGTTAACTGTACACACACACAAGCACCACAATGTGTCTCACGCTTTTGGCAAGCGGCAGGAAACCAATCACTTGCCACGCTGTTTTCTAATCAGGAATGCTACTATTCTCCAAAAACCAATAAAGAACCTATTTCATAATAAACTTAATCCTAAATCCACAAAAGTAGAGCCTTGCCACATATTTAGGGGTAAGATATTAGTTAAAAAATGGTCGTGTTTTATCATTATGCTGGATAGCTAATAAGAAAACCATTTTTTTGTGGACAAGCTCTAATTTTAGAAGAGGGATGAACAACACGGTAACTAAAACAAAACAAAAACAGAAAGCCACAAAAACGACAGGTTAAGGGATGCACCATACAAGCAAAGGTAACACTGAGTCCACGGAGGCAAGTCCACTGGAGATGGGCACAGGAGAAACGAAGTACAATCCTACGCAGCAGCTTTCCCTGTGGTTATACCAGTCCTCTTCACCCACTTCTTGCCAGCAAGCATTCTGTCTTCCCTGGATCACTACCACTGCTCTTCCCAGTGAAAAAAATAAACCAAACGTGGATTTAAGTTATGAAAGCAGCTTATAATCACTAGATGAAGAGTTCACTGATTGACATTTCCTTCCTGCCTAACAAAGTATTTTCAGAAGAATACTGATATTCTCAGCATTCGGCCAGTGGCAAGTGACTGATCAGCTTCTACTTAAGGAGAAGGGAAAGCTATTCTAAAACTCTAATGTTGTACTTTAGTTGGGTTCCAATGTTATGAAGAATGTTGTTCCAAATAGAACAGGGGCCCTTTAAAGGAAAGGAAGAAATCCCAGAGCTCTTGTGATCTCTAGTCCTTCTTCCAAACTAATCACGGCCTCTTGATAAATTGAAAATTAATATACTAAATTAACAAAACCATTTCCACGGAGGCTATCAAATGAAAGCAATATAATTTCAGTTTAAAATAATTGTAATACAAAGAAAATTGCATTAAGCAAATTAGAATTTTTGAGTGTTTTCTGTGTTGTGCTGAGATTCTGGCTAGCAAATATCTGTAAGTTGTCTTCTTAGACTCACTGGTAAGAAATGTTTGCTGGTTCTACTCTAATTACTTAACATGGAACCACAGAAAACAAATGGCTACATATACATACGAACATGTATATATACAGTAAATAGTAATTACTTTGACCTGAAATAAGAGATATAACTTTTAATGCATCAATCAACCAGACCTCTTTTGAGTATTTCACTGATCCATGGCAACATGAGGCTCTTACCTATTAGCTCTCTCACCTTTTATTGATACACTTCTGATCTGTGGAATGGTGGTTATGGAAGCCTGAAAGATGTCAGGTATGGTGCCAAGATTATTGAAAAGAGGCCAGAGAGCCTGGGGGGCCAGTTGGCCAAAGCCTACAAGGCTAATTCAAGTCTTCCTCTTTACAAAGATAATTCACAATAATAGAAAACCTATAATCTAGGTCATTTGGCATAGGTGCTTTAAAAAGAATTGATAATTACAGAAGCCAGATGATAGCTATAAAAGTGTTAATTTTAAAGATGTATAAAATTACCTGTAAGAAAAAGTTAAAAGTTAAATAAATAAAATGGCATATTCTATGTATGAAATAGCTGATTGTTGCAGTTCTGGCTTTAAATGTAAGACTGGGGGCCAGTGATAAATAGAGCACAGAGAATTATTCCTATCTCTCTGCTGTATATAACTATCTCATTCCTTTACTCTTAAATACAACAAATGCATTTCAAATTCATTGTTTTCTAACTATAACTCAAAATACCTGGGCAATAATAGAAATCATTAATAACTCTGGCAACATAAAATTTTAAAAAGTTTTTATGAATAGCAAAAAAACACTATAAGCAAAATCAAAAGACAAATAAGAACAGTAGAAGAATATTTTTGCAGCATACATTACAAATAAAGAACTAATATTCCTAATATACAAAGCCCTTAATATCTGGAGAAAAAAAGACCAAAAATCCTCGAGAAAAATGAAAAAAGACATGTGCAGGTATTCCCCCATACATATGGCACTTATAGGGCTGAAAAAATGTTAAACTTATCCCATAAGAAAAATACAGAGATACTATGTCCTTGCCCTCCAGACTGGAAAAAATTCAAAAGGTTGACAATACACTCTCTTGGTAAGGCTATAGAAAAACAGCCATGCTCTTAGTACACTGCTGATGGGAGTGCAAAGTAGCACAATCCTCATGTATAGAAATTTGGTAACATCTAGCAAAACCACACATCAAGCCTCCCTCTGACCCAGTGATCCCAATTCTAATATTTACGCTGAAGATATATTTCCAACAGTATAAAGACATGTGCACAAGGCTATTCCTTCCTGCACTCTGTAACTGCAAAATACTAGAGACTACCAGACAGCCAAACATAGAAGGCAGGGTAAATAAACCGGTATCATTCACACTGAAGAATACCGATAATTTCTGTGAACCTATATGAAATCATTTCCAGGGTATATTTTTCAGTGTAAACAGCTAAGTGCTTATACAGACAGCGCACTACCCCTTTGTGTGAGGAAAAAGGAAATGAGAAAACATACATAAATCTGCTTATTACAAAAAGAAAAATCAGAAGGCTAAACAAGAAACTAATGAAGTTAGTTTTCTACAAGGGTGGGGGACTGGTTTTGCTTTTTGATTTTATAGTGGTATAGGTAAAGCAATTCTGAAACTCTTTTAGATGATGCTCGTTTACAGCAAATGAGTAAAAATGTTGGTATTGTTAGGAGCCCATATTCTCACTATAGAAAAAGTGAGAATTGGAGAAATCAGTGTGAACTCATATTTCTAAAATATGTATCTGTGTTCATACATACAGGGTGAGGCAAAAGTGGGTTTACAGTTGTGAGTATATGAATCACAGAGTTTACTCTTGTATTATTTATTAATTATTGTATTATTGTCCATACAAACAACTGTAAACCTGTTTTTGCTCCACCCTATATATACAAAAGTTATACAATACATAGTTATATCTGAATTCTAGGATCCCACTTGGGCACCCATATCTGTAGATTTTAGATATCAGTCATAGATTCAAGTAACTTTCCATTTCAAGCTACACAAAAAAATAAAACATTTTCTTTTATAAATATAAACATTTCTTGATATTTCACACTAAGAATATAAAATACAACACGTGGCAAAATATACATTAAAGAGTTAATGAAATGATTTAGTTCTCAGGACAAAAAGCTTACTTCTAATAGTTCTTTTCCAGTTTATAAAAATTCTCACGCTCTTGTCCTAGAACTGGAAGATTTCTATAAACCTGTTCTTTTAGGGATTAAAAACAAAATAAAAAAGGAAGACAACAAACTAAACAGAAGCAATGAAGATTAATAAGTCTCAGCATGGTCTCCTCTCCCCACAAGTTTTGTTTTAATTACCGCACTCATTTAGTTCTAACAAGATTTTTAAAGTCTGAAGGACAAATGTTTACTCTGTGTGTGTGTGTGTGTGTGTGTGTGTGTGTGTGTGTGTGTGTCCATGTGTGCATGCAGGGGGAAGGGAAGAGGGAGGGGGAAGGGGTTAGAGAGGACAGAGGAAGGGGAAGGGAGAGGGAAAGAGAGAATAAAAAATCCGTTTACAGATAGGCTCTTTGGCTTGGATTTCTACAGGTTTAAGCATGTAAATATATGGCCAATAGAACAACAAATTTTTAAATGCAACAAAGTCGTTTAATTTACTCTCCAAACAGTTTGTTTAAATAATTAAATGATAGCTAAAAATGAAAGTGCTTGACCTATCTTCTATTCCACTGGGAAATATACTCAGAGATCTTTGCACTTATAAAGACACTGTGTCTTCCTCTTCAGGTTTTGTAAAAATGGGAGAAAGGAAAATCAACTTTTGGTGAAAATATAATCAGATTCTTAATGAAGTCTTAACCAATGTGTAATGCTAACAATACATATTCTTACCCATTAGTTCCATACACCAGGTCCCAAGCTATTAAAAAAAAAAAAATCCAACTGGATAACAGATTAACAGTCCTTAACTCTATGAGTTAGATATTATTTTTTCTACCATCAAATTGCAAAATCTTTAATCAGATTTTGTTCTTTTATAAAAATTTAAAATATAAAACAAATTCCTATCAGCTACATCAAAAGCAAAAGCATACAAGCTGCAAATCCTTGCCTAGCCTCACTAATTTTAGCTCACAGCCCCGAGAGATCAATGAATCATTTTTCTATATACAAAGGTATAATTATGAAAGTTTTACACTAACTTATTCTACTTTCTTAAAAAGCAGATTTCTTTAATGTCATTTATAGCATCCACAAAGTATTTCTTAGGAAACGATCACTGCAGAGATTTCTTCAGTGTATAATAAATGGAAATCACTACATGACTCTATATCCATACTCTATTTCCTAGGCATTGGCTAAGTTTCCTGCATAGGACTTCATTCTTTACAAAGGAATTTCCTATTTATTTCACCACTTAACTGCATCCTCATAACAATTCTGTGAAAGAAAGCCAATGTATGTCAAGAACTTCTACATGCCAGCCTCCACATTCAGCGTTTTGCATGAATTATCTCTTTAACCCTAACAATAATCACATGAAATTGATATTATCAATCCCTTTTTACAGAGGAGAACACTGCGAATAAACGAAGTTAAGTAGCCCAAGGTCACATGCTAGCAACCAGAAGAACCAGCTCTTTAGAAACAGGTCTGCCCAACTCCAAAGCCTCTGTTCTTTCTCTCATGATGCTGCTTCATCACAGAGGAGGAAACAGTTGAGACTAAGGTACTGGAATGAGGCTGCTTAGCTAGCATGTGGTAAAATAAGATTGCAACTTAAGATCTTCTGATTCTGAAACTCTTCTCTCTATAGTACCTAGACATTTCACAATCATTATAACCCATAAAAATATAGCCAAAGTATAAAACTATGGCTCCAAATTTTCCCTTGGAAAATCTGCAAGAAGCAGTGCAATACATTAATGTGACACCTGTACTTTCATAGAAGACTTCATACCATACCAAAGGTCTAATGCACACGACCTCCTTTGCTTTTCCAATAGCAACTATGCTGATCTGGCCTCACTGTGCCTCCCTACAGTCAGCACAAAAAATTCAAATACTTCTTCATTTGTTCAACTACTAGGCTGAAGCAGAATGAACATTAACCCTCTAGGTGCTGGGGACTGTGTGGTTTCCCAGCCCTCTCCTCTCTTTATCAAGCAACTCACCTGATACCATCCCTCAGTGCCACATGCATTCCCTTTAATCTTTCTTTTCTTCTTCTTTTCCCAACTTCTGCTACATCAACCTGAAAGAAACCTTTTTTATCTCATTTGTTAACCAGCAATAACTACCTCCAGCCACTGCTCAATTCTCCTGTAAGTTTTTCTCAAATATTTCACGTGGCTTCCTGCTCCTGTGAAAGAAATACATATTTCCCAACTTCCCTGAGCAGACACCAGGAAGAAACAAATGCAGAACACGGATTTCTACACGAAGTTAGCATTCAGGAAGAAAGAAAGAAAGAAGAAAAGCATCGGGGGAATATCTAGATTTTATTACTTTTTAAAAAATATATCTTTATTGATTTCAGAGAGAGAAGGGGAGAGGAAGAGAGAGAAACATCAATGATGAGAGAGTCATCATCAATCAGCTGCCTTCTGCGCGCCCCTGACTGGGGATGGAGCCCGCAACCCGGGCATGTGCCCTGACCGGGAATCGAACCCCGATCGCCTGGATCCCAGGTCGATGCTCAACTGCTGAGCCACGCCCGGCCAGGTGAAACATCTAGATTTTAAAAGGACAAAGAGACTCAAGCAAATATAAAAAACAAAAAACGCTATGAATGAAATCTTGGGGACAACTGGAGAATTTGCATATGGAGTAGATTTGACATGACAATATAAAATTATTGTTACTTTGCTGAGTCACGTGTCCTAATTACTTTCAAATGGTTCAGCAATACCAAGCCCCTTCTCTGAAAGGTATATAAACATAAGAATGTTTGTGGCAAAACACTGATAACTGTTGAAAGTATTTAGATATACACTGTAAATTCATTAAAATTTCCTGTCTGTTTTAAATTTTCAAAATGCAAAGTTGTGCTTCAAAGGAGAAAGATTAAAAAAAAACCATTGGACAGTTTCCACGTTTTTAGATTTCTAGTATTTTTGATAGAGCACAAACAGGAAACGTCCCCCTTTGGTCAACAAAGTGCTAACTGCAAAATCTTAGAATGGGCTACCACTCCAGTGACGATACACAAAATCACAACACTGCTCTTTCTTTCTCCTCTATAAACAAATGTATTTGACATCATAATACTTTCAACATAAAACCTTATAATTTTCCCATGTTACCAAAGATAAAAACCTGTGGTTGTACTGCACAAACATTTCCTTGAACTATACAGTTTTCCATGTCCATTAGAATGTCCTACATACACGAAAGTAGAAAAAAGGTAAGGGAGCAAATTACATCTTCATAAAAATCTTTTCAATTATTTGCACACACCTTATACCATCTCACAGAAGTTCTTCTCTTTTCTGATAACTCTGTGTCAGATACTTTTTTTATTCTTAAAAGGCCAAACCACTGTCAGAGACCCAGCTCTTAGGCAAAGCACGCAGAAAGGAGGAGTACAAGGAACCTAATGAACGAGTAAAAATGACAGCTTAGGTCACCACACAGTTTTTGGTGGAATACATGACAGGGAGAACACTGTTGAAATTTTTTAAGCACCTATGCTTCTTCAAAACAAAATTATAGTATATGAATGAAAACTCATCCATATAGTTCACAGACTATTTTCCACTATTAAATTATACTTAAAATGCATCACCATTCCAGACTCTTATGAGCTATTGGAAAATAAGTTTGCCACAAGATCACAGCACCCACAAAGGTAAGAAAAAGCAGAGTTAACTCAAATTCACTTTAAAATGTATCAAAACTTAAAATCCAGAAGTTTTTTCCATAGATAATTGCTTGCTTCAGTTACTGTACTAAAGATACTTTCTTCCTGCACATAGGCCCTTCTTAGAGAAGTGGCCCTTTCCCCACTGGCAACTTGGATATGAAGGGTCCTTCCAATGACAGCGAAAGTTAGAATTTAGATTATGATCAGCAAAATAAAAGGGCTAGCTAAACTGAACACCCCCAACTGACCATGTATACTGATAAGAAAGTTGAGAAAACCATCTGGCAGAGAAACAAAAAAGAGTATAAACCAGAACAGAAAAAGAAATGTAGAATGAGTGCCCGAAGACATTTAGTTCCACGGAAGCTTGGCTGTCCTTCCTGTACTTAAGTTCTATAGTTTTTGGTACCAGGATATTTGTTCTCAAGATAATTTTCTTTAAGAAAAAGGTCAAAAGGGACATCTGTAATACTTTAAACAAAAATAAAAATTATATATATTAAAAGAAAAAAAAAAGAAAAAAAAGAAGAAAAAAAAAAAAGAAAAAGGTCAATGTGGGTATCTACTTAGGTAAAGAACTTCCAAAGGAAACAAATGTATTAAATTAGCATACTAACTACAATTAGGACAGAGCAAAGCCTGGGATTTAAGTACGACAATAGATTCTTCCCCAAAATCTTCTGTTAACCTTACAGAAGGGTCCCCTGAGAAGATAGAACAAGTCGTTCTGCTCCAAACATTTCTTAGTATATATTTGCTTACTTTTCTCAGCAATAGGATAAAACATTTGAAGTCCATGTTTAATATAATGAATATAATCAAATATATGTCCAAATATATTAAAAATGTATCCTATTCCTGGGGGGGGGGCATAATGTCTTTCTTCATGTGTAAGAGAGGCAGGATAGGAGGGCAGTTAGATGACTGAGTCCTGAAGACAGACTCCTAGGTTTGAATCCTGGTTCTGCCACTTTCTAATCCTGTGACCTTGTAACTTCTGATGCCTGTTACTAGCAGCATAAATTTAGGATGATAATTGAATCAATCCTGTAGGGTTGTTATGAAAAATAAATGACATAATATGAGGAAAAACCTAGGAAACAGTAAGTATTCACTATTAATATTATTATTTTTACTACTGTTAGCTATTATTCAGAGTAAGAGGGTAGATTTCATAATCTGTGGCACCATAAAACTAAATTCCTTGAACAGGGCCATTCTTTGGCAGGTGCAGAGAATGAAAAACATAAAAATATGTGATCCCCAAAAAGGAGGACGAAGATAAACCCACATTAAGAAAAACCATAATCTCTATCGTGGGGCCTTGCAACAATACACTAAGAGGTGTTCTTTCACGAGGAATAGCTCGTCTACTGACAACATTTTGTAAATTTCCTTCAACAATCCCTGACCACAGAAAAAGCCCTTATTCCTAAATGCCCACGCAGATACAGCAAAACCTCAGGATAATCTACTGACACTGGGTACAGTGAAAATCTTCAAAGGATTTTACATAAATAGGCCAAATCTTAACTCTCTCAAAAAGGTTGAATTTTGAACCATTACTGGTTCAGAAGTAACTATGAAAATTCGCTGCAATGGGACTTTTTGAAACATCTTCTGGAGTAGGCAATTACATAGTTAAGAAAGAACTCAAGATATTGTAAGGAGAAAAACAATTCTTGCATCATGAACACATGATATATGACTTACAAAACAAGCAGTAAGACCAAATATAAAAGAACCAAATGGGGAAGGGAAGAGAAGGGGAGGGGAGGGGGAGGGGAGAGGGGAGGGGAAGGGGAAGGGGGGGCAGACCATTATAAATAATTTCAGCTATTAGAGGGGAAAAGATGCCCTAATTTTTATAAGTCCCAAAATGATTAAGTAAAAAATAAAAAAGCAAACAAAAATTTAAATGGGTCTATACTTCCTTTCCTATAAGTCTGAATCAAATAATTCTGTAACTCACGTTCTACTTCAGCATACAGACATTCACAACAATCCTTCTTTCAGTCAAAAAATACTGAATCTTTACTTTCAAAATATGATTCTCTAGGCTTTTTGAGGTTCCTCCCCCACTATACACAAGGAAGATAATAAACAGCTTGAGAGCTGGCATTTCTGATTCCCCCCACTTCCTCTCCTGTACCATTTATGTTGTATAACACTTTCAAACTGCAAACCCTTAAGGAGAGCAGCAGCCTTCTTCATTTTCATTTACATAAAAAACATGCTCAGGCAAAGGTAAAGCAGATGTTTGACCAAATTAGGAGCAAAATGTGCAGGAGCAGGAGACTTCCTCCTAAATTCCCTATTTCCTCAACTTAGAGATCCTCTTTCTAAAAGGAGAAGGCTGGATTTCTTAGGATGCTAAGATGTGGCCACTTTCATCTCAAACCAGATTAATACACTTAAAGATGACTTTTAGTAGAGTTCTACATTAAACTGAGGCTCCAGGAACAATCTGAATAAACACCAAGTGACACGTCTTTTACAAGACAATGAAAGGAACAGGCATCCCTCCTCCCACTCCCTTCCCTGAGGTCAAAACAAAACACAAAAGGGGAGAGTGGCTAAAGTAGAAAAAAAATGAAAATGGAAAGTTGACACCCTAGTGTTACCAATTAAAAAAAATTATTTAGTGACTACAAAAATATCTTCTCAGATCTACAGCAAAAATAGCACACCGAGTTCCTCCATTCCTTTTTCCCATCCTTTCTAAGTCAACAATTTAAGCAATGGCTCCAAACTCATATTCTTTCATGCAAACTCAATTCTACTTTTCAAAAATAAAGTCAATATGCTAATCAAATGTATAATCAATGGACTAAGCATTAAGAATTATATATCATCATTAGCAGGACATCATTTATTCATATTCTAACCTTCAAAAATTTGAGTGAAAACAACTTAAGGTCAATCCTTGTAACAACAAACGAGAGCTAACATAAAGTTAGCTTTTACTTACTACGTGCCAGGTACAGTGTTAAGCACTTTATAAGAATTATCTTATTTAACCTTCATAATACTTCTATTAAATACTATTAATAAACTCATTTTACATATGAGGAAATAACAAGTTAAGAAATATGTCCTAGTGTGATAGGCAGTTAGACAGGCATGAACAGAATGAGGACAATAGGCCAGGCACAGGTCACCAGGATGGAAAGCCCGGGTCAACTGTAGGGTGGGACCTTGCCCCCAGGGTAGCCTTTCTTCCCCTAGCATATCACTGGTCATTCGGATTGGACCCCCTGACCTTTCCTCCCTAGAGATAATATCTAGGCCTCAGTAGTATTTCAGCTCCAGGCTCACAAAAGCAACAAAACCAGCCACAGCTGACCTCAGGAACAGCTGCATTGGATAATGATCCCCACCCTAGTGCTGACCTATGGAGCAGTGGCGTCCACAACCCTGAGAGGACACAGCTGGAACACTGCTGAATATTCCATTAGATCTTCCCCTGGGACCTCCCCTAAAATCTCCTCCCCTAAAAGCCTTAGAAAGGAGGACCCAGAGCTCTCCCTCCAGGGAACACGCCCTTCCCTTCCCCCTTCCCTGTTCCCCGTTCCCCCCTTCCCCCCTTCCCCTCTCCTCCCCAGGGGCATTACCATTAGCATTAGCTTCCTCACTCCCAAGCTCCAAGGGCCCTTCCTTTGCCTCTATCACTTGTTTCCTAAGCCCACTTCTTCCAGGAATTACTTCTTCCACCTCTGTGATTTTATAGATAAATGTTCCCTTACAGTTTGGGTCTTGGCTCTGCATTCTTTCCTAGCCAGAATCCAAATACCGAGGTTGCTGAACCCAAGTCGGGTCTGACCCCACCGGACTAACACCCAGTGCCGTTCCGTTGCCTGCAACACTAAGTGCTGTAAGCAACGATGCCATAATTTAAACCAGCAAATGTGACTAATTTTAGGACCTTAACCAAAATACATATTCACTGTACTTTGGTTATATCTGCTTTTAATACTTTATACAGTTTTTTATCATACTGTCAATAAAAATTGATTCCTACTTTGTCCTCAAAACAAGAGCCAAATAAGGAACATTCAAAACCAAAAATCAACTCAGTCAAGTAGGCATATGAACCTCAGGCTCTAGTCAATAAACTAAAAATCTAAGGAAAAAGGTTTCACAACAGAGGATAGTGTGATTAAAATCAAAGTCCCAAACTTTAAGTATCACTTCTTGAAATAAAGAACAATTTAATTAAAATTTTAAAATCTGAACACTGTAATTCGTAATGCTATTTCACTTTTCAACATATTATAGACACTTTTAAAAAACTTCCTAATATTAGCTTCACATTCACTATATTTGTACTTTTGATATTGTATTGAGTTCCCTTCTTTAAACTTTTTAAGCTTTCTCAATATATGGTTCTAGAAACAATACATTCTACTATACACACTTTCATTTCTGGAAACATTTTTCTAAGCCATAAAACATACAACATTATTTTCCTCAGAGTCTAAAGCTGAAAATCTAGTCATAAATCTATCTATTCCTAGAAGTTTTCATAAAAAAAGGCAAATTATTTTTAAAAAACCTCTCAGGTCAATATCCTGGTCATGTAGAATCCTAAGAGCCAAGTTTAAACTTTCTCTTTGCCATAATCAACCCAACAGCCTTTTTTCCAAGAAAAAAAAAATTACTACTCATTCAAATGTAAGAATGGGTTTCCCAATCCATTTTATGTGTATCAAAAGAAAATCTTAAATTTAAAATTTTGTATGGTTTCTGTTAAACTACATCCTACTAATAAGAAGAGATATACAAAAATCCTATTGAATTTTAAATACTCAATGTCTGTATGGTATGAAATGACTTAAACTTCCAAACCCAGTGAGAACTGAAAATAAGTTTCAAAAGATATGTTATTTATAGTAATTCAAAAATTACAGTTGACCCTTGAATAAGGCTGGGGTTGGGGCACTGATCCCTCCCTCCATGCAGTTGAAAATCCATATATACTTTTTACTTCCCCAAAACTTCAGTCAACCTTCGGTATCCACAGGAGATTTGTTTCACAACACACTTCAGATAACAAAATCGAAGAATGCCTAAATCCTTTATATAAAATGGTGTAGAACACTACATACAGTCGGCCCATACAACTGGCCCAAAATACTGTTTTTGATAGGTGGTTGGTTGAATCCACAGATGTGAAACCCAAGGATATGAAGGATACAGAGAATTGACTGTATATTTATTGAAATATATCCACGTATAAGTGGCCCCAAGCAGTCTAAACCCAAGTTGTTCAAGTCAACTGTATAATTAAACAACCATTTAGAAAATTCAGTCATGTAATCAGATGCTTTAGAGGCATATGCTCAATCTAGTCTAATGAAATTGTTTAAAAAAATCTTTTCTCAATAAATGTGAGATTTTCTTAGACTATATTTACTGAAGAAATGTTACCCCATGTGCCATATGTGCACACATACACACCCCTCTACCTACCTTAAATTTACTCATACAGAAATGCCAACTAGGTCAACTTTCACATCCAGAAACACAACTAAATTGCTTTCCAAAACAAAGTTTACAAAATGGACCCATAAAAACACTTTCTAAGTATTTCTCCATCAATGAAAATACTGAAAACTGCTAACTGAAAGATTCATGATCGTGCCACTACTTTCTGTAAAAGTAGTTGTAATTGGGCATTTCCCATGGTCATTTTGGTGTGTATTAGTATCCCCAAATGTCTGATAATTCCTAACACTTTATAATAACGTGGTAGAAAGTGACCACAGAAAAGTTGATAATCTTAACTGAGACTTCTTACTCTTAAAATTTTTTAGGACAGTGAGGTTAGGCCTTTGGATATTTTATGAGAAATAGCAGGTTAATAACTCAGCAAAGTGAAAAGCCAAGTGCCACTAGAAAAACAGGCCTAAAGCTAACTGATTTAATGAAAGAAAACAAAAGAAATCCACCTTTGCTTTAAAAAAAGGAAATGGAAAAGAAAGTTACATTTCTCCTTTACTTATAAGAATGAGGGAGGTATTTTCTGTTCATAAAGTTACATGGTACAAGAGTGATAAACTTCTGTTTAAAGTTTAAGACTAAGCTTTCTCAATATTATAATTTATGTGTTTTTCCACTTAGCATATTTTCTTCTTTTTTCATTCTTATATACTTTGGCAGGGAGCTTCAAAAATGGCTTCCAATGACCCCACCTCCTGGTATACACAACCTTGTGTAATCTTCCCTCCTTAAGTATGGGCTGGACCAAATGACTCACTCCTAATGAACAGAAAGGAGTGCTGGGATGCCACTTCTGAGATTACATTACAAAACCAAAAGGCTCACACAGGGCAAGGAACTAAGGTAGGCTACTGGCCAACAGCCAACACAAAGAACTGGGGCCTTTGACAGTAAAATCTCTGACATTTCTCTTAGCAATATTTTTCCTGATATATTTTCTTGGGCAAGGGAAACAAAAGAAAAAATAAACAAATGGAATTACAAAAAACTAAAGTTATTGCACAGCAAAGGAAACCATCAAAAAGCAAAGACACAACTTACTAAATGGCAGAACATATTCGCCCATGATACATCTGATAAGGGATAATATCCAAAATTTATGAAGAGTTCACACTAACTCAGCACCGAAACCAAAAACAATCCAATTAATAAATGGGCAAACATGTCTCCAAAGAGGACGTGGAGATGGCCAATAGACATATGAAAAGATGCTCAATGTCACTAATCATCAGAGAGATGCAAATTAAAACCATAATGAGATATCACCTCACACCTGTTAGAACGGCTATCATCAATAAATCAACAAATGACAAGTATTAGCAAGGATGTGGAGAAAAGGGAACCCTCGTGCACTACTGATGGGAATGCGGACTGGTACAGTCACTAGGAAAACAGTAGAGTCACCTCAAAAAATTAAAAATGGATCTGCCTTATGACCCAGTGAATAATTCCACTTCTGGGGATTTATCCAAAGAAACCAGAAACACTAATTCAAAAGAATATATGCACCCCTATGCTCATTGCAGCGTTATTTACAATAGCCAAGCTATGGAAGCAACCCAAGTGCCCATAAGTAGACAAGTGGGTAAAAAAATGGTGGTACATATATATACAATGTAATATTACTCAGCCATAAAAAAGAATGAAATCTTACCATTTGCAACAGCATGATGGACCTAGAGGGTATTATGCTCAGTGAAGTGTCAGACAGAGAAAGACAAATATCATATCACTTCACTTATATGTGGAATCTAAAGAACAAAATAAATGAACAAACAAAATTAAAACAGACTCATAGATAGAAAGAGAGAACTGGTGATTGCCAGAGGGGAGGGGTGTTGGGGCACTAGGTGAAAGCGGTGAAGGGACTAAAAAGCACAAATCCATAGATATAAAATAGTCATGTAAAAGTAAGTAAAGCATAGGAAATATAATCAATAATATCATGATAACTATGTGTGGTGCCACTTGAGGTACTGGAAATATCGAGGGGAACACTATGTAAAGTATATAATTGTCTAATCACTAACCTGTACACCCGAAACCAATACATAATAAAATTTTAAAAAGAACACAACCAAAAACAAAACAAAACTGGGGCCTTCAACAACCAAGGAGGAACTAAATGCCATGTGAGTGAACTGGAGGCAGATCCTCCCCCAGGTCCTTCAGATGAAATCACAGCCCCAGCAGACATGCTGAATGCAGCCAGAGGACCCAGCAAAGCTAGCTACACTTTGATTCCTGATCAACAAAAGATAACCTCTATTGTTTTAGGTCACTACATTTTGGGGTAATTTCTTATGTAGTGCCATGGATTAAATTGTGCCCCCCTCAAATTTCATATGTTGAAGTCCTAATTCCCCGCACCTCAGAATGTGACCTTATTTGGAGATAGAATCTTTACAGAAGTATACAAGTTAAACTGAGGTCATTAGGGTGGGCCCTAACCCAGTATGACTTGTGTCTTTATAAAAAGGGGAAATTGGTACAAAGATACAGTCATACATGGAGGAAAGATTATGTGAAGGCACAGGGAGAAAAGATGGCCAGCGACAGGTCTAGGAGAAAGGCCTGAGACAGATCTAGCTCTCACACACCTCAGAAGGAAATAATCCTACTGCCACTTTGATTTCAGACTTCTAAACTCCAGACTGTGAGACAGTAGGTTTCTGTTGTGCAAGCCACACAGTTTGTAGTAAGTTGCTATGGGAGACCTAACAAATTAATACATGTAACAATAGAAAACTAATACATATACTTCATTCAAAATGACTTTTATGGGCAATACCAAAATTAGCCTCAATGCAGGACTCAAGTAGATGACCAAAGCTTCCAAGTCTTTATTCTGGAAAAAGACATTACTAGTCCAGATCAGAAAATCTTAGACCACAGATTTTTTTATTTTTATCTTTTTTTTTAGTTAGCTGGGACTCCTGCAATCAAATAATCAAATCTACTCATTTCAAAAAGGGCTGCAGCCCCTGCTGCTGCTCATGTGCCATGGCTATTTTAAACACTTAGCATAAATTAATTCCTCATAAGAATTTATGAGTACCACCACCATCAATTCAATTTTTATAAAGAAACTGATGTCCAGACATTAAGGTCAAACAGCTAGTAAGTGGCCAGGATTTAGTAAACTGAGGTGCACAGAGAATAAGTAATTTATAACTTCAAAATCATAGTAGTTGAGCTGTGACTAAACCTAATGGTCCTTTCTCCTACTTTCAGGTCTTTTTCTTAAAGAATTAAATAGAAAAAGCTTTTCTTTTACTTGCTATATCCAATCTTTGTATTTCTACCTCAGAAATATATACATTGGATTATCTATCTGCCCTCCTCCTCTAATCACAAAAATCACACCCATTTTCTTCCACTCCCTGAACCCTAAAATGGTGTTTTCAATTTCTGATGCTTTTCTTGTATCTCTGTTAATCATTTTTATAAACTGGAATGCAAGATTTCACTTCTTTCTATACAGTTGGGAAAATACGACTTTAGCTTAACATTTGATACCAATTAAAATACAAATACACATGGAAAGAGTAATACTATACTATTAGTCATCTGCATTTTAGCAGAAATTAGTCAGAGAACTGGCTTTGAAACAAAGATGGCAGGACAACCATGGCAAAGTTTTAAAAATGACCCTGCCCTAAGTCACAACTTGTACACAGGCACCTGACAGAAGAATCAGTCTGTTCTGGGAAATTTGGGATTGGGTACTTAAGAATTGCCTTTCTTTGGGACTCTTAGTTACATGATATACCGCTTGGGAGGTAGTGGCAACCATGCTTCCCCTGACAAAGAATGGAAACATGGAGAAAGCCAGTTTGCAGAGAGTGAGACAGATGCACAGGAGCAGCACTCCAGAGAGCTTGAGGGAGACCAGATTGCATCTGTTTCTTGGGTGCTTTTCATATAGCCCATCTGCACTTTGTCCCTGGATCCTCTGGAGTCCCCTCTGACACACCCAAAAGACTGATAACTTCCTCTTTTGGCTGAAGTTAATTTGAATCTGGTCACTTGCAATCAATAGAGAACACCATGGTCAAAAAGTAGCCTCTCAAAGCTGCAGAACATTACTGAAGGACTAATAACCTCATATAAAAAATCAGCTTTTCAGTAAAAATAAAGCAAGGTAAAAGACTAAAACTAAGGCAACTAGGTATCAACAGTACTTTCCAGTGCCTCAAGACATAGTTCATCATTTAAACTAGCCACTCGAAGTAAAATACAATAAAGAGTTCCAAAGCCTGTGTTTATAACTAGCTTTTTCCATGAAAATAAAGGAAATAATGCTTTCAAAACATGATTTTATTCTATGTAAGTAACTACAATAAAAGTAATAATGCTTTAAAGCCAGAATTGAAACTGAGGTAATTTATCCTAACATAGCCTCCTTACGTGCAGAAAACCAAAAGGCATCCAGCAAAGGAGGCGTACCCAAGATTACCCAGCCTGTGGGAAAGAATGAAACCCAGCTCTCCTGAGCCACAGTTCAGTGGTCTTGCTGCGGTGCAGAATGCAGCAAAGACTATCACAATGCTGTTCCTGGCTCCTTGTTCAACAGGCACAGCAATCCTAAAACTGACCTGAATCTCTGTTCTGGGCGGGCATGAACCTGCGTGGCGACAACAGCAGCGGCAGGCACTTTCCTCCTGAAGCAGATGTGCACAAGTATTATATCTATGATGAAAGAAAAAGAAAGAAAACCTAGTTAATTTTCAGAGTATGTTTTAGCATCATGAGTCATTCATTTTCTACTAATTCTCTCTTTATCTCTTCATGTGTTGCCAATGGTTTAATAGTGGAACTCATGACAACACTTTATTTAAGGTGGGAAATATTTGCTATTCAAAATCCATAAAGAATAGAGTCATTTAATGACGGTCTCTACAGACCATCTAGTTCAGCTTCTTCGTTTTACTGGTGAGGAAACTGAGACCTGGAAAAGTTATGCAAAGAATCAATGACAACACAGTTATTTAGTGGCAGAGCCAGGTTCAGAAATGAATTCTTTCCACTTCCAGTCCAGAATTCATTTGTACATCATAGATTATTCTGTCTCTTTCTGGAGACCCAAATATGAGCAAAAAATTAAAAAATCATGTTATTTCTCTGAAGATAAATGTGGTATAGAGCTGAACTGATTTGCTCTAAATTAAAATCAGAAAACACTGCTTCCTCACTCACTGGTTATAAACCAACCTTGCGTTATTTAACATGCCTTGTATAGGACATTTACATGTTTATTTTACTTACCATTCAATATTTTAATATGAAAACACTAGTATTTGAGTCATGAGATACAGATTCTGGTCTTTCTTAACTCTGCTCTCATGAAGTTCTACTATCTTAATGAATTATTTCTTTGGTCTCAAAGCTCTTTTATTAAAAAACAAGGAGCTTAGACTAATTCCTATGGATCTTCTAACTCTGAAGCCTTTTGCCTAAGAATAGTTTCATCTTTTAGCAACATCATGCTTTTCTGATCAACTATTTGCTTGTGTTATATGTTTATTAATCTCTTTGATACTATTACAATAGTTTAAACATAATCAGTAATAGTGCCTTCAAATATAGTTAATTACCACTCAAAAACCTATGCAACAATAACCTAGCTTTGCTGTCTATCTCACTTTTTATTTTATAAGAACCCAGATGGAACTGGAAGAAAAAGTATTTTTAAAAATCTACCTCTTAGGTGGTTTCTAAGAAACATCCTGAATCCTAAATCATTCATTTGGTCACTCATCCAACAACTTGTTGCTGAGTGACTTGGATGGCAGACACAGCCTTAATCACAGAGAAGTCTTTAAGATACCTCTAGGGAGGTACTGCGTGACGTCAGGAATTCGAGTGGCAGTGAGGGAGCAGGCAGAAGTGATGAACGGTCTCCTCAATTGTAACCTCAGACTCTGCATGCTCTATTTTTAATATATTAACTGCTGCATACAACAGTTATTTGCAACATGTTTTAAACTCAAAGCAAAATAACAGAATGCTACCCAATTCTAGAACCTAAATATAGGTTATTGGCAATGTCCTACTGATTTGTTCCTCCCTGTCCCATGCCCAAGCTCTTTTATCCCTTCCATCCCCTCTAACTGCTATCTTATATTTTGTGTTTATCATCCTATCCCCCAACAACACGGTGCTTCCTTTTGTTTGTTTTTGTTCCTGTAAAAGTGGTATTTAACAGTTCCCGGCTTCTAAGCTGATTCTTCCACTCAATATTATGTTTTCAAGACTTCATCCATGTGGTTGCATGTAGTTGTATTTCATACATTTTCTGTTTTTGCTGCAGGATAATTCTGCATTGCGTAATCATACCATAATTGAATTATCCATTCTCTTTACGGTAGCGTCTTGTTTTCCCCTAGGTTTCTTTTCTTTTTTCCTTTGCTATTATGAACATTGTTATGAAAACTCTCATACACATCTCCTGTCCCACAGGTGCCACAGTTTCTCTTTAGCATGTGCCTAGGAGTTGAGAAAAATGCGTATGTTCGATTTTTCATGAGGATGGCAATTTTTATTTTCCTGAAAATGTGTTTAGTAACTTATAATCCCACCAGCAACAGGTAGTTCATATTGATCCATATCCTCTTTAGCATTTAGTCATGCCAACTTTTTAATTTTGGGGTGAAAAATGGCATCTAATTGTGGTCTCAATTTGCATTTTCCTGCTAATGATACTGAGCATGTCTTCAAGTTTACTGGCTAACTCATGTTTCCTCTTTTATGAAATGCCTATTCATATCTTTTGCTCAATTACTCCTTAGTTGTTGACCCTTTCCTTATAGCTTCGTATAAATTTTATGTTTTTGGGGTGCTGATTATGTGGTTTTACCCACTTTGAATGACCAGGTACACGCAAGTGATGTGATAAAGAAGCAGAAGCAGAAATAGCAAAAGGCCAGAGAGAACTGGAAACAGCACACTAGGGAACTGATGTTTTTCTCAACCAGTTTTTGTAAACTAATGCACTACCAATGTCTGAAAGTATCAGAAATCTAAAATACTATGCAACTGATCCTGTTTTAGAATCTTTTACTTTATTATAAATTCAGTCATGGGTAAATGCTTTGATATGATTTTAGTGCATTGTACCTGCAATATAATATAATTTCAGGTACCAGTTTTAAACAAATTACAATTTAAATCACAATTTAGACAGTTTTTATTTTGTCCCTGACACTTTACATTTTTTTTATTTCATGCTTTGGTTGCCTCCAAACCCCGAGAACCCGCTGTTTACCCGGCTTCCAGAGATCAAAGACTCTCCCTCCTCCAGCCTATTTCACTGGCCACTCCTCAGCCTCCTTTGCTTGTTTCTCCTCTGAGGGACCACTGAAGTCCAAACATTTGCCCTCTCTCTAAACCATCAGCAACACTACTGTCTATCCACAAAATACATCCAGAATCCGACCGCTTCTCATCATCTGCATTCAGACTTTGACCAGAACAGTAACTTGATCATCTCAACTGGATTTTTTCCAGAGTTTAGTAACGGGCTTTCCAACTTTGATCCTGTCCTATTTCAGTCCTTTCTCATCAAAGCAACCGGTGATCCTGATAATCTTACGTAAATCACATAAGGTAATGTCTGTGCCTAAAATCTCCCAATGGCTCTTCATCTCAGAGTAAATGCCAAAATCTTTAAAACAGCATAAAAGAACCTACATAATTTGGCCCCCATTACCTCTCACGTCATTCCCTAATGACCTCCTTTGCCATTCCTTATACAGGCTAGGCATACTCCTGCCTCAGGGCCTTTACATTGCTGTTCTCTCTGCCTAAGTTTTCCAAGAGATAATTCTCTGCATATCTCACTCCCTTACTGTCTTCAAATCTTTGTTCAAACGTCTCCTAGGCTAAGCCTTTCCTAGTCACTCTATTTAAAACTATAACAATTCTGCTCCCAGAACCTTAACCCACTTCCCTGATTAATTTTTCTCCAATGTTACTAACATTCATTTTTTTCAGTTATATTCCTATTTGTCTATGTCCTTTCACAAAAGCAAAATCCATGAGGGCGATAGATTTTTCTTGTTTGGTGCTAACATCTTCAATGTCCAGAAAACGGTCTGGCATATAGTAATCATTCAAGAAACATTTTTTGAATAAACAAATGAATAACTACTGTCTTAGGGTTAAAAATGACAATCTTTCTGAGTTTACAAAACAAGGTAATCTAAATACTCAGGGGGAAAGAGCTAGCTTCTTGGTGTAAAATAATCACTCTAATATTTTTCTAACAAATAAATAACGCCTGGCTGGGTGTGGCTCAGCAGTTGAGCATCCACCTAGGATCCAGGAGATCACGGTTCAATTCCCGGTCAGGGCACATGCCCAAATTTCGGGCTCGATCCCCAGTGGGGGGCGTGCAGGAGGCAGCCGATCAATGACTCTCTCATCACTGATGTTTCTATCTCTCTCTCTCCCTCTCCCTTCCTCTCTCTGAAATCAATAAAGATATATTAAAAAAACAAACAAAAACAAATAACTCTAAAGAGTTTAGTAGGCACTTCCATACACTTAAGTCACTATAATAAATAGTTCCCCCATCCCTCTTACTCCCCAAATTACATTTTAGACTCTTGCCATCCTAAGGGTGACTCATTTATTTTACACTAACTATTGTCATACTCAACAATGGTTGGTTTACAGAGCCACACCACCAACAAAGAGAAAATATTATACAAATGTTCATTCCAAACTGGTTCCAGACAAAGAGCCAAGCTCTTTGTAAATAAATAAAGTCTAAAAGTAAAGGGCATATTTTTTTTAAGGCTTTAAATATTTTGTTGCAAATATAAGAATACAAAAATCACCCTTATACCCAAAGTCACCACTTGTTAACATTACCCGCTTTGTTTTATCATTTGTTTTCATGTGCTCTCTTGCACTTTCTGTCCATTCACACAGACATACTTTTTTTTTTTTCTAAAGCAGCTGAGGATAAATCATATATAGCATGGCCCTTTGCTCCTTTGCTTTAATGCACATTTCCTAAGGAGATATCCTCTTTTGCAACCACAGTAATCTTCAGTAATATAAACACTATTAAGTATTTTAATTTACTCTATCATCTGTATTCCATTTCTCCCCCAATTAATCCAGTAATATCCTTTATAGTACTTTTCCCCATCCAGTGTGGGATCCAGCCTAGAGTCAGGTATTGCAGCCAGTGGCTCTCTCATAAACCTTCTTTAATTTGGAATACTCCCACAGCCTTTCTTTGTCATTTATGACATTGGCTTTTTTTTAAGAGCACAGTCCCCTTCTCCTTTTATTAAGTAAAATGTTCCTCATTTTGGAACGTTCTGATGTTTCTGTATGATCAGACTCCAGTTACACAGTCTTGGCCAGAATCTACATAGATGATGATGTGTCTGTCACCTCAAGATGTCATATCTGAATTCTCATAATATCCATCTGCCCCATTTGTTGTTGGATTGTGATATGCCCCCATTAAAAAAATTATTATTTTCTAGCATTAAAAAAAAAAATACAACTAACTTCATGTCATATGTACCCTGCGTGGGCCTGGAATCGGCCATTTGTTTCTCTGAAGAACTCTGGTTCCTTTGTGTTGGTAATAGTATTAGAGACCAAGACTTGGGAGGTTAGGTGTGTCCACTGCCCTTTGCTTCTTGGCCTTTCTGTTGAACAGAGCTATTAGGAAATGTGTGCATTTATATACTCAAAAATTTCTGTATACATGTATGTTCATACATATACATGTATACACATATACATGTAAACATACACATACACGGGCAGACAAAAGTAGGTTTACAGTTGTTCAGATGGAAAAAGATATGCAGATTATGATTATTACAATAGCTTTAGTAACTCAAATGAGTGTCACAATGCAGCTGTAAACTTATTTTTGCTCACCCCTGTACAAACTGATTTCAAAAATAAATTTACACTAATACCTTCCATTGCAATCCATCCCCACAGGATTCATTTTTGCCTTTCTCCATTCCATATTTGTATGTCCGTCCATCCTCAAGTCCTCGCTTCAGAACAACCTCAAGATATTTATCAATACACAAGTGACCCAGAGTTGCTTTGTCTACATCACTACAAAAATAAACTCTAGTAGAAAGAGTTCAGGGTTTGTTTGCAATCCCTCCCTCTTACCTCCATCCAAGATGAGGGTAAATAGTCAAATACTGTGTCAATAAGTTACTTGGATTCACTCTTCCCCTTCAACAGGTACAGTGCCAGTATAAACACAATCTGGTTCATTTGTTTCAGATGATTAGGATTTTCCCTATTCCCAACCTTATTTTGAACATGGAACATAACATACTTTGAAAAGTCAAAACTATATGAAAAGGTAGACTTTGAAAAGTGTCATTCCATCCCACAAACCTTTGGTTCCATTAATTCCCACCATCTCTTCTTTTTGTAAAGTTAAGCAGATACATGTATGTTTTATTCTTCCCCTCCCTTATTTACATGAAAGATAGCACACTGTATATGCATATTACACAAACCAGCTCAATCCAGACTGGAGGAAACTATTCCCAAAGTATTTTATGAGGCCAGCATTATCTTATACCAAAACCAAAGACATTAAGAGAAAAGACAAAAAATTCAATATCCTTTGCGAACACAGATACAAATATTTTAAACAAAATATTAGCCAGCCAAATTTGCAATATATAAAAGAGATATTACATCACAACCAAGTGGAGTTTATCCTGGAAATACAAGGCTGGCTCAATATTTGAAAAATTAATATAACTCACCATTCAATAGAATAAAAAAGAAAAACTATATGATAATCTCAACAGATAAAAAAAAGCATTTGACAAATTCAACACATATTCATGATTTTTAAAACTCTTAGTCAACTAGGAATAGAATGAAATCTAAACTGATAAATGGTATCTTTCAAATAAATACAGCTAACGTCATATTCAATGGCAAAAGACCGAATGCTTTTTGTCTTTAACATCACACTGGAAGTCCTAGACAGTGCAATAGGACATGAAAAAGAAATAAAAGGCATACATTACAATACAAAAATAAAACTGTCATTATTCCAGGGACGTGATGGTCTGTATAGAAAACAGCACAGAATCTACAAAAACAAACAAAAAACAAAAAATCTACTAGATTTTATAAGGGAATTTAGCAAGATTGTAGTATACAAAGTTCAATATACAAATATCAATTGTGTTTCTACATGTTAACAATGAAACAACTGGAAAAATATATATACATACGGTGCCATTTATAATAGAAACAAAAAAAAAAATAAAACATTAAATGCTTTGGGATAAAATTAATGAACTATATGCGGAATTAGTATTCTAAAAACTCCAAAAACATTGATGAGATAAAATCAAAGATGATCTGAGTAAATGGATACACCATATTCACAAACTGGGAGACTCGGTATAATTAAGATGTATGTCGCATCTCTCCAAATTTACCTGCAAATTCAATGCAATCTCAATCAAAATTCTAGTAGACTTTTTTTTTTTTGAAATTGAAAGAATGATTCTAAAATTTACATGGAAAAACCAAAACAATTTCAAAACAGAACAAAGCTGGAGGGCTCATATTATTTAATTTCCAGACTTTTTATAAAACTACTGGTGAAAAGATAGATGCCTCGATCAATGGAAAAGAACAGAGATTCCAGAAATTAGCACACACATAAATGGTCAATTGATTTTTGACAAAATGTCAAGCAACTAAATGGAGAAAAGAAAAAAATTTCACCAAATGGTACTAGAACAAATGGACATCCACATGCAAACAAAACAAAAGGATCTCAACCAACTTGTACATCATAACACTTACAAAATTTAACTCAACATGGATCACAGATTTAAATGCAAAACCCAAAACTATAAAACTTCTAGAAGAAAATGTGCACAACCACTATGACTTTGGGTTAAGCAAATAATTCTCTGATAGGATCTACAGCACGAACCATAAAAGAAAAACTGGCAAACTAGATTTCATCAAAATTAACTTCTGCTCTTCCAGATTCTATTTTTAAAATGAAAGGAAGCCACAAACTGGAAGTATTTGTAAATCAAATACCAGGCAAAAGACTGGTATATGCAACACATAGGAAGAACTCTTATAACTCAATAATAAAACAAGCTATCTAATTTTAAAAAGAGCAAAAGATGTCAACATTTAAAAATATATATATACATAAAAAATGAAAGGATGTTCAATATGGTTAATTATTCATGAAAAGCAAATTAAAACCATGTTGAATAATTCTATGAACATTAGCCTTTTTAAAGGTGTGTGCTTTCATTTCTCTTCTGTATATATACCTAGGAATAAAATTTATAGTTCATGAGGAATATGTTTAACTTCATAAGAAACTAACGACTGTTTGCTAACATGGCTATACCTTTTCACCAGCAATGTATGCAAGGAAACTTCTAGTTAGTTGCTCCACATCCTCACCAAATTTAACATTTTCAGACTTTATTTTAAGCCATTCTAGTGGGTGTGTGGTGGTATCACTCTGTGGTTTTAATTTTTATTTTCCCTGATGACTGGTGATGTTGAACATCTTTCTATGGACTTGTATCTTTCTTTGCAGTGTATTGACCATTCATATATCCTCGGTGAAATGTCTGTGCAAATCTTTTGTTCATTTTCTGACAGGGTCATTTGTTTCTTCCTATCAAATTGTGAGGGTTCTTTAGATGTTCTGGTTCAAATCCTTTGCCAGGTATGTTTTGCAAATATTTTTACTAGCCTTTTCATTTTTTTAACGATGCAGCATGCTCATTTTGAGAAAATTCACTGGGCTGTATACTTATGATTTGTTCACTTCTCTTTATGTATATATTTGAAGGAACCAGTTTATTTTGAAAAATAAACTGCTCTTTGGAAGGTAATAAAATCATCATCAACTAGTAAATAGCCTGAAGATGATCCACTCTGGCCTGCACATAGTAAAAACTAGAAAATGTGTCTTTATACTCCTAGCTATAAGCTCTTCCTAGCATTGGGTCCCTGTCAGATGCCCAGACATGAAACCTAAAGTTAGCAAACGAGAGAATAACATGTTAAAGGCCTCCCTCCTACAACTCTGTATTGCAATTTGACCTCTGAATTATAGACATTTTAGATAAAGATAAATTATACTTTTTGTTAATTACAGAGCAAATTTTAAATGAATAATTTTAGGTTGATAAGCAGAGATTCGACCTAAATGTAATTACATGAAAAACTAACATATGCAATGACCTTCAATATGTCAAATACTTATGCTAAAACATAAAAATAAAAACCATTACACATGCTTTTGTTGACTGCCCAGGTAGGTTGATATATAAGTATTGCTTATTAGTCCTTAATCATTCAGAAATTATCTCTCCTAACTTTATAAGAAGCAAAAATCATATGCTGGGCCTCTGTCATATTAATGAAAGTACATACTTAGTAGAATATGAAATATCAAGCAGAACACATTTTTTGAAGTCAAACAATAAGTTGTTCACCACCACAATACCGATTCTTATTTCCCTTAACTCACGCCCCAAAGACAATCATTGTTTACAGTCTAGTATTTACCTTTTCAGACATTTTCTATGCTGAGTAGTCACATGTGTACGTGCATGTGTGCACCTTCACAAACACAGCGTATATGACATTTTAAAATTCTATAAATCAAAATTTTAAAAATATTTAAATGGGGCTTTTATAGCTGAGGAACTATAAACAGAAAATCAAAGGAAGAAAAAGAGCCCGGCCGGCGTGGCTCAGCAGTTGAGCACTGACCTAGGATCCAGGAGATCACGGTTTGATTCCCGGTCAGGGCACATGGCCAGATTGAGGGCTTGATCCCCAGTAGGGGGCGAGCAGGAGGCAGCTGATCAATGATTCTCTCTCATCATTGATGTTTCTCTCTTTCTCCCCCTCTCCCTTCCTCTCTCTGAAATCAAAAAAATATATTTTATAAAAAGCAAAAGCAAAGTCAAATACGACAAAAGTTAAAATTTAAAATATAGTTGCTTAATGTGGTTTAAAATCTTGCTTCTGTAGTAGACCCTTCTTGGAGTGGCCAAAGAACCTACAATCCTTCCCTGTTTGGTGCCATGAAAGATCAGAGGATAAATGATAGGGAGATTTACAGAATGACTATTTGAATGAATCTCTCACGACCTGGCAATACCCTAAAATTCCTCTCTCAGGTATTCCCCAGAATCCTGCCGCTGCGCCAAACCAAACAAATCAAAATATAAAGCCTCCTAATGATCGGGTGGATTAGATGACCCACATTACAAATCAAGTCAAACTTCTTCTCCAGCCAACCTGGTCCTGGCTCAGTAGGTTCATGAAAACAGCCAGGTGGCAGGAGAAGCAGTTACGTAAGGGAACAAATGCATGGACCGACTCACTAAGACTAACCTCACTGACACTACTGTTGAGATCGCATTTGCCTGAGTCCCCCGTAAGTACTACCTCTCGGCAAATTACACCAAGCTCTCTGCAATACAGAAATGGTGATGGCTGGTCCTCCCTATATGAACACCAGTTCTGAATTTGCCTCTACCAGCATCACTATGCAAGATTAAGTTGGGGTGCTGCCCTGCAGGATATAAAATAGATTCTGAACCACTAACCAATATACGATGTCTCCCATCCCCAGAATACACTGTATGTGGGAACCAAATATAGCGTTTTGCTTCTTGTCTCAAGAATTCTTCTTGTCTCAAGAACTCTGGAATCTGCTGATCTAGAAGTTTTGTTCCCAAGGAAAAAATACTTATACCAGGAGACAAAAATGTTTCATTCTATTGAAAGCTAAGCTTGTAGTGTTCAGCTTGAATTCCTCATGACAAGAGAAAGACAAGCAAAAATGGAAACAGAATTGGGTGTGGGTGACCGTCCCTGACTATCAAGGAAAAGAGGTTGCTGTCTTTGGGGCTGGGAAGACCATGAGAAGAACTCAGGGGATCTCATGGAGTATCTTCGGGTAGTACTGTGCATAGTATCAAGGTTAGTGAAAGGAGACCATCACAGTCCCAAACAGCTGAAACTACTAGGAGCTCAGAGTCTTCTGAGAAGGAAAGACTGACTCAGCTTGTTCGGAACAGAATCTGACAAGCCAAGATACTTGATAAGCAGAAGGTAGCAGAAATACAAAATCTGAAGTGAAACTGGTTAGGGTTTGTGCACAGATGCAAAACTAAGGATTATAGCCACCATTTATCTCCTTACTAGGCACTTGTGTATAATCTTTCTCTTTAAATACATTTTATTTTCCTTTCCTCCAATCATGCAGATGGCAAGTTAGTAGAAATTAAATTTAGGTTGTAAAGTATCAAGAATGAATCACGGTGGGGCAGTATATCACCCAGAATCAGTAGCCCTATGGCATTGCCTCTTGACGTGGTACCTCGGCTTGCATTCTGATTTTTCTCCCACTAGAAAAGGTATACCAATAGATGGAATAGCAGGGTTATCTCTACCTTTATACAAATGGGGAGGAAAGTGGGGGGAGGGGGAAGAGAAGGTAACAGGGATGGTTAAATTACCAAAGGGTGGGATAATCTAGACACCTCCTAGGAGGGGTACCCAGCTTTGATTTCCCTTCTTTGGGGATGGCCCCCAGCACACAGGGGTAGATGCCTAGGGCTACGAGTATCCATCACAACCCTAGGTCCCCTGGCTCTGGGAAACAGACACCTGATCTGAACAGGGCTAATCTCATCCTTTCTTGTTGGAATATAAAAATTGAAAAGGCAAGGCAGAAACTAAATCTTTAGAGCAAAGTCCCATTTATAGCAGGGGTCTAGAAAGAGGGTAAAAACTACGGCTGATGAGATTCCTGGAGCTCCTGTGGCTTCTTCTGTCCAAGCCCCACGTGTTCAAGTCATCATTCAATGTCCAGTATGGGTTCCATAAAAATGCCCTTTGCAGCCCCTTATGCTAGTATCAGTGGACTGCAATCCCAAAAATGCTAATATGACTTCTGGGAAGTAAAAAAGGTGTGGAGGGTTCTCATTTTAACGTCAAGTTATCACGCTCACGCATTTTCGATGTTCCTCTTACCCCACTCAGAAACTAAAGGCCTCCCAGGGAGTGCCAGTGCCTTTGCCTTTGGAACTGTGACATCAGAACCTTGTGCCTAACATGCTTTTTCACATCCTATTTTGCAAGAAAGCACATTTACTCCGAAGCTTCAGTCTGCTCATTTCAGCAGCCGTTTCCTGTTAAGATGCTACTGTGAAGCATCAGCAATTCTCTGCATCTCGTGATGCCACACCAGAGCCAACAGAGCCAAATAAGTGAGTACTGATTAACAACAGAAATGATTTTTTTTTCCCCCTTAAAAGATACTTAATAGTATATAAAAGAATGCCAAGCCCAGCCTGTTTCTGCTCTCCATGGGCCTTGCTTCTTCTATCACTTAAATCCTGGGTCACCAATACAGATCTGTGACGAGAGATAGTTAAGCAGTTTCAGCCCCAATCTCTGATTCCAGACCAAGTTATTAACATGAACTCACCCAGCCTTTGTAGCCCAGGTTAGAAGACTAGGGATCCTAACTTGTTCTGATGCCCACTCTATTCTACTCCTACCTCTTCTGCTGCCCTAGCCCAGTTTATACCTCAGTAATTATAACTAGGATTCTGTTTTAACACTTTTGGAAGTTCCTAGTCCGGTCCCTGCTTTGTCTCATCTAGGACTGGGATACCTGTTTTCAATTACTAGTCCCAATCCCAATGACTGGTACCAGGCCATTATCTAGAGCCCCGTAACCAGTACCCACAGGCAGAATACTCTGGATGCCATTCATATAAATATATGTATACGTGTATGTACTCATTCATTCTCATTCCCTCCCACCCCACCAAGATTCCATGTGCTTCTTTACCTTGAATTCCCATTAACAATACATTGTATGGATGGCTCTCTGGCTATTCTACTCTTGACATGGCCTACCAAAGAGAACCTTTCCTCAACACCTGTAGCTTAGGTGAGACTGGCTCTAACATGCAGCACTATTTCTAAGTGTGAACTCATTCTAGTCTGTCCTGTACAGTAGTAACCTCTGCCTTACTCTTAAACTGGACCATACTTTGTCATATCATAAATACAACAAAACCCTATTAATTCTTGAGATATGGTAAAAGTAAGCAAACTTACAGAATTTAAAAACAAAGGAATTAGACATACCAAAGAAAAATATTCTCTGAATGGTATGAATTGGAAAATTTGCAATACAGTAATATTAAAATAACATAATATTCCTAGATAGTTATATGTCAATTTTTTAAAATCACCAGATTATAATTTTTAAAAGTAGAAAAAGACAATGACTACATTATGTTTTGTAAATATAGTACAGCATATAGAAACAACCACTTCATTCCAAAGAGTTCTAGCTGTAATTTCTTGATATGAAACAAATACATCAGAGCAATAAAACAATGTCTATATATCTAGTCATTAGTATCTCTTTTGATCAATGTTGAATTCTTCTTTACAAAACTTAATTACATTTCTAATTTCACTTAGTGCCAAAAAATGGGATTCCCATTGCTTTCTCCAAAATCTAGCTTTGTTATTAATACTATACCCTTATAAAGTAAGGATTTCTCTACCTTGATTCCTAAAGATCAAGCTATAAATGGGATCATCAAGAGTATAAGAAGAAACTGCAAAGTAGCCCAAGATTATAGGGGAAGAGTGTGTGTATTTGCCTCAGGCCCCTTACAAGGCCAAAAGAGCTGCAGTAAGAACAAGAACAATGGATAAGAAGGAACTCCAAATACTGGGGCTAGGGAGGAAAGCCAACGAAACGTCAAACAGGTGTCATTACCACATTATTTAATAATTTTCTGTTCTTAACCTAAAATAGTTTCCTAGCTCTTTTAAAGGATTAGTATCTTACCATCTTAATATTTGAACACACCAAGCAGTTAATAAACTCTTGTTGTATGGAAAAACACACACACAAAAAAAAAACCCAAAAGGATTCACATGGCTAATAAAGGAGTGTCAACTGTACTTAACTCATCCTGCAATACAGTCACCACAGAATGACAACAGCAAGGGAGGACCTTACTCAAAAAAAACCAAGTGTGATGTGAGTTCTAAGTCTCTTTTCCCAAAGATAACTCCCTATTGAATAATTAGCATAATGCAAAACGCATCTCGCATCATGGGTTAATTTCATTGGCTCCTACCCTTTTACCAGGGGATTGTTTTCCTCTGTTCTAATTTTATATTACTGTAGCCCTATCCTTAATCCAACACTATATTTAATATTTAACTTTCAAAAATCCATTTCACTGCTTGTTTATTTTGCTAGGACTTTTCTATTTCAGGCAGCTGGGAATAAGTTACTAGCCAAGTTATTTAGCTTCTAAATTGCCGTTCACAGAGATGTTATAGTGAGTTGAATGCTCATGAAGTAAATAGATTGAATGGGAAAATAATAATGAAATTTTGTTTTAACTCCAATATGCCACAGCATTCACTAAACCAGTCAGTCACTTTGCCATCTTCAAAGTTTTTTTATGTGTGTCTTTTTTAAAATATGTTTTTATTGACTTTAGAGAGAGAGGAATGTAGAGGGAGAAACATCCATGAGAGAGAGAAACTTTGACTGACTACCTCCCACACACCCCCTGCTGGGGATTGTGCCTGAAACTGGGGCCTGTGCCCTGACCAGAAATCAAACCAGCGACCTCTCAGTGCATGGGTGGATGCTCAACCAACTGAGCCACACTGGTCAGGGCTTAAAGTGTTATGTATTTTTTTAATTGATCTCTTAATAATAGATAATGAAATGCAAAAATCTAACTCAAAACCTGTGCATAGTATTTACCTCTGCTACTTAGATGAGACAAAAATTTTAAAAATACCAAAATCAATGTAGCCAGCATGGTATGTAAGAGCATTTCTAAACTTGAACAAAACTGAAGAAAGCACACACAGGTGTGGTTAGTATCTGTAAGCTTAACACCACCAAAGTAACAATTAGGTTACAGGAATGTAACCAATCTCCTTCAATTAAAGTAAGTGCTTGCTGAACAGAACTTCACTGGCCTGGAATGATGCTCTGTCAGATGACATTAGGATATGCAAAGCAACTATTCAGCCCTGCACTACAGTGGATGTCAACAAACAGGGTAGAAAGAAAAAAGGCTACAATATGAGGATCCTTTTCAAGGTCGTTCAACACTGGCACACAACAGTCAAAAAGTGGCTCGTTTTTGATGAAAGTACTAGGCTGGGAAAATGCTAAATGCATGAAAACCCATAAAAAAAAGAAGAAAAAAGAAAAAAGATTACGCTTTCTTAAAAAATACAGTGCTCTTCTCCAGGCCATGAATAGAGATCACAGGTATTGTCGTCTTGGAAAGGCTATTCTGCATATTCCCCCTGCCCTGCCCCAGCTCCACAGCGCGTACGCAGTAGTGGTGGCCTTAATGCCTTCTGGCCAGATGCCCTATCTTGTCGGCCTCCCCATGCCTTCCTGAAAGTGTAAACACCTATGCCAGTCCAAGTGGTGGTTAAGCAACCTAACACAAGCTGGGAATCACTGAACATACTCACTGTGGTGACTCAGATTTAAACCTAGGTCTCTGCAAGGTGAACACAAACGCATGTCACGATGCCGTTTTTCATTAGTATTTACTGTATAACTAAAGCAAGTTCACGATTTTCTACTCTTTATATAGGTTTGACAAAGAAACTAGCTTTCAGAAATGCCTCGGGTTTGACTCGGTACAGGTCAGCCTCTACTAGACTGAATGAGCCCGCGCAGAACGACTCCACTTCACAACTCTCATTTCCTCTTCTTCTCCCGGTCCTTCTGCCCTTCACCCACGCTGTCCTTTCCCCTGTTCTCCAGCCCCTTCTTTAAGCCCGCCATCAATAGCCACCTCTTAGCAATGCTGAACTTCACAAAGCCAAGGTAACTTTCCCAAAGCTATTTCCCTTAGAGATAACAAATACTTTAAACATCGGGACTTCAGAAATAAAACAGCAATAAATCAGTTTTCGTCTTGACCACAGAGATAACTTATCTAATTTATTTCTGGACTTAGCAAATGCAATGCAATATGTAAAGCACATCTGTCATTGATCCAACAGATCACATTATCTTTAAAAAGAATACGTGCTAGGAAAGTCATACTTAGTTCAATTTTCATGGTGACCTAGTCATAAAATGTTTTAGGAACATTTTACTTTATTCCTAATTCTTATCTTTATTACTTTAAATTCAGACAAATTTTTTCCACCTGATTCACTGATGGTGAAATCTATTGATTTTATGATTTTCTATAATTCTGATATAAGTAAATTTCAGTTTTCACCAAGAAAATTCTTATCAATCCCTGATATTCTTATCAAGCATCTTAGGCTCCCCCTAATCATTTCAACTAAAAGTAATCTTTCTACTCACTAAGTGTCCATAGAACTTCAGTACCTTTCAGACAGACTAATCACATAGTGTTCAATTATTTATGCATCTATCTTATCTCCACTATATTATAAACTTATTGAGAGCAGAACTATCCATGTAGCTCCCATAGTACCCACCACAGCAAACAATAAAACATTTCATAAATATTTAGGAGAAAAATTTTAGTATTATTATTACACATTATAGCATCTTTTGAGAGTCTATTTACAGTGTATCATCATTTGGGTAATAAGAACTAGGTTCCAAGAGCAAGCTTAATCCCTCATACTGGATCTAACTTAGTCACTAGTCATTACATAAATAAATCAAGTGAAATAAAATTATTAGGCAATCAATGCACAATGATTTTTCTAAAAATAACTGACACAGAGTTTAAATCCATACTTGTTTACTTAACTATGGCATTTACCATCTAAATCACCTCATACTGTGTTTGAATGAGCAATGTGCCAAAGAGAAAGAACTTGGGCTTCAGAATCAGAAAGACCCGGGCTTTAAACAAGGAAATGTGATCATTAATTTACTAAGGGTTTTCTACGGTGAAGAGAATAGAGAAACATAATAAAACGTGTATTACCACTCTTTCACTTGATGATGAGTAGTTTTAGAATTCCTAGGAGTGACAGTAAACATTTTTCTTAAGACTTACATAATTTTCTGACAACATGCTTATTACTTAAGTACATTCCCTCAACTACATGCTTACGTCTATGTGTTAGAGAATAAAATCTGTTGAAATACATTATATAGTATGTGGCAATATTCTACAGCTGCTTATTAGCTACACTATAAATACCACTTCTACTTTTCCAAAATGTCCTCTAGAGTCAACAGCGATAATTTAATAAATATCTCTTGTATCTCTTGACTAATTGCCCAATATTTCTTTATATTCTGTTACATTCAAGAATAAAAGTTCCCAGTAAGCAGTGATTAAATAAAGAAGTCTAGCAAAGAGGAATTTCAAAGAATGCCATGAAATTTTACATGACTGTATCTCAGGCTGTGAATGAACTACCTGGCGGAAAACAATCAGCCCTCTGCCCGGTTACCTGCCACCCTATTTATGGGAAGTCAGGGAAGAAGCATCTCACGGGTGTGCTGCCTATGGAAACAAGGCAGAGAATCTGAATTTGTACACGCTAACCTCTTCACCCTCTGAGAACAAAAATATCAACAACATTCTTGTATTTGTCAACACTTCTCAAAATGAGAAAGATCATTATGCTTTTAGCAATGAAATACAAGTCCCTATTGTACTACAGTTATGTAAGATGTTACTACTGGGCAAAGGGTGACGGGTGAAACTTACAGGGGACACTATAGTAAGTTTCGCAACTGCCCAAGTTTATAATTACTTCAAAATTTAAAAATATATCAGTAAGGTAATGCAGTTTGAATAAATGTTAGAGAAATTAAAACAAGTAAGTTGCCTTTCTAAACACACACACTCAAAAATGTACTAAGAGATTTGGATATTGTGAGGCAATATTTGTGGGATTCTTTCTAAAGTGTTGAGTCCCATATATAATAATTAATCACCCCCTAAGTTATACAATTTATAACACAAAATTTATGCACGTGGATGCTTTACGTAGAGCAAGGCAATAAACCCACAAGGTTCTCTGCAGATAAACAAATTAGTTGTCCCCTCACCTAAAGAAAATAGAAGACAATACAAAATCATTTTGGCATGACTTTTTAATATCAGAGACTGCCTACGTAACAGATTCCCCTTTTTCTTAGGCTAATAGTAAATTATTTGGCCTCCTTTAAATCCATACTGGTTGGAGAAGAGAGTGAAACAAGCTAGGAAGAAACATTATACAGGAAGAGGAAACTGGGCCTAATATTTTAAAATGCATCAGATTCATCTAGTGTGGAAGATATACTATTACACATGTCAAAAGTCACCCTGTAACATGATCCTTCTACAACATAAGTACCAAGGGCTTAAGAAACTGAGGAAAGCTAAAAAAATTAGTGTCAGAACACAATTATCATAATTATCTAAGGAACCAGGTGTGAAAAGGTCTACTAAAAGATGAAGAACCAGAGGCCAGACAGGACGGGTAACCTACTCAAAGTGACACATCTCTCTAGCAGCAGAGATACAAGAATTCAAACCTTGCCCTGGCTGGCGAGGCTTAGTTGGTTGGGTGTCGTCCAGTGCACCTAGACGTTGCTGGTTCGATTCCCGGTCTAGGCACATGCCCAGGTTGCAGTCTCGATCCCCAGTAGGGGGCGTGCAGGAGGCAGCCCATGGATGTTACACTCTCACATCAATGTTGCTCTCTTCTCCCTTTGTCTCTCTCTAAAAAACCAATAAACAGACTCTCTAAAAAAAATTCAAATCTCTTCTGCGTCTCTGAAAGTGTCATTATAAATAGGCACTTATCTTTTATAAGCAGTACTAATGAATACCTTAAAAGAAATTAGGCCATCCACAAAAGAATCATACAACCGTACTTTATTTATTTTTATCTCATTCACTAGTCTTCTAAACACCAAAATACAATTACAGTAGTACTTTAAACCCCTGTGGCTTCACATATATCTAGTTGATTTCAAGTTACTGATCTAAGCAACCTCACCAAAATGCATAATTACAGTACTCTCTACACAGGGGTACAGTTTTCTCAAGGCTTAGCAGTATCTACTGCTGGGTCAGTATGAGGATAGGAAGAGTTGTCAAAGTACACTCTCAAATCTCAAGCTTGCTCAGGTAATGCAGCACCTGATCACCACTGTGCTCTTTTGTGGTATGTCACGAAACAATGATATGTTAAGCTTAAAATAACTAGGTGTACTAACACTGTGCCAAGTCATAGACTAATATACTATACACGAATAAAAAGTGACAAAAAAAATTTTAAAACCTTATGAGAGAAAACTTAAACTGAAGTCGTTAATAAATTTCCTTGACTTAAGAAAACCGATATGCACATTTAATAGAAAGACCATTCTATTAGGGAAATAAAACCAAGGCCTTACTAACACATAACCATTAAAATAGCAACAACAAAAATAAACAAATTGAAAATGAAGCAAAAACTCAGCACTTAGTGAAATTACAGTGTAATTGGTCAAAACACAAATAGTACCCACATTAAGTGGTCCAGGATATACAAAGTATTTCATATACTAAAAAAACTACAGGGCATATCATCACTAGGCTTGTCACAATGGATTACAACACTATGGAAGATCAATAATCCAATATTTATTATGTATTATACACAAGACAGTCTATTACATATAATGATTTTTGGTTAACCAAAAATGGAGGGAAAATGACTCATATCACTAACAGACATTACTTTAAATGTTTTGCCTCAAGTCTTACAGCTTCTGCAGATGCAACACTTAGGATATCCCAATGTCCTTCCCCTGTAGGTTCAAAGCCATGCAGGGACTGGTGGGTCAGACAGCAAGAACAGAAGGACTCAGAGTTACAGATAACAGTTATAGGCTTAAGATGATACCTAGTGTTCTGAAGTTCAAGGGTGTGTGCTGAACGGAGCCTGACACTTCTACAGAGACGGTGGTGAGCACCGTCAGATAAATAAACCAACCTTAATTGCTTGTTCAACCAAATGAAACACACGAAGAAATACTGTCAACTTTATTTCTGGTACTAGGCTTTTCACACTCTGCAGGGCTTCTATTGAGTTGTTTATAGAAGTGATATTCTAGACCTATCAGTGTCTTATTTATTAATGATTATGGCAGCCAGTAATAAAGTAACCTCAAAAAATTCCCACCAACAAAAGGGAAACAGAAGCGTGAATGAGCCAAAACATTGTGCAATAAACCCTATCTATTTAGCTCAGAGAGAAGTTATCTACACTTCTTTATTATTACATTTGTTTGCAATGAATGAATGCATTTCCTAATTATTTGGCATTTCTTGGGCATGCAATTAGAGGAAGGATAAGGGCATAGGGAAACATGTTCAGGGATTAGGGGGAAGCTTGCCCGTGTGTTTAAGGGAAACAGAAGAGCAGCGGCTGGCACACAGATGTGCACTCAATCATTCACTAGGTATTTACTGAGCACCTATTATGCATGGCTCATTGCCCTGGCACTAAATGTACACTAGTCAGCAAAACAGACAGAATCTACATCCATATGAGCTGGCAGTCATTATATAATACTGTTGGGTTATCTCCTACCCAGTTTTCAATGATTAATCCCATTTTCAGCAATTCCATAATTCAACAGACATTAACTCCATGAAATAGGAATTCAGAAGTTAAAAACAAAATTTTGGCACTCAGTCTAGGGGGAGGAAACAAACCAAGCAGCTAGTACATAGGGGTACCACAAAGGGTACTAAGGGAACACAGGGGAGGGACAACCAAGCACTACTCGGGATAGGAGGAAAGGCTCAGGGGCAGGATAGGGTGGCATACTTCAGAAACTTCAAGTAGGAGACAGGAATGCACCTCTGCTCATGCCCAGGGCACGCTCTAGGCTCAAATTCACTAAGTTCAGAAGTCAAAGTCCTTCAACTAGACTCCACTGTCTGCCAGTGCCTCCACCACCCTGAGTTTAGCTCCCTCGAGCCAACCCCTGACTGTGTTCTGCTTCAGGGCCCTTCTCTCAGATCTAAAACTCTCATTCCTACAAATGCTTCAAGTCTCTACTCAAATGTTGCCTTCTCATAGAGCCCTCTAAATGGCAATCCCGCCCAAACCTCAGGACCCTACTATTCCCTTAACTCGCTTACCCAGCCTTGTTTCCTCCACGGCACTTACTACCAACTGACAATATATACACCTGATAACTGTCCCTCCACCCGAATTTAAGCTCCTTGATATAACCCCATCACCTAGCACTGCGCAGAGCAGATAGCAGACACACAGATCTTTTTTTTAAAGAATGAACAAAAGAATGGCTGTCAGAGAACAGCCTGGAGAAGCTGAAGCCAAGTCACACAAGCTTTGTATAGACCAAGACACAGTGCTTTAATGGCTCTTTGATGACGACTTAGGATCTATTAAAAGATTTTAAGCAGCAAGAAAAAAAATGTATATTGGAAAGATCACAATTTTATATTTTTCAAAATTAGAAAAGAAAGAAAAGGGAAATCATTTTGGAAAAGGTGTGAGTGAGGGGAACTGATGAGAAGGGATGAAGGTGGAGTTAAGAAGAGCATTCAGAAGACCACTGTAATAATTCAGTACGGAAACACAGGACTTAATAAAAGGCCTTTGAGGAGGAGGGGGTTAAATAGGAGAAATATTTAGAAAATAAAAGCAATTGGACCTAGAAACTGTATGTGGAAAGGAGTGGAAGATGACTGACTGCCAGGCTTCCATCTAGTGGCAGGGTAGATGATCTTGGCATATACTCAATTGAGAAGACAGGAGGGAAGACATTTGGGGGTAAAGATTATGAGCTGTTTGGTCATACCTACAGAACATCTCAGTGGCTATGTCTAAATCAGCAGTTGGATATGTGAAGCTAGAGCTAAGTAGTAAAAGTTGAAGAAATGCTTTATAATTTGAGAATATTTTTTAATTCTAAATCTTTCTTAAAGAAACAAGCTTTGCCCGGCCGGGCATGGCTCAGCGGTTGAGCATCAACCTAGGACCCAGGAGGTTGCGGTTTGATTCCCAGTCAGGGCACATGCCCAGGTTGCGGGCTCGATCCCTAGTCGGGGGTGTGCAGGAGGCAGCCGATCCATGACTCTCTCATCATTGATGTTTCTCTCTCTCTCTCTCCCCCTTCCTCTCTCTGAAATCAATAAAGACATATTAAAAAAAAAAGAAACAAGCTTTACATAATTCTTTTTAAAGCCACATTTTTTAAATGTTAACTAAGTATTAGAATTCCCTAATGATGAGGCCCTTTTAAAAGGCAATTCTAATAACATGAAAGGCAACTGTACAATAAGAAACATCCTTTAAGCGCCAGAGCCTTCACAGTGAGATCATGACTGATGACCAAGCCAAAAAAGAATTATTTAGCAATGTCTGTCACGAACTTCCTATGTTGGTTCAAATACTGCTGAAAACAAGAATTAAGAAGTCAAAAACATTAAAGAAAACCACTACATATATAACAAATGGCTACAACAGAGATTTTCAAGTGGTATGCTATAAGAATTTTAAAAACACACCACCTGACTAGTCAGTGCCCTGACCTCTTTTTCCTTAAACTGTCAAATTAATAAAATGACAACAGTCAAAAGAATAAAAGCCGTCCAGTGTGAATGAATCAAAATTATACCGATTTTTTTTTTGTCAGTTTGGCAAAAAAATTTTTTTTTTGGTGTGCCACAGAGTTTTATAATTAGTTTATATGTGCCATGAGATGAAAAGGGTTGAAAATTGCTGGGCTATAATTTTAATAACTGACAACACTAAATGCTGACAAGGAGGCAGAACAACTAAAATTCTCTTATATCACTACTGGTAGGAATGTAAAATGGTACAGTCATTTTGGAAAAGTTTGGCGGTACAATATAAAATTACTGATATTTATAATATACACTTATTATAGGACATAGTAACCCCACTCCTAGGTACAACTCAAGAAAACTGAAAACATTTGTCCCCCACATACACCTATACATAACTGTTTACAGTAGCTTTTTTTCATAATTGACCAAAACTGGGAATTCAAATGTCTGATTCATGAACAGATGAACAAATTGTGGAACTCCAACATAATGGAATGCTACTCAACAATACAAAGGAACAAACTCAGTGGTGTGCTATAGTGGGCTGGTAGCAGCTGGTGACAGCCCACTGTTAAATTTATAGGAATTCTGCCAGCTGGTTTAGATAGCTTAATATAGGCCTTGATTAGAGTATTTACAGTGCAATAATTAGCAAACGCTACAAATCAGGCCTTTTTTTTTTTTTTTTAACTTTTGACAGCAAGTTGTTACAATACTTATCAGCATACCACCAAACAAGGTACTGATACATGCAACAACTTAACAAATATAAAAAACATTATGCTGCCTAGCCAGGCATGGCTCAGTGGTTGAGCATCGACCTAGGATCCAGGCGATCGTGGTTCGATTCCTGGTCAGGGCACATGACCGGTTGCGGGCTTGATCAATGACTCTCTCATCATTGATGTTTCTATCTCTCTCTCTCCCTCTCCTTTCCTCTCTCTGAAGTCAAAACAAAAACATTATGCTAACTATGATATTATAGAAAAGACAAAACTATAGGGGCATTAATTAGTTAATGGTTGCCAAGTGATGGGGGTACAGGGAGACGACTGACTACAAAGCACCATGAGAACTTTATTTATTTTTTTAATATGTTTTTATTGATTTCAGAGAGAGGAATGGAGAAGGAGAGAGAGATAGAAACATCAATGATAAAAGAGATTCATTGATCGGCTGCCTCCTGCATGCCCCCCACTGGGGATCGAGAAGGAAACCCAGGCATGTGCCCTAAGAATCAAACAGTGACATCCTGGTTCATGGATCAACGCTCAACCACGCTGGCCAGGGACCATGAGAACTTTTTGGTGTGATGGAAAAGTTTTATATCTTGACTGTGGTGATGATTATCCAGTTGTACACATCTGTCAAAACTTTTACTACAGGTAAATTATACTGCAATAAACCTGACTACAAAACAATTAGCGGAGTCATTTATCTTATTTCTTTTTCTGGAAGATAAATGCATTATGCATACACAGGGGGGACTGGAACTTATCAGTGGAAATATCAGGAAGGAAGATTTTAACTCACATAAATAGAAAAAGATTAAAAATGTCGAAAAAAGAAGTGAGCTTGTAATCACAGGAAGTATGAAAACCAGAGCCTGGATGATCCTGCCAAAGATGCTATAGATGGCCCTACTTTGGGTATGATTTCAGACTAGTATGATCAAGAGAGGTTTAGTCCCTAAGGTCTGCTCCTACGCGGAGGCAGTGGTTCTAAAATTCCATAATTTTGTGTTTGATCATCTCAGATCCACTTTTCAGTTTTAACAAAACATCAATCACTCACTTTAACATCAAGCAAATGCTATCAATGACTCAAAGCCTAGAGTAGCCTTCCTAGGAGTGCTGGCTGTGACTTTAGACAGCGTGGGTTTAAATGTTGGCCCACTAGTGTCTGTGTGACTTTGAACAAGCGTCTCTAAAGATCTATTTCCTCATCTGTAAAAGTTGGATTAACATTTTCCTAAGGTTTCAATAAAAATTCATGAAAAACAATTTCTGTGGGCCAAACTGTCAATAACAAACATTTCTTAGATTTGAAAAGATACAAATTCTCAAATCTAATCCTCTAAGAATTTTAACATTCCAAACACGAGAGATATGTTCTTTAATTATATATCCAGTAGTTTATACTCTTTTGTGGAGACAGATCCTGTTGAGAATGTGATGACTCCAAGGATTCTTTACCCCCAAAAAATGCATATACAGGAATACCTCGTTTTGGGGTTTTTTTTTTTGCACTTCACTTTATTGCACTTCACAGATGTTGTTTTGTTTTTTTTTTTTGTTTGTTTTTTTTAACACAAATTAAAGGTAAGACTCCACCAGCAAGAAGACTGTGACTAGCTTTACTGCCATGATCTGGAACCAAACCCACAATATCTCCGAGGTATGCCTGTATATGATGTATTCTGCATATGATGTGAGGATTCCAAAACCTTCTGAAGCACCTGCATGGAATTAAGAATGCCTGATGTAAACTCTTAAAATTGCAAGGTTGAGCAGTGTAACTTAAGAAACTTCAAAGTACAGAATCCAACTAATAGTGAACTATAGTGTCATTTACTTTTTTTTGTAAAACAGATATTACAAGACCAACCAGAGCATCATGTTTTCTGGTTTATGTCTCCTTCAGAAAATTTAAATTAGGAACATAAAGATCTTACGTGAATCAATTTCAACTCAGAAAAACTAGTAGTAGAAACCCGTACTTTTAGCTGCTTGAGAATGAGTGGCTCCAAGTGTAACGTGCAATACTGATGCTGAAAGATCGTAGGAAGAGTTCTCAAGTCAGCCTAATGCAGTATGTGCTTTTCAATACAAAAAACATACCAAGCTAATTCCCCTGCTTAGAGTCCCATGATAAAGTTTTATTTTTCGTTTTCAGCTGGGTTTATTTTTTTCCTAGACCTATGCACTAGTATTACATCTAGTTTTGTTAGTAATCAACATTTTTGGTTCTGTTTTGTTAGGTTTATTTGTTATCAAGCCTGATGGCGGAAACTAATTGTTCTCAACCTCCTATCAAATAATTCCAACCTGGAAATATGCTGCTCTCTCAAAGCAAAAGGTTTTGTTTTTCTTTTTTAAGTGTTTGGTTTTCAGACTACAATATCCAGTTGGCACTAACCAACTCATGCTCATTACTGAACAAAAAAAGAGTTTCTCCTATGCATTAGCACCATTTTCCCACGGGAAACAACCATTTTTTAAGCTCTGGAAGTCGAGGCAAGGGCTCGCATATGTAGTAAACATCCTATCGGGTTTTATCAGATTATGTCAGTGAAAGGGAGACCCAACACGGTAGACCTCAGAATCCCATGGTCACAGTCGATGGAACGCTGCACCTGAGGATCCAACACTGGCCAGGTGGGCCGAACGGGTTTTGGTCGGAAAGGTCACACCTGCTTTCAAACCCCCGCGGTCACCGCGAGGGCCTGCGACGCCCCCGCATCCCCTGCCCAGGAGAGCAGACGGGCGAGCACACAATGCGGGCGCATCCCGGGTCCTGGCATCAGCCGAGGCCCCGGCGCAGGGCGCGGGGGGAGCGGGCTCGAGAGCCAGCGGGGGAGGCCCGCAGCCCGCGAGGCCGCGCCCGAGGCACGGAGGCCGCGCGGCAGCGCCGGGACCCCGCGGGGCTGGCGCAGGGGCCCGGCCGGACCCCCGTTCCGGGACCGCGGGGTTACGCCCCCACCGCTCGCTAGCGGCCACGTCCATCCAGCCCGCTGCCTCCCATCCCCCAAACACCCAGCCTCGCTCCCACCGCCGCGGGCGCGCGTGACCCCGACCCCGGCCCCGGCCCGGCCGCGACGGCGCCCTCTCCAGGCCAGAGGGGGGGACACAGGCCCGCCGCCAGCCCGGGCGGCGGCGCGGTCCCGGGGGAGCACGGCAGCCGGGCCGCGGCCTGGCCCCGGGCAGCAGGCGCAGGGCCGCGAGTGGGCAGCGCCTCGGCCCCGCACTAACAAAGCGGCGGCGCGCGGGCGGGCGCGCGGGCGGGGGGCACTCACCGGAGGGCGGGCGGGCGCGGGCCTGGCCACAGCGGACTCGGCCGCGGGGGCTTCGCGCCCAGGGCGCGCTGGCGGCGGGCAGGGGGCGGCGAGCGCGGCGTCCGCGGGGCGCGGGGCTCCGCTGCGGGGCGGGGCCCGGCCGGGCTCGTTTCTGCAGCCGCGAGGTGCGGGAGCCGGTCAACCGGGGCGGGCAGCGGCTCTAGGCGGCCGGGGCAGCGACGCCGCCGCCTTCCCCTCCTCCTGCCCGGGTCCCTGTCCCCCCGCGTCCGCCTCCGCGCTGGGTCCCCGCCGCCGCCTCAGCCTCGGCGCTCCTCCGGCTCCTGCTCCCCATCAAGGCCGGGCCGCCCCGCGGGGACCATCCCGGGAAGAGAGGGGCCGCCGCCGTTCCCCGCAGCTGTTGGTGGCCATCTTTAATCCTCCGCCTCCTCCCGTCTCCACCTCCCGCTGGCTGCCTGACTGACTGGCTCTGGATCCTCCTCTTTCCCCTCCCGCTCCTCCTACCGAGCGGGCCGCAGAAACTGCAGCGGCTCCTGCTCTTCGCCCTCCCGCCTTTCCTTCCTCTTTCCTTACTTCCTCCCCTGCCCCCGGCCCCCCGCTCGGCCCTCGCCCCGGCCGCCCGGCCTCGCCCCCGTCAGCGGGCGGCGGGCGCGGGGGGCTCGGAGCCCGAGTCCGGCCCGGGTCGCGCTCGCGTCCCTCCGCCCCTGCCCATCCCCGCGCGCACCCGGCCCCTCCCCGCGCGCCGCGCCCGGCTCCCCGGGGGGCCTCCCGCCCCGCGCCCCCGATTCCAGTGTCGGCCGAGAGTCGGCCGAGAGGACGGCCGGGGTCGGTCTCCCCCAGCCCCGCGCCGGGCGCCGCCTGCGGCCGGCGGCGGAGCGGGAAGGGAGGCTGCTGGCCCGGCGGCAAAAGCTCGGCCCGCCAGCTCCTCCGCGCGCGGCGCGGCGACTCCGGGACGGGTCGCGTTGGGCGACGGCCCGTGCTGGACCGAGGGGTTGAAGAGCCCCGTCTCGGGTGTGGCCTTCCCTCGGTGACCTTGAGCCGGCCTCCCGAAGGTTTTCGGGTGTTTCGTTCCTCCCTGTAAAGGGCGTTATTTATACCTCTGCAGACCTAACAAACCCAGTGTTTGAAACCCAGGGCCGCTAAGTGATCAATCCGTTTGTCCCTCCGGTCAATCCAGTGGACAGTTTGGGCCAGGCTTCTGTTCTGGCCATGGAGGTAAACTGAGTCAGCAGTTCCCCAGCGGACCCCCGAGCAGGCTTAGTGGGGAAGTGGGCATATCGTTCCACAGGCAAACTTGCTGTTCCCGGCGCTGCCGTCCGCAGGAGCCTGTGGATTCCCCTGCGAAGACCGAGCGAGCCGGGCTCGCGGCTTGTTTCTCCCCAGCCGCTCGGCCTTGGCCCTGGGCAGACTGGACCCATTTCTGAGGATTCGCTCACGGATCCCTACAGGGTTCGGCACCGGTGACAAACGCAGGGCATGTGCCCTGTGAGCGCTTTGGAAGCGCGCGCCCGCGGGGGGGGGGGGGGGCTGTCGCTGTTTCTGCTGCTTTGGGACAGTGACTGTTAAAAAACACCTTGCCCTTTCAGAATAAGATAACTAGAGGTCATTTTCTCCAACAAGCCAAATATGGAAAGTATTTTTAAATGTAGTTTTAGATTCTACTTCAAAGTAAGTCAATTTTTTTTTTTTTTTGGTTTAAATCTAAAGTTATGATCTAAAAATGTGTTTCAAAGCTCTTTGAAAAGAATGCACCAAAACAAACGTAAAAATATATCTTAATAAAAATATTGGTATACTTTGAGGGACAGGGAGGTGGGGTTCTAATGTTTTTTTTCTTTGATCCACACAAAGTACCCTGTACCCAGTTAGGTTCCAGATCCCAGTTGCCATCTTTCAATTCTAGTCATTCTTCTATTTGAAATCAGCAACCTGCATTGGCCGCTAAAACTTTTAAAACCAAATAAAGTCTCTGAGACAGCTCTATATAATACATTTTGGAATAAATTATAAAAAACAAAACACTTATATGGAGTGTGGGGTATGCGTGCTTTCTTTTTCAGCTTTTCGGTGTTAATTCTTCATTTAAATTTTGTGCTTCTCCAGTCGAAATTAGCACAAAATTCTTAACTCGTGAGTATTGCCTTATAAAATTGTATATTTGCAGGGGGGAAAAAAAGATTGGACAATATGAATGCAGAGTGAGAAAATCAGTTGACTTCTTGTAAGCACTGAGACCAGCATGCATTTTAAAAGGAGGGTTTTCAGTTAAATATGAGGTGTCAGTAATCTCATCATTATGGTTTTATTTACCCAGAAGAAGGAAGGGTTCTATATTTTAAAATCCATTAACACTTTATAAATATTTTTCTGTTGAAAGAAATATATTGCAATAAAGTTCATGGTAGATCAATACACACATGCAGCCATTTCTTGTTAATGTCTTACAAACTGATAATCTCACAAAGGTTTTTCAGTGATATACACAAAAATGTAGCAAGCTTTTTTTTTTTTTTACTAAAGCTATATAAACATAAGCATGTAATTATGGATAGTATCCAGAGAAACCAGACCATTTACATTTACTTTGGGCAGCTGTGTTTCGGATCTGTCATCATTACAGCCCTTACCTTTTTCGGTCTTTGTTGCCGGTTAAGTGTAGTTTCTCTGTCATGTTAGGCTTCAGGTATAAGAAAAGGTCAGACCCGGTTCTCCCGCAACATGATTACTGTTTCACATGTATTCACTCTCAGATAGACTCACGGTCCCCCATAAAACAAAGGATTGTGTTAATATGGGATAAAGCCTTTGTGCGCAGGCCAGACGGAAAGGAATTGAGGCATGTGCAGGAAGCTCCCCAGGGAACAGAGGAGCAACCGTGAAGGGCTATTGCCAAGCAGAGCCTGGTCCCCAGCCTACCCCTCATGAAAAAGGTGATTGTGGAGAAAATTCAAAAATAATAGAACAGGGCAATATTGGACGCTTGTTAGGATAAATAATATGAACTGGCAATTTTCTGTTCAAACAATTATTTTCTTCAAGACTAAATAAAAAGTAATTTAAACCTGGGCAGGTAGAATTATCCCAGAGGTAAGTATAATTATAGAACTTTAATATGTTTATTACCAGAATATGAAGTACTAAATTATGCTGGAACACAAAAATTAACAGAAATTGAAGCTTCAGACCACATTTTAAATTATATAACTACTAAATTTAAAATACGTATCTGTTTTCCCAGGCTAGGGTACAACAATAGAAATGCCATATTGTTTTTTCTTGTTTGAAAGAGCCAGATGGGAAGTAGACTGGGCAAGCAAATGAGAGTCTCTGGGGACCATGGGAATTGAACGATTATAAAAACCATGTTCTAGTCAAGAATCTAGTCTTGGGTAAACGTTCAGTTTTATACTCATAATCTCTGTTCTTTCAGAAGACGAGTAATATTTCTGCTCCATGTCTTCCTCTTTAGATGGACTGTCTAAAATATCACGTGGATAAGGCCAAGCCATATTTATCTTCACTGATTGAAATTTAGTATCATTTTTCAGTCCTCAATTTAGAGAACTCCATATAATTAACTGATGAGCTGTCCTCGAGACAGTGCCGTTTAAAGTCATTACTGCACTCTAATTGGGAAGAGATGCTTTTAGAAAGTTCCAATTAGAGACTATGTTTTGTTCTTAAAAATACATTCAAAGGAGGTACTGAGCATTTGTTTTGGGTTTCTTTTTTGGAGGGGAAGGTTGTAGCTTGGTTATTGTTTTTGTGTTTTACTGAAGTAAATAAAGCCTCTTTAAATTTTGAAGAGTAATGTGAAGACGTAAGGAAACTGAATAGCCACAATTATTTTTGCTTTTGCTCACCATCATCATAATGATTAGAATAGAAACAGGGTTTTTTGAATAGTTCATTCTTAATGAATTGTATTTCTACTTAAAGTTTGAAGTACATCTTGATTTTCAATTCCTTCATAGTTCTTTTTGAAGAGTCCAGGCCTTTAAAACCAGTATCTTGACAATGTTTTTAGAAGTTAAATATAGTAGTATGCAAACTAGGTTTATTTCACTCATCAAAAAATTTGAGCAAAACACAAATTCAAATGGCTTATGGTCAGTGTATATTTTGTGGCACTCTGAATAAAACTCAGATCTCCTAACTCACTCTCAAGTTCAAAAGCTTCAGAGTGGAAAGGGATACTCTTGGGGGGGGGGGACTGAAGCCCAATAAAACGTTTAACTGTGCCACATTGGTTTAAGTAAAACGTAAACAATATTTTCAGTACTTGTTCAGCATTGGCCTTGCTTGGAAATAAAGCTATAAAACAAAGTAAAATAATCTGGGCTTTCCTGTTTACAAAAATGAGAACATTTGTTGGCAATAAACCAAGTAAGAAAAAAATATTAAGAAAGTTGAAGTCAACTAAAACATGTATGAGGTTTTGTGGTGGTTGTTTGTTTTTTTTTTATCTAGACCAGCCCCTACTCTATAATATTTATTTATAGGTCAAAAAGTATAAAGTTAACTCTCAAAAATAACTGTGTTATTTAATAGAGTGAGGCTGAATTCTAAGAGACTAAGGGCCCAGGAGAAACCTCTATTAACTAAATAAAGTAAAACAGTGCCATCTGCTGACTGGAATGAAAAAAGTAGTTGGTCTTTGACACACCTGTAAAGAAGTTCAAGAAACTAGTAATTTATCCCTTACGTCTTTTAATCATCCTAAAAAGTACTATGCTCAGCGATGTAAAATTAAGCAGTACTGAAATTTGGGATTATATTCTTTACCAGCATGTCGTTGCTATTGTTAGCATTATTTGAAAGCTTGCCAACAGTTAAAATGTAACCATATTTGGCTAACACCACATTTTGTTTTATGGCTAAAATGTAAATGAGTAAAGCTGTTAACTTGGAATTTTGGATTTGGTAAATTTCATGTAAACATTTTTGTTTACAAATATATAACCATACTAAAACTAACTTGGAAAACAGAGAATTTTAAAGTTTGATTTCTGACCTAATTCTTTCCCTTCGCAAATATTTGAGTGGCTGCTACGCCAGAAACTTGATTGCCTGCAGGAGAGGTAAATAAGACCTAATATCTGCCCTCACGTAGTTCACAGTTTACTGAAGGAGACAGATGTAAACCAGAAATTATAATGTCTTAAGAACTATAATAGAAGCATATGCAGAATGTTAAAGGATTACCTCCTTCTGCTCTAGTGGGGCACACAAATCATTATCAGCAGTTCCTATAAAGTAAAACAAGCATTTGCTCCTATTCTCAATTGCTATAAGTTACCCTTGGACTTACATAAGAACTGCATTTTAAAACTTTCTCCGTAAGTGGTGTTTTTGTTCTATTTGCTTTACTTAGAAACTTCAAAAGGCAACATCCATAATACTTCAATTCTCTCCTCCCCTGCATCAAGCCTACTGTCAAGCACTGTTCATTTTACTCCCTAAATAAGTCTTGAACATTAACACTTATTTCCATTTTCTCTGGCACTCTCCTAGTCTCACTTTCACAACTGCAGTAACTTCTTATCTGGTCTACCCACATTCACTTGGCCCCTGGCAATCCATTGTTCCCACTTACAAATTTTCAGTGGCCCTTGGGACCCGGTACAGTTGGTCCACCACCCACCTCTCTAATGTCGGCTCACATCATGATTTCTTGCACTTTGTCTGCTGCTGTCACCCCATCCTGCTTTCAGTTGCCTCTGCCACAGGGCCTTTGCACAATCTATTCCCTGTCCCTTCGTTCTTTACTTATCTTAAAGAAGCCTTCACTGAACTACATAAGTCACAAAATCCCACCATGAAAAGCTTTCACAGAACCACTCAACCTTTCTTGTGTGTGTGTGTGTGTGTGTGTGTGTGTGTGCCCATGTGCACACGTGTCATGCGTGTCAATGTAAGAAACATTCAAACCTCTAAAGAATTTTTGTGAGTTTATTTGAGCCAAATTGTCGACAATTTCTGGGAAGCAAAATCTCAATGGATTGAGATAATGTTCCCTCAACCTTTCTTCGTAGCACTCATCACAAATGCAATTTTAGAATTCTGTGTGTTATTACATAACTTATTTGTACAGTTTCAATGAAGACAGTGACTGTCTGTTTTGGTTCTTTATTGTTCCAATTTTGACAACACCATTTGCATTACAAAACTTTTCCAATTAAGACAGAAAAGTTTTGAATCAAGCAATTAAGAACTGTTGTAACTCAATGAAGTATACTAATAACAGGAATAAATAAGTTAGCAGGATTAATGATTCCAAATGCATACTATTTTCTCTTACTGGGACACTAGTTTATTTTTTTTCTTGCTTCTTTCCTATGTGTCACAATAAGACTAGAACACATATTTGCTCTCTTTAAGACTGCCTACCACATCTAACGATCTCAATCAGAATGCTTGCTAATTTGGGGGTGCGCTATCTTCAAAACATTATTATATTGGAGAGAAGCTACGAATAAAATTGAACATGGAGCTAACTTCTAGATCGTCTCCATCACTGAAATATTTGTGCTTCCTTTTTTGTTCCTTATCTCCTGACATTTCTGCCATAATTATGTGCTTTTAAAAATCAGCTTCCTAATTTTACTATACTTTAGAAACTTCCAGTCAGTGGGGTGGGGGTAGAGGAACACAATATGACAAACAAATCAACCAAAAATGCAACCTACAGTTTCTTTGTTTTCTTTAAAAATTTTTCTCAATAGCTTGGGTTTCGAGATAGAATTAATAAATAGTGGCTATTATCTTGCCCTGTCCAGAGTTAACTCATTCTGGATTCAAATTGAGGTTATATATAATGAATTATATTATACATACAATACCAAACATTCATTAAACAAAATAAATCCAAATTTAACTTAGTGACATACTGTGATGGTTAATTCTATGTGTAAACTTTGTTTTTTCCTATGTGTCAACTTGGCTGGACCACAGGGCGCCCAGATAGCTGGCTAAACGTTATTCTGGGTCTGTCAGTGGCTGTTGCCGGGTGAGATTCACATTTGAATCAGCAGATTGCCCTCCCCACGTAGGGGAGTCTCACCGAGCCTGCTGCAGGCCCGAAGGGAACAAAAGCAGAGCAAGGGAGAGTTTGCTCTCTGCATGATTGATTGTCTTCAAGTTGGGACGTTGGTCTTCTCCCACCCTTGGACTTGGACCTGGACCTGAACTTACACCATCAACTCTCCTGGGTCTCTAGCTTGCTCATTGCAGCTTTTGAGACTTCTCAGCCTCCATAACTGTGCGCGTCAACCCCTTACAATGAATTTCTTCATGATACGTATGTACTATATCTCTATCTATCCTATTGCTCGGTTTCTCTGGAGAACCCAGACTAATAACATGAAAGACTGACTATAGGTACATGAATTTTACATCATTTAAACACTGTTACATTGATTGATTTTGGTTTTAAATTCCACCCAACTGTATCTTGTATATTGGTCTAGTCATAAAATAAGAATGAGCACACACACACACACACACACACACACACACACACGAGCCTTGATCCTTTAAACATTTCCAGGTTTCTTCACTATTTAAATGAGGGGGAAAGCTTCCAATCTCCTCCCCACCCCCCAAATTTTTAAAGGAGTGATCTGTTTGTACTCTATTTATACTCAATTTCTTCACTCAAATCCCTAACAGTCATTCAATTGCCCGTCACCTTTCCACTCTTGAAACACATAACATCGAGTAATTTCCATTTTACACTAGAGGTTCTCTGTCCTTCTTTTGGAAATGCCGACACGTTCTCTCCCCGATACTCGACTTCCTCAGTTTGTATGACATTGCTTGTTCCTGTTCCTCTCAAATGCTCTACCTGTTCTTTCTGTTTCCTTTACCAAATCTGTTTCTTCTGGCTGACCCGCACAGTCGTTGCTCTCCAAGGTGACACTGTCACTTCCCTGCTCCTTTCAGTAATTCCTCTCATGAACTCAATTATACACACTAATTACAGTTTCATATCCCCAACTCAGGCCTCTCCCCATACATTCAGCCTCATATGCAATTATCTGCTAGATAGTTTGTACTCAGCTCTCCAAAACTAAAATTATCTTCCCCTAAACCTATTCCCACTTTTATTTCTTATATCTCAGTTGTAGTAGTCTTCATTTAACCACCTTCTTCATGAATGAAAATGCCAGCATAATGAAAATGTCTGCAACATGTGAGGAGTGTAGTAAATTGCATTATTGTTTACAATTATTGTTTACAAGTATTTGCTGTCCATCCCTGGAGGACAACAGGAACTTCCTAGCCTTATCGACACCAGGTTCGACCATGTGTCTTGCTCTGGCCAATAAAATGCAAGTGTGATGACTGTCACTTCCCAGCAGATGCTTAAGAGCCAGAGCATAGTTTTCCATACTCTTCTTGTCCTACGCTGGGGTAACCAACAATATTCTAGATGCTCTGTCACCTTGGGCTGGCATGAAGATGAAGCCAAGCTGCCAAAAAATAGCATGACTAAAAATAAAGCTTTAATATTATAGTCATTGAAATTCGGAGGCCATTTGTTAATCACAACACATCCCAGCCTATACTGACTGATCTGGGACTGGAGAAGTTTGGACTGAAGAATTTTATATCCATCTATGTAATTAATAATGTATAAATGCAATAGAAAGGTGTTCTCAGTTATGCGAGTCCTATCTCTAAAAAGTGAAATATGAAGCAAAAGTAAGAGCTAATGGGAAAAGGGGGCTTGAAATGACTGCCTGCAAACACTGAAACTTGGTAAAAGTGATATCTGAAAAAATGGTTGAGGATCTGCTTATAAACTAAATGCAAACATCCTAAATAATTCTTAAAAGGAAAAAGTTATAAAATAAAAATATTGTAAAACCTTGGATCTAAATTCCATATTATATTAGTAAAGACTAATAAGTTGGGAAAAGGGGAAATTTAATTTAATTGTATTCAACAGAGAGAATTAAAATATATCATTTTCCTCTCAACTCTTATTATTCTAGAAGTAGAGGTTAGATGATTATGTTAAAAATCTTACAGATAGTTTAGTACAGGCTGTTAGTTCAAGATGACAATATGACATTCTAATTTCACTCCCCTCCTTGAAACCTGCAAATAATTTTTAAAAATTGAAAAACAATTTGGGGTAGGGGGAACCAGTCTTCAATGAAACAAGGAAATGATACAACCCTAAATTACAAAATAGGAAGTAGGTTTACCAAACAATGAAGCGAAATGAGGGAAGAGGCTGAGCGCTGAAAACCAAGCATGCCTTCTCTAACCTTGAGCAGACCACAGATTTCTCTCAACAGAAGGGGCACAATCCTGAAAGACTGTGATTTGAACAGTAAGCTCAGGGCCTGGAGGAGCCTCAGAAAAAGTGGGCTGTCTAGTTGGAAAGGGTGCTGGAACTAAAGAAGACGCTAGCCTGGCATGCTCTCTGAGCCGAGGAGATTGGCAGAGCTGACGCAGAGGGAGGGACTGAAGAGGGGAGCCAGCGGGCTCCCGTCACTCCCCATCCCTAGCACATCTTTGCCAATAACTCAATGACAAGTACTGTGCGTCATGGCAACCACCAGCTAAAAGGAAGGCAGGGAAAACAAATAGCTATTACACCTTCTGTGGTAGAGACAGGCAAGGGAGAAAGGTAAGTTTCCAGTTTCTGCCACTACCAGAAAGATAACTAAGTAAATCAGATGGGATCTAGGAATAAAACAATTCCCTCTCTCACCTATGAGACCACTCCAGTCTTCACAGCCTTCAAACTACCAGAGAGGAAAACATTTGGCTGATCTCTCATTTCTTAGGATACAGAGTGGCTCTCTGTGAGCTGGTCTCCATCCAGGCCTCCTAGGCATTGGGCAGAGGCCTAACTCAGCCATCTCACACTGCGTAGGCTGAGGAACGCTTTGGGCTCAGCAGCTAACAGGTGCAACCAGACCTAAAGCTGAGTACAGATCTCTTCCAGTCTCAGATCCCCAATATTTCCTGGGAGATCATCACCACTCTCTCTCTTCTTTAGGAGCTAAAGGATCAAAATGGGGTCTACACACAAGGGCAGGGGAGTACTTTGCTCTTTCTTGGAAATTGTACCAGTGTCCCCACCTTGCATCCCTATAGATGACAGGGAGAGACCCTGTCCTGACAGAAGACCATTTTGAAGCTTAGAGTCAGGAATGTGGTATAGTTGGGAGTCTTATTGTGCCTATTTGTACGTCCCGTCAAACTACTACTTTCTGAAACCTAGACTTGGCCCTTTGACCTTCAAAAAGAAGAAATGTTAAGATGCTTTTGTTTCTCTGCTTCTACTATAATAGGAAATTGAAGGAAGAAAAGAGTTCACTAAACTCATGGGCTAATAACAACCATCAACACTACTTAAACTGTTCTAGAAAATGAAGATGAAAATGTGGAAAGTTCTATTTTTACAAATTTACCATAATCATAAATACAAATAATAGGCAAAAAAAATCTAAATAAAATGTTAGCGTAACTTATTTTTTTAAAAAATAGACCATAACCAAGTTGTATTCCAGGAACGCAAATTACATACTTGTGATTTGCTTGTATTTTTGTGTAAGTTTTTGTATTTAATAAGTAAATAATGGTCAAGCCAGTATATGAGGGGTTGGCACATAAATACAGTGGCACAGACCTCAAAGATCTTGAAATCTGGTTGGAGAGTCAGCTATACCTAATTCATGAGATATATAAGAACTATTTAAAAGTAGCACATTAGTTTTTCAGGTGAACTGTATAACTATGTTCTATGTTCATAGAATGTCAGATCACTTTGCTCTAGAGTGACGGGAGGAATTTATAAAGAGGGGTGATATAAAAGATAAATTGGGCATGTGAGGATATTTCATGCAGGCAATACAACAGGAAAAATTACGAAAGAAAGAAAGCTGAATATAGATGCATGTTTGGTATGCAATGAGCAAACTTCCTTTAATAAAACAGTGCAATGTTATAGGTTTAGAAACAATATGAGTTAAACGCTTACCCCTGGCTGGCTGACATGGCTCAGGGGTTGAGCATCAACCCATGAACCTGGCCATCGCTGTTTTTTGGTGTGGTTTTTTTTTTTACTTTTTAAATTTATCTTTATTGTTGAGAGTATTACAGGTATACCATTCCCCCCCCCCCCGAAATTGATCCCCTCCACTTCCCACCCAGCCCTTCCCAGGCCTTCACCCCATTATTAACTGTGTCCATGGGTTATGCATATAACTTCTTTGGTTAATCTCTTCCCACCCTCCACCCCCCTTCTCTCTTTCCTTTGAAATATGATCATCTGTTACATGTGTCAATGTCTCTGGATCTATTTAGTTTGTCAGATTCTTTTGATCATTAGCTTCTTCTTAAAGAAGACCCTTCAACATTTCCTGTAGTGCTGGTTTGGTGGTGATGAACTCTTTTAGCTTTTCCTTGTCTGAGAAGGTCTTTATGTGACCTTCAATTCTAAATGGTAGCTTTGCTGGGTAGAGCAATCTTGGTTGTAGTTCCATGTTTTTCATCACTTTGAATATTTCTTGCCACTCCCTTCTGGCTTGCAAAGTTTCTGTTGAGAAATCAGCTGACAGTCGTATGGGTGCTCCCTTGTAGGTAACTAATTGCTTTTCTCTTGCTGCTTTTAAGATTCTCTCTTTGTCTTTAACCTTTGGCATTTTAATTATGATGTGTCTTGCTGTGGGCCTCTTTGGGTTCCTCTTGTTTGGGACCCTCTGTGCTTCCCAAACTTGTAAGTCTATTTCTTTCCCCAGGTAGGGGAAGTTTTCTGTAATTATTTTTTCAAATAGGTCATCAATTCCTTGGTCTCTTTCTTTCCCTTCTGGCACCCCAATAATATGAATGTTGGGCCTCTTGAAGTTGTCCCAGAGGCTCCTTATACTATTTTCATATTTCTGGATTCTTTTTTCTTTTTGCTCATCTGGCTGGGTGTTTTTTGTTTCTTCATGTTCCAAATTGCTGCTTTGATTCTCAGCGTCCTCTACTCTACTGTTGATTCCCTGTAAATTATTCTTCATTTCAGTTCATGTAGCCTTCATTTCAAATTGGTACTTTATTATATTATCGATTTTCTCAGTTATTTCCCTAACAGTCTGCTTAAACATCCTTATAAGCAAAATTCTGAACTCTCTGTTAGCTTGCTTGGATCTATTTCATTTAGTTCCTCTTCTAGAGATTTCTTCTGTTCTTTCCTTTGTGACATCTTTCTTTGCCTCTGCATTTTGGCTGCTTTCAGGTGTTTGTTTCTATGTATTAGGTAGAGGTGCTATGTCTCCTGGAATTTGTAGAGTGGCTTTGTGTAGAGTAGGTGTCCTGTAGGGTCCAGTGGCTCAGCCTCCCCAGTCACCTGAGCTGGGCCTTCTAGGTGCTCCCCTGTGTGGGCTGTGTGCACTGTCCTATTGTAGTTGAGCCTTGGTTGCTGTTGGTGTCCCTGGGAGAAACTGACCCCCAGGCCAATCGGCTGTGAGGACCAGCTGCAACTACAGCCAGAGAGCTGCTGTGCTGTAGACACCCTTATGGATCAGGATTTACTTCAGTGGAGCATTGGTGTTCACCAAGTGCACCCCTTGAGTGTCATTTGTGGATGTGGTAGGGTTGTAATCCAGCGTGGTCGAGTCTGACCACCAGGTGCACTGTCTCTGGGGCCTCCCGGGAGGTGCAAAGTCAGCCTCTGCCAGTGCCTTGCCCAGGGCCACCAAGCATGAGCTACACAGCAAACTGTAGCTGGCTGCTACTTGTGCTGGGCTTGGAGGTGCCCAGGAGAGGCCCAGCTATGAGCTAATGCAGGCTGCCGCTAGTGCCAGGCCTGGGCCACTTATCAAGCCGCGTGGGGCCCGCTGCTGCTTGTTTGATAGATTTTAGGAAAGTCCTAAGCATGAGGCTCAAGAGGCCACTTGCACAGAAAAGCCCCTGGAAATGGCCTGGATGAGCTGCAGGTGGGGAGGGGCGGGGCCTCCGGGAATCACGGGGCGGGGCCAAAGGTGAGAGTCAGGTGCTGGCGACTCAAACATGGCGCCTGCCTGCCGGCTGTGTGCGGGGAGGACTCGCCACAGGAGCCATGGCCTCCGCCAGCCCTTCTGCCTGGGAGGAAGCCGCCCTCCGCCTCTCGCCCGGATCTCAGGCAGGTTAGTTCCCCCCGAGTGTCCCGGGTCCTTTCAGGCTGCTGCCCGGCGCTGGGCTCAGAGGGAGCGTCCGAGTGAGTCCGTGCCGGGCCCTTTAGAGGAGCTGCTGGGGCTCCCGCAGCCTCCGCGACCCTCAGGGACAGTCCCCGCTGGGTTCACAGCCCAGAGTTGTGGGAACATCTCATCCCGGCCTGGAGCCCTGGACTGGGGGCCTGCTGTGGGGCTGGGACCCCTCCCTCCTCCGGGAAACCTCTGCCACCAAGATTCCCTCCCGGGTTTAAACTGCGGCACCGGGTGTGGGCCCGCGGCATGTCTCTGATTCAGCCCCGATCCGCCAGTGTCTCTGCCCCTCCTCCCGGTCTCAATGCTCCTTCAGTTCCCTGGTTGTGGGGCTCTGTTCAGCCGGATCTCAGGAGGCTCAGAGTGATGGTGGTTCTGGATTTTAGTTGTAATTTTGATGTGGCTGCGGGAGGCGGCGGGTGCGGCTGTTCCCTACGCCGCCAGCTTGTTGTTCCCCTTGGCCATCGCTGTTTGATTCCCGGTCAGGGCACATGCCAGAGGGCTGTGGGCTCGATCCCCAGTATGGGGCGTGCGGGAGGCAGCCTGTGGATGACTGTCTCATCATTGATGTTTCTATCTCTCTTCCTCTCCCTTCTTCTCTCTGAAGTCAATTAAACAACACCACACATCTTAAAAAAAACCAACAACCTATACTCTTGAGGTAATGTTAAATAATTAATTAATTTTTATTTTTAAAATTTACCTTTATTGTTGATGAGGTTGATTTAAAATAGCTGTTGTATATTCTTTAACATATTCAGCTGGTAAAACAATTTGGAGCACCTCAGCCGGCATAAACAAAGCTCTTGTTCTGTGTGACTGATGAGATTTATTGATGGTAAGTTCAGTGTATGCTTCCTTCACATGGTTTAAGCCCCCAATCTGCTTTCTCTTGACTTTATCTCTCTTAAGACTTGGCTGCAAAAATGGTAAACTCTTCTGTCACCTACTTGTGTCTATTTTCTACACCCAGTCTGCGGATTCTTTTAATTATCCCCATCAAGGTACACTCAGTCAACCCAGAATGGAGATAAAATTGCTGCTAAAAATTGTACAGAAGTAAAACCATGAAATGATCACAAAATAAACTTGAAACTAGGGAGGAATAGCTGTGCTCCGCTGAAAGACATGAATCGTTTTTTTAATTGGCCTGTAGATTCCCTGGGGAGCAAAGACTAAATCTTTATAGTTCTTTGTGTATGCTATATGGTTCCTGGGAGCTCCCACAACAGTTCCTGAGACAGAATTACTTAGCTGGTTTAGATGGGAACACATGGCATCTTTATTTCTCTATTCGGGGGTACTGACAGAAGACTCCTTACCCGTTTTCAGAATTCGTTGGCCACTGTCCTCACCTTCCACCTCCTCCAGGCCCCTTTCAGGTGGCCCTATATCCTTCTACTTCTGATGCCTACTAAGCCTCTGATCTAACTGCATTAACCTCTCCCTTACACAGATCTCAGGGTCTAGCTCTTGAATCTCAGTGCCTAGGTCTTGAATTTAAAGAGAGCTTGCTTTTTCAAGGTCCACTCCACTTTGCCTCAGTTTCCTTTATCCCTTCCAAGAGGGCACTGCAAACACATCTGCTCCTACTCTGCCTTTGCTTCACCTCTCTTACCTTTTCTCAACCTCCAATTCCTCCTTTGTTATTATTCCCAACATATTGCACTTGCTCTCTAAATATTTGTTGATTGATTGGTTGGCTCTGCATAATACAAAAGGGTTACTGACTCTATTTAAAAAAATAATGAGAATTGTGACTTCCCGAAAGCATGAGAAGGAACTAGATAAACTCCTGCATGACAAATTGAGAAAGTAAACACTTTGTCTTATTAGGTCGTTTCCACAGAGATGCAAATGAAGCAAGTGATAGATCACTACCATCAACTAAATTACAAACACTACTTAAGTTTATAACAACCATTATTATATCTGCAGCCATTTTTTAAAACAAATTATTGTCTTGGTCAAAAATGTCTGTTGGATCGATAATGTATTTTTCTAACCTGATCCCAAGTCCTAACAGTGTTTGCAAATATGTTAAAGGTTGGTTAGTGTGGGGCCCCATCAGGACATAAGGGATCAAGCCCAGCTTGAAGAACAGCAGTCATGGTGTAGCTACACTACCTTGTATCCCACTGGCTGTCCCATTAACAGACAAGTGATGGGCTTAAAATGTTTGAAACATGAAGATCTGAATTTGATATTCATTATTTTTTAAAATTCATTTTGCTGTTTTAAAAAAATTATATTCATTTTAATTCATTTGTTTTTTTTTAGCTATGGTAGACTAGCTTCATTCCCTTCCTGAATTATGTTCCCCATCTTTACCATGGCTTCATGGTGGGCAATGTGGACTCCCAAATCAAAAGTTGGAGGCATTCTTTTTTTTTTTTAATCTTTATTATTGAAAGTATTACAGATGTCCCCCTTTTCCCCCCATTGACCCCCTCCTCCTCACTCCTTCCCCCTCCCCAGGCCTTCACCACACTATTGTCTGTATCATGGGTTCTGCATATATGCATATAAGTTCTTTGGTTAATCTCTTCCCGCCCTCCCTCTCCCCTTCCCTCTGAGACTCCTCAGTCTGTTCCATGCTTCTTATGTCTTGGTCTATTTTGTTTGTCAGTTTATTTTGTTCATTAGATTCTACATATAAGTGAAAAATATGAACACTTCACGAATTTTCTTGTCCTTCTTGCACAGGGGCCATGCTAATCTTCTCTGTATAATTTCAATTTTAATATATGTGCTGCCAAAGAGCACAGTTAGAGGCATTCTCAAATTTTAGAAATAGAATGAAATGGACTCAGTAGCTCATTGTATGTGAGCATCGTTCCATTTGTTTATGCCTGCATGATAGGATTATTACATTAGCTACTTTTCTGTCTTTTTAACTCACCAGATTAAAAAGTCAGGGACCACGGCTTACTCCTTCTATATGGAGTCTGGAACATTGGTGATTCATTCGATTAATGAATAATTGAGTGGCTATGGGTGGAACAGCTGGGACAGAGGACGAGATAGGCATTGCCATTGGTTTATGATGTGATGAAACAGAAAGGTAAAAAGCAAAGGGTGGGGGGGGGGAAGAAAAAAGTAAAGCATATTTAGAATAAAGACATATTTCCAGCTTGCTTGTAAGTTGTAATACTACGGATAGGACAGGTCAAATGTGATCAAATTTGAATCCCAGAATGAATGCTAGATTGAAGAGTTTGGGTCTTGATTCTACAGATAGCAGGAAGCCTGAACTATTTGTGACAGAAGAATGATCCAGGAAAACAATGTTTTAGGAAAATTAATTTATTTGTAGAATGAGAGAAGGTCTGCATTAGAGAGGGAGTGAAGGTTGAAATGTGATTGAAAAGGTTTAATTATAAAGGAAAGTAAGGCCTGGACTTGAGCGGCAGCACCAGAATAGTCGGGTAAGGACGGTGGGAGAAATGTTTGGAGGAAGAATGGCCAGGATTTTTGTCATGTTTGGGTTTTGTGAGCACAGGGAAACCATGTGAAAGATAACTTTCTCATTCAAAGTCAGGATTACAAGAGCACTGTTCATTCCATGGCCAATGAGAGGGGAACTGGTGCCAGGTTTGGAGGAGAAGGCATTAGAAATAGATTTCAGAAACTTTAATTTTAAGGACTTTGTGAAATATATGACTATAAGTATCCCACACACAGTTTAAGATGAGGGACCAAAATGCTGAGGAGAAAACCAGATCAAAAATAAACATTTGTTAGTCATCTATATAGATATGATAGCTGATTTTAAGAGAATGGAAGAAATATTTTAACAGATATTGGAAGAAGACAGTAGCAATTAAAATTATACTTTGGGATTATCTATGTTAAATTTGGTCAATTGTGGACAATGTAGATGGAAAAATAAGATTATCAAATTAATGTTTACAAATTATTTCTCACATTACCAAACAAGTTAATTTGACTGGTACCTCTTTAAATAAATGTCTTAAATAAACTTAAGCTAAATTTATGGAACTAGGGACGATCAAAGGCACTCCATCCTTCCCTCATAGTTTTCACGGTGGGAAATATTTTAAACCTTAGACATGAATAGTGTTTTTATTTATTATTTTATTCTACTTCTAACATATTTTATATGAATATAACAATAATCTTCTTTGAGAAAATTTATTATTTGCCAGTTTGGGGCATTCCATGATATATGAGAACATTCCCTCCACCCCCCCCCCCATTTTATTGTGATAACAGAACAGCTTAATGTTAGTTTTGAAAAGTCTTAGAAACAGTTAAATTTTTATACATATAACGTTATGCAGATCATCTCACATAATTCTTTTACTCATTTTATACTTCAATACCTTACAGGCTTATAACTCTTACTGAAATTTTATTAGTATTAACTAAAACTTACAGTGTTTTATAATGTACTTTCACATAATGTTTAATTTGATGTTGATAGTAAATCTGCCTGCATGGGATTATCATCGTCATCATCATCATCATCATTATCATCATCATCATCATCTTAAAGAAGAATGAAATGAAGCTCTGAGAGGTTAAGTAACTTTTCTGTCTTTCCTGTGAGAGCACAACATCAATTGTCTGCCTCCTGCATGCCCCCTACTGGGGACTGAGCCCGAAACCCCAGCATGCACCTTGACCGGGAACTGAACCAACGATCTCTCAGTGCACCAGGATGACCAGCCAACTGAGCCACCCCGGCCAGGGCTCTATCTTTCTTTTCACTCCATAGGCTCATGGACTCTCCAGTGGTCTCTAATCAATGGAGTTAAGGGGTGTACAAAAAATCCACTAGATTTAGAAACAACAATCATTGCAGCCCAATGATTTCTAGGAAGGAAAACAAACAGGTTATGAAAGTTATATATGGTCTGATCCCTCCTTTAAAAAAGACAAGTGCATAGAAAATAGTGTGTACTAATGATACCAGTGAATATCTCTCGGTGGTAGCATTATAGTTGATTTTCATTTTCTTCATTCTACTTATCTTTATTTTCTGGATTTCCTACAAGTGAACGTATTTTCTTTTTATTTTTAGGAAATAAATAGCATTTTCTTTGAATTCGACAGAAAATTCTAAATATCGGTATTTGGTAACTTCACTATCCATGGGCACATTACTTTCTCTGTTTCTGGGTGTCACTCCCATGAGAGAAGCCCAGGCAGAACTATAGAACAGAGCAGTGTAAAAATTACCATGAGGGAAATTATAGGCTCTGTATTTTATGGATTTATTGAAAATAATATATGAAATCTTTATAAATTTTAATCTAATTTTTTATAATCCTCAAGGTGATATGAAGTAATAAGGGGGTTTTCAAGGAAGTGTGATTGGTATTGAAATCAGATGTCAATGTAGCATTTGTGCTTGGATTTGTCCAATACACAGAAGGGGAAATTCTGAAGAGTCAGACTCGTGATGAGAAAGTTTCAAACCTAAATACCACGTGCACAAAACACAGCCACCACTTTGCATAATCTGCACAAACCCTCCAGCAAAGGTAATCTGAGCCTCTCAATTGAAGTGGCATGTTATGCTTTTGGCAAAAGTACAGCAAGACAAAAACAAAATTAGAATAAAAATTAGTTATAGAAAAAAACATTTTTAAAATAGCCATAGCACTTTGCAATTTCAGCAATTGCAAATTCTGCCTCTGATGCAATATAAATCATGCATTAGACTTTCAGCCTCCACAATAAATCCATTATCAGCATCACAAGTTTAGAATATATAAAAATACCAGCACCATTATCCCACGTTAGAGGCATAATACTTTGGTTCAGCTCTCACAACTGTGGTGTTCTGTAAGAGCAGCTTTGGAGAACCCCCAGAATAAATGAACAATATTGTTTAATAGGAAACTTTATGAAGGTATAACATATTTTGTTAGGGAATGATACTTTGTTTGCAGACTTGCAATTACAGATGGCCCAACTTAGCTAAAATCATCTTCCCTTATTATTTCCTTTTGTCAGTTTCATTTTTCTAGTTTCCACCATTTAGGTTTAACATATCAACATCAACTCTGACTTGTTCCAACCTTATTAAGTGTCTACAATTTGCAAGGCACTGGCTAGGAAATGGAGGGGATATAAAGATAATATATCATTTCTGCCCTTAAGGGGTTTGTAATGTAGATACAGAAAAATTGCTAATGCCCTGGCTGCTGTGGCTCAGTTGGCTGGGCATCACTCCATGCACCAAGGGGCTGCCGGTTCAATGCCCGGTCAGGGCACGCTCCAGGTTTCGGCTCGATCCCTGCTGTGGGGTGTCCAGAAGGCAGCCGATTGATGCTTCACTCTCCCATGGATGTTGTTTCATTTTCTTAACTGATATGTTCAGATAGATATCCTTAAAGAAGAGTAAAATTGGAAAGCCCAAGTTTTCATTTTAATTAATTAAACCTGCTCCTATGTTCCACAGAAAAGCGATGAAGACTTATTTTAAAATTCATTCTCATCTTCATTCCTAATTTCCTCTCCTCTCACTGTCTTCTCCTCAGGGTCCCCCTAGTACTCCCCTTTCTCCTGTCCTCTCACCTCCTTGGGGAGAGGACAACCCTCTCCATGTGACAGGAGATCCTTAAGGGAGTCCTGGCCCCAGCGCCATCCATGCCTCTTACCAGCTCTCCCATTGCAGATTTTCGCTGGCAGGAGCCTCACTCCTGCTCAGTGCCCTGCTCTGCAGGGGCAGGAGGGAGTCCGCTGTCTGGAGCAGCAGGTCGGTTGGTGGATGCTTTGACTTTGCTCCTGGCTCTCTACCAACGGTCACTGAGGCTGACTTCTTCCTGAATTTACCTAAGCACAGCACACCTTACCTATCTTAGTTTTCTTCTCAAAGCCAGTCTATTCTCAACACGAAACATTTAGATTCTTCCTCTTAATATGACTCTAATATGAAGCTTTAGGAAATAGTAAGTACAGTTAAAGTAAATAAACAAGGAGGCCTTAGCCCAAGGTAGCTCTAACGCCTTGGCAGCCTATGTGAACAACCCAAAACCTAAGCCAGTCAATTCCTCTAAATGTTAATGCCTCAAGATTGAGACATGGAAACTTAAGGACAACCAATAACAAACAGCTAACTAGGTTTTCCCAAATGAGGCAACTGCTTAAGCTATAGTCAATCAAATAATTTCCCTGGTTTGCTTCTGCATCTGCTCTGTAAAAGTCTTTCCTCTACCTCCTATTGGTGGAGCACCCCTAACTACTTTCAGTTTGATGTTGCCTGATTTGAATTGATGTATGCTCAAATGAACTCTTTAAAATTCTAATGTGCTTTTCAGTTTATCTTTTAACAGTAGTGTGTTATTATTATTAATAATGTGCTATTTTTATTGCACTAAGGGAACAAGTCCCTGAAAGGCAGAAATGATATATTATTTATGTAGTTATTTAATAAGGCTCAATTGAGTCAGAAACAATACCAGTGCTTTAAGCCTGTGTGCAATTTTCCTCCTGATAGTAAGTGATGAATTCCAGTTCATCTTGCCCCAAAACATTAACCTCATGCAACACCTATAATATATTGCCGAGACAGGAGTCAAGGCTCTCTCTTCTTATCAAGTCTAGCTTGCTGTTCTGTCCGGTTAATTTTTCAACCCCGTTCTTACACTCTAGGACCTAAAGTATAGATTGTAAACTTTGTACCGCCTGAATATAAGCCACTTTATCATCTAACCCTTGCCTACCTACTTGGTGGCCGCATTTGTAGCTACTCCTTACTTGTGGCCATGAAAATGCAGCACTCAGAATTTCTATTGCAAGAAGCATAATTGACTGATGGCCCCAGATGCTGTCCTTATGAGTCCACTCTTGTGTTCACATAAAGGCCGTGTTTCCTGCAGGCTTCTCTCAGCCAAAGTCTGAGTACGAGGCTCAGAATTTGGCAAAGTCTTCATCGTTTTTCAAGATACAACTTCAGTTCATGAACTACTTATAAGTATTTGTGCCATTTCCTTGTAATCAAAAACACTTTATTCTGTATTTTTTAGTACCTCTCAGAGACCCTGGCACAATGGTAACACATAATAAGTGCGTTACAAATTCTTGCCTATTGAGTTGATTAAAGGTAGCACTGTAGAAATAATTATGTATCTTAGTTTTTAGCAAGATCATCTCCTGTATTTATTTTATTGGAAAGCTTTTTCCCAAGTGAAAAGCAAGTAAACTTCCCTTGTATGCTTGAGCCCAATGGACAATATTCAATTTTCCAAAATATCAGTTAACACTTACATAGTGTTTACTGAATAAGCGTGCTCTTAAATATTTTCATGTCACTTTCAATAATGGCATTGAATTCCATAATTGGGCTATTCTCTAAATTATTTAAGCTGGACATTTAGGTTGTTTCTAATGTTTTGCTATTAGCGACAGTGTTAAAATGAACATCTTTTATGAAGTGTGTTCACTAATATTTATTAGTATCACTGTAGGTTTCTTGGGTGTTCCTGCTACCATGTTCTCTTGATTTTCCTGGTTCCTTTCCTACTGTTCCTTTTAATTTTATTATGCTGGCTTCTCTTTGCCTACCTGGCCCTGTTCGCATCCTTGAGCTCTCATACCTAGGCATGCTTTTCTGCTCATTCCATATAATCTCGGTATGTGATCTCATCCATGACTTTAATCACTGTCTTATTGTTAAATTCATTTCTTTGGGCAAATGTCTTGCTGAACTACTTATGCTTATATCCAACCATGACTATTGTGGTATTTAGGTTCTTTGGTTGTAAGCAACAGAAACTGAAAATGGCTAACTTAATCAAGGGAAAAGTTAATGGCAGAATATTAGGGGTCATTATGGTAGCAACCAGGCAAGGATTCAGAAGAGAAACCACTAAAATTATCTTGTAGCAGGTACTTAAGTACTCTACTATACTTAAGTCTCTCTGTTCAAGATCCACATTCTGGTAAGATAGCATCCAGTTGGCCTAGATTAAGGTCACAAATCTCCTCCCAAACTAGGGGAGGCAGGATTCTGATGATAGCCTTAGTGGATTTTGTTTAATTATGAAGACATAAGTCCTCAAAGGGAAAAACCTGGTGTTATAAGAAAGGCAAAATTGGTGCTAGGCAGTCAAAAACAACAAAACAACAGCAAAACAAAACCAAAAAAATCCCATATTTTTGTTACCTTTTCTCTTAAGTATTTAAAATTCCATTTTCTTAAAAGCAAAGCCATCATCTTCCCTTACAAACCCTCTTCTTTTCCAGGGTCCTGAATTCAGTGAAATATATCACTGTCCACACAGAAACTCAAGCCAGAGAAACCTGGAAGCTCCTCCTGACTCCTCCCTTTTTGATTCCCTTCGCTTCTTGACCAGTCATCAATTTTATTATCCCCATGATCCAAATAACTCCCCAGTCCATCAATATCTCTCATTTTCATTGCCACCACCCTCGGTAGATCAAGTAAACATCATCTTTTACCTCAACAACTGAAACACCTCCAAAGTGGTATTTTCTGATATTCCACAACTGCACTGAAATTAGAGTAATTTTTAAAAATAAAAATAAAATCACACTAAATCATCTCCAGAAATCTTCATATTAATTTTTTTCAATAGCAGTGTTTATGGGTTTATAAGTCCCCGCTTTCTTGCCCTCACTTTGAATTATGGAAAAAAACAAAAACAAAAAAACCTTTCCTAAGTAGATTAGCAAGTATTCTGCCTTAATTTTTAAAAGACTTTCTATTGATTTTTTAAAAAATTTTATTTTAGAGAGAGAGAAAGGAAGAGGGAGCGAAAGAAACATCGATGTGAGAATGAGACACAATTGACTGCCTCCTACAGGCCCCCCACCAGGGGCGGGGAGGGGAGAGAATCAAGCCCACAACCCTGGGCATGGTGCATAGGATGATGCCCAGCCAACTGAGCCACACTGGCCGGGGCTGTCTTAATTTTTTAATAGGAATTTCTTTTAATTTGTTTGTTTTTTAACCCTCACCGGAGGATATTTCTTCCATTGATTTTCAGAAAGTGGAAGGGAGGGAGGGAGAGAGGAAGAGAGAGAGGGGGAGAGAGAGAGAGACATCGATGTGAGAGAGACATCAATTGATCGCCTCTCACACAGGCCCCGACTGGGGCCGGGGATCAAATCTGCAGCCAAGGTAAGTGCCCTTGACCAGAAATCAAACCCACAACCCTTCAGTCTGCAGGCTGACGCTCTAACCACTGAGTCACACCAGCCAAGGCTAATTTGTTTTATAGGATGTTGTTTTAATAGGGATTTCTTATAATAGAAATTTCTCTGATGATTAGTGATGTTGAGCATTTTTTCATGTGTCTCTTGGCCATCGGTATGTCCTCTTTGGAGAAGTGTCCATTCAGGTCCTCTGCCCACATTTTAATTGGGTTGTTTGTTTTCTTGGTGTTGAGTTGTCTGAGTTCTTTATAAATTTTGCATATTAAACCCTCATCAGATGTATCATTGGCGAATATCTTCTTCCATTCAGTAGGTTATCTTTTTGTTTTATTGATGGTTTCCCTTGCTGTGCGAAAACTTTTTAGGTTTATGTAGTCCCATTTGTTTATTTTTCCTTTTGTTTCCTTTGCCTGAGGAGATATGTCAGAAAAAAAATATTGCTATGAGAAATGTCCGAGATTTTACTGCATGTCTTTTCTTCTAGGAGTTTACTGGTTTCGTTCAAGGGATTTGGGGTTTTGTTTTAGTGGACAAGTTATGTTGCTTAGATTAAAAAACTACAACCTTTGTCTACTCTGCGGTACATAGCATCTGCTACTTCTGCCCTGTTCTTAGGGCTTTTGTAACTTGGCCCCTAGAGAGTCTCTTCTGTGCTTATAAGGTCTGGTTCCTCCCTATTTCTTCAACTTTGCCTCAGGATAACTTCATAAAGTAAAAGTCAGGTTATTCATTCTGCAGATATTTACTTATTGAAAGCCTACTGTGTACCAGGCACATGGAACACATTAATAAACAAGATAGGGAAAAAAAGGACACATGTCTTCCCCTTGTGGAACTTAAATTGTAGCTGGAGGAGACAGACAATAAGTAATAAACATAATATGTAAGTTAAAATATAAAGTATGTAAGAAGATGATATATATCATGGAATAAAATTGTACAGGGTAAGAGATATCTGGAGTGTATGGCATGGGATGAGTTGCAATTTTAAATACTTTTGATCTCAATCTTCTGCCCCAAACCCTTCAATTGCTCAATAAAGTTTTACATTAGCCTACAAGGGCCCACATGACCTAGTCTCTATAATCTCTCTGACCTCATCTTGTGACACATCTTTCTCTTCAACCTTCCCACAGTGGTCTTTTTGCTATTTCCAGAATAGCCCAGGCATACTTCTACCTCCTGCTGGAACAAACTTCTCCCAGATACCCACTCAGCTGGTTCCTTATTGCGTTAAGTATTCTCAAATGTCGCGTTCACTATGACATTTTTTTAAATTGCTGTTTTATCTCCAATAACCTTTCTCCCGTTTCTCTGGTCAGACTTCTCCTCACGTGTATGTATATGCAGATGTAATAAGTCATGTAATGTAATGTACTTGTTTATTGTCTATTTCTCTCTACTGGAATGTAAGCTCCATGAAGGGAGTGCTTTCCTGTGCCTGGAACTTAATAGATACTTGATAAATAGTTATTGAAAGAAGGATGAAAGAGGAAGAATCTGAGCCTGGATCAAAGTGAAAAAGCAAGAAGGTGGTTGCAAGTGGAACTAGTCTTTGTGCAACTTGAGACCTGTGGGATAAAGTCATTTTAGATAGTCTCCTTAAACTCATGTGCATTTGACCACTTCCTGGAGCCCGGAGAGATTCTTGTTGTCATGTAATAACTGTAAATAGCCTGGGCAACTTTGAGAATTTAGATGTCTCCTTATTTTGATCTGCTGCATCTCAGGGGCCAGCTTATTGTGATTTGCTAAGAGATCATAACATATATTAAAAACCTAGGAAGAATTTTTCTTGATCTCATGACCATAGGAATGAAATTGTACCAGCTGCTAATTTCTCTTCCAAGTGAAGAATGCTAGCATTGGAATTATATTTATACTTGCACACATTGACTTTACCATTTTCCACTAACTATGAAATTCTGGTTTTGAAACTCTTCAGAGCAGAGAGATAGAAATTCATACACTGTAGAATCTCAGTTATAATTGCTACTTTGTCTTCCAAAGTAGGAGTACTACTAGCATTGAAGTTATGTTTATCAGTAATGTTTATCATTTCTACCAGCCATGGAATTTTGGATTTGGAATTTATCATAGCAGAAAGAGGAATGTTCACACACTATGGTATCTCAGCTGTAATCAGCTGAGCACTGCTACAAACCAAATGTTGGAAACAGATGGTATATGCTGATTTTTGTTCCTTTTGTCTCATGTAGAAAAGATTAGGTTGTTATGAAAAACATGCAGGTCATCCTTCTGGACTTGAAATAGAAGGAATTGCTCTTTCATGAACATGATAAAGGCTAATGCAAGATACAGGCTGGCATAATTTGATGTTGTACCTATGTAAAATTCGACCATTTGTGTTGACCGTATTTTAAATGTTACATAATATATGTAGCTCATGTGTTGTTTGTTTCTTTGGCTTACACCTTAGTTGATCTATCTCATAAATTAGGAACTTTAAAGAAGTTGTTTAGGAACTATATTTAATTATCATAATTGCCCCTTTATTCGCCAGCCTCCTAATGATTTTATTTTTTTTTAGCTGTAGGTCCCTGGAATTTTCTAAGTGAATATTATTAATCCAAGTCTCTAAGTTCTCTGAGAACTGGTGACTAATATGAAATACATCATTTTTTGCTTCAGCCTTTTTATAATAACATTTAGTGTGATGCTTAGTGCATTCCCTATATTACTTTACTCAGAATGACTATCTCTCTTAATTAGTTTACTTGACAATACACTTGTTTGAATTTTCATTATTATTCCACCTGGGTGGGTCAATTTAAAAAGGGAAATTTGAATCTTAGGCCTTAAAATGAGTGTTAACAAATCTAGGTCCAATAGTGGATAAGAAAAGGGGACTATGAAATCAGTTGAGTTGAGGCATCATTTACAGGGATGTTCAAGTTGAACCTAAACATCAGTATTTATAAGGCTCTGTCTCTCTAAAGCTGTTAGAGTTCTTGTGTCTCTGTACTGTAATTTAAGATCACTTTGGAGGATGGGAAATCCTTGTTAGCACTGCTGCATTGTGTTGTTAGAAGTTTATGTATCTGAGGAAAAGAGCTTTTTAGTGAATAGCTTGATTTTTGTAAAAGCGCGTTCATCATTCATATATTCAACAAATATTTATTAAAAACCTATTGTTACTGGAAGGAGACCTGGTGCAGAGTGAGTATGCCTTGGGCCAACCTATAGTGTGTGGGTCCTTGACTTCGTGCAGGCAAGAGGTCATGAGTCCAGGTAAGAGGTCATGAGTCCAGGTAATTTTGAGAGTATGTTTATCAAAGCGGGAGACAGTGAAACAAGGAAGGGCTTGGAATATGAGAAGCAATAGGAGAGAGCCTAGGCAGGGCTATTTTGGCCCTCTAGAAATGTTATAGAAAGGAGATGAGTGTAGGCTGGACTCACTGCAAAGTCAGAGAAAACGGGGCCTTGGAGACAGGTTCAGGGGTTAGTCCGGGACGAGCTGGTGCTGCCCATTGCTCCCCTATTAGTCTCATGGGGACCCTTAGAGTTTAGAAGAAAGAAAATTCATTGAAAAGGAGATTCCAATGGGTGTGCTCCAAAGAGGGCATGCTGGCTTCTTTGTCTTGAGGGGTTTTATCTGCTTTCTAAAGGTGGGAATTTTAGGGGAAGTCTCAAGGGAGATCTCTATAGAATATTCATCAGCTTTCCAGGTGTGCTCTTTCAGGGTCAAGGTTTCCACTAGTTGGTCAGCACCAGTGCAAGGGGTCATTAGTCATTGCAGCTGGTTCTGGCATCACCCACCTGGTTTTGCTGCTTTTCTGGGCCTGGAACTAAAACACAACTGAGGCCTAGATGTGATCTCTGGGGAGGAAAGGTCAGGGGAGGGCCCAAACTGCAAGACCAGCAATATGCCAGAGGAGAAAAGGCCACCTTGGGGTTTAGGTCCAGCACCAGTTTTGCCTGTTGCTAGGCACCTGGAGTTTTCTGCCCTGGTGACCTTCTGCATCTGGCTGAAAATTGCTTGGCCAGTTTGTTCAGCTCTCTCTCTTAGTTTCCCCATTCCACTTTTGTAGCTTCTTACTATCCTACCTCACTATGATATGCTAAGTAACAATCTAGCAACTGATAATACAAGAAAGAGGCTTGGCTATTGAGGAGCTAATAGGTGAAGACAGCAAAAGGAACATACAAATATAAGGTCATTCTGATAGAAAGAAGACCTGTAAAAATACCCGGGAATGGTCCAGAGATTGACTGGGACAATTTTGATGGAGTGTCAGAGAAAGCTTCGTGAGAAAATGGCATTAGAGCTGAGATTAAAAAATAAGGAAAGCAGGGGTGCAGAAATCCCCAAAAGTAGTGCTATGGCTGGATTAAGGGAGTGCATGGTGCAAAATCACGTTGGAGAAGTAAGCAAGGGCCAGGTCCTGGGTGCCTGTGTGGGCCATAGCAAGAAATGTGTCTGTTGTGTTCTAACTGTAATTGAAAACACTGGGGAGTTTTAACACTTTGCTGACCGGCTATTTGGAGCCAGAACTCACTCATGCGGCCGGCTACTTTTCTATCATGACGGGTCAGCAAGGTGTTTAAAATTCCTTAAATTAATGTCAGTGCAGATGTGAGTTATCTCATGACCGGTCAGCAAGGTATGGCAGGGGAGAGAGAGAATCTGGTGAATTCTAAAAGAAGATTCCTTGGACACTTATTTTTCTGCATTGCCAGTGGAAAACAGACAGTAGCATGGGCAAGAATGAGGATCCCCACACCTCCTTACATACTCAAAAATCTGGAAATGCGAATTCAGCTGGCAGTTGTTGCTACGTTGGACCATGTTGGCCTTATGCCAAACACACACACATAAACCCCCACACACTCCATTTGATGAATGTCTGGAACTCATTAATGTGATTGTTTTTAATGCCTTCACTCATTTTTCTGCTCTCTTGTCTGCCATATCCTTCTGAGGTTTCTTATTTTCCTATGTCTCACTTACATCATAAAACATTTCCCTCGTGAAGGATTTCTCTTTCTTTAAACCTTCTGTCAAAAGACTGTTGTGCAGATTAAATCCTCTGGATGAGAACAGGTATAGGTGGAAATGAGAAAGTGTACTGCATAAAGTCGAGTAATAATAAACCATGTTAAAGAAACACTAGAGCTTCACAGTAAAAACAGATTTTATTAAACTGGCAAAACAGATTTATTCAGGCACTGTTGTAATAGGAGAAAAGAGACGTCAGTACAACATCAATTCTGAGTACTGAGGGCTATAAGAACAGGCTGGGATTTAGAGCAAGGAACAGGATGGGGAGGGTCAGTTTGGAAAATCAGTAGGAGGAAATATCAGGTAAAGGAGGATTCTGGCTAAACTGGCTTGACAAGAATCTTGCTGAAAGCAGGCCTGGGTGATCAGATATCACCTGAGGGATGGTGAGAGATAAGGAATTTGATCAGATATGGAAGTGATCAGATATGGAGGGTGGGGGATTCTCCCTAAACTGACTTAACTGGATTCTTGCTGAACTGGGCGGTGTAGACCCAACAAGAACGGACACTGAAGCCCAAGGTGAAAGCCTACTTGAGAAGAGAGCTTAGAGGTACTGGACTAACATCTGTTCAAATAGAGTCTTTGTCAACCAGGAAGAAATAGTCATATGTGTATTGCTCCCTTTTTACTGCTGACATGAATAGGAAGGATTCATCTTGTGTAGACTGCAGTGTCCAGGAAAAAATCACACTATGATTTTTATTTGGAGGCAATAGCATTAAGAGGATATTAAGGGCAATCCTAAGGGGAACAGATGTTATAGGAAAGCACATGCATATTTTGAAGGAAGCTTGCAAAGGAGAGGCAGATAAACCATTTAACTCTTCAATGCCTTAACGACCTGGGAGGGGGTAGATAAACATTATCAGAACCACTCAGGGCTTCACTTAATTCTAGGAAAATGAATTACTGTGCCTGCTGCATTCACAATCCTTACACAACTCTACCCATGACCCTCACCTTCATACTCACAGCATACATGAAAAAAATGAGCCCAAAAGGCCATTTTTTATATTATATGACTCTGCCCCTTTTGCTACAGGTATTGGATTAGGAGCATTTGATCTAGTGACAGCCAATGCATAGATCTGTCTGTGACCTATGACAGGCACAATTTAGCATTCAATGATGATCTAAGACAGCGATTTTCAACCCTTTTCATCTCATGGCCCACATAAACTAATTACTAAAATTCTGTAGCACAAAAAATATATATATTTTACTGACCTGACCAAAAAAAAAGATATAATTTTGATTCATTCACACCAGAAGGCTATTGCGTTGGCTGTTGTCATTTTTTTATTTGACAGTGTAAGGGAAAAGAGGTCAGTGCCCCTGACTAAATAGTCAAGTATTGCATGTTTCAAAGTTCTTGTAGCACACCAGTTGTAAATTGCTGATCTGGGCCAATCGTACACTTAGTACAATTTACATGAATTGAGAAAAGAGAAAATTGGGTAGGTTTGAAGCCAAAGATGCATAGAGAGAAGCCCTTGAGATAGATTTGGAGCCATGCATGAGGAATTAGATTTAGGTCTAGGAAAGGGCAGAGCAATCTGAGTTATAAACAGAAGTTATCAGGTTAAGAAAAGTTCTAGCATACACAGAAAAACTAGGCTAGTTAGTGTAGATGAAAGATGGCTGAAAATTCTTTGACACTGTCTTATTCAAAGGTGAGGCCTATATCTCCTCCCTTTTCATCTGGTAGGCTTTCTTTCTTTCTTTTTTTTTTTTGACTGCTTGACCAATAAAGTACAGTGAAAGTGACTTATGCCATTTTGGAACCTCAAGAGATTGTTAGCATCCAATTACCATCTGTTCAAATACTTGCTCTAGGAAATAAGCAACATGCTATGGCACCAGGAAGGCTCATAAGAGAGGACCAAGTGGAGAGCTAAGGCCCCTGAGCAGTAGCCTGGGATGAGCTCCCAGCCAACAGCAGCACCCATTTTCCAGCCCTGTGAGTAAACCATCATGGAGGTGGGTCTTCCAGGTGCAGCTGAGCTGCCCCAAGTGACACCCCATGGAACAGGACACGGCCACCCCTGTTCAGCCCTGCCCAGACTGTGGGTTCATAAGCAAAATAAATGACTGTTGTCGGTGTTTTGATTTTTTTATTATTTTTAATTGTGGTGAAATACACATAACATAAAATCTATCTTAACCATTTTTAAATGTACAGCTTTGTCATTAAATACATTCTCATCACTATTCATCTCCAGAACTCTTTTCACCTTGCAAACATGAAACTCTATATGTGTTGAACAGTAAGTCCCCATTCTTCCCTTCCTCCTAGACCTGGCAACCACCATTCTCTTTATTTATTTATTTACTCAATCTGTCACCCCACCCCTGACAGCTGTCAGCCTGCTCTCTATCTATGAGTCTGTCTCTATTCTGCTTGTTAGTTCACTTGTTCATTAGATTCTACATATGAGTGAAATCATACGGCACTTGTCTTTCTCTGCCTGGCTTATTTCACTTAGCATAATGCTCTCCAGGTCCGTCCATGCTGTTCCAAAGGGTAAAATTTCCTTCTTTTTTATGCTGAGTAGTATTCGATTGTGTAAATGTACTACAGCTTTTTTATTCACCCATCTAATGATGGGCACTTGGGCTGCTTCCAAATCTTGGCCTTTGTAAACAACACTGCTATGAACATAGGGGTGCATACATTCTTTGGAAATAGTGTTTCAAGTTTCTTGGGATATATTCCCAGAAGTGGAATTGCTGGGTCATAAGGCAGCTCCATGTTTAATTTTTTGAGGTAACTCCATACTGCTCTCCACAGTGGCTGCACCAGTCTGCATTCCCACCAACAGTGCACGAGGGTTCCCTTTCTTCCACATCCTTGCCAATGCTTGTTACTTGTTTCTTATTGATGATAGCCATTGCCATTCTGATAGGTGTGAGGTGATATCTCATTATGGTTTGAATTTGCATCTCTCTGATGATTAATGATGGTGAGCATCTTTTTATATGTCAATTGGCCCACCATTCTACTGTATGTCTCTATGAATTTGACTACTCTAGGTACCTCGTATAAGTGGAATCATATAGTATTTATCCTTTGTGCCTGGCTTATTTTGATTAGCATAATGTCCTCAGAGTTTATCCATGTTGTAGCATGTGTCAGAACTTCCTTTTTTATGGCTGAGTAATACTTCATTGTACACATACACCATATTTTGCTTATTCATTTAACTGTTGATGGACAGTTGGGTTGCTTCCACATTTTGGTTAATGTGAATAATGATGCTATGAATATGGATGTACAAATATCTGTTTGAGCTCCTGCTTTCAATTATTTTGGATACTCAAAAGTGGAATTGGCCCGGCCGGGCATGGCTCAGTGGTTGAGCATCGACCAAGGATCCAGGAGATCGAGGTTCGGTTCTCAGTCAGGGCACATGCCCAGGTTGCGGGCTCGATCCCCAGTCAGGGTCATGCAGGAGGCAGCCAATCAATGATGTTTCTATCTCTCTCTCTCTCCTTCTCCCTTTCTCTCTTTGAAATCAATAGATGTATTAAAAAAAAGTGGAATTACTCACTGCCATTTGTTTCTGCAAAGTGAAAATCAATTAAACGAAGGAATACCATTCTACTTGTTACAGGTGTACTAAACTATACCATCCTGCCAAACTGTACTATATTGTCAAAAGCAAGCAATCCCTTTAGCATAGGACACATAGCCAACAAGTAACTAAACATACAAATATACAGTTTCTAAATAAAAAAGTTGACAAATATTTTCACTGGATATGATGGTCACTTGTTCTACAAATCAAATCAAATTTTAGACAACATATGTGGTCAAAATGAGACAACTTTTTTCAAAGTCATTGAAAATGTAATGAATTCCTACAAGTCAGATGTTCCAGAGCTTTATATAATAAATACACATTCACAAATTAGTTTATTTTCAGATTATTGACCACTTTAAAAAAAACACACTTTTTTGGTCTCTGAGTTCTATGAGTCTTTTGATTTTTATGTGATTGCCTAAGATTCACAGGTTAACAGATCTATTGATTTTAACAATTAGCTTTAAGCTCCTATTCTATCCAGTCTCTCATCAATAATAAAATCGGCTACCTTCCATTTGCCTATGTCCTGACCTTGATAGACTCTCTCAAAGGGGAAATGAGGGGCATGGAATTAACTAGAAGATAGAGAAGATTTCAAAGTGTAAGAGAGATAATTGTCATAGCTAAAATATTTGAGTTGGATATGAGAAGGATTATGAAGTGTTAATACGTGAAGGAGTTTAATGTGTGTGTACGTTACATGTGTTTCTGTGCATTACTTAGACTATAGGAGCCCAGAATAATAGTTCTTAATTCTGGCTGCATAACATTAGCATTGCCTGGGGATCTTTTAAAAATACCCATCAGGTCTTACCCTGTTGTACCAAGTCAGATAATTATCTGGGGATGGGATTCCATCACAAGTATTTTTTAAAGTTCTCCAGATGAGTCTAATGAGCACCCAGGGTAGAGGACAACTGGACAGGGGAATAAAAACTATGTTTGTACATTTTGCATATTCTGCACAAGGCCAGCCACTCTACGAGTGCTCATTAGACATTAAGGAGGCATCTATTGAACCAGGTCTTTTAGTAACAGATGAGGCCTCAATTAGATAGATAGCCACTCTATTCTGTAGTGCTTTCGGGTTTCAAGTTCACACAGATAAGATGAACAGTATCCATGACAACAGATGTGATTCATCCATTCCCTGGCTTTCTATTTCCTTTGGGACATTCTGTTTCCTAGGATGACATTTGGGGCAGTTCAAGTGCTCTCTCAGCCATGTGGCAGAACTAGTGATTTGATCACTTCTTCATCTGTACCTTTTTAATGTTATAATCCTAAGGCTATGCCTCATGCACGATAGCAGTTTACATACATTTTTAAAAAAGTAGTGCAGCCCTGGCTGGTTTAGCTCAGTGGTTAGAGCATCAGCCTGTGAACTGAAGGGTCAAGGGTCTGATTCCTGATCAAGGGCACATACCTGGGTTGCAGGTTCAATACCCGGCCCAATGAATTGATGTTTCTCTCTCTCTCTTTCTCTTTCCCTCCTTCCTCCCTTCCACTCTCTCTAAAAATCAATGGAAAAAATATCCTCGGGTGAGGATTTAAAACAAAAAGTACAATATTTGCATGGTTATGATAAAAAAAAACTGGTTAATTTACCCTTTAAGCATTTACTAAATATTTGTTGGATAGTCAATACTTAGAGGCCAATCCTTGCCCTCAAGGATCTTGTATTCTAAGTGATAATAATACCTATTTTTTGCCATCAAATCTATTTCATGATTTAGGGTCTCAAATTTGTATATGGTGTTATATTAGTCAAGGCTCTCCAGAGAAACAGAACCTATAGAATGTGTAGATATGAAGAAAGAGATTTATGATAAGGAATTAGCTTACATGATTATATGGAGCCTGGCAAGTCCAAATCTGCAGTGTGGGCCATCAGGCAGAGAGCCAGGAGAGCTGATGCTCTAGTGTTATCCAAAGGGCAGGAGGCTGGAGACTCCGGAGAGCTAAGAGTGCAGATGAAGTCCAAAGGCAAACTGCTGGAGAATTCCCTCTTGTTTGAGGAGGCAGGTCTTTGTGTTCTATTTCGGCCTTTAACTGATTTGATGAGGCCTAATTGGAGGGCAATCTGTTTACTCAAAGTTCACTGATTTAAATGTTAATCCACCCCAAAAGGCCCTTCAAGAGGACACATAAAATTAACCATCACAGGTGCGTAAGGATGATGACAATGATGACAGGTACACTAAATTGAGTGCAAACCACGTGCCAGACCCGGTGCTACTCTGTTTACACTCTCTAATCCTCACGCTGACCCTGTGAGGGAACTAAGGCTACTGTCTTCATTGTGCAGAGGAAAACGAGGCTCATAAAAGTTAAATTACTTGTCCAAGTCACACAGTTAGCAAGGGCTGGTCTTGCAAATTTAACACAGATCCACCTGGCTCATAGCCCTCGCCCTTAACCACCACAATGCTTCATAAAATTTTATGGGGGAAGTTTTCTTTCTGCTATCCTCTGAGGTATACTATTAAGGGGGAATGACTTTTTGTTTGTACCTTACAAAGGAAACTTTTTTATTATTTGCAATGTTTTATTTAATACTGATTTGAAATACTGTGGGCAATTGCATTCTAATGTGTTAAAGTCAGAGCAAACACCTATCTTTTTCCATTGGAAATTTTTCATTAAAATGAAGTGTGCCTCTGCTTCTTCCCATTTAAAGTGGAGAGGAGATACTTCTTACTAAAGGTTCAAAAAATGCCTTGAGATCCTCAAGTGACAAATACTCCGAGGAGAGGAGCTGCTCTGCTGACTTAAATGTGTAATCAAGTCAGTAAACTTTAATCTCTCTGATCAATATAAAATGTTAATATAGCCTCCTGGCTCTTCTGACTTAATTGCACAGCAATGTAATGTTATCAGGAGAGCTGTGCTGAAAATCAGTTAGAATGGGAACCATGATCTTACCTGTTGTAAGAACTGAGAAAATTAGTTCAGTGACACAAACCATTCTTCAGTGCAGTACCTTCTTATCTTTCATGGCCCTGGTTTGCTTAGCATTTATTTTAACTGATTATTTAGTTAACTAGTAATCATTAATTAAAAAAACTTTTATTGAGCACTTCCAATGTGACAGGTGGATAACTAATACCTGTTTAGAACATCATAAAGCAGCTTCACATACATCTCATTTATCCCTGTTCTGAGATGGAGAATATTAACTCTTTCCCTATATGCAATTATTATTTTTGTCCATGGTTCAGCTCCCTTTCAAAAGTTACTTCTAACATAATTGTACTGATGAAGCTGAAGATCCAGGCTCCCTTCAGAGATAGGTTAATAACTGTTAAATTCCAAGGTATATGGTTTTCACTGAAATCTTCCTGCTTCGTCTTCCCATTTTAGTCAATGAGATTAATTTTTACCATCTGTAATTCTTTCGTTGAACAAATCAATATTACATTGGTTCTTGTTATTTCCTTCAGAAAATATTAATCATCAGATCAGAGTATCAGATTTTGGGAACATGATTTGCGAGAAAATGTTATGTGATAAGAAAAGTTTATTAAGCTTTATTTTGGTATTTAAATGAAGTGTTAGACATGGGGGGGGTCATATTCTAAAGGCATACAAGAGTATTTGGGAAAATAATTTATACCTAAGCAGCTACTGCTTGCCTAGCCTGAGTCCTATATATCGCAAAAATAATGGTAGCTGGAAATGTCTATGACAGGTATGAGGCCACTTTTTGAACTGGCTCTTCCTCTTCTATTTAAAGAGAAATATTGTATTCACTGTTTCCCACTAACTGTATTATGCTTTGCTTTGGAAAAGGCCATCAACTGTGAATCATTTCCAATATGCTGGGCTACAGACTGCTCAGTATTACATCATGTGATCATTAAGACTGTGGAGCTAGAAAGGTTTCAGTTAGTTCTTTACTCTAGCAACTTGACTTTCTTTTCATATTTTTCTGACAAATGCAATGATTATAAACACATTAAAATGAACTCATATGGCCCTAACCAGTTTTGCTCAGTGGTTACAGCATCAGGCCGCAGACTGAAGGGTCCCGGGTTCGATTCCAGCCAAGGGCATGTACCTCGGTTGTAGGCTCAGTCCCTGGCCCCGGTCAGGGCATGTGTGGGAGGCAACCAATGGGATGTGTCTCTCTCACATGGATGTTTCTCTCTCATTCCCCCTTCCACTCTCTCTGAAAAGCAATGGAAAAAATATCCTCAAGTGAGGATTAAAAAAAATTAGCTCATATGTGTTGAAGTCTTGCAGATTCTCAGAATTTTGTTTTATTAAACACTTAAAAGTTAATAAGAAAACCTCTTGTCGACATTTTGGGGAACATTTTCTACATCCCCCAGTTTCCACTTGCCTACTTACCCCTCTCTAGTCCACTCCAATGGGGGGAGGTACGGAATGGAATTCATCAGGTCATTCTCCGGGTCTCATTTTTCAGGAGTGGAGCCTAAGCAAGAGGGGTATAAATGGACGGCATGCTCTCATCTCCCTTTCCTCAGCTTTCTGATAACATTGGCAAATAAGATCTGAGATCTGAACTTGGCTTTGGGGTAGAAATAACAGAGCCGACCTTCCAATTCAGGGCTCCTCAGGTCTGTCTACGTAGGAAAGGAGTTTTCTACTTGGTCTAACATGGAAAATTTGGGTTTAACATTGGAATTTGTGGTAGGGCCCAGGCAGATTCATCGTATATGCATGTATTTCCCTTACAAAATTGTGTGGAGAGATGGATTAGGGAAGGTTTGGTTATTTATATGTCTTGGCAAAGACCACCATAATGCCATTTTAATTTCATTTTAATGGAATTCATTCAGTTACTACTTTTATCTAGTATTTTAATAGAGACTATCATAGCAGGTACACGAAAGTAGCCTCAAATTAAGCCCCGGAGCTGCCGGGTTCTTCCTGATGAAAGAATTTGGGATGCTTCTGTCTCCTCCATGTAGTTGGCAGTTTGGGTGGTGAAGAGATGGCTGACAGTGTCCCAGCCTTTCCCCAGGACCTTGCCAGGGGAATCAAGGACTCCATCTGGGGAATCTGTACCATCTCAAAGCTCTACATTCAAATTCAGCAAAAGAGAGAGGAGCTGCGTGGAAGAAGGGCAAGGAGTGTCCTGGCGCAGAGGAGAGCCCAGAGCAGAGAGGAGGTGAGAGAGGGAGCGCGTATTGTTTGTGGGATTTTCCAGCGCTGTGCTCCGGGCGGCGGGCTATCCTGGGCCAGGCGCCTCTTGTTCTGTCGGGTGTTTATTCCTGTCCTTCAGTCAGTCACTGCCCAAACTACTGGTGACCCGTCTCTCCACAGAGATGCTTGGTCGTGGCTGGAATTCTCCCTCGCATGTTTTCGGTGCTCTTCGGGGGCTCCCCCTGTTTGTGCTTAGCGAAGCTGTGAATGCCATTTGGTTTCAAGATATAGCTGACCCGGCGCTCGAGGTGTCAGGGAGGAAGCCTTACCCGCTCCCCAGGGTCAGCAAAACCATTGCTGCCACGCTCCTCAACCTCCTGCTTCAGGCCCCCCTCCTCAGCAGGGGATGTTTGTGGGTCCCTTTCCTACCCACCTTGTTGGTCAGCTGGTTAGTGTCCTGCACATGTCCCTTCTCTACTCACTACCCTGCTCTGAACATGGTTGGTTCAGAAAGGAACCGAAAGGCACCGGCGGCTGGCAAACAGAGAGGAGCTGGCCTTCCCCCTTCGGACTTGGCCCGCCCCTGGCTTTCCTCACAGCGATGCAGCCGTCGCATGTCATGGTGGCTGCCTCTTCTCCGGCCTCTTTCCTTTATTCATCAGCGGCGCCAAGGAAGCCAAGACCCCTGGCAAAGCTCACCTTTCCCAGTTGCCCCTCTTCTCCTTGGTGGTTTTCTTAAGCAACAGACTGGTCCGCAAGACGGCCTACCTGCAGTCTGCCCTGAGGAGCAGCCTCTGCGGAGAAGTTCCCTTCCCGCATTCATCTGCTGCCCAAATGCAGGCTGCTGCAGGCCACCGAGGCCCCTGCCATCCAGGGGCAATGAGTGGGATTGGAGGGGCCGTGCAGTTTTTTCCCTGTTCACCTCCCGCCAGGGAAGGCAGGACCCACTCTGCCAAGGGCCCTCTGCATATTTCCTCCTGAGGAATTGAGATTTTTGCCTCTGGTGCACTGACACCAGTAGGTGGATTTTTAACACCTGTGAGTCTGAAAGGACCACAGGTTTTTCTGTAGCAATTTTCAAACATTTGCCAGCCCCAGTGCCTGGACTGATCCGAATGTTTTTTCTCCCTGTGCCTCTTACCCTCCCACCTCCCCTTCCTGCCTTCCTTCACCCTTGGATGAATGGATTTTGTAATTCTCGCTTTTGTATTTTGTGGACCTGTTATTCTTGTTTTTCTGTGAAGCACATATATTGGATGTGGGAGGTAAAGGAGCACCTCAGATGCTCCTGGCCACTCCCTTTATAGCCATCACCGTCTTGTTTCTTGTAACTCAGGTTAGATTTTGGTCTCTCTTGCTCCACAAAAAATAAGCCTGAAGAGATGGGACAGGAGGAAAGACCTCACAGCCAGATCGACTGGGGTTTAAGGAGTGATTTTTCTTCCCCTTGAAGGGGAAAAAAGCTTTTTTCATTGGTACATTTAAAATTCCCCAACTCCAGGGAGGTACCAGTTTTGGATAAGTGCCACTGCAACACAGAATGCTCAGAGAGCCTGAACTTTTAAACTCTGCAGGTCTGAAATTTACTGTCGGCTACTGTCTGGTGTTTCAAAGGAATATTGGGTGCTGCAAATAAGAACTAAAGGGGTAAACTTACTAAACCCATTAAACCTGTGATTGGTGTTTTTCTGTCATTTTTAAAGTAAGTATGCGGGGAGGGGACAGATGTGAAAACACTTGTACAATTTAAAAATGTCACAATTAAACATGAGCTGCCCCCCCCCCCCAAAGAGTTTGGAATTCTAAGATACGAGTTTCTAATCTATCCTATTATTTTGTAGAGAAGAAAACAAGTCTCTCTTGTTCAATATTGACATTGTTTTTCCATTCCTTCCCTAAAGCTGAACGCTTGGCGTCACTCCTTCATAAGGAGCTTTCTCACTGAAAGCAAGCTATCAGGTTAACTTCATTCAATTGAAATGCTCTTAGGATATAAAAACAAAACATTCGATAAGATTTAATTAATACTTTCTATGTGCTATTCATTCTATCACACTCTTGTTTAACTTTCACCAGCACTGTGTAGCTAGCTTAATTTTATAGATTAGAAAACTGGGTGTTTGAGATGTTAATGGTTTGGTCATGCAGCTAGTAATCGACAACCCCAGGATTCCTTCTCAGGGCTGTCATACTGCAGAGCCAGCCTTCCTATGTGCTATGCTATTCTACCTCTATTACATACATATTTCAGTATGGTATAATTTTTTTGGTTTAAATAGACTTGGTTCTGTTACAAAAATATTGTTCTGATGGACAAATTATCCTCCTAAATATTTGCATTCCACTTATATGCTATTCATTAGAACTCTTTGTAAGTGGTAATTCTTGGATGCTAAGCCATTGTGAAAAATAATTAAAATTCTTATTTTTCCTAGTAAGAAGAAATCTCTATAATTTTCCTGCTTAAATGTCTACATGAAATCACATTCTGTCATTTCTTTGTATTTTGTTCTTTAATGTTAACATTCCATTAATTTGAATCAGAAATAAAGGCAAGATCTAAAGCTTAAAGTCTTCTATGAACATGATTTGGGAAATAGTTCTCTATGGCTGAAATAGACAGCCTGTGAGTATGTAGAGAAATAAATGTGGTTGAAAGGTAGCTTAGGGCCAGTTTATAATATGGCCCACGTGTAAGCATTGTAGGAAAAGTGCTGCTTTCAGCTGTTGAATAACCCACACTTTGAAATTAGCCTGCACTTGGTACAGTACCTGGCACACAGTAGGTACTTATTAAACTTTGAAGGGAAACCAACTCTGGCAAGACAACAAAGTTTTAATAGAACATTATTAAGAATCACATTTGGATTAATGTCTTAGTCTTGTTTTTAGTAGCAAAACTAGTTTTGAGAAGACAATATAAAGGAATTTTGAAGAATGACGAATCAGATATTAAAATAAGGAGGAACAAGGTTTTTGGAATAACATTTAGCGTAGTGCCTAGTGCACAGGGAGTGGTTTAAGAGATATTAAGTAAATGAAAAGTGTACATCGTGTGTATGTGTGTATGTGCACACATGCACTCAAACCTTCATCACACAGGTAAATGATAAAGAAGTAAAAAAGAAAGTTTAATGTATTCATATAAAATTCAAAATTTAATTTTGGAAAAACCTATTGGGATGCCAGATTCGACAGAGCTTATTCTTTATTTTTATTCCCGCTGTTAAGCCTTTTGACAGCTTCCTTGAAATCTCAGGCTCCCCAATGCAATACACTAATAATTTAGGGAAGAAAATCCAAAAGATGGGGTTGAAGAATAATTAGCATTTAACCGAATGTGAAAACAAGCATGAAACAATGTCCCAGAGGTGGCAGATATGAAAGAGACTTAATGAAGAAGAGAAACGTAATAACGATCAGAACAGAAAGATAACTGTTCAGACTCCAGGCTCTGGCCTTTGAAATACTATTGAAGTTTCCATGACGGGGTGGCTCCTGGGGCACCTGGACACATCTGCTTTAGCTGTTTGGTTCTGGAAAATTTTAAGGTAATCTTGGGGCTGAAGAGCGCGTGTGGCTTTGTAAAACAATAACTTTAAACCATTCTGTTCTACTCTTACCTCCTTGTTTACCCAGTAGCCTCACTCTGTGCTAATTCCCTCCTCAGTGGTTGTCTCAAGCCAGTCATCTCTAGAGGCTGAGTCAAATTTTGTAGAATCATTGGGAGTATGCTAGAGTTTGCTTTTGTTATAAAAATCAAAGGACAAGAAGGCAACATTTAAATTTTGCTAAGCTATTAAGTCGCTTTTAAAATCCACCCCACGCTGTGGGGGAAAAATACTCAAATGCTAATCTCCATCTTAGGTCTTTTGTGAATACTTCAGAGCCACATTTTTTTTTTTTTTTTTTTTTACAAATCTACAGGACTTTCCTATTTAGGTGTTCTGCTCAAACTGCCCTCTTCTACAAACCAAACTTTGTGCTCTCCCAATCAAATGACACATTTTGGAACAGATTTTTCTTCTTTTTCTTTCTCTGTTCACAATCTGTTACCTTGTATTATTGTTTTTCCTTTGAAAAATTAAATACTTCCAATTCAAAATTAAATATTTAATTACTTCCATTCTTATTCTGTAGCCTGAATTGTCTTCACTAATTGTTTACCCCAAATGTTCTTCAGGAAAATGAAGGTAATAATAGGGTTGTCGTAAGTTTTAAATGAAATAATGTATACAGGAATATGTAGCATATACAAGATGCTTAGTAAATGATCTTTATTAATATGTTTTCCTGTTCAAAACTTTTCATTGTTTTGTTGCCTCTGGGATAAAGTCTGGAAATTCAGACCGATATTCGAGATCATGAGGGTTTGGCTCTAACTACCCTTATCAAATTATTTTTCACTAATGTCTAATTATTATTTAATTACACAAATCTCTTTATGCCACAAACAGGCCATATTCATTCCAACATCTCTGCCAACATTCCTGCTCTTTGTACCTGGGAAATCCTACTTCATTTCATCCTACGTTCCAAGCTTCAGGTCCATTCTTGCCACTTCTGTGGCACCGCCTTTCCCTGTCCTGGGTGGAGGAGATGCAGCAGTGAACAAGGCGGACAATGTCTCTGCTCTCAGGATGCTTATAGTCTAGTGGGGAAACATAATAACCAGAGTGACAAAGGAATAAAATGTAATAGATGCATACAACGAAATACTGTTGAGCCTTAACAGGGGACAATGAGGACGAATCTCGAGGACATTATGCTAAGTGAAATAAGTCAATCACGAAAATACAAATCCTTCATGGTTTCACGTTGAGAAGGCCCTAGAGTAGTCAAACTCACAGGAACAGAAAGTAAAATGGTGGTTTCCAGGGACTGGGGAGACGGGAAAAAGGAAGTTGTTATTCAGTGAGGATAGCATTTCAGTTTTGCAAGATCAGAATGTTCTAGAGATCTGTTGTGCAACAGTGTGCATGTCGTTAACAAACTGTACCGTACACTTAAAATGATTAAGATGGCAAATTTTATGTTTTGTGTTTCTTACCGCAGTAAAAAAGAAATAACGGAGATAATCTCAGCCAATTAGAAGTGCTCTTAAGAAAATAAAACAGGATAACGGGAGTTTCTGAGAGGCAATGCTCTTTTGGAAAGCCTGACTGAAGATTTCTGAGCAGAGACTTGAGTGATGACATGGGTCAGTCACGAGAATCAAAAGGCGTAGTTAAGTGCCAAGGTCAGGAGGCTGAAAGAAGTTTGGCTATTCGAGAAGGAAGAGCAAGGCGATAATCAGAGGGCACACGGTGAATCTGTTGAGGAAGGCAGACCCTAGATTCTGTAGGGACTCGTGGGCCGCGCAAAAGAGACTGAATTTTATTTAAATGGGACAGGAATTTATTAGAGAATTTTAAGCAGTGGATGATATGGTCCAATTTATGGTTTTAAAAAGTCAGCTAGCTATACTGAGGAAATAGATTCATAACAGTAAATACAGAAACTGAAACGCCATTTAGGACACATTTACACTGGAATACGGGTGGCGGTGACCTGGACTCGGGCTCTGAAGCCAGGTTATCAGAATTGGAGGAGAGCTTGAGGTAACAACAGCTGGATTTGTGGGTGGATTAGATGTGGAGAATGCATGAAGGAGAATTAGGGATGACTTTTATGCTATTGGCCTGGGCAACTAGGGGGAAATTATAAGAGGAATGGGTTTGGGTTTGAGGGGATAAGAAGTGTAGAGTTCAGTTTTAGCTCATTACGGTGTTTTTTTAAAAAATCTGTATTGAGATATAATTCACATACCATGAATTTTATGCAACATTTAGAGTGTACAATTCAAGGACATTTTTTACTATATTCACAGAACTGTGGAATCATCATCACAATCTAAGTTTAGAACATTTTTATCACTTCAAAAAGAAACCTGTACCTATTGCCCTGTCTCCAGGCAAATCACTAACCTACTTTCTGTCTCTGCACATTTCTCCAATCTTGGCATTTCATGTGAAGGGATGCTATAAAGTGTGGCCTTTTATGGCTGGATTCTTTCATTTAACGTAATGTTTTCAAGGTTCATTCATGTTGTAGCATGTATCCATCAGTGCTTCAATCTTTTTTATTGCTGAATATTTCTTTGTATAGATATACCACATTCTGTTTATGCATTCATCAGTTTATGGATACTTGTGTTATTTCTACTTTTTAGCTATTATAAATAATGCTGTTATAAATGTTCTTGCACAAGTTTTTGTTTTGGACATATGCTTTTATTTTATTTCAGTATATAACCAAGAGTGGAATTGCTGGATTAAATAGTAACTCTATGTTTAACATGCTGAGAAACTGCCAAACTATTTTCCAAAGTGGCTACACCATTTTTTAGTCCCATCAGCAATGGATAAAGGTTCTAATTCCTTCACATTTTCTTGCCAACACCTGTAACTGTCTAAATTTTCATTGTAGTTATTCTAGAGGGTGTGAAGTAGTATCTCATGTTTTTTATTTTGGCTTAATTCTCACTCAAGGATATGTTTTTATTAATTTTTAGAGAGAGAGGGAAGGAGAGAGAGATGTGAGAGAAACATTGATTGGTTGTCTCCAGGACGTGCCCCAATCAGGGACTGAACTTGCAACCTAAGTATGTGCCCTGACTAGAAATCAAACCCACAACCTTTAGGTGCACAGGACGACACTCCAATCAACTGAGCCACCTGGCCAGGGCTCTCGTGGTTTTGATTCACATTTCTCTAAAGAGTAATGCTGTTGAGCATCTTTTCATGTGCTTGTTGGCCACTTGTGTATCTTCTTTGGAGAAATATCAACTTAAATCCTTTGCCCATTTTTAAATTGTTTTTTCTTCTTTTTTTATTGTTGAGTTGTATGATTTTTTTATATATTCTAGATGCAAGCCCCATGTCAGATATATAATTTGCAAATAATTTCTATTATTCTTTGGGTTGTATTTTCACTTCCATGATAGTATTTGCCTGCAGTGCAGAGTTTTAAATTTTAATGTATTCTAATTTATCTCTTCTTTTCCTTTGTGATTTTTGCTTTTAGTGGCAAATCTAAGAAATGGCCAAGTTAAATTTTAGTTACCTACTAGACATCCAAATGGACGTAGGAAGTAGGGAGTTGTATATGAGTCTGGACTTCAGAGGAGAGATCAAATTGGATAGAAATTGGGGAGTAATCAATATATAGATAGTATTGAAAACCTTGGGACTGGATGGGATTACTCAAAGAGTCAGTAGAAGTAGACAAGTCCCAAAGGATAAAATTTATAATCATCACACATAGCACTGGGTTCCAGTGTGTGCCCTAGAACACTGGGGTAAACTACCAATAAAAAAAATTTAAGTAGCTAAGTAAACGCTAAGACTGTCCAGTTAGGGGTAGGGCAGATAACTCCCTGGAAGAGCTTGTGAGATGGTTTCCACACTGTGGCCCTTATAGTGAAATAAACTAGAATAGAGTTTTATCCACATGTTCTTAACTTCCTAGAAAACTTCTCACACTGAGATTACTCCTCACTGCTCAAAACTCTATAGAGGATGTACATACTGATTAAAGGGGCAAACATAATTTAATCTAGCCTGTTTAAGCTAACAAAGAATTTAGTAGAGAAAAATCAGGTAGCTCACAGAATCCTTGACAGGTCTGAAGAAATAGGTATCAGGCTAAATTGGCAGGAATCATGTCCAGAACCAATCACACGGCGGCTGGATGAGTGAAACTGGGCCCAGAGGCATGCTGCAGAACTTGCCTCCTGTGGGAACTGCCACCATCATTGCTGCCACATCCCAGATGTGAGTGCCAGGAGCTCAGCTTCTCTAAAATTGCTAAATGCCAGGTGTTCAAATCGGCTTCTACTGCTACCCCTCACAGCAAGCTACTGAGCTGTCACTTGCACCAGGGAAATAGATGCCTAGCATTTTGCCTGTTTGCTCACATTCTGAATTAAAACCTCATGTGGCTGCATCTGATTGTGAAACCAAGGACATCTGCTTGCAGATCCTAGATGCCTAGGATGGTGGGAAAATGGGTGTTCTGGATTTTATGATGGGAGTGCAAAACTCACAATGGAGAAACTCATGAAATGTAGAGGATATTCAAAGGATGATGGCAGGCCATGTATGAGAGGTCTCCACTAGAATGCGCCATGTACAAGCATTTCACTGTTATTCCGATATCGTCTACTTGATAAATGTTACTGTTAAAGTTCCTCCACTGTAAAGCGATAATTTCTCCACCTAAATATAACAGTGTGAACTACATTTGTGAATTCACAAGTTTACCATCTATTTGCATTTCTTCTAGAACAGGCCTCAGAACTGGATGGTAAGTTGTAAGCTTATATATATGGAATGCTCTACTCATGTTAATATACATGATCAACTCAGTCACCTTGCATTATGACACATTAATAATGTCTCTTCATAGAGAAAGAAATTTTATGATGTTAGTCATTTAATCAGATCTATGTATATTATTTCTGTCTGTCAGATATCTGGCAAAGAAAAGCCAACATAAAGATACAGTACTCACCATTAATTTATCATAAATCTTTAAAACAGCAATTTTAATGGTACTTGAATAAAATAAAAAGTTTGCTTCGCTTAGCCATTGATTTTTTTACTCAACTTTATTGCGGTATAATTTATATAAAAGTAAATAAACCCTTTTTATGTTTGATACGTTTTGACAAATATATCCACCCAAATAATCACCAACTACAATCAAGGTGTAGGATATTCCTATAACCCCCAAAGCTTCCTTCGTATCCCTTTACATTCATCCCCACTTCCTCTGCCCTAGGAATCCACTAATCTGCTTCCTGTCACTATAAATATTGATATTTTTCAAATTATTGAGACATTATTTACATATGAGAGAATGCATCCCTTTTAAGTGTGCCGTTTGCTATAGCCATTGATGTTCAAAAAGTAAAATTACTCTCTCTATGTTTTGCTCTTGAATTCTCAGCTGTGGTTATTGAACTTTTTAAAAACTTACCAATCATTTGGTTATATAAGAAAGTATTAAATAAATTCTCTTTGCTGTCTACACACACAGACTCACACAGAGTCACTTTCTGCACACAAGCTATGTGATACCACAATATTCTTGATTCATAAACTATTCTTGAAAAATTGCTGATACAAAGGCCAGAGAAAAGCAGATATAAAACTAAGCTATTGATTTATAACCAAACTACTATTACCTACTGCCACATACCCATGTTATTACGAGGTCACTGAAAAATAGACATTAATGGTAATCCTAGCTAATCACTCCTATAAAATTATTTTTAGAAATGTAAAGTATAAATCTAAAGTAAACAAATGAATAAATAAATACACACAATTGGTGGCTTAGTTTGATGTGTGTGGGAGAGGGTAGATAGAGTCCATGTTATCCCGGGAATTTCACTAATGGTACAATTCTGAAAAAGCTGCTTTGAAGCTATTAGCCTGTTTTATGAGTTATTGATTTCTAAATGTCTTCCCAGTTTAGAAAGAGAATCAGATCTTGGAGGACAATGCCAGCTCACCCTTTTTGTCAGGTAGGGTGGGTAATGGTTTAAGTGTAGTCCAGCTCCCTGAATGTGAAGTGAATAGGATAATTTTCCACGGTGTGCTATTCCAATTTTCATGTGAATTATAGTAATAAATGCTGGGAACAAATTATTGTAGTTTAGACATTTGGAGCCTTTGAAAAATATTCCAGGAAGGGACTCCCAAACCATTTAAAATTTTCAAAATAAACAAGAATAGCAATCATACAATGAACCAATAACCATTGTACGATCTATCACTTCCTTTTAACAAACATGTACTGTGAATGTATCTGTATGAAGCATCGCTTAGGGCCATGGTGAAATGCAGATGAAGGAGGGCTTCTGCTATCAAGTTCCCACTTTAAACAGGCAGGAGAGAGAGGGAGTATTAAGTAAATAATTGTAACACAGAGTGTGAAGTTCAATCAAACAAATGTATCTAGATTGTCACGACAGCAGGGACAAAGAACTCTGGATTTAGGCTGAGAGAACCAGAAAAAGCTTCCCAAAGGTGATGATATTTTTAAGTCAAGGAGGACCAGCAGAAATGAGCCAGACAGAGAACGTAGAGTCTGCTTGGCTGCATTCCTAAGCAACCTCCCATTATTAAAAGTCACATTATAATTGCTTCAATGAAAAATATAGGTAGCAAAAGATAATGAGATCTTCAAGATTGTAATAGTAAGGTTTTTTCCTTCTGCAAAAATTTTAATGATAAAGTTATCTCTATTGTTATAAGGGTATGTTTATACTATAAACAGCAATAAAAAATAAAAATAAAAATGGGCACATCAAAACTAAACATTTTGTCATTTACTCTTTGGTCCACAGAGCCTGAGCTCCTCCTGTCGTCAACACCTGATTCACAATGATGCTTGCCGCATTTATCACAGCTGACAAAGGTTAAAAAAAAAAAAGAGCCCAAGAGCAGAAGTCCAAAGAGAGATGCTGGCAGAGCACCTGGCCATGCACTCAAAGCAGGCATGCCTTCCCATGCTTTGGTCTGCACGAGTCCTCCCACCAACCCCTCATCCAGACTAGGTGAGCTTTAAATTCCCAATAGAGATTGACTCATAATCAATAGTAGTTTACAAAATGCAAAGTAGGTTTCATAATAATTAATTGATTGCATCATGTCCGATTCCCATTATAAAAGCTTTTTCTGTTGGAGAAATGCCTGCAGTTTGGTGACCGGAGCATCAAATACATCTGGGGAAATTGATGAGAGCAAGGCTGGACAAATAGCCAGATCCCGGAGGCCTCTGCGTGCCAGGCTAAGAATTTGGATTTCATTTTGAAAGCAAGAGAGGGTGATTAGTTGATGAACTTCAGGGAGAGTTGAGAGATAACATAAGATTTGAATTTAGGAAAATATCCCTGGCTGCAGTGTAAAGTATAGATTGGTGTGTTGGGGAGTGGTGACAGAGACCATTAGGAGGCCATTCGGATAATGACTGCCTAAGGTAAGGCAGAGGAAAGCAAAGAAGGGAATCATTGAGAGAGATAAGAACACTGAATGATTTTACTTAGTGACAAACTGGATGTAGGTATCTGTGTGTGTAAGTGTGTGGCCATGTGAATGTGTATGGCAGTGTGCGTATCAGTGTGTGTGATCGTGTAGGGGTGTCTAACTCCTTCTGATTTAGGGCTACCTGGTGAGGTAAAAATGATAGGAGGAAAAACAGGAATGGGATTCCTCCAGAGGAGTGGTGAAAGAGGGTGGCTCATTTATGAATTTAAGGTTTATATGGGATATCTAAGAGAAAATACTCAAAAGGTAGGCCTGAAAATCAAGGAATTACAGTACAGACACAGGATTTTAGAAAATAAAATTCAACTTAAAATTTTAATCAAAATAAAACATATATAATGGCTTATAAAAATCATAACTGTGATGTGGCAGTTATCAATTTATTGCCTCTCCTGTCCAAATCCACTCCTCATTGCCAGCTCTATAACTTGCCTCCAGACTAGGGCAGCCTCTCACTCTCATGGTTATATTCCAGACTTTGTGATTAGAAATAAATGCAAATCCTTTATAATCTCAGTTTCTTATACTCTACTCTCTAATCTGTACCTTCTCTCTGTTCACATACAGCCACCCTTTGACCTACAGTTCAATGATCCACCACCTTTACGCTGTCTCTCTCCTTGGGGCATCTTCATTACCCTTGTTATCCAGTCTAATTCGTGGCTAATCATAATAATCTCCCTCACTTTTACTTTCAACTCCCTTGCCCCATTTCTGTCTTCATTGTACAGCTTCATGAAACTACGGATGGGTTAAATCCTTCTTTCTCTGAGCCTACAGCCATGTAGCTTGAGCACTGCTGGAGAAAAACTTGCAACATGCCAACTGGTCTCACAATTCAATATGTAAATCTCAAGTGGGTCCTTAACACTGCCAGGCAATGGTAGCCTCTCTGTCAGTCTCCTATACAACTACTTTGCATTTCTCTTCCACCTTCAAGTTTATAATCTCTTCTTCCCGGTTGTCACTCTCAACTTCCTCACCAAGACAACTGAAGCAATAAATAGAAAACTTCCATGGAATGTCCACCACCATGTCTGCCTTCCTGCCTATTAGCTTAGCCATGCTCAGTCTAAAGTCAATTCATCCTCTTGTGCACTTGATCCCTTCCCCTCTTGCTTCGCAGACATTCATTTAATAATTCTTTTATCTTCTACATATTTTCTTTTCTTTCTACCAGAGCATTCCCATCTCCTAGAGCATCTCCCATCTAAAATAGTATCTTCTCTTGGCCTCATTCTCTCAATAGTTACCCCCTTTTCTTTATAATCCCCATTGCTGCAAAACTCCTGAGAAGAGTTGTCTACACTGGCTGTCTTCAGTTTCTCTTCCCCCAGTTTTTCTTCAACTCATTCCAATCAGGATGTCTTCCCCAGCACTCCAAAGAATAGACTCTTGCCAGGGTAACCAATGATTTCTATATTACTAATTACTAACCCCGGTGGCCAGTATTCATCTTGTTTTACCTATCAGCACATTTGACATGGTTAATTATATCATTTTCCTTGATTCAGTTTCTTCATTTGGTTTCCATTGCATCACACTCTTGGTTTTTCTCAGGCCTCACTGTTAACTCCTCTGTCTCCTACTCCTCTTTTTTCTAAATGTGTCGTGTTGGAGTGCTCTAGGATTGAGCACTCTTCATTCCTTCATTATCTTCTCTTTTTTTAAATCTGTATTAACTCAATTCTGTCATCTATTATCAAGCTTGTGGTTTCTAAGCCCAGACATTTCTCCTGAACTCTAAATTCATATATACAACCTTCTACTAGACACCTTCACTTCGAAATATATTGGACATCTAAATATCAGCATGTTAAGGACTAAACTACTAATCCCCTGTCCTCTGCCCATAGCCCATTTTGGTTGATGGCAACTCTATCTTCAGGTTTAGTTGCTTAGGTCAAAATTCTTGAAATTGTTGTTGAATTCATTTTGCCTCCAGTAGCCTATATACAATCCATTAAGAAATCTTTTGGCTCTGCTTTCAAGTATATTCAGAATCCAAAGTCCTTATAACAGTCTCTGAAGCCCTAGACACTCTGGCCCTGTAGTATCCCTCTGATCCCTTTTCTATGGCTTTCCCATTCCACTCCATGCTGACAGCCACAAGGAAAGGCCATGCGGGCCTTGCTGGTGTCCTTCCAACATATCAGGCATCTTCCACATAAGTGGCTTTTTTTAACTCTTCTCTTTCTCTAGAGTAGTCTTCTTCCAGATAGTCAGCTGGTTTCTTTAAGTTTTTGTTAAAACATCACTTTCTCAGGAAGACCTATATCAAACAACACCCTTATCACCACACTCCCTGTCTTCCTTAGCCTGCATATATATCTCATATATGAGAACTTTTCCCTTAAAGAGCCTCCTTCTTTATGATTTCTATTTCCCAAATAAAAGATTTGCAAAATATATCAAGGCAATACATTTACTCTAAAATAATTTGTAGAGATGTATTTTATACTTTTATGAGATCATTTAGCTGAAATGAGATTTATAGTTTAGAATTCTGAAGAAGCTTTCTTGAAATGTGATAAAAAATACCAATGATGCAAGACTTGGGCACTACGATAGAGACAAGTTAAGAATAGAGATGACTAAGTAGTATTCCATTGCATATATGTACCACACCTTCATTTATTTACTTATTTTTTTAAATTTCTTTATCTTTATTGTTAAAAATATTACAGATGTCCCCTTTTTACCCCCATTGATCCCTTCCACTCTGCATGCATGCCACCCCCAGCCTTTTCCCATACCAATGTCTGTGTCCATGGGTTATACTTATAAACATATAAGTTCTTTGATTAATCTCTCTCCACTCCCTCCCCCCTCCCCCCTTCCCTCTGAGATCCTTCAGTTTGTTCCATGCTTCTATGTCTCTGGATCCATTTTGTTCATCAGTTTATTTTGTTTATTATATTCCACATAAAAGTGAGATCATGTGGTACTTGTCTTTTTCTGACTGGCTTATTTCACTTAGCATAATACTTTCTAGTTCCCTCCATGCTGTGCCAAAGGATAAAAGATCCTTCTTTTTTACAGCTGCATAGTATTCCATGTGTAAATGTACCACAGTGTTTTTATCCCCTCATCTACGGCACTTGGGCTGTTTCCAGATCTTAGCTATTGGAAATTGAGCTGCTATGAACATAGGGGTGCATAAGTTCTTTGTGATTGGTGTTTTGGGTTCCTTAGGATATATTCCTAGAAGCGGGATCACTGGGTCAAATGGCAGGTCAATTTTTAATCTTTTGAGGAAACTCCATACTGCTTTCCATAGAGGCTGCACCAGTCTGCATTCCCACCAGCAGTGTACTAGGGTTCCCTTTTCTCCACACCCTCGCCAGCACTTGTAGTTTGTTGATTTGTTGATGGAGCCATTCTGACAGGTGTGAAGTGATACCTCATTGTGGTTTTAATTTGCATCTCTCTGATGATTAGCGATGTCGAGCATTTTTTCATATGTCTCTCATCCATCTGTATGTCCTCTTTGGAGAAGTGTCTATTTAGGACCTTTGCCCATTTTTTAATTGGATTGTTTGTCTTCCTTTTGTTAAGTTGTGTGAGTTCCATATATATTTTGGATATTAACCCTTTATCCGATGTGCTGTTGGCAGATATGTTCTCCCATCCAGTGAGCTCCCTTTTTGTTTTGTTGATGGTTTCTTTTGCTGTGCAGAAGCTTTTTATTTTGATGTAAGTCCCATTTCTTTATTTTCTCCTTAGTTTCTCTTGCCCTATGAGATGTATCAGCAAACATATTGCTATGAGAGATGTCTGAGGTTTTGCTGCTTATGTTTTCCTCTAGGATTTTTATGGTTTCATGTCTTACATTTAAGTCTTTCATCCATTTTGAATTTACTTTTGTGTATGGTGTAAGCTGGTGGTCTAGTTTCATTTTTTTGCATGTACCTGACCAATTTTCCCAACACCCTTTATTGAAAAGGCTGCCTTTACTCCATTGTATGTTCTTACCTCCTTTGTCAAATATTAATTGACCATAATGGCATGGGTCAATTTCTGGGTATTCTGTTCTGTTCCACTAATCTATATGTCTGTTCTTGTGCCAGCACCAGGCTGTTTTGATTACAGTGGCTTTGTAGTATAACTTGATATCTGGTATTGTGATCCCTCCAACTTTGTTCTTCTTTCTCAGGCTTGCCATGGCTGTTTGAGGTGTTTTTTGGTTCCATATAAATTTTTGAAGTGTTTGTTCTAGATCTGTGAAATATGCTGTTGGTATTTTAATAGGGATTGCATTGAATTTATAAATTACTTTGGGTAGTATGAACATTTTAATAATGTATATTTTTCCATTTGTTTATATCCCTTCCTTTATTTCTTTTTTCAGTGTTCTGTAGTTTTCTGAGTAAAGGTCTTTTACATCTTTCATTAAGTTTATTCCTAGGTATCTTATTTTTTTAGTTGCAATGGTAAATGGGGTTTTTTTTTAGTTTCTGTTTCTGAGAGTTCACTATTGGTGTATAAAAATGCCATCGATTTCTGGGTGTTAATTTTTTATCCTGTTACCTTGCTGAATTCATTTATTAAATCTAGTAGTTTTTTGGTGGAGTCTTTAGGATTTTCTATGTACAATATCATGTCATCTGCGAATAATAACAGTTTTGTTTCCTCCTTTCCTATTTGGATGCCTTTTATGTTTTCTTCTTGTCTGAACGCTGTGGCTAGGACTTACAGTTTCTGTTCTTGGGGGAAATGGTTTTAATTTTTGCCCATTGAGTAAGATGTTGGCTGTAGGTTTGTAATATATGGCCTTTATTATGTTGAGGTATGATTCCTCTATTTCCACTTTACTGAGAATTTTTACCAAAAACGGTTGTTGGCCCAGCCGGGCGTGGCTCAGCGGTTGAGCATCGACCTAGGATCCAGGTGATCGGGATTCAATTCCTGGTCAGGGCACATGCCCGGGTTGCGGGCTGCAGCCGATCAGTGACTCTCTCATTATTGATGTTTCTATCTCTCTCTCTCCCTCTCCTTTCCTCTCTCTGGAACCAATAAAGATATATTCAAAAATGGCTGTTGGATTTTATCAAATGCTTTTTCTGCATCTATTGATATGATCGTGTGATTTTTGTCTTTCAATTTGTTTATGTGATGTATCATGTATATTGATTTATGAATATTGTACCAGCCCTGCATCCCTGGAATAAATTCCACTTGGTCATGATGTATGGTTTTTTAAATATATTGCTGGATATGATTTGCTAATATTTTGTTGAGGATTTTAGCATCTATGTTCATCAGGGATATTGGCCTGTAATTCTCTTTCTTTGTAGTGTATTTATCTGGTTTTGGAATTAGGCTAATGCTGGCCTTGTAGAAAGAATTTGGATCTTTTGAAATAGTTTGAGGAGGATAGGTGTTAATTCTTCTTTGAATATTGGTTAAAACTCTCCTGTGAAGCCATCCAGGCCAGGGCTTTTGTGTGCTGGGAGCCCTTTGATTACTGTTTCAACTTCATCAGCAGTTATCAGCCTATTTAGGCTTTCTGACTCTTCCTGATTGAGTTTTGGAAGGCTGTATTTTTCTAGGAATTCATCCATTTCATCCAGGTTGTCCAGCTTGGTGGCATATAGTTGTTCATAGTAGTTTCTTACAATTCTTTGTATTTCTGTTGGGTCAGTTGTTATTTCACCTCTTTCATTTCTGATTTTGTTTATTTGGGTCCTTGCTCTTTGTTTCTTGATGAGTCTGGCTAAAAGTTCATCAATCTTGTTTATCTTTTCAAAGAACCAGCTCTTGGTTTCATTGATCTTTTGTATTTTTTTTTTTAGTCTCTATGTCATTTATTTCTGCTCTGATCTTTATTATTTCTTTCCTTCTACTTACTCTGGGCTTTTCTTCTTGTTTTCTTTCTAAGTTTTTAAGTTGTAGGGTTAGAGAGTCTATTAGAAGTTCTTGTTTTTTGAGGTAGACTTGCAGTGCTATGAACTTCCCTCTCAGGACTGCTTTCATTGTGTCTCATAGATTTGGAGTCATTGTGTATTTATTTTCATTTGTTTCCAGAAAGTTTTTATTTCTTTCTTGATCTCTTTGGTAACCCATTCATTGTATAAAAACATGCTTTTCAGCCTCCATGTGTTTGAATATTTTTTAGTGTTTTTGTTGTAGTTGATTTCTAATTTCATGCCACTGTGGTCTGAGAAGATGCTTGATAAGATTTCAGTTTTCTTGAACTTATAGAGACTTGTTTTGTGTACTAACATGTGGTCTATCTTTGAGAATGTCCCATGTGCACTTGAGAAGAATGTATATTCTGCAGTTTTGGGGTGGAATGTTCTGTAAATGTCAATTAAATCCATCTGATATAGTGTGTCATTTAGGCTCACTGTTTCTTTGTTGATTTTTTGTCTGGAAGACCTATCCAGTGAAGTCAGTGGGGTGTTAAAAGTCCCCTAGTATGACTGTATTGCTGTCGATCTCTCCCTTCAAGTCCTCTAGAAGTTTTTTAAAATAAATTTAGGTGCTCCTATATTGGGTGCATATGTGTTTATCAGGGTTTTACCTTCTTGTTGGAGTGATCCCTTTAATGTTATGTAATGACTTTCTTATCTCTCATTATGGTCTTCATTTTGAAGTCTATTTTGTCTGATATGAGTATTGCTACCCCAGATTTTTTTTTAATTTCCATTTGCATGGAATATTTTTTCCATCCCTTCACTCTCATCCTGTGTGAATCTTTTGTTCTGAGGTGGGTCTCTTGTAGACAGCATATAGTTGGGTCATGTTTACTTATCCATTCAGCTACCCTATATCTTTTTATTGGGGCATTTAATCCATTTACATTTAAGGTTATTATTGAAAGATACTTATCTGCTTCTAGTTTATTTCTTTATGCCTATGCTTCTCCTTCTCTTTATTTCTACTTCTAATTATAGCAGTCCCTTTAACATTTCCTGTAATGCTGGTTTTGTAGTGATAAAGTATTTTAGCCTTTTTTTTTTTTTTTTTGGTGTGGGAAGCTCTTTATTTCACCATCTATCTTGATTGCTAATCTTGCTGGATAGAGTAGTCTTGGTTTCAGATCCTTGTTTTGCATTACCTTGAGTACTTCATGCTATTCCCTTCTGGCCTTTAGAGTTTCTGATGAGAAGTCAGATGACAGCCTTATGGGGGTTCCTTTGTAGGTAACAGATTGCTTTTCTCTTTCTGCCTTTAAGATTCTTCCTTTGTCTTGAATTCTTGGCATTTTAATTATGATGTCCCTGGGCATGGGCCTCTTTGGATTCTTCTTGCTTGAGACTCTCTGTGCCTCCTGAACTTGTGTGACTTTTTCCTTGACCAGATTAGGGAAGTTTTTCTGCTATTATTTCATCAAACAGGTTCTTTAACCCCTGGTTACTTTCGACCTCCTCTGGCACTCCTATAAGATAAATATTGTTATGTTTCATGTTGTCCCACAGATCCCTTAGACTGTCCTCCTGTTTTTTAATTGTTTTTTTTGTTTTTGGGTTCCTGATTGAGTGATTTTTTTCTACCCTGTCTTCTAATTCACTGATCTGAACCTCAGCTTCCTCTAATCTGCTGTTTATTCCTTCCAATGCATTCTTTATTTCTGCTATGTCATTCTTCGTTTCTGACTGGTCATTTTTCATAGTTTCCATATATTTTTTCATGCTGTGGAGCATCCTTACAATCAGTATTCTGAACTCTATATCTGAGAGGTTGCTCATCTCCATTTCATTTAGCCCTTTTTCTGGAGACTTCTCTTGTTCTTTCATTTGGGGCTTGTTTTTTGGTCTCCCTATTTTGGCTACTTTTTTCAGTTGGTTTTTAAGTGTTAGGTAGATCGGCTAGGACTCTCAGTCTTTTTGGAGGGTTTCTGGTACAGGCCAATGTCAGAGGCAGTTTGTGACTGGCCCTGAGTGTCCTGTTTGAAGCTATCAACAACCCTAGGCTTGAGGTCTTCATTGCTGGGGCTTGGTGCATTTGGACAGGACCAAGATGCACACCAAAGCCTGCTTTTCTAAGACCCAGGTCCTGAAGAAGATTATCAGGCAAAGACTCAAAGCACCCTGAGGTCTGCCTCTGCCTGCAGACTGATTCATCTGATTCTCTTAATGAGCCTCAGGCTGTAGAAGCTCCACAGGGTAGGGCAGCTGGTTCTTATCAGTTTTTTAACAAGCCTCAGACTTTTAACAAGTCTTTTAACTTCTCTGGTCCCGGTGAGATGCCCTCCAGCTAGGTGGGGCAATTGCTTCCCCCCTCAGGCAAAAACTGAAAATTCACCACCCAAGAAAGATGTCCTCCACAGTCTGGGGGGATGACTCGGCACAGGAATCCAGATGGGCATCCCCTGATGTCATTCTCCAAGCCTACAACCCCAGACTCTCCCCACACAGCTCCAGCCCACTCCACTCCCCCTCTGCCAGAGCCCAAGGTGGGTAGCTGCACCTGAAACTTTGTGCGTTGGCTGTTTGAGAGCATGCCTGCATTTCCAGCCATCTCTCCCTGGCAGACGGAAACCCAGCTGCTTTTCACAGCCAGATGTTATATGGGTACTGTTCTGGGATGACCCGTGACAGACGACCACCAGAGTTTGTGTTTGAATTTTGGAGCCTTTATTAGCTGGCCAGTGGCTACAGTTGCGGCGTCTCACCCATGTAAGAGCCGAATTGCAGCACTGACCCTCAGTTCTTCTCTTACTTTATGCTCAGTAACAACAAAGGCACTGCAGTAAAGGGGTTTCCAATAATTTGTCAGGCTGCCAGCTTTTGGTACAGGAAACAAGGTGAGACCTTTAGCAACACAAAAGGAACGATTTAAACACAATGTCTTACAATGAGTAATGGGGTTATGCTTGGCCGGAGTATGACTGGTTTGTTTTTCCAATGGGAACTCAGGGGGGCGGGGGAGCAGCGATTATTGGGCTAGCTTGTCGAGCTTGTCCTGTACAGTAGGGATCTTGTTCTACCTTTACTGTTAGTTCCTTAGGTATATTCTTCTGGCCATTGTGGCCAGAACAGGTACCTTTCTCAGGGCTGGTGCTCTTGGCTGGGAAGCCCAGCCTGGGGTTTATGCCCCAGAGTCCTCAGTGGGAACCCCCACAGCTGAGATATCCCTTGAGACCTTCAGCTGCTGCCTGTGGGAGCTCAGCCAGCCCTCTCTCATCTGCCCTTCCTACCAGTCTCTGTGCTGTCTCCACTTTTCCTCTTTGGTTATGAGGGTGCTGTCCAGCTCGTCTTCAGCTGGTTTTCAGGATGGTTTTTCTATGTTTTAGTTGTAATTTCAGCTTGGTTCTGGGAGAGTGTCAGTGTAGCTTCCACTCAGTCCACCACAATCTTGGATCTCTCTCCACATCTTCTTTACTCAACCGTCTACCAGAGGACACTATTGTTGTTTCTGCATCTTGGCCACAATGAATAATGCTGCAAGAACATGGGGGTGCATATACCTTTGCAAATAAATGTTTTCAAATTTTTTGGGTAGATGCCCAGAAGAGAAGTTGCTGGATCCTATGGTAACTTTATTCTTAAAATTTTTTAGGCCATTTGCAATAACGTAGACAGACCTTGAGAATATCATGCTAAGTGAAATAAGACAGCAAAAGTTAAGAAACTTATGATTTCACTCATATGTGGGATATAAAAGCAAAGTAACAAATGAACAAACAAGAAAAACAAACAAAAATTCATAGACACAGACAATAGTGTGGTGGTTACCAGAAGGAAAGGGGGTCGGGGGGATAGTAAAGGGTAAAGGAGGCCAAATATATGGGACAAAAAATTATTTGACTTTGGATGGTGGGCACACAGTGTAATATACAGATCACGTATCATAGACATGTACACTTGAAACCTATATAATCTTATTAACCAATGTTACCCCAATAAATTTAAGTTAAAAAAGAATTGAGACACCCCCCTAAAAAAAGAATAAAGATGGTTATTGTCCCATTACAATAACTATCACTTATAGGAAACTTTCAGTACTTCAGCTACTGTGAATAGCTAATATGTATTTACTGAGTCCTTAGTAAATGTCAGGCATTGTTCTAAAAGCCTTATATACTGTAGTATGTGATGAAAGCCTCCCAGTAATCCTGTGAATAGGCTCTAATATGTCTCCCCCTAGTGACTTTTTGGAGGAGAGAATGGAAGGGAGAGGTGGGCAAGCACAGAAGCAAGAACATACAGGCTTGGCGATTGTTCTCCAGGCTCCTAATTTTTTCATCTTACTCCAAGATTTCACTTGAGAATCTGAAGAAATTATAGATCAAGAGAGAAGGGAATGGAGCTAACAGAAGTGTTCAGGGCCAGGAGAAGTGGGAAACATTGAGGCAGAAACCATAGAAAAATTCAGAGAGGATTCCAGAAGTTACGTTTAATGGCTGCTACCATCTTTGCCTCTAGTAACTGTAAATGTTTGCCATACATAAAACTTTTGTAAATGGAAACTTGTCCTGAAATTTTGGGAATAGGGAGAAGGCCTAGCACCCCGGAGCAGAACATGAACTAGAGTGTACAGAAATCTACCCAGAGACACACAAATGAACCAGGAATGAGGGAAAAATGAAAAGGGTTAGTAAACCAGGGTCTTATGATGAGCACAATTTTTCCATTTGTGTCTGCATTTTCTATCCAATGTGCTAAACCTTGCTACTGTCAGACACGGAGCACAGGTGAGAAGCCTGGGAGATAGCATCCTCAGTTGCATGCTCATTCCTGATTCTCCTTCAACATGGCAAAGATCAAGGATGAAAATCAATGTTCTCATCTTTGACTCTCCCCTAGCAAGCTTCTGCACATTCAGTTTGGATGCAAAGAGCCCAGGTGGTTTTTGTGACAATGAAAAGATTTGAACACAGCTTTTTTTTTAAAAAAACCAAACATATCTTTATTGATTTCAGAGAGAGGAAAGGAGAGGGAGGGAGAGAGACAGAAACATCAGTGATGAGAGAGTCATTGATCAGCTGCCTCCTGCACGCCCCCGACTGGGGATCGAGCCCGCAACCCGGGCATGTGCCCTGACTGGGAATCGAACTGCGATCTCCTGGATCCTAGGTGATGCTCAACCACTGAGCCACACCCGGCCAGGCTGACCACAGCTTTTAATATCCCAAGTTGTGAGAGCAATATTTCAATGCATATTTCATCTTCACACTCTTCCGTCCTGTGGCTGCACTGCATGGGAAGGGACGACTGCTCCAGTAATGATTAATCAGTAACTGACTCCTTCTGTAATTGGAAATGCAGCACAAGTCTGAGAACGATAACGCAGCTTCAAAGCCCCTTGTTTATGAAGTGTTTTATCATAATTAAAAATAATCTTCTTGGTTTTCCATAAGCCTATGGGGTAGGTTATTGTCACGGCCATTCTAAAGATGAGAATGTGGAGCTTGGATAACTCTTCCAGGTCATAAGAGAAGTTACTGGCTTAACCAAGATGAGACCTCAACAGTTCTTGTTTTACCATATTATTGCCCTTTGAGTCACATAATTATAGTGACAAATGGAATCACCAGAGATAATATGTTAAGAAGTGGGACAGGCATAGAAGTCCATTGATGCACAAAGCTGGGAGATAAAAGGGGCCATTATTCATGCAACAAATGTAGTCTGTACCATGCTTTTAAGCTACTCAGAACAAGTAAAATGGACGTATGTATTTTCTTTTTTTAAATTACTGTTGTTATTTGTTCTGTATCTATTACTTGAATACTGTTCTGACTTTTAGGTTTGTCAGGTGGCTCCAAGGTGGCTCTTATTACTGGTAGAAACCATCAAAGTAGAGCTTGATATTCTCACGATGTGTTATGTTTCCATGTTTCACATTTAGAGGGCCAATGGTGCGTGTATAATCAACCAGATAAAATAAGATAAAAATGCAGCAGAATTTTTAACCGTCTCATTCTGCTTTTCCTTTTCAGAATCTTATGAGATATATTGCTCTATTGAGAGAGAAGGACACTGAGGGTGAGAACAAAAGAGACCAGTTATTTTTACCTAATTTCCTCAATGAGGTGATTAACAAAACGAAAGCTTTACATATTAGGTATGTGAATCATAACACAGCCTGAGGTGGGGTTAGAAGGGAAACTCAGGCTTTCTGATCCAGAGAAGGGAATTATTTTACTCAGCTCTGATGCTGAAGATTTAAAGGGAAGTCCTCATTGTCCCCTTGCAATTGCCACCCGATTCAGGAGTGATAGGAATGAACAGAGGCACATGGAGTGGCGACAGCTCTAAACATAACAGACTGAGGGATGGCCTCTGAGCACTGACAGCAACAGAGCTTGTGGACAGACATGGGCAGGATTAACCTATAAGAGAGAGACAGCCCCACCCCACCCCCTTTCTGGTTTTTGTTTTATTTTTAATTTTTTAAAGAATTTATTGGGGTAACATTGGTTCATAAAATTATACAGGTTTCAGATATACAATTCTATAATACATCATCTGTATATTGTGTTGTATGTTTACCAACCGAAGTCAAGTCTCCCTCCATTATCACTTACCTTTTCCTACAGGCAATCCCCCCCCCCCCCCGGCAATCACCGGTAATAGCACTTTTAATACCTTGTGTAGAAAAGTAGAAAAACATTTCTCACCTTTGCACAAGAGTAAGAACAATTATAAGTAAGAGAAAGGGTGAGTGTATAGTAAATGTGGAAAAAGCCTTGGGAATCCCATGTCTAATCAAAATGATGCAAGGGAAAGTTGTCCAGCCTATTCTCCTCTCCTTTGGGAGAAAATCATCTAAAAAACTGTTCAAGTAAATTAGTTCACTATTGCTGAATTTTTCCTGCACATCAGAACAGCTGGTAATTCAATATTTGGGGGGAAGGAGAGAAAACATTGTACCTTGTATCCCCTACATAACAGTGCTTACAATATTGCAATTGTCTTTATATTGAGCCACAGATGTAGGCCCTGTGAGGGCAGGAATATTGTCTGCTTGTTCAGTGTGGTATCTCCAGTGCCTAGTACATTGTGTTTGGCAGTTAACATTAGATGGTTGTTGGTTGTCCAAAAGAATGAATGGTGGATCAAGGAAAGTAGTGCTACACATAGGAGAAAAAGTTAATTTGTTTTCCAAATCTAATCCATTGGTACTCTTTTAAAGAGACATACTGTGTATAATTAGGACCCAAACTGCCTAGGTTCCAAATCCAGTTCTGTCCTAGCCAAGCTGTGTCATCACAGGATGTTCCTTAACCTTGTCTGTGAATGGAGACTATGATCCCACTTATATCAATGGATATATCAGGGATATAAATTTTGATGCATGTCTAGAAAACCCAACTAGAGTAGTACAAATAAGATAAGGGTTTATCTTTTACTATTTAATATAAAGAAGTCAGTTGGCAGAGGCTGTATGGCAGGTCTACTATGCAATCATGACCCAGACTCTTTCTACTCTTTCTTTTAGCCAACCTTGGACTGTGTCTCTTACTATGTCACTTAGTGGCTGCTGAAGCTCCAGCTACTACATCACCTCCCCACGCAAAAAAAAAAAAAAAAGGAGATGAGCAAAAGCAACTATGTGACAGTGACTTGCCTCCCTTTAAGGAGATTTCTCAGAAGTATCAATCAAAAACTTTCATTTGTATCTCGTTGGCCAGACTGTGTCCCAAGAATCCTCCATGTGAATAGGAGTCTGGAAAAATGCTTTTGCATGTTGCTGTTCCCAAAATAGAAAGGATTATGTTGGTAAGAAAAAAGTAGGGATTGGCTACTGGGTACACCTAACAGTGTTGAAGCAGGTGAGGACACACTCAGTGGGCATCCAGGTGATGTTGCTGTACTCATTTAAATTAGGCTTGTACTGCAATTGTAAAAGGATATGAACATATGGAAATGGTGAATACGTAGACTTGAACATTGGAATTTCAAGATGTAGCTTTTAGGTGGCTTCCCAGCTGATGGGTAATGATTAATGATGACATGGTATTTACTGTGAACCTGAATGTTTATATGCATCCACTCATTTAACCACAACTCTGGAAAGTAGTTACAACTATTATTTTCACTGTGGATGAGCAAACTGAGAGCTAAGTAGAATGTTACCACAACCATCAAATGGCAGAGCCAGGTAAAACTTAACTCTCAGACAATCTGCTTCCAGAGTATGTGCTCTTATCCCCAATGTATGTGAGAGCATGTCTTCCAGTAAAAGTAAATTAAAAATAAAAAAAACTAATTGCCTTGTTCCCTGGATAGAATAAGTTAACTCTGAATCTTACAAATTTACTTAAACTTGTTTTGCCTCTGTGATATCCTGTTCAAAATAAGGAGAACAAATAGCAGATGGCGATATCAGTTAGAATATAAACCCAATAAGGGAAAAGGCTGCCGTTTTTCTGGCTGCAGCAAGAGCTTAATTTAGCGTCTCAAATATTATGAATGTACTCGGCAAATCCTATTTGTTAGTGAAGCTCACACTTACTTTCCCAGCTGTCAAGCCTTCCTATATAAATATGCAGCAATTTAAGAGCTTCCTTGAGAGATAGAACTGAAATTCTCATCTTTAGTCAAAATGAAAATGTGCTGTTTATAAAAACATTTAAAGCTGAATGATCACCAACCAAACAGCTTGCAAGAAAAGGCACATATAATCAGATTGCATTCATATATGTACCTAGGTACATATGTATATATTTCACATGTATATATTATAAGCACTCAAGCTTATAAAAAAATAGCTTGATTGTTTTTTAGAACCTCTGTTGGGAGAGAGGACATTACCCAGCCACCCTTCAAGGAAGACACAGAGGGTAGGCAGTGACTGACTAGGAGGAAGTAAGTACCTGTCATCTACCCAAGGTCAGGCAAACAAAGCCTGGAGCCCGGGTCAGTATCCCGATGAAGGCTATTGAAATGCAAATATAGAGGAAAGGAGGAGGCGGCAATTCTGCTGCTAGACTCACCCGGACCAAACAATTATCAGTATTAACCCCACCTGCAAAGATAGGAGAGGGGGTGGCATTTGTATCTTTTTCACTTTCTCTTGCCAGCCGACAACAGATGAGTGGCGAGGTGGGTGGCACCTGTAACCCGGCTCATTGGCTGCTCCCACATGGTCCAAAAGGAGGAGGGAGGGGAATCAGCAGGTGGGTTCCCAAGAACATTTCATAAGCTGGAGCCTGAATGATATTTCTACTATAATTAACCCCAGGGGGCTGCTCTTTTCCTTTCTCTCCTCTGTATTTTGCTAGTTAATGCCCCAAATGTTCACCATTCACTCTGTCCCCAAAGAAGCCCTTCTGCCAGGGCTGGTGGCCACGGCTCTCAGCCACACACATTCAGGACTCAGTAAGTATTCCCCGACTAGTTGGCACCTTCCCCTGTGGGTTAGTGGTTTTGGTGGTGTTTTTTTTCTTCATGATTGGATGTCTACTGTCATAAAAGTGGCTATGAGGACCAAATGAAGGTGGCCAGGTCTACTCAAGCCCTCTGTGGTACCCCTTGGCTAGTTCATATGCTGCAAGTGTTTTAAGGGTGGTCAGGGGATCGTTTGCTGCCCTGGAGGAACCCCATAATGAAATAAATCTCCATATAGATATCACCTCTTGTATTAATACTGTTATAGTTGCCCGTCCGGGCGTGGCTCAGCCGTTGAGCGTCGACCTAGGATCCAGGCGATCTGGGTTCGATTCCTGGTCAAGGCACATGCCCGGGATGTGGGCTTGATCAATGACTCTCTCATCATTCATGTTTCTGTCTATCTCTCTCTCTCTCCCCTTTTCTTTCTCTGAAATCAATAAAGATATATTTTTAAAAAAATACTGTTATAGTTGAAATTATTGGAACAATAACCTTAGATAAAATCATGGAAGGCTAGGAAAACAACTGCTTTTTTATTTCAGTAGAGAAGAGCTTTTCAATCTTGTCATTGTTTTGTAGTTTTTGAAAATGTGTGTAATTTCCATGAAAGTGTATATTTCTCTAAGGCCAGTAGAAATGAATGAGTAACAAGAGGAGAGTGATACCTATTTATTTCTTCCTTTCAATGGAAGTGTTACTTGGTACGCTTTGTTAAAAGTTTGTAAGAGATGTACATTGATGTTTGGAATATAACATCTACTAAACACATTATAAAATTTATTTTCATGGCATTAGGGTTTTTGTTTGAGAAAGACTATTCAAATGTATCTCCATGGTAACAGGATAAAAAATATTGGAAAGGTGATTATTCTGATTATTAAAACAGCTACTTATGCATTTTTTTAAAAAATTTATCTTTATTGTTGAGAGTATTACAGGTGTCCCATTTTTCCTCGCAATTGATCCCCTCCACTTTGCTCCCATTATTAACTGTGTCCATGGGTTATGCATATAACTTCTTTGGTTAATCTCTTCCTACCCTCCACCCCCCTTCCTTCTTTCCTCTGAAATATGATCATCTGTTGCATGCGTCAATATCTCTGGATCTGTTTAGTTCATCAGATTCTTTTGTTCATTAGCTTCTTCTTAAAGAAGACCCTTCAACATTTCCTGTAGTGCTGGTTTGGTGGTGATGAACTCCTTTAGCTTTTTCTTATCTGTGAAGCTCTTTATTTGACCTTCAATTCTAAATGATAGCTTTGCTGGGTAGAGCAATCTTGGTTGTAGTTCCATGTTTTTCATCACTTTGAATATTTCTTGCCACTCCCTTCTGGCCTGCAAAGTTTCTTTTGAGAAATCAGCTGACAGTCGTATGGGGGCTCCCTTGTAGGTAACTAATTGCTTTTCTCTTGTTGCTTTTAAGATTCTCTCTTTGTCTTTAACCTTTGGCATTTTAATTATGATGTGTCTTGCTGTGGGCCTCTTTGGGTTCCTCTTGTTTGGGACCCTCTGTGCTTCCTGGACTTGTAAGTCTATTTCTTTCTCCAGGTAGGGGAAGTTTGCTGTAATTATTTTTTCAAATAAGTTTTCAATTTCTTGCTCTTTCTTCCCCTTCTGGCACCCCAATAATATGAATGTTGGGCCTCTTGAAGTTGTCCCAGAGGCTGATTATATTATTTTCATATTTCTGGATTCTTTTTTTCTTTTTGCTCTTCTGGTTGGGTGTTTTTTGTTTCCTCATGTTCCAAATTGCTGATTTGATTCTCAGTGTCCTCTACTCTACTGTTAATTCCCTGTAAATTATTTTTCATTTCAGTTCCCATAGCCGTTATTTCAAATTGGTACTTTATTATGTTATTGATTTTCTCAGTTATTTCCCTAATAGTCTGCTTAAACATCCTTATAACCAAAATTCTGAACTCTCTATCTGTTAGCTTGCTTGGATCTATTTCATTTAGTTCCTCTTCTAGAGATTTCTTCTGTTCTTTTCTTTGTGACATGTTTCTTTGCCTCCACATTTTGGCTGCTTCCAGGTGTTTGTTTCTATGTATTAGGTAGAGCTGCTGTGTCTTCTGGAATTTTTAGAGTGGCTTTGTGTAGTAGATGTCCTGTAGGGTCCAGTGGCTCAGCCTCCCCAGTCACCTGAGCTGGGCCTTCTAGGTGCTCCCCTGTGTGGGCTGTGTGCTCTGTCCTGTTGTAGTAGAGCCTGGGTGCTGTTGGCATCACTGGGAGGAACTGACCCCCAGGCCAATCAGCTGCAACTACAGCCAAAGAGCTGCTGTGCTGGAGACACCCCTATGGAGCAGGATTTACTTCAGTGGAGTTTCAGTTTTCACCAAGTGCACCCCTTGAGTGTTACTCGTGGATGTGGTAGGGTTGTAATCCAGCGTGGTCGAGTCTGACCACCAGGTGCACTGTCTCTGGGGCCTCCCGGGAGGTGCAAAGTCAGCCTGTGCCAGTGCCTTGCCCAGGGCCACCCAGCATGAGCTACACAGCAAACCGTAGTTGGCTGCTACTTGTGCTGGGCTTGGAGGTGCCCAGGAGAGGCCAAGCTATGAGCCAGTGCAGCTGCTGCTAGTGCCAGGCCTGGGGCCACTTATCAAGCTGTATGGGGCCCGCTGCTGCTTGTTTGAGAGATTTAGGGAAGCCCTAAGCATGGGGCTCGAGAGGCCACTTGCACAGAAAAGCCCCTGGAAATGGCCTGGATGAGCTGCAGGTGGGGAGGGCGGGGCCTCCGGGAATCAGGGGGCGGGGCCAAAGGTCGGAGTCAGGTGCTGGCGATTCAAACATGGCGCCTGCCTGCCGCTGTGTGCCGGGAGGACTCGCCACAGGAGCCATGGCCTCCGCCAGCCCTTCTGCCTGGGAGGAAGCCGCCCTCCAGCTCTCGCCCGGATCTCAGGCAGGTTAGTTCCCCCCCGAGTGTCCCAGGTCCTTTCAGGCTGCTGCCCGGCGCTGGGCTCAGAGGGAGCGTCCGAGTGAGTCCGTGCCGGGCCCTTTAGAGGAGCTGCTGGGGCTCCCGCAGCCTCCGCGACCCTCAGGGACAGTCCCCGCTGGTTTCACAGCCTGGAGTTGTGGGGACGTCTTTCCCGGCCCTGGAGCCCTGGGCTGGGGGCCTGCTGTGGGGCTGGGACCCCTCCCTCCTCCAGGAAACCCCCACTGCCCAGATTCCCTCCCGGGTTTAACCCGCGGCACTGGGTGTGGGCCGGCGGCAGAGTCTCTGTGATCCGCCCGCATCTCCGCCCCTCCTACTGGTCTTGATGCTCCTTCAGCTCCCTGGTTGTGGGGCTTCTGTTCAGCCGGATCTCAGGAGGCTCTGAGCGATGGTGGTTCTGTGTTTTAGTTGTAATTTTGATGTGGTTGCGGGAGGCGGCGGGTGCAGCTGCTACCTACGCCACCAGCTTGTTTCTCTGCCTACTTATGCATTTTTGATAACTCTTTTCCCTTTCGAAACACCTAAGCCTCATTAATTTGGATGGTATTAATTAACAATTTTTCATAGTTTAGGATGGGTGAAACTTTTTTAGCCAGGTCTTAAATCAATGGCTGAGTAAATAGGTTGAGAAAACAAAATTGTAGAAAGAATGTTGCAAAGAATTAATAATTTGGGAGCATATCTGCATTCAAATAAACCATGGTTGCAGGGCCTTCTGCTTTACCTACTAATGAGTGACACTTTGTTCAGCAAATGCGTATTGAAAACCCATCTTGTCCCAGGAACTGTGGTTGGCACTAGAGATATCAGAATGAATCAGAGATCTCTGCCTCCAGACAGCTCAGTCTAGTGACACGGTCGATAGGAAGTAAATAAACCATAATTGGAGTAGTTAATGTTCTTATTTGAATATTATAACATTTAAAACAAACGATGTGTCTGAGACAAAACATGCTTAAGGATTCATTCAGGAGGTGACATTTCAGTGGGGCCTAGAGCGGAGGAGTAGAGGTTTTAGAGTAAAGAAGTGAGCAAATGATACGCTGGGCAGAAGTAAGGAGGTCAGAGCTCCGCGCTGTGCAATGGCCTGCGTGTGCAGACACGCGTATCGGAGTCGTCTCGAGTGTCTGTTGTGTTGACCGGGGTGTCCTTGCGGAATGTAACCAAGGCTGCGTGTGGGTGTGACAAGGAAGCTGGTGATGGTGAAGTGGTAAGGGATAAGGCTGGGAAGGTGGGTGGGGACCCTCAGCCTCCTGGTCCACGCTCCTCTCTTCTGCTGTCACAGGTACTGTGGGGATTAAGTTTGAGAAGCAGCAGACCAATGGGGAAGGCATTGGACTCCTTAATTTTTGAAGCTTTCTGAGCTAGTTTCTATAAAATGGTATAATAATACATACCTCTAAGGTCTAATAAGAAAATAAATTTAAGGAAAACATGAAAATGCCTGGCAACCTACTTGGTACATAGTTGATGTAGGTACTTTGATTTCCCTCATAAAATGCTATTACAGGAATCCCCTAGGAATTGTTTTTATATGTGAACAAACCCTGTAATTGAATCTTTTAGTTTTTTTGTTTTTTTTTTTGGTAAATATTAGTTATGGCTGGAATTATTCATAAATTACAGTAATCTTCCAAACCCCTTCCATTATAGAAATATGAGTAGAAAACCTGGAAATGAGAAGATTTGGACATTTAGGTTGAATTGTATCTATCATTCTGGTACAAACTGGATTTTAACTCATGCAAAGTTTTTGCAAAATTTCTTTCTTTTAGCCTTTTCTAGTTAGAAGTAGAAAGAACGGACTTCCATTCTAGCTCCTATGGGGATCTTTGCAGGATAAGTTGAATAATATATGCAAAAGTGATTTGAAGAGCTGTATAGAAGAGTAATAACAATACCTCACAAAATCCAATGCAGGAAAATGTAAAATGTAAAACCTTCTACTATTTCCTTAAAGATGATAAATCCTCGCTTCCACACCTCCTTTAGAGATTCTTCTTCGTTTGTTACAATGCAATGTGATAGGACTAGAACAATGCTTTGTGTATTTATATTACTAGATCCCAGATCTCTTAGTGTGTCGGCCAAGACCCACTGGCCAGTTCTTACAGCAGTACATCTCCTAGCAGCTATTTTCAAAATAGCCCTCCCTTCTTAGGGGATCATGTTGTTTACGATCATACATCCGGACTAATTTCTGATTTGTAATCTTACCAGAATAATAATCAGTAAAGTCTACAGTTGCTGTGATGAAGTTTACCCAGTGCATGGGTTTTGTGAGCAGCTAGCTGATGTTTTCTTTCTGGTGGTGATTTTTAGTCCTTTGTCCTGATCGCTGCCACACACCAATCTGTTAGTCTCCTGAAGCGGCTTGTGTTGCTGTAAAATAGGCCACTGCCAGTGCCTTTTAGGATGTAAAATGTAATTACGTCCGGTGATCAGTTTATAGAGGTTGTAATCTCCCAGGCTTGCACTAGAAAGCACTATAATAGGTCATGTGAACAACTGTTTTTTCTTTTTTTTTTTACTGTCTTATGTGATTTGCAGAGTATTTTAGTTGTGATGTTTAGATGTTGCAAAAGACATGATGCCATTATTGCGTGGCAACAATACCTATTAAAATTTGCTTGAGCCTTTATAATGCCTTAAAATAGTACTGTGGTTTATGTATTGCTTTAATTTCATTGCTTTAACTGAGAGGGGTTTTTTTGGTTTTTTTTTTATAAGCAACGTGAGTTTTATTTTTCTGTGTTTCTAAACTTACAAAGTGAATTTATATGGGTAGAAAAATCCAAATATTACTTTTACATATATTTCAGAATTTGCCAATGTTTTTATTTTATTTAAAAAAATTTTTAAAATTTATCTTTATTGTTGAAAGTATTACAGATGTCCTCCCCCCCCCCCCCCCCGCCCCCATTGACCCCTTCTAACCCCTGCCCCAGGTCTTCACCACTGACTGAGAGATTTTAATATTATCTCCACAGGAAAACAATGTTTTTCAACCAAATGATAGTAACATTAGTATCACTGGTCATCACTGGTTTTGTAAAAGGAGTTTAGTGACAAACTGTAGGAATCTAATTTAGCATCATTTGTAGTGACATAAAAGAGAAACTAAGAAAAAACCCCTCAATAACTTACATGCAATATATTTGTTTTATTACTTACCCCTAATATCTCTTGTAATTTGACTTGTGTGGTAGCCATAAAATGTTAGAGTAAAACAGGATCATAATGAGATATTTACCTAAAGCAATACATTATTTTAGAATGAACTTAAATGAAAATATTATAACGACAAAGTAAGACAAATCTTGTTATGTTGATGACCTTAAAATGGTAATTACAAATCATTATTAATTATTGTTCAGTGCTCATTAAATCATAGCTTTAACCTACATTTTTTCTACTTCTCAATAGAAAAAAATTTGCCAAGTTAAGGGATTTTATTCCAAATGACGGTGGAAAATTTCCTAAAGGAAAAGTAAAAATTATCCAAAAGAAATTTGATTGCTAAAATATATGTTCAACAACTTTGAGCACTTATTTCCTGGTCCTTGACAAAGAATGAATGAACTAATGTTACTGAGTGTCTTCTATGGGACCAACCCTGTTCCAGGCATGACAGATGTAGCAGTGAAGCAAAGTTGCTGCTTCTGTGAGCTTATGTTCTACAACCTACAGCAGTCTACTGTCCAACACTTTCCAAAACCCTAGTTGACAGAAGGATTATTTGAACTACAGTGATGACCAGCTGTTTTCCCAAGGAGAAAATCTGACCATTGATTGATTTCAGATTCCTGTACTTTTAATGACTTAAAAGTGACATTTGGAATTAGATCATGGGGCCATGCTGGGGATGGCCATCTCCATGCTCATCAAAACCTTGAATAGGCTAGGTCAATGGGTCTTAAACTTTAGAATCCTGTGGAATTTATCAAATGCAGATTCCTGACTCCACCTTGAGAAATTCGGAGTCTTTAGATTGAGAGAGGTGCTCAGGAAACCACATTTTAAACAAGCAACAAGTGGTTCTAATAATGGGGGTACCTGAACCATATTTTGGGAAGCACTTGTGTTTAGATTTTATATATTTGGCACTTACTAACATTACAAACTTAATCTACTTATTACTAATTGCCTCGAAAATTACAAATGTATAGACAACCTTAGCTGCTCATTGGTGTAGATGATCTCATCTATGACCCTTGCAAGAAGTTAATTTAATATTAATTAACTTATCTTTCTGGCCCAAGAAGTTTATTTAGAAAGTCACAGAGGTAGAAGAAGTGAGCCAGCTGGGTTGTATAGACTCAGGAAACAAGTTTCAGAGGCAAAAGAAGGGTTCTTGGGGCTTAGGAGAAGGAAAGCAAAGGTACACACCTGAGGGAGAAAAGGCGCAGGCGTGCTCTAGAGAGAAAGGGTGCAGAGAAGTTAATTTTAGCATGAGATGTAGGAAACGTTTGCTTTCCCTGGAGAACTAGAATATTTTTTCCTCGTGGATAATGCCCAATTTGTAACTGACTGTGCTTCCATTTTCACTTTGGCATTTAGGCAGCTTTGCCTCAATCCAATAACTGAACAACATCATAAATCTGATCATCATAGATATCCTAATTCTTCCACACCACCCTGCCCTCATGCGACCAGTCTGTAATTGTCTCTTCCAACTTATATTTCTCTGTTGTTCTGATGATAAATTTTTATTTATATGTAACAATTGCACTTGTATAAATAGCCCCAAGTACTCTGTGGAATGAGATATGTTATAAGCAAAATACTTTGTAATTTAGATGTTTATTAATACAGACAAGTATTTCTCCCAGTTTATTTAGGTATCACCATGCTAACGAGGAAAACTAGTTTTCTCACTTTCTAGTAATCATATTGCTGAAATTTGTATTCACTTAGGAAATACTGAGAATGTGATTAATCAATATAGTCATTTGTAATAACCATGACTCCTGGGCATACTTGATTATGCAGATGTGATGTGAAAGAGACAGTGCACTGAAGCGAAGAGTCGCAATGTAGTCCTAACTCTATAATCACCTGTATGGCTCTAAAGAAATCCCAACCTCTTTGAACTTCTGTTATTTCCTCCTTGAAATCACATGGTTTGGAGTTAATAAACTCTAGGGCTTTTAAAGGCTTATTTGCAGATTAATATAATTTCTTTAAGCTTTGTATGACATTTAGTTTTTTTTTAGTATGTCTTTAAAAACCAAGTAAATGTGTATTATCTGAATGGGACATTTTTATTTAATTGAAAGATCTATCACCAATAATTGATCCTGACATTAAGAATTGGACCAGACTTAATTCTGTGTAAGATACCCTTACACATGACACCAAAAGCACAAATAAAGAGTTGCTAACACCTCCAACCTTTTTCTTTTTCATAGTAGCTATACAAAAGAGGATCTGGGTAAGCCTATATACTTTATCAAGAAAATTAAATTATATTCAGACAAATGTAAAGTTTTCATCTCCAAATTTGTCTCAATACTCCCCCCCCCCTTCCTCCACACCTCTGCCAGCCTCTGCTCACTCACTTGATTCTTCTGGAGAGACCTGATAGAGATTACACAATATTTTAGTGGCGACTCTTTAATGCGAATTTCTCAGAAACTAAAATCGGGCTGGAGGATGTTTATTTCTGCCATAATTGCTGATTTAAAAGACTAGGTTTATAAAAACATTTTTTGATGACTCAAAAATATACTTCTAGCATGCAGTGATAGCCTTGAAGAGAGCACAATACCTTAAAGCGTTATGAAAGTCAAGGCCTCTCGATGGAGTTTGTTGAACATACAATGCAATTTGTGTTGCCTGCAGAGGTAGAAAGAGAACATTTTCACCACTTACAATGGATGAAGCATCCTTTTGTTTATTTCTTCTATGACAAACCTTCAGAGAGAGTGGAAGCTGTCAGAACGTGCCCAGAAGCGCATACCCTTTAGACATCTGGTTAGTGAAAAGATATCTAGTTAAGAGCACACAAATTAATTAGTTTTCTTTTCTTTTCACCTTTTTCACCCAACCCTTCAACTTCCCTCCCATCTGGCAACCATCAAAACGTTTTCTGGATCTATGAGTCTGTTTCTATTCTGCTTGTTTATTTATTTTGTTCTTTAGACTCCACATATCAGTGACATCATATGCACTTGTCTTTCTCTGTCTGACTTATTTCACTTAGCACAATATTCTCTAGTTCTGTTCGTGTTGTTGCAGATGGCCAGATTCCTTTTTTTTTTTAATGGCTAAGCCATATTCCATTATATACATGTACCACTTCTTTATTCATTCATGTGTGGAGGGACACTTAGGTTGCTATATCTTGGCTGTTTTGGCTATTGTAAATAATGCTGCAGTGAAAATATAGATGCATATGTCTTTTGGATCTATTCTTTTGGATTTCTTCTAATAAATATGCAGAGGTGGAATTGCTGGGCCATTAGTGACTCTTGTTATAGTATTTGTTTTAAAGTATATTTTGTCTGATAGGTGTTTTTTTTGTTTCTATTTTCATGAAATATCTTTTTCTATCCCTTTTCTTTCAGTCTGTGTGTGTCTTTTGATCTGAAATGCGTCTTTGTAGACAGAATATATAAGGTCTTGTTTTGTTCTCCATTTAGCCACTGTATGTCTTTTGATTGGAGTATTTACTCTATTTACATTTAAAGTAATTATTGGTAGATATGTATGTATTATTATTTTATTATTCATGTTTTTTATATTTTCTTTTTCTCAAAGAAGATTCTTTAACATTTCTTGTAATACTGGTTTGGTGATGAGGAACTCCTTTAGGTTTTTCTTGTCTGGGAAGCTCTTTATATATCCTTCAGTTCTAAATTATAGCTTTGCTCGGTTGAGTAGTTTTGGTTATAGGTCCTTGCTTTTCATCACTTTGAATGTTTCTTGCCACTCCCTTCTGGACTGCAAAGTTTCTATTGAGAAATCAGCTAGAAGTCTTATGGGAGCTCCAGTGTAGGTAACTAATTGCTTTTTTCTTGTTGCTTTTAAGATTCTCTCTCTGTCTTTAATCTTTTGCTTATTAATTATGATGGGTCTTGGTGTGGGCCTATTTGGGTTCATCTTGTTTGGGATTCTCTGTGCTTCCTGTACTTGTATGTCTACTTCCTTCACCAGGTTAGGGAAGTTTTCTGTCATTATTTTTTCAAAGAGGCTTTCAATTTCTTGCTCTCTCTCCTCTTTCTGGATCCCCCAAGATGAGCCCCATGATGAGAATGTTAGTATGCTTGAAGTTGTCCCAAAGGCCCCTTAAACTACCTGCACTTTTTTTTTTCTTTTTGATATTCTGATTGGGTGTTTTCTGCTGCATATCTTCCAAATTTTTTATTTGATCCTCTGCTTCATTAATCTACTTTGATTCTTGGTAATTTATTCTTCATTACAGTTATTGTATTCTTTATTTCTGACTGGTTCTTTTTCATGTTTTCTATCTCCATTTTTATGTTTCCTGTCTCTTTGTTGAAGTTCTCACTAAGTTCATCTACTCTTTCCCTAAGTTCTTTGAGCATCCTTATAGCCACTCTTTTGAACTCTACATCTGGTAGATTGTGTGCCTCCATTTTGTTTAGTTTTTTATTTCTGGAGTTTTGTTCTGGCCTTTCATTTGGGACATATTTCTTTGTCTCCTCATTTTGGCAGCCTCCTTGTGTTTGTTTCTATGTATTTGATAGAGCTGCTATATCATCTGTTCTTGGTAGAGTGGCCTTATGTGTTAGGTATCCTGTAGGGTCCAGTGGCACAGCCTCTTCAGTCACTCAAGCTGGGTGCTCCAGGTGCATCCCCCTGTGGGCTGCATGCAGTGCACCTTCCTGTTGTAGATAAGCCTTGATCATTGTTGTAAAATCAGTGGGAGGGATTGAACCCCAGGCCAACTGGCCATGAGCACTGGCTGTGACCACAGATGAGCACCTGGTGTGCAGTGGCCACCCCGTGTAGCAGGCCTCCCTTCAGCGGGGCTCTGGTGCTCTACGAGTCCACCTTGAGTGTGTTGCTCATGGAGGTGGTTGGGTTAGAAAATGATGGTACACAGTAAAGGCAATAAATCTTTAAAATTATTGTTATGGTTCCTCCTTTTACTGCTCGATGAGCTTCTTAAGGAGAAGTTGGTGATTTGCAGGGAAACTCTTAGGGATTCATGTGTTTCAATGATCTTGTATCTGCACATATTGATAATGGAGCAAAACAGTTGCTTCTGTCTCTCTTTTCCTTCTAAGTCTCATGTGTGTGTTTCTCCCTGGTAGATTATAACCCAGAACCATGCTGGCAGGAGATTCTGGGAAATAGTGTTCCCCAGATTTCAGCCCCTATTATACAGGTGGGCAGGGAAAGGTGCTGAGTTGCTAACGGATAACCTGAAGCACAGGGGTTAACAAAATTAAACACAATTTAAAAACTTAATTTGGGATTTCTTAAAGTTTTTACTATGCTAATGGGCATTGTAAAACTCTAAAGGAGATGAGTTTATGCTTTGCAAACATATTTGACAGGGAGCTCTTTTCTTCAGGTCACTTATTTTCCATCGGACACCTGGGCAGGGAAGAGTCTATTGTTTTCTTTGAAAATTCTGGGCTCAATAAAGCGTTATGATGAAGATTCACATTAATGGACTAGAGTCAATAAGGGTTAAATGTCTCAGAATTAGTGCTTTAATTCTTGTGATGCTATCAGTTTCTTGGGAACACAGGACATTTCAATCCTCAGAACCATTGGGGAACTTTGCAGAGTTTGTAAACAACCTTCCATCACCAGAAGTTTTTCAAACCTTACCTACCCTGTTGTTCATCTTCAGTGTGTCATGAGCAAATTTTAAGAGACAGTAAAAATATAATGTAGAAGCAAATGAGAATCAACTGGTATATCCTCCATAAAATATGTTCTTACAGTTGGGATGTTGTACTGGAGTTGAGATGCAATGGCTTTTTTGTTTTGTTTTGTTGTTTTTTTGGTAATCCTCACCAGAGGATATTTTTTCCATTGATTTTTAGGGCAAGTGGAAGGGAGGGAGAAAGAGTGGAGAGAGAGAGAGAGAGAGAAAGAGAGAGACGTCAATTGGTTGCTTACCGCACGTGCCCTCTTGGGGGCAGGGGATTGAACCTGTAACACAGGCATGTGCCCTTGACCAGGAATCAAACCCGTGACCTTTCAGTGCACAGGCTGATGCTCTAACCATTGAGCACACTGGCCAGGGCACAGTGGCTGGTCTTGATGAGGAAAGCTCAAGGTACAATGTCCAAAGAGAATGACACACTCATGCACAGTTTGTAAAGTATCACTTCTAAGATCTGGCAAATGAATTCAATAGTGAAGTATGTAGATATTATTTAATTTCAGGTAGTCTTGCAGGGCTTCTTCCCAGTCTCATCAGGAAGCCCACCTAAGGCAGGTATGAAGCAGGATCTGACCCTGTAGCTGAGGAAGGAGTGGTAGGAACCAGATGAGCGTCAGGGCCCTACTCAAGCAAGTTGGTTTTCAGTACAAGATCCTAGTGTTGGGGACAGACTAGAAAAGTATATGTTTTCATTGGGGCAAGAGGATGGTGGCTGGCAGGAGGAGTCCAATATGGATGTCACTGGTACAGGGTGGAGATGGGAATTAGAAAAGCAGTGGCTTGGGGTCTACACCCAAGGCTTATTCTTATATAAGTATCAGGTCTATTGGAAAACAACTTTGTTGTAGACTCAAAGTATTGTGAATGCTCAATGATAGGCTTTTGTACATGTCTGTTTTGTTCATTTGTATTTTCCTCTTTGTAAATAATGTATTACAAATAAGATAAGTATGTAGAATAAATTAATTTCTATTATATCTTCCCAACTATATAAGTCTATAATTCTAAGAGTATTCAAGAATATAATTTATAACTTAAGTGAAGGCTGATATTTTGTCTGTCCCTCCCCCCCTTAATCTATTAACCTGGAACAAAACCTTGCACAAAATAAATATTTGTTGAATTTGAAAGAATGTTGTATATAAAAAAGTAAAAAATAGTCTATTGCTTTAACTATCCATCACTGAATTAAATAATATATTTTAAAATCTTTTTGTAGTAAATGACATAAAAGGGAATAATAACAGTTTGACTGGAAACCTGGAGAATTCTTTGCTATTTAAAAAACAACAACCAAAAAACTGTGAGAGCGGTAGTTCAAAGACAGTCATAATGCTAATTTTCAAACTGGTTTGCTTTAAATGCACTTGAATGACTTTTGGTCTTACCTTAAGGGAAGAAAGGAGGTAGGTAGAATCATAAGACAGAATGTTTTTGTTTTAATATTTATTTTTAATTGGCTTTAATTCTAAAAAAATTAGGCCTTTATCCAGTATCATTTTTGTGGAATACTTTTAGCACATGATGGCATAATATGAGACTTTTTTTTTCTTTTTCCCAAAGCATCATTAATTTAAGCTGGAAACGAAGAATTACAACTTGTATTTTTCAGAGGTGAAATCAGTATACTTGCTGGAATTGTCAAGTTGTAACACCAGATTATATCACTAGGTGGCATGAGTTGCAAGTTGAAAGGAAACTGTTACCTTACATGAATTATAATGTACTGATATATACCTGTATCCTGGCTTATTTTTGTATATAGGCATATTAATCTTGGAAACTCTCACTAGGAAGATTATGAATTTTGTTTGTATCTTTACTTATGAGATACATATAACAAAAACAAAACAGGCATTAGGCTCTTAGTTTCAGAAAAATTAAAGAAAAATAGTTTTAAAAAAGAGCAATAGTTTTTATTAATTGAAGTCACTGGATATTGAGTTAAAAAATTAGGGGCTATTAAAAGGTATGTAGAGTTAGTCCCAGGCAAAACCGAAAAGTAGTGGATTAATTCCTCTCTCTAATCCTGTGTAGATGGTTTTCTACTTTCCCCATTCTCATTTGGAAAGTCCCTTCTCCCAGCTGCTGCTCTTCCTGGTATCCCCAGCTGTTCCATGTTCACCACTGGGCACTTAGCACACTGATTTTACTTGTACACTCATCAAAACATTCCTATTCTATGTCTCATCCTGTGGGAGCCAGAAGTTTGGGTTCTTACTATATACTGGCTAGTTAAGAAACAAGGCCGGGCACATGTGTGGGTGGGGATTAGGGTTTACTGGAGAACTAGTTCAGCTCGTTTCATTCTTTCCCTTAGATAGAGTGCACTGTCCCAGAGGTTCTACTGGTCAATAACCGAGCAGGAGCAGAAGGCATGTGGAATGATTAAGCGGAGAGAACATCAACTAGTGGTAGGGAATCATCCGGGGACTGTCCACAGAGGAAAACTATTACCACCTTTGCCATGGGGTAGGGACCTCCCACAAGGAGCTGTGGACATAAAAAGAAGAATGCAGTCATTACAAATGGAAGCTCTAAAAACAAACAAAAAAAAGAAAATGAAAAACATGGAAGCTCCAGGCTGCTGGTGGGGGTGAGGTGTGCGTGTGAGTGTGTGTATGTTGTTAAAAGAAAAACTGAGGCATAGTACAAATTTTGTTTATTGAGCAAAAATTCTTTCAAATTGGGTAGCATCCAATTTAGCTGATAGAAAGGAGCTCTGAGGAGCTGTAGAGAATGAAAGACTTTTTTAGGCAGAAGGGAGCAGGACAAAGGAGCTATGCTAGGGAAAAAAAATGGGTTGGTTATTGCAAGGCTACTTTCCGTTAGGAAATGATAGGGCTTTATTAGGCAGATACCTTACCCAGTGCTGTTTAGGTGAATCTTGATGGACTGGTTTAAGATTCCATTTCTGGGAGAGCTGAAACTGAAATTAAATCTCAGTTTGGTGACGTGGGTCATAGTGTAACTCCACTTTGGACCTGTTGTCTTTTTTTTTTTTTTTTTTAAACAATTCCCCCCCTTTTGATCAGACTCTCAGCTTGAGAGACTTGATAAAAAATTTAAGCCATAGCGCTATTCCCAGCTCCTGCTCTGGAGTTCTTGCAGTTTTTGCTGAATCTCTGTGTGGTTGTCACAGGCCATGACATTAGGTTCACATAAACTGATCATTTCCTCATGTTCTAGATTTAGAGAGACCATTTGCTTGCTGGTCAGCAGCCGTAAACATGCATTTGAAGGCTTTGAGAAGATACAGTGCACCAGGGAGACAACTATGGTTATTGAAAGCAGATCATTCCTAATGTGTGGAGTGCACTTTGGAGCCATGGTCCCCAAGACCCAAACTAATCAGAATCAAAGATATCAGAGAAAGACTCCAGTGAAGGAGTCACTTTCCTAAGCCAACTGGCTTGTTCAGTGATATATAGCTGAGTCTCAAGTTTCCCAGAAGTGTTAATCCAAGTCCAGCAGGTGGTGGTGGCCACAGAACAGACACCTCCTTGCTTAGCTAAAAGATAATTAAGGGCTATCCTACTATCAAGAGCAACTTCTGCCAGAGTCCAGGGATTGTTGTTGGGTAGCTACTGCTTTAGCAGAAGATTCTGCAGTATCATCAAGAGTTAAGAGGTTCCTGATCATAGCCTCATCTGCACTTATGCCAAGTCAAGGGAGTAGGAATCTGCCAAAGGAAGTGAATTTTGAATCATGAATGCCTCCTGGTAATTCCCTTTTGAGTCTGTGGTTCAGGACTGGAAAGGTGACAGCCATGGAGGCCAGTAAAACGTAAGGGTCTATAGACTGTGTAGGTGGCTTTATTCTGGTTCCCCTGGCTTGTGTCCTTTCCTCTGTACAGAGCATGGACGCAAGCCTGGTTTGGGGTTGTTAATTAGAGACAGGCACATGGACTCCCCAGGGTTAGGGAGCCTGACATGATAGAGAGGGGAATGAATGTTTTCCAGAGAAACTGAGGCATTGAAAGTCAGGGAGACGTTGGTGATGGGCAGAAATACAGGATCACCAGCATCACAGCAAAGTCGTTTGGAAGTTGGATTACCCTCCTTGCAATAGCCTGAGAAATGAGAACAGTGGCATTATCTTACCAGGCTAGAGCAAGACAAAAGTTGAACAAAAGAATCATAAAGACCTTCATGGTGTAAGAATTAGGAAAAAAAATGGTCAGAGAGGGAAAGAGGAATGGGAAGAAATGTTGTTGATCTGATGTCTTAGGAGGAAGTTGTCTACCTTCATGTTGGTTACTTCTCTTCCTAGTCAATTTGATTTTGAAATTTCAGTATTTGCACAGGACCAGATATCAGGTGGAGCCTTCATTAGTTGTGAAATATGTACCCAAGTTTTGACACCTTGCAGTTTGACAGTGGTGTTAGTTGTCAACAGTACTTGGTAGGGTCCTTTTCATAAATCTCTCTTTTGCAAAAGCATAAGAGTAAAACAACTGTGTGTTTGACTCTTATTATTTCTAAGTAGCTTTAATTACATATATTGATTAGAATTCTTAACACTTAGAATCCTTTATTCTTAGTGAAAATTAAGAAGTGAGCAATTGTGGATTGTTAAGTTAGCATTATGGATTGGCAAATTTAAAAATACATGTAATAATTTCTGGAAGTATATTCTTCTTCATAGTAAGTGAATTAAATAGATGTAAGTTAAAGTTTATCTATGGACTTTTCAACAATAATTGTGATTTATGGTATGTCTACTTAAAAATAGTTTTCAAACTCATTTTGGTAACCTGAAACCTTAAACTTATACCTAGATACATTAAATGATGGATATTCATTGACTACCTAGATCATTTCCACTTAAGAGGAAACACTGAAACATTAATTATTAAACAAAAGTTTATTTACATTTAGCTCCTTATTACAAAGGAACTAAAGATATTGTGCCTATCAATAAACATGTCTGGTGCCACATTGATTGGAACATTTGTATTTAAAGTAATTGTTGATAAATATGTACTGATTCTCATTTTATTATTCATATTTTTGATTTTTTTTCTTTCTTCTTAAAGAATACCCTTTAACATTTCATGTAATACTGGTTTGGTGGTGAGAACTCCTTTAGCTTTTTCTTGTCTGGAAATCTCTTTATTTGTCTTTCAATTCTAAATGATAGCTTTGCTGGGTAGACTAATACAAAAATGGAGACAAGCAATCTACTAGATGCAGAGTTCAAAACATTGGTTATAAGTATGCTCCATGAACTTAGTGAGAACTTAAAGAGCTAGGGAACATAAAAATGGACCTAGAAAACATGAAAAAGAACCAGTCAGAAATAAAGAATACACTAACTGAAATCAAGAATACATTACATGAAATCAACAGTGGAGTAGATGAAGCAGAGGATCAAATTAGTGATTTGGAAGATAAGAAAGCAAAAAACACCCAAGAAGAACAGCAAAAAAAAAAAAAAAAAAAAAAAATGAGCACAGTATAAGGAGCCTTTGGGACAACTTCAAGTGTATCAACATTCACATATTGGGGGTGCTGGAAAGAGAAGAGAGAGAGCAAGAAATTGAAAACCAATTTGAAAAAAATGACAGAAGTCCTACAACTAGAGATATAAAGAAGAAGCCACATCAAAGCTGGTAGAAGGGGCAGAGAGGAGGACTGGGCTGGTCCCATACCTACGTGTCTCAGATAAAAATCAGGAGGGATATATAGGCTACAGAGGCCCCCCCCTAAGGAGCAGTGGGTCCTAGCCCCCCACACTAGGTCCCCTAAGCCAGGGTTCTAGTGCCAGGAAGAAAAGTCCCCATAAGTTCTGGCTGTAAAAAACCAGCTCGGATTGTGGTGGAGTGAGACAAAGGGCAGCTGGAGTCCCAGACATTCCTCTTAAAGGGCCTGAACAAGGATTTACTTGGACTCACTCTCTGTGAGTTCCAGCACCAGGTCACCAGGGATATATGGGGAGGAAATGAGTTGTCTGGCATCAGGGCAAGAGCTGGAGGGGCAGCTTCCTCCCACACAAAAGTGCTGGCAGAGGCCATTATTCCTTTTCTGGGTCCTCCCCCATCTGAGCTGGCAAGCACATGCCATATCTGAGAATCTATAAACCTGGCTAATCAACCTGCCTTGGTGGTTCCCTGAGACCCTGCCCCACCCTACATGCAGGCTTACTCAAGCCATTTGCTGTGGCTTTTACATACAAGCAACCCATCTTTGCTCAAGCTTCTAACTTTCCTGAAATCCTTCAAACAAGCATCATCTGGCCTCCATGTGCTAAGTACCTCTTGCTAAGTCGCCCCAGACCTGGCACTAGTAGCAGCTAACTTGGCCTCTCCTGGGCACCTCCAAGCCCAGCACAAGTAGCAGCCATCTGCAGATCACTTTTTAGCTTATGCTTAGTGGCCCTGAGTAGAACACATGTGGTGGCTGGGACTGCATCTCTTGGGAGGCCCCAGAGCCAGCACACCTGATGGACAGCTTCAGGCCAATTAGAAGCACCATCTATCTTCCACCCCAAGGAACACACTCAAGGGGCAAACTCAGCAGGCACCAGAGCCCCACTAAACTAAGCCCTGCTCCATGTCAGTCCTTGCATAGCTGATCCTCCACAGCGGTCACAGCCTCCTTTCAGCCATTTGCCCTGGGAGGTAAATTCCTCTCATTGAGGTGCCAACAGCAATCAAGGCTTAACTACACAGGAAGTTGTACACAGCCCACATGGGAGTGCACTTGGAGTGCCCAGCTCAGGTGAATGGGGAGGCTGTGCCAATGAACCTTACAAGACACCTACCATGTAAGGCCACTCTACCAAGCCCAGGAGATGTAGAAGCTCTACCTAATACACTGAAACAAATACAGGGAGGCTGCCAAAATGAGGAGACAAAGAAATATGTCCCAAATGAAAGAACAGAACAAAACTCCAGAAAAAGAACTAAAGAACCTCAAAAGCAGTAAAAGAAAAGCAGTTATCTACAAGGGAGCTCCCATAAGACTGTTGATTTCTCAACAGAAACTTTGAAGGACAGAATAGATTGGCAAGAAATATTCAAAGTGATGAAAACTAAGGACCTACAACCAACACACATTTAAGATTCTTTCTATGTCTTTAATCTTTGGCATTTTAATTATGGTGTGTCTTAATGTGGGCCTGTTTGGCTTCATCTTATTTGGGACTCCCTATGCTTCCTGGACTTGCACTTCTACTTCCTTCACCAGGTTAGGAAAGTTTTCTGTCATTCATTTTAGCTTAGGGGAGAAAGCTGAAAACAGAGTTCTTATCAGTCTATGAATATTAGCTCCTAATTTGGCCAATTTCTGACCACAGAGCTACTGTACTTAAAAAAAAATCCTTTTGAATACAGTATCAGGTTTCAGCTGGGACAAATAGTAAATATTTCTGGCAGTATTACAGAACCCTATGGACACAAGAGGCATCCCCAAAGAGAGTGCGAAAGATAATACCCTCCCAAGATCCAGAACCACTCCCAAAGATAGCTCAAAGAAAGAGACAGTTCCTCTGAGAGCTGGCAATAGTTGGTAGGACCCTAGTTGCAAATTGAGTGCAACCCACATTTCTGTCCAGCCATATTTTGGGGGCCCCAACCTGACTGTTGCCAAGCCAAATTCTCAGGACATAAAATGGTACAAACAAAAGGCAATAGCTGTCCCTGGGAGAGAAAGGATAGACAAGCAATGGATACCCAAATGCAAATTCATGAGTCCAGCTCAAAGAACTAATTCTTACCAATGTTTTTTGTCTGCCAGGAACGATGTGAAATTTCACCTTTCTCTACCAAGCACCATAGATAAAGAACTGGGCAAGCAGACTTTGTAAGAATCCTCACTCTTTTCCCAGGATCCTGTCTGCAGGCTTTGGAGTAAGTGGGGTGTCCCAGCAGGTCTCATCCTAGTCACCAGAAACTGTAGGGGAGAAAAAATTACTTCCTCTCTACCCTTTATGGTGAGGGCATGGCTGAGACCCTTTTTCTCTAGGATGCCTCATAAATGGATGAGCTTATTGAGGTTAAAATTTCTCCACTGTAGTCACTGTAATTCAAGATTATCTTTGGTAAGGTTAACTTTACCAAAAGTAAGGCTGCTTATTCAGCCTTAAAACAAGATTTTATTCACCTGAGGCCTCACATTGGACCCCATCCTGCTTAAATCAGGCTCGGTCCATCTCCGGATTTGGTCCGGCTTCTAAGTCGGACCCCGTCTGATCCTGGACCAGTTCCAGTTTTTCAGTGGACCCAGTACAATTCTGGCCAGTTTCTGGGCACAGTCTGAAAACGAAATGCTCAGAGTCTGAGAGTTCATAATACTAAAGCTGTGGAGTTAGGTTTCGAGAGGGATTTGCCCACCAGCTCTGGAGATGGTGAGAACGCAGAGAAACTGATGGAGCTCAGCAGGTGCCTGCTTCTGGTAGTTGTTGCTCCTGGGAGCCGCTGGGCGTCTCCTCTGGTTCTCTCTTCTGACACTGGAACTGTTCAAAAATGAAATGAGGCATAGTAAAAATTTTAAAAATGTATATCTCAAGCTTGCTTAGGTGCCAGAGCTGTAATTTAAGCTCCCCGATAGGCTAGTTCTTTTTTCCCCTCCATGCAAAATAGTTGTGGGACTTTTACATGGAGGAAAAGAACACCGGGGGCCTGGAGCAGGGAGGGGCTTGCCTTGGACAGCTCCCAGATTCAATCTGCTAAGTCTCCACAGAGGTGGAGCCCAAGCGCAGTTTAATATTCTGCATACAATAGACAGTTCTGCTCCACTGGGCCTTAAGCAAAAATAATTAAACACCTAGTGGATTTTCTTGTTTCTTTTTCCTTGGCCCACATTGTTACTCCATGAGAAAAGATTAACATGCCCCCCAAGAATCTGATAGTGAAGGTTTAGAAATGCTTCACTGCCCCAGCCTGCTTACCAGTTTACTGAGGAGACATTTTACTGATAATTAGGATTTTGGCCACCCTCTAACCGCAAATTTATGAGAGCCCACTGTCCAGCTACCAAGTATACACAAATGACCCTCAGTTAAAACATTCTCCTGAAGTTCAGACACAATTGCTTCGTAATGTACTTTCTAATCTTTTCCGATAATGCCGTCGCATTCTCCTGTGAGTAACCCTGCACGGCGCCTTCTTCCTTACTTCTCAGTAAGTCATTCATTTCCCTTTACGTTTTTAATATGCCTGGACCACAGCCTCTCCTCTGCTTACTCTGGGCAACCTGAATTGCTTGTTCTGCTCTAAACTAGCTAGTCCTAGACCCGCATGCCTTTGTCTGGCTTCTCCATCTCTTCACTTTATCTGCTTTCAGTAATTAGCTTGTGTCAATTCCTCCGTGATGTGAAGCCAGGACTGACTTGCCCAGGTAAACTCAGCACTTCTTTCTCTTGGTTTTTAGAGTCCTTTGTACATATGTGCAGTACTTGAGAGCAATTACTATTGTACTGTATTTGCTTATTTCTATGCACATCTCCCCAGGATCCTGAAACTCTTTGATAGCTGGGACTTTGGCTTAATATCAAAGTGTCTGTAATAATCATAATCAGCACTGAATAAATGTGAATTACTAAGTAAATGATCACTTGTGTGTCAGACTATCTCCTTGACATGGAAATGAAGCACTCATTTGCCATTGGTGAGATGTCGTCTAATGGCCTCACCTACGGGCGGCTTGGAAATATAATCCACTGCAGCCTCATGATTGGTGAGTAGCTTGCTTGTCTGCCATAGGACCTGTGCTATCAGGAGGAAACATTTGGAAATGTTAGATACAGCTTTTAAATAAAACTCATCATTATATAGTGAGTCTGATCATTCTTTTTGCTGTAACATCTGTTTTTGTCTGATTTTAATATAGCTACAGCAGATTTCCTTTGAGTGATTTTCATCTGGAACATGTTTTTTATTATTACAAATTCTATATCTTTATATTAATTATTTAGATGTCTCTTGTAAAGAGCATATAGCTGAACACTTCTTATAAATACAACATGATAATCTTTATTAGTAAATATAAACATTTAAATTTGAATTTTATACTTAATGTAATTTATGATATATATTTGGATTTAATTCCTCCAGCTTATTGTTTTATTTGCCTTTTTGTATGGTTCTTTTCTCTTTCCCTACTATCTTTTGAATAGATCTTCAAAAAATTCAGTGTTAAAAAATTAAAGGATTTTTAAAAATTCAGTTTTCCCTTCAACCAGTGTATGTTCATCATCACTTTCCTAGCTAATGCTGAACTATTTCTGCATAATGTTTTTACCAACTTATACTCCTGTCAGCAGTGATGCGAATTCCTCTACATTCTCACCAACACTTGACATTATTTGATGTCTTATTTTTTGGCAGTCTGGGAGGTGTGCAATGGTATTTTAATCTGTTTTAATTTGCATTTATCTGATTACTAGGGAGGTTGATCATCTTTTTATATATTTAGTGGCCACTAAGATTCTTCTTTTCTAAAGTATTTGTACACTTAGGCCATTTTTTTCTATTAGATGGTTTATTTCTTTCACATAAATTAGTTCTAGTTTTTTATTTTCTCTGTACTAGTCCTTTGCCAATTATCTGTGTTGCAAATGTCTTTTTTCACTTTGCTGTTCATTTTCTTCTCTTTCTATGGTGTCTTTTGATGAAGAATTTTAAATATCAATGTAGTTAGCTTTATCATTTTTTTTCTTTCTGGTTAGTAATTTTGTATTTTAAGATATCTTTCCCTCCCTTGAATTCTTAAAGATATTTTCCTATATTACCTTCTAAAAGCTTTATAGTTTGCTTTTCTCATAGGTCTTTAATTCACTTTGAAGTGATAGTCTGTGACAGGAGGAGAACTTTTTTTTTTTTTTTTTAATATATCTTTATTGATTTCAGAGAGAGGAAAGGAGAGGGAGAGAGAGACAGAAACATCAATGATGAGAGAGTCATTGATCGGCTGCAGCCCGCAACCCGGGCATGTGCCCTGACCGGGAATCGAACCCCGATCTCCTGGATCCTAGGTCGACGCTCAACCGCTGAGCCACGCCCAGCCGGGCAGGAGAACTTTTTTAAAATGAAGATACTCAATTATCCTAGATGAGTGATCTTCAACCTTTTTCATCTCATGGCACACATAAACTAATTACTAAAATTGTGTAGCACACCAAAAAATATATATTTTTTGCCAGTCTAACAAAAGAAATAGGTATAGTTTTTATTCATTCACAACAGATGGCTATTGTTATGTTGGCAATTACTGTTTTTTTATTTGACAATCTAAGGGAAAAGAGGTCAGTGCCCCTGATTAAATAGTGAGGTATTGCATGTTTTAAAAATTCCTGTGGGCCCTGGCCAGATGGCTTAGCTGGTTAGAGCATTGTCCTGATAAACCAAGGTTGTGGGTTTGATTCCCAATCAGGGCACATACAAAAATCAACCAATGAATGTATAAATAAGTGGAACAACAAATCAATGAGTCTCTCTCTCTCTCTCTCTCTCTCCCTCTCTAAAAATCAATAACTAAAAAAACCCCAAAAAACAAAAACAACTCTTTCGGCACCGATGCACACAGGTTGAAAATCACTACCCTAGATCATTTATTTATAATTTGTAATAACACCTCTTCTCCCCCAGTGTGTAATAATATCTCTGTCATGGATCACACATTCATACGTGTGTGTGCTCATTTCTGGACACTCTTTTCTGTTCTCTTGGTCTATTTGTCTATCCCTCCAGCATTACTAAACAATCATATTTACTCTAACTTTATAATAATTGCTACTATCTTGTGACAATTTTCTTTCTAACCCATCCAATGTAGCCTTAAAATGTGATGCCCTAGGTTCCAGGAGTCAGTACCTGCCCCCAGGGCAGGAGTCATTTGAGTACCAATATCACACTGTGTTCCTGACGCTTCTTCATTTTGTGGCATCTGAGGATTTCCTTTATTTCTTGGATTCTTAGCTATGTATTTAAAAGAATCTTATTATGAATCATCTCTCATTAGTGTTTTCTCTGGATGTTTTTCAGAATATTCTATTCTCCATATTGCCAGGGCCCAAAGCCTACTCTGCTTGGCAAGGAGAAACTATCTGCTTTAAAGAAAATTTCTAAACTATAAGGGGAGATATTACTCTAAAATTTTTGAGAGAGTATGAACATGGGGAGGAGGGTGGGAAAGAGAAGTTTAGTTTTATGAGCCTTTCTCATCGTCACACAGTCAATTATTCTCAGGTCTTGATAGATTCTACCAATTAAAGTATTGCATCTAGCGTGAAATGTTTTCATAGAGATGTTTCACAGCCTACTATGAGTTTTTTCTATAGCAAATACTCAGTAAATTATTCTTGGTTGACTGATGATAGTATCTCACAAGACAGCTTTTAAAAAACAAAACATTTATATGATCCTTACCATGTGTGCCAGATACCATTTTAGATGGTTTATAAGTATTAGCTCATCTAATACTCATACAACTTGATGAAGTAGGTAGTGTTATAACAGATGGATTAACTGGGACATGGAATAATTAATTAGGTTGCCTGATGTCAACAGCTGGTAAGTGAAGGAGGAGGGATTTGAATCCAGACAGCCTGTCTCCAGAGTCAGCACTTTGACCACAGTACTATGCATAATTCAGCTAATGTTTCTCTGGAGTTTTTTGTCTCTGAGAGGTGATAAAGTCTTAATGATAAAACATGATCACAAACTCTGAGGAGGGAAATAAAAAATTATATGAAGTTATTTCACCACCTGTATTTGGCATGATTCACAATAACTTGGCAGTGAGATGTCAAATGTAAGCATGATTTAGAGGTGGACTATAGCATGCTCACATTATATTTTATTCATTCAATGCTTTTGAGTGTCAGTTATGTGGCAAATATGTTGCTACATGCTGAGGTTAAAAATGTGAATAAGACATGCCCTACCTCCTCCAATTCTCATTTATAGAGTCTAGCAGGAAGTTTGCCAGAATTGCAGAAGTGGGTTCCATTGAACAGAGGTTTATATATCTCTGTTGCACAGTTGGGGCTGGGAAGTGTAAGAGAAAAAGGTAAATATATATAAAAGCAAGCAAGCAGAAAGATTAATTGCTTTGACCATTTGCTGACTTGTTCCTATTTTACCTATACTAGTGGCCTGTTTCTGTGTTTCTGGGACAGTGCCCAAGGATTTCTTTCTTCTCTTTGGACACTGCAAGTAAGATGTGGATGTGATAGATAGTTTTGAGCATGTTTGTTTTTGGGAAATTGGTGAGGAAGGAAAAAGAAGATGCGACATCTCAGAGTTCACTAATTGTCTTTTATTCTTGGAACATGAAAGGGGAAAACAAAATTGCAGTGTCCTAAAGTAATAAGGCAAAAGATTACCTGCAGGGTGAACGTGGCTATTGTGACTTCTAATTCCAGTTGTGTAATCAGCTTGTACGTGACTTTGAGCAATTTGTGTTTGGGCATTTTTTTTCACTACCTAATTCTCTGAATTGTGAAATAAAAGCAGAACAAAAATGAGGTCAAAGTTTCAAAGACCAAGGCTGATAATAACATATAGGTGCTCAGAGTATTTAGATTATTGTTCTCTTTCAAGTTTTGTATTTTTGCATGATTTGTGAACACTTTCAAGTCAGATAAATACTCTCAGAAAAATCCACACAATATACTCTTCATGTGGCGCTGACTCTACTAGGTCACAATCAGTAATATATTTTCTTGGATTCCTCTCCCAGTAGCAGAGATAGTTCCTTACTACTCTTTCCATTTATTCCATTTTATCTGGCTCCTTTTCTTCTTGTGACAAATACCATGGAAGAGACCAGTAAGTGGTATTCTGGCAAGATAAAACATTCATGTAAATTGATTTAATCAGAATAACCTAACTACTTTATTGATTTTCAAACTAAGAAAATGTGTTTGTCACTGCATTTATTATATGATATGTTAGAAACCACATTGAAAAAAATTTTAGAAAAGCTGAGAAAAGAATTAGGCCAAAGCTTGCAAAGAAATATTTATTAAAATAACAATTCTTAAGGGGATATTAGCAACAAGATTTATAGGCTGGATGGAAAAAAAAGAAAGCAGTAGCATCTTAATAATGAGGAAAGCGAATGGAAGTCAAGTACACAGCATATAAAAGCATTTCAAAGGGCTAGGAAGCCTCCCACTTGGAGCTTTGTGCATGATCCTTCACCTCATATGGCAGGAAGGGTAAGGAAGCATCAATAAAGACAGCCACGAGGATAAAAGATCTTTAGGTCACAGCTCCTTGTGGAGACTGAGAAAGATGGGGTCAGTGTTCGTTCTTGAGAAGGAAATGGAAGGTGAACATGACTAACGCGGATAAAGTTTGGAGCATAGAAAAGGTATATGAAAGGAAACTCTTCAAGAATATAATAGTTCAAAAGCAAGAGGGCATGAAATAGAACAAAAAGGAACTGACGTTTAAAGTTGTTATTAATAGTGCAGTTCCGATGTGGAAAATAATGGCCATAGGTGGCCATGGAATTTTCCATTAAGAAGAAGAAATCTGTTGGATACTTAGGTGAAATTACAGAACAAATTAGTGAGTGTTGAAAGTATGCCCTGGATGTTCCCTTAGGAAGAACTTTTATTTTCTGCCTTGGAGTGTAGCTTATAGGTAGTTTGCTCAGAGGTCAAAGATCGCGTCTCCTGGCAGTTGATCATCTGTGATATGCTGCATTTACCTCATTGCTGACAGTCAATCAATTTTTGTGTATATAAAATTATATTTTGAAGTTTTTATTTACAAGCACATTCATATGGTGACATTAAAATCTGTCAGTGGGAAAAGCTGTATTTATTAATGATATAATGAGTAATGAATAAAAAGACATTCATAGGGGCTACTCAGGCAGATTTGGGAGGAGAGCAGAGGTCAAGCTATTCTAATTTAGTACTTTCTTTGTTAAATGAAAGTAAACTGCATGTGCTTGTATTTCCCTGAGCTACCTCAGCCTAAGGGTAAAAATGTATTTATATTAATTACAGAAAATTATGTTTTCTTCTGGATTTTATACTACCTACTATTTCATTATTTCCATTACCCCTCATACATCTTCTATACAATTTCCAGGGATCTACCGAGGTGTCTCCTGTGATCTCATACGTAGGTGTATTGCTAACTATGTGAAGGCATTTTGCTAGATGCTTCTGGTGTCCAAAGCTTCCTTCTAGGCACAGCCACTGAGCACCATCACCAAATGCCAATGCTGCCCTTGGGGTCCTGTGCTGTGTGAGGCCTTCAGGGAAATGTGAAGGTCTCGGACACACTCAGCTTCCCTCAGACACACTCAACTTCCCCCTGCAGAGGAGGGAAGGACTCCCTTTCTCATGTTAGGGTTTTTGGGTTTTTTTTTCTGCTATGTGGATACCAAACCAGTACACACACACACACATTTAAACATAACTAAGATTGAGTCAGTGGGTCAGGGCAGATGGCTCATGATAAACACTTTGTTTTCTCTTTATTGGGGACTAAGGTTTTGTTACTGAGCCAACTCATTTATATTCTTTGAACATATTCATTCCCTGGGGCTTGCTTCTCAGTCCTGAATGCAAATGGATTTCTTTGTTTCTCTCCTCCACCCATTTCTCCACGTGTGCCAGAAAATTTAGACATGAATGAAGCCCAGGAATGAACCACTCAGGTGAAAGCCAGGAGATCAGGTTGAAAGACGACAATTAAAACAAAACAGAAAAAAACAATAAAGAGGAGAGGAGGAGAAGTAGAAGAGAAGTAGGCAAAATATATATATATGTATATTAAAAGCAAACAGTAGGTCAGTCTCCCATTCTCTTCCTCCCTTGCTCCATACTTGGACATTCAGTTTTACGCAGCAACTACCTTACAGGGATCCGGCTTGATTCTCTATGTATTTCTGAGAGAATGCTGGAAATGACCCCTTCAGTTGCTAAAGAGAAAGAAATTCTTTATATCTCTATCTGATTCTTATTGCCTCCTGCCTTACGCTATAATATTTTTGTTGGTGGCTGGCTGCATCTTTATAATATAGTTTTCCATGGCATAAAATCTTTCCCCTCTGGAACAAAAATTGCTGTTTCAACCCAGTTTAACAGATCATTTTCACTGATGTTTCAGTGACATCAACAAAGCTTATGAGTCACCAAATGCTGGCAGAGCCTGACTTTGGCTCCTTTGGCCTTTGGAAGGTAGAGATGCACAAGCTCACAGGCAAGGTGAGGCCAGCCCCCAGCGCAGGGATTCCAGCCATTTCTAAGGCTAGGGTAGCTTTCTGTGCTCAGAGGAGAAGCATGTCATGTTCGTTTGCCAATGACCTAGCTGCAGAGTCAATGTTGACTGTAAGTAGCAAAATTAAGAAGGCTATGGCATCATTATAACCTGCTGGAGAATTTAAGGTAGTTCATTTTTTTTTTTTTTTTTTTCATCTTTACCCAAGGACATGCTTAAGGAAGGGGGAAAGAGAGAGAGAGAAAGAGAGAGAAACATCGATCAGTTGTCTTCCATATGTGCTCCAACCGGGGATCGAACCTGCAACCCAGGTATGTGTCCTGACTGGATACGAACCGGGAGCACTTCGGTGCACGGGACGACACTCAATCAACTGAGCCACTCTGGCCAGGCTAAGGCAGTTCATTTTAAAAATTGAGATAATTCACAAGCAGTTTTAATGAACAGTGCAGAGTTATCTCTTGTATACTTTGCCCAGTTTCCTCCAGTGGTGACAGCTATAGTGGACTAACAACCAGGATATTAACTGACATGGATACAATCCAACAATCTTATTAGATTCCCTAGTTTCACTTGTACCTGCACACATGTGTGTATTGTATGTACCTGTGGTTGTGTATATATTAAGTTCTATACAGTTTTATCATCTTGTAGGTTTATGTATCCACCACCACAGTCAAGGTACTGAACAGTTTCAACACAAGGATCCCTTATGTAGGCAGTTTACAACCACCACCCCCCCCCTTTTGCCCCTACATTATCCATAAACAACCACTAATCTGCTCCTCATTTCTATATTTTGCTATTTCAATAACGTTATATAAATGGATTCACACACTAGTTAACTTTTAAAAAGCACAACCTTATTTTTAGAGCAGTTTTAGGTTCACAACAAATGGAGCAGAAAGTACAGAGAGCTCCCATATACTCCCTCCCCCATTACCAACACCCCCACCAGACAGCACATGTGTTACAACTGGTGAGCCTACATTGACACGTCATTTTCACCTAAAGGCCATAGTTTATATATAAGTTCATAGTTTATTTTTTTTTTATATAGGGCTCACTTTTGGTGTTGTATATTCAAGTGTGGACAAATGTATAATGACATATGTCTATCATTATAGTACCACACAAAATAGTTTCACTGTCCTAAAATTCCTCTTACTTGGCCTATTTTCCCTCCTCCCCTCTAATCTCTATAACCATTGACCTTTTCAGTGTCTCCACAGTTCTGCCTTTTCCAGACCGTTACATAGTTGGGATCATACATATAGTTGGATTTTGGAATTGGCTTTTTTTACACAGTACAACTTTCTGGAGATTCATTCATGTTGTTGCATTTTCTTATTTAATATGTATGTGTGTGTGTGTGTGTGTATGTATATATATGTATATATCATCTATCTATATCTATATCTATATCTATATCTATATCTATATCTATATCTATATCTATATCTATATCTATATCTATATCTATATCTATATCTATATCTATATCTATATCTATATCTATATCTATCTATATCTATATCTCTATCATCTATATATCTCTATCTCTATCTATCTATCTATCTATCTATCTATCTATCTATCTATCTATCTATCTATCTATCATCTATCATCTATCTATCATCTATCAATGCTGGTAGTGTCCCAGCAATTATGGATGTACCACAATTTGTTTAACCACTCACCTGTTGAAGTACATCTGGGCTGATGCCAGTGTTTGGCTGTTTTGAATAACTAAACCTGCTAGGTGCATCCATGTACAGTCTTTGTGTGAATGTAAGCTTTCACTTCTTTGAGATAAAGGCCCAGGAGTGCAGTCATTGGACTGCATCGTGGTGAGTGTTTAGCTTTATAAGAAACTGCCGAATTGTTTTGCATCATGGCTGCATCATTTCGCTAGCCCCCCAGCTACGTATGAGTGGTTCAGTTTCTGCACACCGCCTTGCCGGCCTTTGGTGTTAACACTTTCTTACTTTAGCCTTTCTGATAGGTGTGTAGTAAAATTATGTTGCAGTTTTAATTTGCCCTCCCCTAATGGCTAAAGATGTTGAACATCTTTTCAAGGCCTTATTTCCCATCTGCAGATCCTTTCCGCCATGAACTTTCACAGAGCAAAATTTTAGGTACAATTTATCAGTTTTTTTCTTATGGATTATGCTTTTGGTACTAATTCTAAGAACTCCATCTAGTTCTAGATTCCAAAGAATTTCTCTTGTGTATTTCTTTTTCCAAAAAGTTTTACAATTTCAGGTTTTATATTTAAGTCTATGATCTATTTTGAGTTAAGTTTTATATAAGGTGCAAGATTTAAATTAAGGTGGTTGTTTTTTGCTTATGGATGTTTAATTGCTGCATGATCATTTGTTGGAAAGGCTATCGTTCCTTCTTTGACTTGTTTCTGTAGCTTTGTCAAAAATCATTATTTTCAATTTCAGTTTTCCTCCAGTGAAGGTATTTAGTTTTATTGATCAATGTGTTTATTACTACTGTAGTTTATTTGGAGGGTCTAATTTGATGAGTGCATGTACTTTAAATGAATTCACTATAACAAATTTTTAAGATCAATAGTTTATAGTTACTCCAGATTTTTCTTGTTTTTAAAAAATAAACTGGTAGATCCAAAAGCGAGATAATGAAAGTAAAATTTGGGGGGAGCTTATTATTTGCCAGGTACTAGTCTAAATACTTTCTCTTGTATTATTTAATTTGCACAACAACCCTAGTAGGTACTTTCCCTATTTTATAGATGAAGACACTGAAGCATAGAGAAGTTAAACATTATACGGCTCTTAATTTAGGATAAACGTTACGACTTTGGAGACAGGGCTATTAGTCATAGTGCTAGACAGGTTCATACAGAAGGCTACATATTTATACCTTGTAGAAGCCCAGGGAATGCTGTTCATGGAAACTATTTTAATGCCATTATGAAAGTTTGCACCTACATTTTGCTGATAAGCTGACCTACTATAACAATAAAAATGCCATTTAAAAGCAAAATGTGACTACAAAAGCACACAGAATTTTCTGAAAGACATTTTTGAATGATATTTAAAGAACTTTGTTTACTTTCCCTTGCTACTTTATAACTTTAATTTGATAATATCCACCTTACTTTTGTGTTAATTATAATCAAAGGCATGAAAGGAAAATGTTATTATCTTTAGGATCCTAGGCAAGGTCTATCGACCTACTGTTATGTCTCCATGGCTTTATTTAAATTACACCTTGTATATGTAGAAATTGTTGCATTAATCCTTTTATAAGTGAGCTTAGATATTTTTTAAATACTGAAAAGAAAAATGACTTTTTAATGAACCCCTCACTATTTGGATGTTTAATGAAACATTTATAAAGTTCTTTAAATGTGTTCAGTGAAAACCCTTATCAATATTATGAAAGTATTGGTTTGATTTTTAAATGACTGTTTTAATGATTGCTTTTATTATAGAAGTTATTTTTCTTACTGTAGTATTTTCACTGTCATTGTGGTAGTGATATTTTGCATTTTTCTGTTATCTATCTTAGTAGCTGTGGTAGGCTAAATAATGGCTCCATCGAAGCCACGCATGTGCTAATCCCTGGAACCTGTGCCTGTCACCTTACACGGCAAAAGGAGCTGGGCAGATGTGATTAAGTTAAGGATCTGGAGGTGGGAGATTCTCCTGGATGATCTGGGCAGGCCCTAAGGGTGATCACAAGAGACTTCATAAAAGAAAGGCAGAGGGAGTTTTGTGAAGTAAATGTGATGATAGAAGCGAGATTGAAATGATGCAAGAAGGAAGTCATGAGCCAAGAAATGCAGATGGCCTCCCCAGGGTAGGAAGAGACAAGAACGTGGGTTCCCCCAGAGCCCCGTGGGTTGGGCAGGGAAGATGCAGAGTGTGGGCTCTAGGGGTGCTAGAGATACTACGCAAAATCAGCCATATTTTAGCAGATACCAGTGCAGCAGACATAGGGGATCGTGTGAAATATGGGACATTTTCAAGGAGGAGTTAAAGCAGGAACCAGTGTACATCCCTTACACTGGTGCCCCAATTGATAAGTAAGCTCCCCAAGATTTAGATCAAGCAGAAAATGGAGACTCTAAATATGTGATCCCTGAGATTACATCCCTGAAGACTAACCTGAAAGAGCCTGGGTTAATCGTAAGGAAAAGACTGAGATACCTTAAATAGACAAATAAAAGTATTTCTTTTCTTTTTTGCTACTTACCGTACAGGAATGGGGGCTTAAGACGGAATGAATTTAGTTACGAAAATAAATTTACATTAAAATTATTTTTTCACATTTCTAGTAGGGAGTGCACATTCTGACCATCATCACCCAAGGCTAAACCTTGAATTTGTGCTCCTAAGTCCGCTCTCCCTATGCCCCAGGGCTGTATGCTTTACTCTCTGTCTGCTTCCCCACAAACTCTTCCTAAGTACTTCTTAGTTACCCCAAAGATTGGTTATTGCTGACTTCATACTTGCCAAGCCTAATGACCCCTCTGTAGTCCTTATTCTGTATGATTTTTGCGTTGGTTCGGGGACTATCTGTCCTCAGATGCCTTCTCATCTATACTCTGCTCTGAGTTGTATGCTGGGGTCTGAGTGCTGTGAGCTGGGTTTCTTGGTCTCTTGTATGACTCGCTCAAGGCTGGGCCCAGACACGGGGAGATAATGGTGGAAGACTGTCAGGGGACCTTTCTCCTAACTCCACTATCTGAATCATCCCTGGGTCTGCTTTGATTGCCTATTTCATTCTCTTGACACTTAGATGCATTTTACTATCTTTTCAAAGGTCTGTAAATTTTGATTGTTGCATTATGTAATAACGGTTTGCTCTCTTCTCCTACCCCAACCTCAAATACATGTTTCTTAATGATTGCACAGTACCTGACTTACAAAGAACAGACTTTAAATGTTTATTGGCTAAGTGAATGGGTAGAAGTATAGGGCGAGGTAATAGAGACCTTCCTCCTGAGGGAATAATCAGGATCAGCTTTTTGCCGAGATCCTGCTATCCTGCCGAGAATCGCTCTCTGTAAGTGCTCCTCAGGGAAGTGTCTTATCCCCAGGTGTGCTCCTGCAAAAAGGAGGTGAGAAGCTTTGCTCTCCGGAGAACAGAGCTTCCAATACACATCTGCTTCTTGATTCATTGGAAAGTAGCAGAACTGGACTGAAAATTAAAATCCATCCCAGAATAGCACCAGTGTAGAGACAGTGTTTCTCACGCATTTCCTCCCAAGTACCCACCAGGGCAGAGGAAGGTCAGTATGCACGCTACACCTGGACCCGAGCTGGAGGAGACGGTGGTATGGATCAGGAAGCCATCTGCCGTAAGCTGAGAGTTTATCTTTAGAATGAATTTAAATGTAAATTGTACTCTGCCCTTGCGTTTTGTTTTAATAGGAAGATCTTTTATGTTGAAGCAAGCTGACTTTCTCAGTGCTTGATGTGAGTTTTACTAGGGGACTTTGTGTTTCCACGGGCACTCTGCTTCCCAGCAGTTGCTTTCCATTCTCTGCTCTTCTTCCTTGGAAAGCACAGCACTAGGGTACAGAGGCCACTTGCTGCTAGCAGATCTCTTTCTTCTTTTTAAAAAAAATATGCTTTTATTGATTTCAGGGAGAGGAAGGGAGAGGGAGAGAGAGAAACATCAATGATGAGAGTCATTGATCAGCTGCCTCCTGCACGCCCCTGACTGGGGATCGAGCCCTGAGCATGTGCCCTGAGCGGAAATTGAACTGTGACCTCCTGGCCTGTAGGCCTGCGCTCGGCCACTGAGCCTCGCAGGCGGGACAGCGGATCTCTTTCTAAGAGAACCTGCTGGTAGAGGAAGAGAGCTGGAGGCTGCCGTGTGCGTGTGATGGGAGCAGGAGAGAATAGGTGGCCGTGGGAGTGAGGAATCACTGAAAGGTTAGGGTGGGAATCCCTTTGGGCTTTTCCTTTGGCTTGTCCTCATGTCTTAGAATTTTGGGTAGTATTGATTTTGATTAATATGAGCCACACTTCCCTTCAGTAATTCTAAATGGCTCTGTCTTCCTGTTATGAAACTGCCGGTAAGAGAAAATCTGATTTTGCTAAATAACTTGTGTCTTGCCCCAAACCAAAACTACAAATCTAATTGTAGCTTTACCATCTGCTTAAACATTGTTCCCCTGGCCCCAGAGGATGGAAGTTATATACCTGCTTCTTTTCGTAAGGTTGACATTCTTCTCAGTGCACTGCTCCGTTGCTCTTACCAGACATGTACAATCTCATTTAGGAGAGCAGTGCTGAGATGGGGAAAATAGAAGCCGTGAATACACTTTAAGTCTGATATGCAAATTTTATCACAGTTGCAGTATTTGCTGAAGTTCATTTTGAGGCACTCTGGGATGTGATTAATTTTAAAGGCAATACAGGATATTGTCTACTGAATTTAGAGGCCCTGTGGGATAAATGAAACTGCCTGTTTTCTTATTACCAAGGGATTTCTAATATAAAATGGAAGTATAACAGTTAGAGTAGAATATAATATCTTATTTTTACTAGAGCATAAACTATACTAGGAGTTGAGCTATTGGATAAATGAGCCTATAGGTCAAGCCTATAAATGAGCATAGGTCAAGATAATAAAATAAAAAATAAATTTTGTCTATTTGTACTTTTCTGTGTGTCTTAAGAGTGTCTTGTGTCTCTTGGAGAAAATGTTCTCCCCCCCCACTCATCTTTTCAAACTATTCCAGATTTCCCCAGCCATAATTTATCACTTAATCATCAAAACTTCTATTCAATATCTATAACAATTGTTTGGCAATTGGTCTTGTAATGTGTTATTTTAAAATTGATATTTAGATCCTGTATTATTGCATAGCTAGTATCTTTTCTTCCTAATTGGATGATATGCCTTTAAAGAATAGGAACTATGATTTCCTTTTTGTATTACCCAAATGTCCTAATGTAGTTCTCTATGAATATTTTATTGAGTTTCTATTATGTAGGCACATTTTTTTAACCTACAAAAGAAAATGGAGTTTAAAAATATTTAGCAGTTACTCAAGGAGTCAAGTGTATGCAAGTAAATTATTTTCCTCTTCAGGGGTAAATACTCATGCAAATTTATTTCATAAACATTATTGTGAATTTAGTTTTTAGGGCACAGATATGCACGGTGGCAGGGAGAGTAAGTTATTTATTTATTTTTTTAGTTCACAAGGCTATTTTATTTTTCCTTTGGGAACAAAGGAATACATATATTTCTCAGCACCCTTTTGCATCTAAGTGGTCTGTGTACTGAGCTCCTCCAATGGAAGGTGGGCAGAGGTGATATGTATTATTACTTACAGGCCTGGCCAAGAAAAACCTGTGTGCAGACTTCCCTGTTCTTTCCCCCAACCACATATGAGGGGAGGAAAGCTTTGAGATGGTGGAACACACATGGATCCTGAATCCTGAGGTGACCACATGGAAGCATTTCCCAGGAGATCTCTTGGCCTAGAACTTTAGTTCTGGATTTTATATGAGCAAGAATATTGTATACAGCTGCTGGGACATTGGAGCTGTCTGTCACAAGTTAATGTTAAATAGCACATGTTGAAAAATCAGTAATAGAGATGGAAGAGCTGCAATTAGAGGAAAGCAAATGGGAAGAGAGAGGGAGGGAGATTGGAGCCAAGTAACTTGATTCTTTGACTGGGCTCCATGGAGGGGTTGACAAGAAATAAGATGTTACTGGAAGTGTTAATGGCTGTAGACACTTTAAGAACAGAGGTACCAAATATTTAGTTAAAATGTTTTTAGAATGTGATACTTGATACATATGAAAGAACATATAGTGATGTTTAAGTTTTGAAGCATAATTTGTGAACTCGCCACCCAGCCTGAGAATCAGAACAGTGTCATTATTATCGATGGCACAACTGTATGGATACATTTTAGAAACACATTGGAAAAAAACCACACAAGTCTCAGAAGATTATATACTGGATGATAACAGTTTTTAAATAAAGCTAAAAACCCATAACAAGATACTGAGGTGTGTAGGCATGCATACATACTTTTAAGTTGCTCTGCTGTGCTCTTTTGCCCTAAACCTTCAGTACAAACTTTTTGAATTTTGTTACACTGGAAGGATAAGTTCCAAAACTTAACGAGGAAAGAGAGATATATACTATCCGCCTACAGTCTTACTTCTCAAAGTGTGTTCCGTGGACCGTCAGGCTTGGGATACCTTTGAGTCTTGTTGGAGAGGCAGCCTCGGCGCCGAGGAGGCGAGCTGAGTCCGAATCTGCGTTTGACCAGGTCCTAGGCCACGCGCATGCACGTGAAAGCCTAGGAAGGGCTGCGCTCTGGCGCACTCCAGAATCGCGGCCTCTTCCCTCCTCCGGAGTTGGCTCCATGTAGTGTTCATCAGGGCGTTCCAGGGGGACAAAAGACGGGCAAGGAACAAATGTCTGTTGAGCACTGGCCTTGTAAAACAGACATATCTAGGATTAATTCTTCCTATTCCCTCCTCCTGGATTCTCTGACATAACCAGGCTTGTGACTGCAGGAGTCAGGGACTTACGCAAATTCCTAAATCACTGTCGCTGTTGTTTAGCCTATGTCACAGCATGCTGCCTTCCAGGGAAATACCAGTTGGAGTGCCTGTTATTGGTTATACTCCCACCCAAGGCCATGCTCGCAAGACAATCATGCATTATAAGCTGGGCATGATTAGGATGAAGCACGAATATGTTCCTTCTCAGGTGGCCCCTCTGCCTGTTTGAAATGCTGGGTGCATTTCACACACTAATGAATGACCTTGCTGGCTGCTAATGCATGCCAGAAAGCATTAATTTGATCCAATTTTTTACCGTGTACTGATGGATCCTGTTTGGAATAGGGTTAAAAGATGAGATTAGACATTTCCTTAACTAGATTAAAAAAAAAAGAGGACAGTCTCTTTAGTTCTGTAAAATGAGTTGACATGTGGCATTAACATCATTGCTGTTATCTGTCACAGGCTTTTCTGGGAAGAATTATGAATGCTAAACTTTATTAGAAATATGGCTCAATCTTAATATTGCAAATATGTTAGTAGACCAGAGGGAATGTAATTGTTTTATCTGAATGACTTTGGTTTGTGGAAGTATAATTAATGGAAGAGAGAGCTTATGCCATCAGAATTTCCATTTAGGTTTTGAAAATCTAACAAAAACCTAAAAATGAAATATACCAAAAATAAATCATACTTCAGAATATAAAAGAGATTAAAGAATAAATGAGGCAACTTCTCATGAAGCATGGTAGATATGCATTCATCACCACCTCCACTGAAAGCTTCATAAAATGACAATATAGACATTTTTTAAAGTCACAAGCCCCGAGTACAAAACAACCAAGAGAGGGAAGAATACCACTTAACTTAATAGGGGAAAAAGCAGATTGTTCTGGTTACCTATTGCTGCATAATTATCTTAATAGTTAATGGATTAAAACAACAATAATTTTTATACCTTATAATTTCTTTGGTGAAGATTAGGCAGGGTTCTGTTGGGTGATTCTGCCCTTCCCTATGGCACTGACTGTGATCCCTCGGGGGTATTTACCTGGCCACTGGGCTGATCTGGAAAATCCAAGACTGCTTTCCACATATACCTTAGCAGAGGCAGCATGAAGTCAGGGCTCAGCAGAGCCTTCTCCCCCCTCACGCCGTCTCAGCCAGGCCTCACCACGCTGACTTTCCTGTAGGGTGGCCTCACTGTGCTGACTTTCCTTCAGGGTGGCTGGGTTGTTTATCTGGAGGCTCAGGGCTCCTAGAATGAGTGTCCAAGAGACAGGATATTGAGGCTCACTTTGTTACGGCCTGGATCTGACAACTGGCACAGTTCCATTAGGCAGTATTTTACTAGAGTAGTTGTCTCAATACAGTAAATGGGGCAAAAAATTTATAGCCATCTTTAATCTATTGTCCAGCTGTGTGATCAGTGGACTTAGAAGACTAGAAGAACCTAAAAGCTAAGCCTGCAGCGAGGGAAACACAGAGGTCCTCTGAGCCTGTCACAGAGCCCCAGAAAGGCTTAGGAATTTCAGGTACCTCTGAAAGGAGGGAGGTGGGGGTATAACCAGGGCTAAAAACATAAGGATTGGTTGAAAGTCTGTATAAAAGAGTTAGGTCTACCTCCCACAGTTTGCTGAGCCCCTCCTCCATACTTATAGGGGGCTAGAGGTTGAATTTTCAGAGAAGTTGAAACAAATAGACTCTGAAGTTGGGCACAGTGAAACTCAGGGAGCGATACAAAAAACAAAGATATTAAATTAAAATCTGCATATTGTGTCATGAAATCTACTTCCCCTCATTTCCTAAATCAGCTCTGATAATACTGGTAGACTCTTAGGTTAAGAATCAGATGGTTCCTCTCTGGCAAAATTAACCAGTCTATGAGATAATGTCTCCAGGTGTTGGTGTTTGGACTTCCAGTGAAAGAGCCCCATCAGATCCACATCAATGAAGCAGTCAGCTGCCCCATCTACACATGGGGCATCCACTCAGCGTTTTAGTGCCTCACTCTCAAAATGAGCAGACAGTCGAGGATCAATAGACATTAGAGGCAGTTTCTTAAGTTGTGGAGGCCAAACCAATAAGTAGAAATAAAGAACATAGTATAAATGAAAAATGTAAAGTACAAAGTAAAATAAGAAAACTGTAATTAATATCTCTAAATAGATGAGAAAATATATTCCATAAATAAAACAAAAAAAGACATTGAGTAAACAAATTAGAATTCTTGGAAATGAAAACTATGGGGTCAGAAATTTAAAATTCAGTAGAAGGAAAGATATATTTGAGAACTTTTTTTGAGTTAAATAATCAAAAAGATTTAAAAAAAAGTAAGAAATTTTAAGAAAATTAGGAAGAAATTCAAGCGGTACTCTATCCAGATAATAGAATAAACAGAGAAAATGGGAATAAACAATTGGGAAGTCATATCAGAAAAATATTCCATATCTGAAGGATATGAATTGCCATACTGATAGGGACAACTGAGCAAAAGGTGAGAAAGGGTCCATGTTATGGTACATCATTATGAAATTTCAGAAAACCAGATACACAGAGAAACTCCCAAAAGCTGTGGGGAAAAAAAATTGACCAGGATTAAAAATCACACACACCTTATCATGAGCCACACTGGATGCTAGAAGATAATGGAATAACATTTGCAACATTCTGATTGAAATGATTTCCAATCTAGAATTGTATGCTCAGCTGAGCTATCAATCAAGTGGGTAGAAAAAAGGCATAATGCTTTTAGCTGGTTAAAACTGGGATAGAATGTATTCAGGGTCTCTAAGAGTTGTGAGTGATCATCTCTTCTTTATTACGCATTCCATCCTCAATTAGACTCTAAGGTTCCCAAGGGATATAATTTTAATTTTTAATTTGTCTTGCATAACATCTGCATAAGGTAGGCATTTACGAATGGTGTTTATGAATAAATGGACTCTGCTCTACTTTGAGTCATGATTTTTTGGACTATTGAATATAGTAGCGTTGCTTTGACATATGAAAGTAACTGATCTCCTTAGTTGCTATTTCTTGATACTATATCTAATATTTATTCTCAGGCTTTTTTTCATGGTCTGTGTCTATTTTTTGTAAATAAAAAACTTTGTTTTCTTATGCTCTTATTTGGTCCAATAGTTTAAAGGATTTTGTCCCTTGGATGTTTAGGAAGAAAAGTAGCATCCAATGCTCACATTTAACAAAATACTTTCAGAGCTGTTTATGATGATACTGACCTAATAACACTGAGTACCAATAAATTAAAGACAAAATTAGAAATTTCCCATTTTAATTACTATCCAGGCCAGTAAACAGGTGCTTAATTACTCCCAGTATTATTGTTGGTGATAAAGTTTACTGCCGCCAGTGAGCAGGAGCTGCAGTGAACGGGGGGACAAGCTGTTTGGTTTATGCTGCGAGGGCAGGTGGCTCTGAACCCTCAGGAATACGGCTCACGGAGAACTTGGGGCTCTCTGTGGATCTGGCAACCAGAAAGGAATTTCAGCCTGATTGTGAAATACAACAGAGATCAAGAGGGAGAGAAAAGAGAAGGTTTGGATCAGATGAGAAAATATTTTGGGTCTTGAGAGAATGCAGACTCCAGAAGACAGGAAGAAAAAGTGACCTCAGGCAGCTGAGCAGACACATCCAGTATCAAAGGGTGTAGGAAGCCGCTCACTAACCGATGACACCTCATTTGTTTTTTTTCTGTCTAACAGTAAATGCCTGTAATTTCCTCTGCTTGGAGCAAAGCTATTTATTTTTTCTTTGTTGCTTTTAAGAATCCCCCCCTCCCCCCAGGAATGGGGGATATTTGACTTCCCATTGGGAATCTAGGGGATGTGGCAAGAGTTTCATACCACTAGCAAGAGCCCAAAAGAGAGACTCCTGTGACTTCACACACCCTAGTTGACCTGCAGTCCTATGATGGAGGCTTTTTATTACTTACTCTCCAAAGCAACGTCCAGGCTGATTGCTGCCACCGTGTGCTCAGCCCCTGAACTAATCATTGACAACTGCTGCGGTGTGCTGGGAGCTCCCCAGGTGCAGAGACTGGGCCAAGCGCAGAATCCCTGCTTTTGTGGTAGAGATGCCCATCATCTCTTTCCTTAGGGAATTGCCTTCCTCTAATCCTTGGAAGGAATGGTCCTACATGTCACATGACTTTATTCTTCTTGCTGTGGCCAGTTGGACCATGGTCGATGTCAGACCCAAGCTAAGACTGGAATTTGGAGTTGGGATACTGAGGGCTTGGTTCAGATAAACAGTGGTAGGCACTGGACCCAGGAGATCATGCAGACTGGGGCCTTGTGGCCTAGTTGCCCACACAGTCGTGGGGAGAGAGGGAACAGAGGAAAGAGGTGAACTAAGCTCGTGCTTATATGACCGCTGCCTGAAGGGACTGGCCTTTCAAGTCCAGCTCTCATTCATTGGAGCCCTGGCTTTATTCAGATACGCTGAGGATGGATGTGAACTTAAAATACCCTCTGTCTCTCAGAGCTTGAGTGCGATTCTCCCCTTACGATGGTCAATTCACATTCATTATTCTGTTCGATATTTCTAACCAGCAATATGGTTGACTCACCTGCTGACCTGTTATGGGAATAAATATATGGTTATAGAATGCCTAGTCTACTGCAGTCACATGATTTCAAAATTACTTGGATTTTGCCTGTCTCCTTCAGGAGTCTGTGAACTCCCTGAATTTTTAAACAAGGAATTTACCAGTTTGTTTCACATAATAGGTGGCCAATTGCTTTTTATAATCAGGTATTGCCTGAGCTGTAATAAACTTGGCTTATGAATAATATGTTTGGCTTAATACTTCAAAAGAACAACATCCCTGCCTGGTCAGAGTCTCTCATTTGGTTGAGTGTCGCCCTGTGCACTGAAGGGTTGCCTGCTCAGTTCCTGGTCAGGGCACATACCTGGGTTTCAGGTTCCATCCCTGGTCAGGGCACAGTGGATAGATGTTTCTCTCTCAAGTTAATGCTTCTTTCTGTCTCTCTGTCTCTGTCTCTGTCTCTGTCTCTGTCTCTGTCTCTGTCTCTGTCTTCCTCTCTTTATATCCTATGGAGAGAATTAAAACAAATAAACAAACAAACAAATAAATAAACAAACACGTCCCTAGCACTAACTAGTGACATAAATTTCTGTCCAAGTTTTGTTTATATGAATAACTAGATGTGCGTGTTACAGGGTGAGTGTCCTCTCATGGAAACTATTTACTGTGTTGAGGATACCAGGTCCTTTGTGCCTCATGGAGGAATTAGTTCTGGGATCATCGGCCTGCTTCTCAGCAACAGGAGTGAGGAAGTGAGCCTGGTGGCATGTGGCCCAAGCCTTTGGTCATTCAGTCTGATTCCACACAGTGTGTTGGGCGGACGGTGGGCTCCTCTAGCTTTAAAAGCATTTGGATGAGCATGTATCAGTGTGTAAATATAATTATTTGGCAATTGCTGAGTAAAATCATTTTTAGAAAATAACTATCTTTAGAGCTAATTTTTGCATTTCCAATTTTTAAAAAAATGGCTTAGGAACAGAATGGTAATACCATTTAATTAAGCTGCTTATTTACTGACATTCCCAAGAGACTTCTTTCTCACTTTTCCTGTAATATGTTATAACATTACCATAATGGGACTGTATTATTTCTTATTTTCCACATGCATTGCTCTGATAATTGGAAAAAGTCAGAAATTTTAACTACCAAAATGAGTGACCTTTACATTTGGAAAACTAATTTGTTCAACATAAATATAGGAACTTTCATTATGTCACTTAAAACAAAAAATTGATGGTCAATTTAATTTTTTATTACAGGAAATGACTGACTTAATTAAAATATGGATACTGTATCTTTCCGCATTTGTTTTCTTTCTGTCACTGATTTTTTTGGCCTTCCCCTTCCCAAATTTAGTAACAAGTCTTTGATAGTCACTTTTGCGTTTGAAAATTTAAAGATGTTATATATATGTATAAGTAGTAATGTCCAGGAAGTTGAGAGCAAAGGGGTCATCATGGATACTGACTGGGGAAAGTACATGATCAATCACCTTCCAGCTCAGGCTCCTCCCAGAATTCCTGTTGGAGAACAGCCTTGGGCTTTGGGGAGTTTTGTTTTTGTCTCCCCCTCTCCCTTCTCCTTTCTCTTCCCCTGCCCTTTCCCCTTCTTACTGCAAATTAAATCAGTTTGTACATTTAGAAAGCAATAGTGCCATGGAACTGGCCCCCAAGTTTTTCCTTATTTCCATTTCAGCCTCTCAAACCCTCGGTTATTGCCTTGTTTCAGCCTAGTCCTTGGTTTTTTTGATGAGAGGAAAAATGCATTTATATGCAAAGGACAGCCAGCGCCTGAACCCACTCTTTGGCCTGTCCCGCCGTAGCGCCGCGGCAGGGCCCCCGAGTGCTCCTGGAAGCCAGTGTCTCTCCCCCGGCGCGAGCTGAGAGCTCCAGGATTCCCAGGACCGATTCCAGCAAGCCTCACATCTCTGCTTACTTTGTTTGGCTATTAAAAGACGAGGCCTCCCAGGTAATCCATCATTTCAAAGGTTCTCCTCTTATTCCTATGGACATACTCTGGTCTGATGCTGTCTCCTGCCTGCCTCGCCCGGGCCATCCAAACTCCCCAGCACTGCCCTTGGGAACCCGGGTCGGTCACCTGTAAGCTGCTCAACGCCCTCCACCCCTTGTTCGATGATTCCCATCACATCCTTGTTGAAGTGACACCAGCTTTTACTGACACCACTTTGCCTGCAGCCCCTCCCTGGGGCAGCTGTGTTTTCTCTCATAACCCAGGCAGACTTTGGGGCCTGGAGGTGAACAGATGGCCTCTTGTCCTTCCTCACTGCCTACAAACCTTCCTTCCCCTCTCTTTCCAAAATCCTAGTTATTGATTTTTAGCTTATGACTTCAGTTCCTACCATCCCCCACCTCCCTCTGCTGCCTACCTTGCTCCCAGCTGCTTCCTCTCACTGGATGACGATAACTATCTTAGCTCCGGGAACCTCTCCCTCCTCTCCAGCCTCCCTGCCTCATGTATGTACTTAGACCCAAGCCTGGTATCACTACTAACTGTAGGACCTCCAACATCCCATCTTCCTCCTTAGCTTTGCCTTGCAGACAGCTAACTCCTCACTTTCATACTCCCACTTTGATAATTCTAGCTCTTAAAGACTTCATAGCAGCTGACCCTTCCACATTTTTGCTATTTGTAGCCTCTAAATGTTCTTTCTCCCCTTCTTACTCAACTTGGAGTCCGTGGCTTGGCACTATAACCATTGCTCTGCTGACATCTTTAACTCTCTTGACCTTCTCTCGCTCCATTGCATGTGCCTCACTAAACTCAGCCCTTCGTCAGCCCCTGTGTATCCTGGCCCTGCACCAGAGCAGCTGAACAGTGCTAGACAACAATCACACTACAATGCTGACCGGACTCGCTTCAGATTTATGACCCCAGATCTCAAAATCACTGAACACTGCAAGAAAATCCCATTTCACTTTTCCAGTAAATTCACCTTCGTACCCCCTAGATGACTACTTCACTCCATCTCTTTTCCCCTCCAGTCTCAAAACACTGCTTTTTCTCTCGTCCCCCAGGGATGACTTGGCCCTATATTTCCTAGAGAAAATAGATGCAATCAACAAGAAATACCCCAGTTTTTCTATCCCTGGCCTGTACCTAGAGCCACCTGCTCCGCCTTCCCTCCTCTGTTGTTCCTGGCCTGTGTTCTCGATCCATTTGCTTTCTCAGATTCTTCTTAGGTTTGCCAGCCCTGCTTCTCCAGCGCCCCTCTAATGCTGGAGTGCCAGGTTGGCTTTTTCAGCCCTGTGATCTCCTCTAGCTGCACTTTCCTCAGGAGAACCTGTGCTGATGGCTCTGAATTCTTAGGCCCAGCCCTGACCTCCGTCCTGAGCATCAGCATCATACACCTGACTGCGCACAACGTTTCACCTGCGTGTCTTTTAGGCTCCTCTAACCAGACATGGTCAAGACTGAACTCTTAGTTCTCTCGAAAAGAAAAAACACACCACACACCTCTCTTCTCTCAGTCCTATCGCTGAATGGGACCACCATCCACCTAGTGGTCGTTCAGGCCAAAAACATGGAAATTATTCTCAAATCTTCTTTTTCTCTCACTGCCCATATTGAGTCCACCAGCAAGTCCAGTTCTCTGTATTTCCAAATCACATCCCCAATCCGGCCACGTCTTGTAATTTTCAGTGCCGCAAACCTAGACCAAATTGTCACTATATTTTACCCAGTGCACTGAAGATTTCAGGAAGTTATTGTAATTAATTTTTCTGTGTTTACTATCTGCCTCCCCACATTAGAATGTAAGATCTCAGAGGGCAAGGACTGCGCCTTGTTCACTGTTGTGTCCTGAGCACCTGTGCCTGGCACTTAGTGAGGGATCAATAAATGTTTTCTCCTGACTATATTTTAGTCTATGGAATCTATCGTCCCGGGTAATTATTGAACTATATGGAATATATTAAGAATTTATGTTCATGAAATCTCAACAAGTCTCAGTGCTTCCGTTTTTAAAAAAGCAAATCAATCATGCTGGTGCCTAACTCTCAGCTATAAGCTATTCATATGACATGAGTCTAAAGAGATCATATATATATATATGTATGATTATATATGATCTCTCTATATGACTTTGAGATAGATACATTTATATATATATATGGTCATATATATATACATATATATACACACATATATATATACACATATATATATGTACCTACCTCACACATACATAAGCTTACTATTTTACATAAACAGGGTCTCATTATAGATGCAGTCTTTTTCTGTTTTTTTGTCTCTCCCTTTCCTACTTGTCCTTTACCCTCTGTCATGTAGTTCTTCCAACCCCAAAGTAATAATCTGCTGTTTTCTTCTGCATGCTGTTATAATTATAAAAATCATATGTATGTTATATTTACTCAAATATATATAATTATAAGGATTTTTTTTATTGATTGTTTTACAAAAACAGGGTCACATTATGCTTAGTTGTGTGCATTTTACTCTATAAAAAAATACTTTTAGCAATTTGTCTAAAATCCTTCATCTACATATTGCAGGTACCTATTCTTGCCATAAAAAAAAAGAAAAAATGTAAGAAACCATTAAAACACCCCTGGGATGATTCTGTCATATAAATGAAAAGAGAGGGCTGTGAATTACATCGCTCTTTTGAATACAGAATGATCAGTAGTTCAAATAAGAACAACCCAGAGTTTAGTGAAAGTTGATTAGTATCAATTTTCAGACAAGTTTCAGGGAAAAAAGGCTTAAGAGACTTTGTATAGATACCTGTATGAGGACCTCTGTAGTGTTGTTGTAGTAGTAAGAACATTGGTTTGGGAATCAAATGGCCCAGATTTTAAACCATATTTTGCAGTTGATATGCTGGTTAGCCTTTGGTGATTCATTTAATCTCTCTAAAGCAGCCCTATTTCTGGATAGAAGACCTGGGTTCAAGTTTATTACTAGGATTGTGATTTTAACTTATAAAGAACTTAAGCTATTAAGTTCTTTAACCTGTCAGCTAGAAATAATAATATTTGTCATACTACCCCTATAGATTATTGTTTTGGGTTTTAGGAGATAAAATATGAAAACATTTCTTAGATTATAATGTGATTTACAGATGGTAGTTGTCATTATTTTTGTTTTCTCCTATATCAGTGGAAGGCTATAACAGGCATATTTGAGTGATATTTCAGCTCTGCACGGACCAGTATGGTAGCTAATAGCCACAAGTGGCTATTAGGCACTTGATAGGTGGCTAGTACAAATTGATATGGGTTGAAAGTGTAAATACACACAGGATTTTAGGACTTAGTATGAAAAAAATGTAAAACATTTTATTAATTTTAAAAGATTGATTGTGTTTATATAATACTTTTGGGTATATAAAGATAAAAGTTATTAAAATTAATTTTGCCTGTTTTTAAAAAAAATATATCTTTATTGATTTCAGAGAGAGGAAGGGAGAGGGAGAGAGAGATAGAAACATCAGCGATGAGCGAGTCATTGATCAGCTGCCTTCTGCATACCCCCTACCCGGGACCGAGCCTGCAATCTGGGCATGTGCCCCAACTGGGAATTGAACTGCAATCTCCTGGATCCTAGGTCGATGCTCAACCACTGAGCCACACCAGGCCGAGCTGTTTTTTTCTTTTTAATGTAAAATTATATATGTGTCAAGAACCACTAAGCTAAAGGTAAGACCTTAGTGGGTATGTGTGTACCTGTGGCTCTACTGCCCACTTTCAGCTGACACAAACTGGAACTTTGGGGCATAAAAGTCCATTTAGGGCTCATGCTCCTGTGAGGTCATATCCAATTCTGCTTCTAAGCGAAAATACAATGTTTAATGTATCTATGTATCCTTTTGTTTTTGGCTGTAATTATCTGTTTCATTGATTAATAGACTCAATTGGGATTAGTTTCAGTTGCATAGAACAAAACCAGGTAGAAGAAACTAGATATAAGTGTATTTCAGTCTCAATATAAAAGTAGCAAGTGGTGAAGCTAGGATTTTATCCAAAGTCTGTGCTCTTACTGTATTGTGTATACCAGTTGCGATGCTTTCACCTGTAAGTAAGGAAAGCCCAATTCCATGTATCTCACTTAAGCAACAAGGGGCTTAATTCCACAGATAATCATGAGTTTGGGACTAGGGGAAGTTCTGGGATTGGTTGATTTAGTGGTTCAACAATATCCTTAAGGGCCCAGACCCTTTTAATCTTTCAGCCACTTGCAAGACACATCGATAACAACCAGAGAAAAAGAAAATGGTCCTATCTTCTTGTGCATTCCACATTATTATCAGAGAAAACTTTTTAAAGAAATCATCCAGTGGATTTGCCTGTAGATCTCATCAGCCAGAATTGGGTCACATGCTCATGCCTGAACTAATCACTGTCAAGGGAAATGAGACACCACGCTTGGCTGACAACAGTTACAATTAATTCACCCTTTAAAGAATTAACCTTCTGACATGAGGGAATGAAGCCCCAAACATAAGTCTGATTTCCTATCAAGGAAGAGGGCACCTGCCCATTGGGCATATAATCAGCAGTTTATCTCTCAGTTTGTTATCAGGCTCCATTATGTCATTGCTTCCTTTTTTCAAATATTGTAATTACACTAAATTGTGCGCATTTTCCTGTTAATTGCGGTGGGCACACATGCTATCACATCATGCAAGATGAGTCTTCAGTGGCTACCTGTGCAGTTGTGTTTGAGCCTTGTTGTTTTGTTTTTTTTTCAAAATAGCCTCGGTGTTCTTGAATAAATTGGATATATGCTCTACTACTATAGTGTTCATTTAAATAAGTATTATCAAATGCTGAATATATGCAAAGTAACCCATGAATTATGGTAGGATTTAGAATAAGTAAGGTGTGATTTCTGTCTTTCAGAACCTTAGTTTGTAATAAGCTTGAAGATAACCATCATAATTTAAGCCAGTGACATAATTTTATTATCTGAGTGGAATGAGTTTCAAGAAGCACCTGGAGCTCTGGGCCAGTAATTCTCCTAGAGAACAACTTAACACCAATCACATAAAAATAAAACAAATTTCCAGGAGTGCCAATCCAGGATTATTTAATAAAGATGCTCTACTAATTGGCAATTTGTCAGGAAGAAAACAAAGTTAGGTCCCTTTCTTGCATCATGTATTAAATAGATTTCGGATGACCAAAGTTTAAAAAAAATACTGAAGAAAACAGGAAACAGGACAGAAAACAGGACAGAAACCTAGAAACATAAAGGAAAAGGCTGATATCATTCATCATATGGAAATAAAAATAAGTTAATATAAAAGAACCATAGAGGAAGTCAAACACAAATGATAGAAATCACAGAGCAAGGGTTATTTTCCTAATATAAAACCATTCCTACAAATTGTTGCATGGAAAAGTGCTCTTCTGCACCGTACAATTAACGTGTACAGGTGCTTGGAAAGTGCTCAAGTCCCTGTTTAATTAGCTCAACATGGGGGAGGGGCTGTCTATCTCTATACACATAGAGCAGGAGAGGCCACTGTGTAGGCAAAATACCAGTCATGCTGCTACTTCTTTCATAGCAATGACTAGTCTACCTCCTTATCTCTGATATCTAAAGCATATGTTTTGAATCTCAGCTAACATCACAGCCTAGATGCAATATAGATGAAGGTAGAGAAAATTTATGCAGATTATAAAGCTGCTTAGCAGAAAGTTCTCTGAAGACAGCTGATATTTGAGAAAGAGCTCCTTCCATTCTTTGGTGAAGTCATCAGGGAACAGCATTTCTAGGCCACAGAATCTCATCCTAGAATCCTTTTGTATTCTGTCTTTATTGAGAGGGTTTATAATTGGAACCTGCATGTGAGCGACATTTCTGTGCCACTTATAAAACCAATTGAGTAGATGACCATTTTTTACAATGTTGGTCAGATTCTCTAATATAGCCAGAAGATGAATTCCTATTTAATTTATTTCAAGGACTAAGGTGTTTTTGCTGGTGAATTTGGTCTTCTTTAAAAAAAATTTATTCTCCCTAGGAAACTTAAAACCAAAGACAGTGTCCCAATCTAGCAATCAGTGTCTTTCAGAAATCTTGTAAGAGCTAATTCCATTTATCTTTTTAGATAGATGGTCATCATTCTACTTTGAATTTCTAAAAACAAGAATTCTCAAGTTTTACAATACTTTTAATTTATAAAGTCACGCAAGTCATTTTGGAAGCATAAGGTACAAATCTCACATCTTCTATGTTCACATTCTGAGGCTCAGAAATGCTAATTGGTCTAGTCTTGTGCTAATTTACATTTGAACCTGACTAGAGACCAGCTACTTCACTGCCAGTGTAGATAGAACTCATCCCATGTTACTAACTTTCTGGCTCAATCTCCCTGCCCCCTCCTTAATTCCTATGTTAAAGTATGCTCTCCGCTCTTCTCAAACACTTGCCAAATGAAATGTAGTATAACTGTTCATTTCTTTTTTTTGAAATTTATTTTTTATTGAATTTATTGGGGTGACATTGGTTAATAAAGTTATATAGGTTTCAGGTGTACGACTCTATAATACATCATCTATATATTGCATTGTGTGTTCACCACCCCAAGACAATTTTCATGAGGCATTATTCCTCCAGAGTCAGGCAAATGGTAGTTTCTAAGATTTGATAGCTAATCTCAATTTCCAAGTGGATCTTTGGAATTAATTTTATTTATTTTTTTATTTTATTTTTTATATATATCTTTATTGATTTCAGAGAGAGGAAAGGAGGGAAAGAGAGAGAGAGAGATAGAAACATCAATGATGAGAGAGTTATTGATCGGCTGCCAAGCCCACAACCCGGGCATGTGCCCTGACTGGGAATCGAACCCTGATCTCCTGGATCCTAGGTCGTTGCTCAACCGCTGAGCCACGCCCAGCCAGGCTGGAATTAATTTTTAAAAGCAGTTCCTTATAAGTGGTTTAATGCCATTTGAAAGGTATATATTAAGAGCAAGTAGAAATATATTTAGATTTCTAATTATAGTTTTACTGTTTAGTAATGGTCTGGCTCCATTTTAGTGTGACTTTGACCTTGAAAAAGCCAAATGTAAAATATGCCTATACATTAAAATATGTAGAATGTCACACAGTGTTTTCCCCAAAATAACTCATCAACGCAATTTTGTAAATGTTCCTACCCAGATAAAACACCACTTGACATATAGCCAGAGGAATTGGTTTTAGCTGTTTTCTCTGCGACCTCTTCAAGTTTATCTCCTGTGTGACTACCAGCCGAAGGCTTCTTGAATCTGTCAGGTGTTCTCCAGATTTTCATGCTTGATTCAAAACAACCAGTTCCTCAGACTTTCTTTTTAATGGTATCGCTTTCACGTACCATATTATCTATCCTCTGATATCTGGGCTACTAGTCTCCCAAAGGCTGTTTGCAGTTCTGTATAGCAATTATGTATTTGCCAAATAAAAAAAGTGTTTCTGTTCTGAGGGCTGCCTGAAAGGAAGGCCTGCCTGTTTGTAGCTGTCAAGCTGGCTGACCGTGCTCCCCAGTGATCTCTGCTGCAGACGATCAATGTGAACAGCTACCCCGTTGCCTTTCCCTAAAGAAACAAAAAAAGGCTTTACAACCAAAGCATATTGCCAGTGATTCTAAAATCAACCTCCTTGGAAAACAGAGGCCAGGTTCTTGGGGTTATTATCTTTCTCTTCATATTGATCCCCTTGAAGTCCCTGGGAAATAAGCCCAGAAGGATTGGGCGAGGGTGGGGAGTGGTGGGACCCTGCCAGCTTTGCGGTGAATCATCATAACCACCACGACAAATGTTTCCTAGAGCTTCCCGCGGTCTGCACGGCACCAAGGTGGTTGCTATGGGTGTGCAGTGTTTAGTTTCATACCGTTGTGCGGGATCATGGGTGACAGCAGGTGCGGCCGGGGCGCAGCTGCCCCCCCGCTCCCAGTCCCAGCGCAAGTGGCAGCTTTTAAGCTGCGAAAAAAGAAAGATGCTCGTAAAGTCATGCCTTTTTATTTGCTCACTGTTCCAAACGGTAGAAGCTGTCTGTGCGTCTGCTCACTGTTTCAAAATTTAGGTCATTTAGGTAGGAGAATGTCAATAGATCTGAGAAAAAGTTGACCACTAAACGTTATTAGGGTAAAGATTAGCAGGCAAGGCTGCAGAATTAGGCAAATAGCAGGGGTAAGAAAAGAATTTAAGCAATCCTGATTCTAGGTAGGCAGGTTAAATTTGGGAGGGTCTCAGAGGTGAGCGATACTTAGGCAGGTTAGGTAGGTCCAGGCAACAACTATCCAAATATGACGGTGTGACCCTCATCCTGGGGCAGAGGTTCTGTGACATAAATATTCCAAATAGTCTTGCCGAAAGGGAGACCAATATGATAGCCAGGAGCCCAGAAGGTTCTCAGGAGGCCAGAATCAGCCAACGTATTGGGGACAAGAGGAACTTAATAATGAAGCACTATACCCCCCAAATCTCTCTTGGTCTTCCAGCCATACCGTGCATGAGGCTAAATCTGTGTGTCTCCGGATGAGCCCTCAAAGTCGCTGCAGTGCTGTACCTGTCTCCCCACGACACCTTGAACGTCCATGTCAGGGTATGGAGATCGCAGGCTCTCTGTACACTGTATTAGATGATCTCTCTATCATTCAATGTGGAATTAAAATAGAAGAGACAATAGTATAAAAAAACGGATGCCCCAGGTTCAATAATTAACAACATACGGCCAAATTTATTTCAACTATAATGTTTACATTCCTTCTTTCTCCCATCAATGGATTATGTTGACGCAAACCTCAGGTAGCCTATTATTTATCTGTTAAAATTCAATATGTATTGGAAAAAGGGCTATTTTTAACAGAATTTCACCTCCCGAAGTTAACAATTATTTCTGTATCATTAAATATCCATTCAGTATCCAAATTCCCCTAATTATGTCATAAATATCTTTTACAGATGATATTATTTGAATCAGGCCCCAAACAAGTCCACATTGCTTGATATATCTCTTTATATGCTTACAGAGCACAATACAACTCTTTAATAACAGTTCTTTCTTCCTGTTTATTTTTTCCCTTGACGTTTACTGGTTGAAGAAAGCAGGTCGTGTGTTTTTTGAATTTCCTGTATCCTAGTTGCAGCTGATTTCATTCTAGGAGGGGCCGCTTAGCGTGTTCCTCTCATCCCTGGATTTTCAGTGAGAGAGCAGCTAGGTCTAGAGGCTGATCAGATTCACATTTGCTTTTGTGGCAAGAACATGTCATTAGTGGTTCTATGTATTTCTCACTGAATCACTGCAGAAGGCTCATGATGTCTGGTTATCTTTTTGTGATAATTGATCAGTGAGTTCCGATGTTGTCAGCTGATCCATTCATTTTAACTTCCCCAAGTGCCTGTCATCTAATGGTTTTAGCAGTCACTGATGATTATTGCTTAGATTTGTTATTTCATTAGGGTTGCAAAAAGGTTACACACTAATCCCATCATTCTGTCTGTTAGTAGTAGCTAAAATTTATCCATAAAGAACATTCTTTTATGGATTATTTTGATAATCTGACAAAACAGTTTATATAGCAAAGGCAAGGCAACTATTTGATTTTTTTTTCTTTCATTCTTTTTGTCTGTTTTTTGTTTGAATTTAAAATCAGTTTTAGAGAGAGCGGATGGGGGAGAGAGAGAATCATCTATGTGAAAGAGACACATCCATCAGTTACCTCCAACTGGGGATCTAGCCCACAACCCGGGCATGTGCCCTGACCGGGAATTGAACCAGCAACCTTTTGGAAGTAAATGGAAGGATGCCTAACCAACTGAGATCAGTAAGCCCAACTCCAGGAATGTTCTGGAGATTAAAAAGATATTTTATGTGAAATCATTAATTATAGAACCATTCTTACATTCGTTGATCCTGGTGAGTCCTTGCTGAACTCTTTTTGCGGTAGTTGCTGTGCTAAGTTTTAAGGATACAGCAGCTAAAGCAGATATGGGTCTTGGTCTCATAGAACGTCAGTCTAATGCTGAATATCAACATTAAAAATGTAATTGCACTTAATTCATAGGTGTTCTGCAAATGATTGCTAAAGTTGACTATTTTGTCTGTTCTACTGTTGGTTCGTTTATTGTAAGAACTAGAGGAAAGTTTAGAAGCATCCACTATATGTTTTGTTGAATGCCTAACTGAATAAATACATCTCTATTGCTTTTATAAAATATCATGACTGAGCAATATTAGTCCAGTAAGGTAATAAAAGGAAACCTACATCCAGGGCATAACTGTTAATGAGAACCTAGTAGATGCTTAGTAAACATTCTTTCCTGTTCGCTTCTCTAGGTTCCTTCAAGCCTTATATAAACATCAAAAAGAGTCTTATCTACTGGGGATCAGACACTCAAGATTTAAGATAGAATATATAAATGTTTCAGCTATGAAAAGATACTTAGTTCAGGGGTCTTTTTTGTCTGGTAATTCCTGATAATCACACAGCAACTTGCTTAGTGCAAGTCACGTAGGCATATGGCAAAATATGAAGAAATAAATTGACTTTCTAGAGACTATTGCTTTGCCACCCAAGAATTGGTGTTTGACTTTTATTTACTATTAAAAAATTTTTAAATGAACTTAAAAGAATTCACATTAATTTTCAGTTTTATTTTCATTGTTCTTGAATAATTTCTTTGGATTTACACTTTCATGAGGCTGAACACATGTGAAAGCTACTGATAATTTCTGCTTATCTAAATCAGGACTGTAAGAGTCTTTGCAAACGTGTAAAGATGGGTTTGAATTTCAGTTTTTCTTTACCTTTTCTTAGGTAGTTGCCTTGGGCAACTCACATATTTGACCTCAATTATTTCATCCATAATACAGGATGAGTGTAAATCTAGTTTATATATTTGTAATGAATTTTAAATGAGGCACAATGTATAAAACAGTGAATACAAATTCTGGTATAGAGTAAATACTCAGCAAAGGGAACATTTTCTATTAATATTAATGCCAATGGTGATACTAGTAACACTAGGAATAATGATGATAGAATAATAATAATAAACTATTACCAGGGAAGGGTATATTTTCTCAGGCCTGCTACAGATGTGAAATAGAAATGCTGTTTAAACAGTTTTCCTCTAGAAGTCATCATCCCGAGGTTGCAGTCTGCTTCCTGCAACGCCCAGAGCAAGCTGTTGTCCTCACCTGAGTGCCCTGACATTGCGTAATTGAACAGTAAACAAATTATGTCACATGCTTGGCTTGTACCTCTTCATGACTTCGAAAAGCCACTAGAGGGTGCTACTTTGTTAGAAAAATAAAAGCACCTCCCAACAGTAGCAGTCAGTCTGCAGCCTCGGCGTCTGATTGTTTAGGGACCAGAACTGAGCTCTCTGCTGTGAGTATCCGGATGCAATTTGTTCCTTTATTGTTTATGTCGGAAGTAAATAGCAATAGTTTAGGTGAGCCACAAAAGTTGATTCCAGTAAAACCCTAGTCCTTTCTGTAAGTTAAGGTTTATACCAATTCTGTTATTTAAAAAGCTGTGAATATTTCTTACCAAACAAAATTGTGAGGCTCTATGACTTTTCTTATGAGAGAGAAGCTGGCTTTCGTGTCTGTGTCTGTTTTGACTAGATATCTGTTGCTTTAAGTTTGGTATAGTGATTTTCTTCTGTCTTTGGTAGTTTTTATTATAAGGATCAGTGAGAATGATGATCTTGTATTAATTTTTCACACTGAAAAATAATATTTCAGTGATTTAAAGGCTATAAATATATTCAGGTGGGTAAGGTGCAGCTAAACTAAGTATGCAGCCTTCATTTCTGTTACTCGGGGTTTAATGTGATTGTTATGTCAGTGAGAGGTTGTATGAAGTGTCAGACTCAATTATGAATAACAGCCTTTGGCCAATAGTTTATGTTAAGCGGCAAGTGCATCTTTGCAGAACCAATTATCTGAGGACAAAACACAGTCAGCATGGGTTTAGTCAAAAGATTTCTGCAGATAAACTATTGTCTTTTCAGCTGACCATGAGGTAATGATAGAGATGGAAGATTGTCAATAGTTGGATAAGAGGAAAAAATAAATGGGAAATTGAAAAGAATCTAATTCTCCAATAGAAGTGAACTACACAAAAACTGGGGGTTCTCAGTGTATACATTTCTGATCCCTGATAAAGGAATTAGCTTTCTGAGAGTTTTTTTTTTTAATACTACGCGTTACTTCTGAAATATGAGTGGGGGAAGGGATTTTTGATTTGACTTGCATAAATTAAAGGAACAGATAAAAAGTTTCAGACAGAATTATCTGGAAGAGTTTAACTCATCGAGTCACCTGAACTCCTTATAGCTAAGGTAACTAAAAATACGTGTTAGATTTAATGATTCAATATAATATACTGGTTCACTATGTGTGTGTGTGTGCGCCACACTCGTTCTTGATTACAACTTTAAGTGGTCATGTAAGCCAAGAACTCAGTCTTATCCTACCTTAAGTTTTAGTGTTAATCCAGCTTCTTGAGCTTGCTTATGTTTCGGAACAGTTTCTGTGAGTTGGAAGTTTTGGGTGGTGGTGTGGGAGAGGAGTCACGAGGCTCTGATTATAATTCAATGTTGTGATTTTTTCAATTCCACTCTTCAAATCCTGTACAAAGAATTTGAGAGTGGCAACAATTGGGTGACACTAACATGTGAAAATACATTTTTTCTCCTATGTTTTTCATTAATGTAGATCATATTTTTCTTTTACTTTAAGTTCATTTGAAGGTAGGAATAAAATGAAACTGGGTCATCTCATTGTCCATGTTAAGGGAGTAAGGAGACTCTAATTTCTCCTTCTCTGGATGACCAGAAAGGGAATTGTCAGGCATGGACAGCCTTTTTACTGAGAAAATACCCCTATTTCAACTTGCCAGCTGTGTGAATGCGTGGACTACAGAAAATAATGTTGCAATAGAGAAAGGTGGGAGTTTTGAGACCTCAGGTTCAGATGTGCCACTAATGAGCGTGGCCAATGGTTTTACCTTGAATGAACCGTGGACATGACCCAGCATTCATTTTGTTTGCTTCTCTGGTTCTTTTATGTATGAAAGAGTAGCGCCCATTGGTTTTCATCAGAGAATTGTTGGGAGTGACATAAAAAAAGTGCCCTAAAACTATAAAGGCCAATAGAATTGTTGCCATGGTCTGTGACAATGTGGCCATCGAAAAGGGCTTTACCAGATTAACTGAACGCTGTTAGGAAACCACCCTGCTTGGTTTCTCACTCCTTGATATTCTTCAGCTTTGGGACTTCTCACTCTCTACTGTGCTGTCTTGCAAGTAACCGCATTGAATGTGTCAGCCTGACAGCCGATGCTCAAGGTGCGATGAGGGAGGTAGAAACAGGTAGCTCATCTCCTCATGTAATACTCAGCGTAGCCCCAACACCCTGCACCGCGATTTTGTTTTCTTCATGACTTTGTATGACCCAAGTGCTGCTTTAAGGCACGTTGTACTTTTGGCCTCTTAAGCTAAGGTGCTCAAATAATTCCATGGGATCCCCTCTACAGACTTAAAACCTAAGTGGATGTGAAATTGGAAATACTGAACTTGGAAATCCTATTTTTTTGCTCAAATTTTTTCACTTGGAAACTTGAAGGAAGCAAGGTTTTCAGTGGCTTCCTTTGGAGCCACTCCATGGCTCCCGAACTCTGGATGTAGGCTTCTCTTTCTTACCTTGCTGAACTAATACTGCGAGGGAATCTTGTTTTGCACAATAAGTGACAGCCTAGGTTTCCCTGCCTTAGTTAACGATATACATGCATATTTACGTATACTTCAGTCTTACCTGCATATATGGAGTAAGATAGACGGAAATCAAAGAGATCAAAATATAATCTTTATCATTTTTTAGCTTTTTCCTTTATGATTGGTAAAATTAATATTGTAGAATGTGACTTGGGGAAGCGGAAACAATAGCATCTTGCTACCAAACTCTTGACTCAGCCAGAGACAGGCAGCTGAGGACACCCTGCCCCTGGCTCACCTCAAGGCCGGGTGGGGAGCCACACTCTCTCAGGGCAGCTGGCCCTGGGCTGCAGGGAAGGGCCCGAGCTGTGCCTACCTGGTTCTCCCAGACTCCCCAGTCAGCTCACGGACTCTAACCTTCTGGGGTGAGAAACCTGGAGAAAACCCCATTACAGAACCCTGAGGGGAAGAAGGAATGTCTGCCTTCCACACCTCAAACTATCCTTCAGGGGTTTGTTTTCTTATTTGTGGAGCTTCACCATCAAGCCTATGCAAAGTAAGGCTGGTGCTGTTCTCTTGGAGAAGAAAATCTGCCGTCTATCAACACAGCCTGCTCCCGCCACCACGAGGCTATTGTCCTACTACCAGCCTCTGACTTTTTTCTCTGCCCAGGACACAGGTGAGAGAGACGTCTTATTCCCCTAGAAGGGTCCAAAGCTGAAAACCCTCTCTCCTTTCCATTCCCAACCCAAATTATTATCCAGCTGCATTGTCTAAGTTTATTAGAGGTTTTACAATGACATCAAATGACCACATGGGGCTATTCCAGTAAGAACATGCCAACAAATGAAATGTCTTAAATTTAAACATAAATCTCTACCCATTAATAAATTCCTCAATAAAAATTAAAGTATGAATTTAAACTCTGTTGAATGCCACAGTTCAAATGAATTAAAACCCAGAGTCAAATTATTTTAGGTTTGTGATTTCAAAGACATTAGTGAAAAAAAAATCATCCCTGCCAATTTCTTATTCAGCAGGGAGTCTTGATGACCGAGAGGATGCGTTTTCTTCAGCAGCTGCAGCCTGGGTTATTTCTCATGGAATGGGTGTAGTTCCTTCACAACCTCAGAAATTGCATTCATTCATTGCCAAGTTTCTGATGTACCTAATTTTTTAAAAAGAGATTATTATAGAACTGGGCTTACTTCCACCATATTAGAAAAAATAAACCAATCCTTAGCCCCTAGAGCAGTTTTTCCAGGAAGAATTGTGTTCTTCAAACTCAGTATTTAGTGATGTTAAAGATTCTAGAAGAGACTCAGTGAGACCTGAGAACAGGATGCACAGCCTTGATTCTAGTCTGACCAGGATGTCACTCCATCTGTGCCAGTTTTTCAGGACCTATGACTTGGGAACTCGGATTCAGTTTGGAGATATCACCTATAACATATGTTACTTTTGACCCTAGGAGAAACCAGATCTTGAGGGAAAAAATCCATCTGTGAAATGATCTCTTCTCTTAGAAAGGGAAATTTGAGGCATGCTGGGCAAGCTGAGCAATTTGCAGTTTCTGTACTCTTACTTGGTATGCCTTTGGGCCTTTTGCTTGGTTGCATCCTTATGATGATTTAGTGGGCACCCTCTTTATTGAAAAGTGCCACACTTTCTTCTGTGCCATAGTGGGTGGTTCCACTGCTCTTACTATGAAATTTCTCAGCCCTAAGAACTCGCTGACCTTGAGAAAGTTTCTCCACATCATCCTTACTCAAGCTGGAGAAATATCTTCAGCAGATTTCTGAACGCACACAGTCATTGTTATTTCTTGAAGCTTGTAGCCTTTGGGGAGGTAAGTAAAAAACAGGTATCTTCCTGTGTTCTTCAAGAAAATGTTTTCTGGTCCCCAAATTAAAGCTAGGATCTCACACTTCTGTGTTTCTGAAAGCATATGCAGAACTTAGACACGTGTACACTTAAAGGCAATGCCTATGCACATGGTTGAGAAACAGTAAAATCAACAAAAATGGTTTCATCTATTGTCTGCACAATAGGTAGTTCAAGGTCATGCTGTAGCAGCCAGCTTCTGAAGGTCGCTGTGACCCATGTAACTTTATTTAAGCCCTGGGAAGCCATGCCTGTGTAAAAACAACCACTCACTGTGTAAAAATAGCCACACACATGTGGACAAGCCACCATAAGCTACAGTTCCCCACCAAATGCACAATCCCATCGTAACCTGTCCGTTTAAAGTCCAAGATCTAAAGCTGCTACTTAGGCTGCACTGATTATAAGCACACAACCTAACTGTGAAAAACAGTTCCACAGTGCAACGTAAGCCCCTGAAAACCATGAAGACATCGACTGACAGAGCCTGACCTCATCTAATGCCTTAAGATTTGGTGTTATTTTCACTCACCAAATTGCATGCCATGTCTCTTTCTCCATATTCCTGGCTCAAGGCACCATATCCTAACAGTCCCTTGAATTGAATTTCCAAATTGTGGGCAGAAGCAGAGGCAGAGTGTGCCCTCTAAACCATTTGGAATAAAAGAAATGAATGCCTACACTCTGTAGTTAGCTGGATCACAAGGGAGGGGCAGGCTGAAGGAGCGGGCCTTCTCATGTCCAGTTCTTTTCTGAAACTCACCAAGCAGGTCACTTACCCCGTCTTCATGTACAAGAAGCTATAGGTATTTAGCACAAATCTCTCCTCATGGAAAGCAGAGGAGCGGAGAAGTTCTATTCCCCCTCAACAGAACTTGATTGGATTTCCCCCCTGTGGCCTCCTTTGATAGCCCGTACTTGAAACCAGTTCCATTCTTTGGAACGAAAAACCCAAACCAAACAAATAAACACAAAAGACTTATGTGTTCTAAGTAATTGAGAAGTTCAACAGTTGAATGGCTCAGTGGATGCATCACCAATTTCAATTCTGCTGCAGAAGTTTTCCCCAGGTGCTTTACACATGTTAGCTGTAACTGATCTCTTCAAATGCTCAGTGTAACACATTTCTGGGAATGTGTGGTTAGGTCTTGTTTTCCAAAGGCAGGTTGGAAAGATTTCAAATAATACAAATGGAAAGAAAGAATGGAACGAACAGGGAAATGATTCACAGTGTGCATTGATACAGGGAGATGTAATTACATTAAGTTAAATGAGGTAATAGTTGTGAAAGCACTTGGCAAACTTGTAAAATAACATATGAAGGTAAAACTGTAGTATGAAATGGTGACTATTCTTTCTAAGCCTTAGAGTCTATGGTCATCAACACAATGAATGGCCAAGCTGGACCAGAGAAAGTTTGGTTCTCTTTTTTTATTAAATTAAATTTATTGGGGTGATATTGGTTAATAATATTAAATAGATTTCAAGTGTACATTTCCATGATACAAGATCTGTATGTTACTTTGTGTGCCTTCCACCCAAAGTCAAATCACCTTCCGTTACCATATATTTGACCCCCTTCACCCCTTACTACTCCCATCCCCTGCCCTCTGGTAACCACCATACTATTGTCTGAGTCTATGAGTTTTTGTTAGTTCATTTTTCTTGTTTGTTCATTTGTTGCTTTCAGTTTTATATCCCACATATGAGTGAAATCATATGGTTCTTAACTTTTTCCGTCTGACTTATTTCACTTAGCATGATATTCTCAAGGTCCGTCCATGTTGTTGCAAATGGCAGTATTTCACCTTTCCTTATGGCTGAGTAGTGTGCCATTGTCTATATACATGCACCACATCTCCTTCATCCAGTCACCTAGTGAAGGACACTTCAGTTGTTTCCCTGTCTTGGCCACCGTGAATAAAGCTGCAATGAACATAGGGGTGCATATATCTTTGCGAATAAATGTTTTTCAAATTTTTGGGGTAGAACCCAGGAGAGGGGTTGCTGGATCCTATGGTAATAACAGGTGCCAAGAAGCTGCTGTTTGCCTAGATTCGTGTGAAATGCCACCAGGGCATGAGACCCTGACAAAGATGTAAACTTGATGATAGAAAAATGTTAGTAACATCAACTCTAGATAAGCAGGAAAAAAGATATGTCTATTTTGGAACCTAAAAGGAATTAATTCCCCCTTGTGGTTTCTTTTTCTTTTTTTTTTTTTTTTAAAAAATAATGTTAGGAAGTTATTTGATCAGCAAATCTTCTTCAAAAAACAAACGACCAAACAATAACATAGAAGGCCCCAATCTGTCTGTGTCCTTCTATTCCTATATAAAATTAGTGTACATAAAGATTTTATCCAGAGGACAAGTTAACAACGTGTTTAAATGGTTAGTTCAGTGATGCATTCCCCTATGTCTTAATGAAATATCTACCCCCTCTTAGTGAAAAAAATTTCCTTATGGGACTTACAGTGTACAGTGAGTTCTGCTATAATGCTATATCAGGAAACTTTGAGCATGGCATTTTTTTTTTTTTTTTTTTTTGCTTCTGCAAAAAAATAAAAAAAATAAAAAGTTGGTTGGAAGGGAGATATCCAGTTCCTTAATTTTTAGACTTTCTCTCCATACTCCTCCCCACTCCCCTTAGAAAATGGTTTGTTTTGAAATAATTGATACTAGATTGAAAGATAAAGCTGTAGAGTTATTAATCTTCATTTAAATCTGAGAGGAGGAGGTATGATTTTTGTTGTAAAAAAATGAATAGACTTGTTTTACATCATGCCCATGACTAAAACAATTACTGCTTTGTCAACTAACAATTACTGCTTACCTACACCTTCCACTCTCAGTGCTTCCCCTTGGGCTTCTAACAGCAGATCCTGTGGGTCACAGCTGTCCCCTGTATTAGCGTTTGTTGGATGAGCTGGAGTAGTCTGGAGTGCCTTCTTGCTGTGGGGTATGCTTTATCTTTCCTTCTGCCACAGTTTGCACCCTTCTCTCCAAGAAACATTGACTTCAGTGTCCACTTGACCAGCAGGGCAGGATGGGTTATCTCATCCATTGAATGCTATGGACTACAAGGTTAGGAAACTGGTTGTTCTTTTGTCTGAACAGCATAAGAACAGATTATAATTGAGGTGCTGGGCTGGCTTACAAGGTGATTTTGTACTATCTGAAGGTGTTTATTTTACAAAGCAAACTAAATTCACAGTGCTTCTATACAATTGTGTTTGTAAGAAACTCTAGGTGAATGCTGTCAACTGCAGTCATCTGTATGGAGCTGCGCAGGAATTTATGAAACACACACAATCCCCTCAAATATCTACCAGTTATCTCAGTTTACCATATGCATTGTAAGCCATGCGCACCTGCATCTGGTATTAGAACTTTCAGACCCTTTTCCAGATAACCCTCCATCTGTCATTTCACAATAATTCACAGGTTGCAACTGTTCTGAAAACTTCAGGTTTCTTTCAAGGTAAAGTGCTATGTTTATTGTAGTATTTATGTATTCCATATCATTTCACACATATAAAACTGTGCTACCATTTTTATTAGGTTCCTACCATTTAAAAAAATGTGTCACTGATGAGATTTCTGAGTGTTGTGTCCCTAACTCCATTTCTCATAAGCCCTGTGGGTTTTATTGTGAGATTTTACACAGCAAGGCAATTTTAAGAAATGCAGAGGTCGTGTTCTAGCAGAACTGACTTGATTTTAAATTCAGTTTTTTACTTTATTTCTATTTTAGAGCAACAAGTAATACAATTCTCTATTCCTCCTCTTCCTTCCCTCCAACTTTTTTGATAGCGTTGTTGTTTTATTGCAAAGTTCCTGCAAAGTGATCTGTTGGCTAGTGTCTGTGGGAAGCATTGTAAATGCTAGTGTCTGCATTTACATGAACTGTGGAGTCTTTTTGCAGATAGACACCTTAGAAACCAGGCAAAGATTTGCAGGAGTCTGTCTTTAGGCCCTGAGATATTAATTGATGGTAGCCATCATGCCTCTTTTTTTTTTTTCTTTTCATGCTCTGAGTTTGAGAGAAAATTTGCAATAAAAAACTTTCATATGGGATACTTAATAGATATGTATATGAAATATATATATGAAAAAAACCATTTTCCCCAGGATTTAATTTTTATTTTGTGCATCTTTCTCAGGCCAGGTGAATAATATTACATCTATGGCATATGCTTTTACTATGATATTCATTGTTGTTATTGTCTTTAGAAACCCCTTTTTTAAACTTTATTGGACAAAATTAAAAGATATTTAAAGTGTACATTATGATGATTTGATATATACTGTGTACATGTATACTGTGAAAGGGTTCCTCCCACCTAGTTAATTAACATATCCATCACCTCACATATTTGCCTTCTTTTTTTTTAAGAAACTCCTTTGCATTTCTATACTCATCCCATTTATCATATGCACTATGCGCAGCCACGGTGCATAAAGCATAAGTTATAGAACAAAATGTTCAATGATGTGATGGAAATGTATTTGTTCATAAAAGCTGAAAAGATATATTAATATTTATTAACTTTCTTCTGTGTTCCAAGAAGTTGGCTCCATGGTCATTGATAATACATCTTATTCAAGCTTCACAATATCCCTTATAGTTTTTACTCCTCATTTTAACAGAGGAAGAACATGAAGCTCATGGAAGGTCATTAACTGCCCCAATATTAAGTGGCGTCAGAGTCATGTATCAGTTTGGGTCCCCTGATAAGTGAACGCAAAGCTAAGATTTATAAGAAAGGTACTGAGGGAAATGGCTGTGGAAGATAATGGAGGGAGCAGGAGAGTCTTCTTACCAGGATGCAGGTCCGACACATGGGAAAAGAGAGAAAAGAAGGGGGGTGTTGGTAGGAAGAGCCTCAGACTGCGTGGAGTCATGAGGAAGACTCAGCCAGCCTGTGCCTCAGGGGCTTCCTGGGCAGAAGCTGCTCACTAGAGGAGCCTGCGCTGGGGGGACACGGCCCAGCTCTCACATTGGTTCGGAGCAGCGCGAGGGAAGCGTGAGCACTGTGAGCTCCAAGTGGGATCTGAAGGGGTGGACAGCAGGAGTTGCCAGCCAACGGGGATCCCACGAGAAGATGCTTCTGAAGGGAGAGCTGAGCTGTGCACCCCTGTGGTCACCCACAGTCATAATTCAGGACAAGATACGCCTGAGTCCCAAGTTCTTCTCCACAAGGGTAATGCATGGGGTTAGTGGCAGGCTTGTTTCCCACCAATCAAAATAACACCCTAATCACCTCCAAATAATGTAACCTAAGTAAAATTTGTGAGTTTGTTGTGCAGACACAGCTTCAGGATATGTTTGTAAGTCTCCTGGCTTTCACCAGCTGGCTTCATCGAAGTCCCTCCTAGAGAGGAATTCTGTAGCTGCCACTTAGGAGCCAAGACAGAGAAGCAATTTTCTAAAGCAATGGTTTTTAATCCTGGTAGCACATTAGAGTCACAGCGAGGGGACAGTGAACATTTACTGTGGCCAGTCCTCACCTCCAACCAATTAAATCAGAATTTGTCAAGGTAGAGCGTAGGCATCAACAGTTCTTAAAGGTGCCCAGGTGATTTCAGTGTGCAGCTACTGTTGTGAAGGATATCTACCTGAAATTAAAGAATAGATTCATATTTGAGCATTGTTCTAAGTACCCAGTCTCTCAACCAGTCCTACTCATATCCACCCCAGGGAGTTACCTAATTAGTTCAAGACTGTTCCTAAAGGCCATCAAGCTTAAAATATATATTTTTATCTTTGTGACAGGCATCCTATACAAGATTTTCCTATACCTCATGTATATTTGCATTCACATCTCTGTTTTCACTATAGTTTGAGCACAGGTGTATATTTTTAATAATATAAAAGTTATGATACAAATTATAACAAGAAAGAGTCCTAGATTTCTGGCTATCATCAGCCATGTGACTGTCAGAAGTGCCCAGAACTCTAGGGAATTCTGGAGGTAGAGGCAGAGAGAAGTCTTTCTATCTTCACATGGGAAGGGATGTTGCCATATTTTCCCAAAATTTGAAAGGAAAACATTAGGAAGAGAGAGTGTGGACTGACCTGAATAGGGAGTTCAGATCTGGTGTTTTCTATTTATAATCTTATTTTCATTTTAAAGGAATATTAAGGAAAATAATATGTTCATTGTAAAACTTTGGGGAAAGACAATGTAGACAGATCAATAAAATATGCTTAATATTAATATTAGTTATTTGTTCAGAAATCTAAGCTGGTCATTATATTTGCCTCCAGTGAGCTCTTAACTTGTTGGTTAGGATAAATTGATTAAGGTATAGTCATTGGCACCTGATCTCTATTGCAGTATTAATTTTTCTCTGTCACAAAGAAAAAACAAAATCCATAAATACCTCCAAACCCACCAGAATACCTACTCATTCATTGCAGTAGTGAACCAAGAGTGGAGGTAGAACAGTGAAACTACTGGAAATAGGCAAAAAGAGGGTGGTCTGTAGAAAAGTTAAAAAGATTAATAAAAATAACTGAAAACTGATTTTTAAAAAATTCTCAGGATGCATTGGAATCTCTGAAACTATGTCAGTGATAAAATACTTCTTCCTAAAAAATATTTTCTTGGCCTAAATTTTAAATTGCAAAATATCACTTTTAAAAAACTTATTCTTAAATAAACATTGTATCTTGTTTTCTACAGAATAATCCCATGTATACAGTTGGCCTTTGACATATGTGAAACCTACCTTGTTTGCAGATTGTTTGTAAAGGTTCGGCTTCTATCTAGCTTGCTTGTCTCTATCCCCTGGGATGGTATAGAGTTCTGCATTTAAACAACAGGTTAAAAATAAACAATGGTGGCAACAGCAAGTGTAAAGATGATGAACTAGGACTTGAGTTGTTTCCATTTTGTCTTTCTATGTGACGGTTTGGAGTTTTCATTTGTGTTTAAGGTGTAAACAGTGAAATAATGAGGACTGAGAGAAGCAATATTTTTGTTTGGTAAGTGTGAATTTTAGTTTTTATATGAAATGTTTAATTAAGTTCAAATAATGTCTTTAATATTAAAGTTTATTCTTATATTTAATTTCTTTAAGACTAAAGAACGAATCAAGGAAATAACACATCGCATCAGTATGATTTAGTAGGTTTATTTAGACATTTAGACATTTATTAACATTCACTTAAAAAACTAGGCACAATTAATTATAGATACTCAAAATTCAATAAAATAAAAAGTTCACCATCTTTATATCTTTTCTGCCTATCACTCGTTCCATTTCATGATTATTACTGAAAATAATTTTGTTGTACAGAGTAGGGAAGTGTTGAAGACTATTCTACTCTCAGTGTCAAATAATCCAGGTATGACACTGCTCAGCTGCTTTTGCAAAGGGCTTGAAAGTCACTATAACGGGCCACATACTTTGACCTTTATTGTGTCAGTTTTCCCTTTTCTCCATTCCTCCCTCCTCCTTTGCTTATTACTAGCGTCCAATCTCCTAGGACAGAAAATGTCTCCTAGAAAATGTAGAAAGAAGTCACTAATTATATTTACAGCTCGGTTTTCCTGTATTGTCAAAGAGGCTTACAGTAATCCTGTCTCAGACCTGGTCAAAGATTAGCTGAGAAAGCCTGAAAAATCAGTGAGATTGATTTGTCCAACGCTCAAGGAAGCGTGATGAGTATTCTACTGAGGAAAGGAATCTAATTTGAGCTGTCCAAAGGAGACTGGTCAGATTAAAAGGCTGCTATACACTACCAGTTCTGTTTAGCAGAAATGTTCAAAGATTTAATTGGCTTTAAGTTGTAAACAAAACTGACAACTTCTTTTGGAAGTGCACTGCTGAGGGTGAAAGCAAAACATGGGTCTTCATAGGTTTCGGGTATTAAAGCGTGAACGTGGAGGAAGTATAGGCTTGGAGGAGTCACTGCACACCTGTGCTCCTGCTCCCACATGGAATGACATCCAAGCACTCTTGGAGAGCCACGAAGGCGGAATATATCAGTGAAACGACTTGGAGTTGGCGTTCTTCGTTCTCATTTCATTTCTGTACTAAATAACTGCACGGATAGGACAAACCATGTGCAATCAAGGTAAAAATGAAGGGACTGAGTAATGGGATCTATACTTGCTGCTCTTTCAGAATACTTTTAAGGGTGTCTTAAAGACTTACTCTGAGCTAGAAATGTACTACAAAAAGATATCGTATTTCTTTCAGTATTTGTCAACAAGAAATAATTCTTGAAATCATTCTGATTTTTTGTAAAAGTAACTATATGGGAATATCTTCAACTAACACATATGACTTTAGGACTCAAATACCTACAGCATGTTCCAAATGGAAATAATTCGTATTGTTAATATGATAGTATTATTTTAGTGATATGTATTTTAATTTCTTGAATTTTATTTATTAAACTATTCTTTAAATGTACAAGAAGTTAAGAGATTAATATGGCAAATACCCATGTACCCCATATTCAGTTTCATACAAGTATAACATTGTGCCGTTTTCCCCTCAGAGCTCTTTTGAAGAAATGAAACATGGTGGCCACTGTTGAGCCCATTTGCTTCTTCCTGACCTTGTTTCTGTCTCTCCCTAGGGGTAATTATCCTGCATTTTGTGATTTTCATTGTCACATACGCCGTAGGTCACTATCTGCTTCTGAGTCCAAGCCCAGTAGACCATGGCAACAGCTCTGCTCATTACTTTGCATTTCAATTCCATAGAAAGTATATGAGATACCTGTTGGGCATGGCAGACAGTTTAGATCCTCTTGTTATAACTTGTCTTTGGGACCTTTGACCACTCATTTTAGCCACAGACACTGTTGCCTTGACCAAGTCTCTTTGGAGAAGCCAAGCAACCTTCCCAGTGGTGCAACTAAATAGCACTCACTGCGCATTCTCTGACCTTCTGTCTCTCAGCCTGTCGCTAAGGACAGGCAGGTGATGTTGTGGCCTCCAGCCTGTACGACCCAGAGTTACATGTGAGAGGGGTGGGTGGGGCGAGTTAAAGATCTGTGTAGGCAGATAAATTCTGCCTTTCTTCCGTGGATGGGGAGTCATTCACATAGCCTCTCAGAAGACCGTTTTAGGAGATGATCAGTAAGTCATACTTAATACACTGAAATGGCTTTTCCTTCTGCCCTGTCTCATTCCTCTTTTCCTTCATTTTTACTCCATGGGATTATACTACCTAATAAAGTAGCAAGCCTGTGCCCAGGGCTGTGCATTCTTGGGAGGCCAGGTTAAAACAGATATTTATCTTGTTTCAGCCCTGCCTTCCTGGCCTCATCTGTCCATATTTTATCTATCATTGCTGTGTGTTTGGAGCAGAGGTGGTATAGCTTACTGTTTCATCTTGACTAGAAGTCATTAATTCTATCTTTGCAGTTTTTCTTGCTGAGAGACATCAGCAGTACTTTTTACTCACCAAGAAATCTTTAGCATTAGTTATTGATACATTTCCTATTACATATAAAGCGATATGAACAAACTTTTAGCAGAGACCTTGATTTAGAAGAGGAACATGGCAAGTATTCCATTTCTGCACCTTTTTCTAAAGTATCCTTTTAGAAAAATATTATTTCCTTTCCTATGCTTTGTACCTATTTATATCATTATAGATACCTCATGTTGGACTTTTTTTCACCATGTCGGTCTTTCTCTCAAGACTGTGAACTTGAGGGCAGGAATTATGTCTTGTTCACTTTGCAAATAGCACAGGGCCTGGCCCAATTGGCTCTCAGCAAATGCGTGTAGCATAGGCCTGACATTTGTGGTGTACATGAATAAGCAGGCATAAACATTTTGGGTGTGTAATTGTAATTCTCTTGATTTCTTTCCTGAATATATAAAACTATCAGTAGATAGTTGGCAGGTTTACGGTTGTGGCATGTGTGGTTCCTGCTGCTAAGTGCAGCTGTTAGAGCAAATGTGCTCACTGATGAGATAGTTTATCTGGAAAAGGGACGACTCTACAAAAAGCATACTTCCAGTAAGTCAAGATATAACTCATAATGATGATTCTATAATATCATGAGACAAGTGTCTCATTAGCAATAAAAGCTATTAATGTCACTGTTCTTAATGAAGGATTGAAATAGCATCCCTCATTAGAATAGAAAGTGCAAGAGTGATGTAATGAACATTATGGATAGAGAGTTGGTGTATGTTTGGATGCTGGGAGTAAAAATAAAAAGCTGCAATCTAAAATGACACCAAGGTTTAGAATTTGGATACTATGAAAGGATGATTAAGTCATTTTATGAGACAGGAAAATAGGAAAAAATAAAAATGTGTAAGAGAAATAGATAAGCTTGGTCTTTAACCTTTTAATATTAAAGAATGTTCATTCTTTCAAGAATTAATCCATTCAATTTATATTGAACACCTATTATTACCAGGTGTTCAATTTATATTGAACACCTATTATTGTGGTAAGCTCTGAGCACACAAATGATATGTCTGTCAGCTATCTCTTTAAAGAATTTTATGAATTAAAAATTCTTATAATTGAATTGACAATGATGATATAAAATTAAAGAGATGAAATTTAATAAAAATAAATTTGTGTGAAAAAACTTGGTGTCTGTTAAAAGTATGCAACAGCTACCTCTCAATATCAAATATATTCTTAAGCTAAATTAACACAAATGTACAATAACACAAGGGATGTAGTAGAACGTGCATGTAAAATGAGTAATAGATGTGTAAATGATAATCCACTGTAAACTTCTCAGATCATATCTAGGGTATTGTGTTCAATTCCAGGTGCTACATTTTAAGCACTAATCAACCAGATGAGCTTAATTTTATGTCATGTGAAAAAGTGTTAAAGGACCTAGTCACAATTAGGAGAAAAATTGCTTTGCAGTGTTTGGCCTCAGTACCCAATGCTAATATCCAAACTGAGGCCATTTAGGTGGAAACACTAGGGCAGAAGCCTTGACACATTATAAAATGTAATAGTCTACTTACTGGAGCTATGCAGTGTGAATGAGACTGGATGATGGGGAAGTAGCAGGACCCTCCTATTGACAGGCAGTGGACTTTATTGCTTGCGTAAGGTTTGCAGGTATGTATTAACATCAAGGAGCCAATCATCTCTTCATTCTAAATCTAAAACAAACAAACAAAACAGAAACAAAGGTTTCAATTTTTAAAATCAATTTAAAGACTAAAACAGGCCTAGGCCTATCTGGTTCAGTGGTTAGAGTGTTGGCTGTGGCCTGAAGGGTCTTGGGTTCGATTCCGGCCAAGGGCGTGTACCTTGGTTTCAGGCTTGATCCTTGGCCCCGGTCGGGGCATGTGCAGGAAGCAACCAGTGAATGTCTCTCTCTCTCTCTCTCTCTGAAAAGCAATGGAAAAAATATCCTCTGGTGAGGATTACAAAAAAAGAAAGACTAAATCAGGAGGAAGTAGATCCATAAAATGACTTTGTGCTCCAATGCTCTGGACATTTTTCTGTCAGTTGTGCTGTGGGGTGAAATTCTCATAGAAGAGGAAAGTAAAGAGAATATTAATTTGCAAGGTTGGTTGGAGAAAAGGGTCTTATGGTTGCATACAGATAAAAGGTCAAATTTAAAGATCCTTCTATCCTTGGATGTTAAAAAAAGGATTCCTTTAAGAAGATTCTGTTAGCAGAATGTGGTGGTATATATATTTTAATTCTTTGGATTCCAGTTAAATTTGCAAAGCTAAATAAATGTTTGTGGGTGGGTATTACTGATGTTGTAATTGTTCATAATTATTCATTCATCTATTCATCCATTTATTTATCAAGCATTTACCAAGGGGTTACTAAGATCAAGAAATAAGAAACAAAAGAGTATACCTGCAAAATAACTGAAACTGTTGTAAGAAAGACAAAAAGTAAACAAATGATTGGAACGCAATGTGATAGGTCATATGTTAGAGGCAGTGGTAGCCCTGGGTAAGGATTAATGCTGCATGTGCTTGGGGGTGAGGTTTAGATGGAGAATGGAGGGAAGGGCATTTCAGCACCAGGGAGTAATATGTGCAAATACACCAAGATACAATACACTACAATCTAAGTGTTTTCAGGATTCTGCAAGTAATTCAATATAACAACACCACCACCTGACAGTTATTTTGTGCTTAATATGTCCAAGGTACCAGTCTAAACATGTTATGTGTGTTAACTAATCTTCATAGCAATCTACAGTAGTCTGGCTTCAAAATCTCTACCTTAACTCCCAAGGTACATACTTTCTTGAAGAGATGGCTTGAGAGTCGATTGCCTATTGTTTTAGCTGGTATGAGAAATTAGATACCTTAAAACTAAGTGAAAGTGGAACCCAGTGGCATAGCTGGAATATTTACATGCTGCTTTTGGGAGGGTAAGTTACAAACACTTTGGAAATGAATTTGCTATTATCTTATAAAATTACATTGGTTCAACCTTAGTTTAGACGAAACAGCTTCACTCCTGGATATGTTCCCTAGAGAAACTCTTGAACATGGGCTCTGGGAAACAGGTAGAAGGGTGCTCGTGGCCGCGTATGTGTAATGGCACACACACAAAAGCAAACACCCAAATGTTCACCATCAGCATGTCAGCAGAAACAGTAGAATAGATAGAAACATTGAGGTAAATATAAGTAATGGAATACTTATATGAATCATATAAAAATGAATGAGTCTCAGAAAGATTATACTGAACAAAAAGCATACATTTTAGAATATCTAAAGGACAAATTTGTGTAAAATTCAAAATAGGCCAAAATAAACAACATACTGTTTAGAGATACAAACGTATGTGGTAAAATGATAAAAACAGGAAATGATTTTTTTAAAAATTCAAGATAGTGTTGCTTCTAAGGGGAGAACCGAGGAATGAAATATGGTAGGAATGTGTTGAAATGAAAGATGACTGTTCATTTCACTGTGTTGCTATTCTTCATATCGTATACATATTTTATAAATATCCCTTGTACCTATTCAACAATTACCACATTTCATAAAATTTTAAGCCATCAACTTTTCCATATTTTTATATTTCTGAAATTGAGATGCATCTTAAAATCGATAGTATTATACCAATGTAATGGTCAGCATTTTTCTTTCTTAGTTGTTTTATAATGCAGCTCCTTGTAATTGAGGGCATCTTAGATATGATGAAAAATAATACTCTGAGAATAATTTCAATAAATTCCCTTGAGACTAGTGGAGACTTCAGTGGTTGATGGGGTCAGATCACTGAAGAGGTAGCAGGCCATTACTAAAATTATACGTTCTATAGAAACTGGATGCTGTTAAAGGGCTTTAGGAAGAAAAATAGCATGGCAGATTTATATAATTTTGGGGGTCTTAATTATAATATATATTGTCTTAAGCTGAAACTTTTTATTCATGCTTCAGTTTTTAAACAATGACTATTATCCTTAAAAAACAGTGAACTTGGGTAACAATGAATGTAATATCCATTGGTTTTTAAAAAATCACATTGGTATATTTGTGTACATCTATTTTTGGTCTCTGTGCTTTGACCCTCAGTTCTCTTCTGATTGTTTCTTGATACTAACTACTCTGGAATTGAATTAACCTCTCACAGACAGTAATGGTTACAAAGGATTGTAAAGGTGAATATCTATCTTTGGAAAAAATAGGTGATTTACTTTCTGTGCATTGTTTCCTCTTGCCTTCGCTAAATCTTAAGTAGAATGCCTCGCAGATACAGAGGGTCTTGTACTGCTTGTTCAGTACAGAACAGTGATTCTAAACTAAACTTTGATGTTGATCGTATTGCACTTAGACATGAAATAACACATCACTCTTCCCCAAGAGGCCTCTGACGGGTTGGAACAGTTAATCCTCATGGGCCACTGACTAAGCGGCCTCTAGGGAGAAGGAGAAGCACTGGAGGTCTTTCATCCACCTGAAGCTACGGGGCCGAGATTTCCCTGGCTGCTCAGTTCACATCTCCTTCGGTGAGAGCACTATCTAAACTGTGCTTAATGAGTGTGCAAAAATACTATTCTATGTATAAAGGCATTCCAGAGCCCTGCCTTAAACTCAGAGCTGCTTTTTCTCACTGCCAGAGAATAACTCTTTTTCTCTTCCTGTAATTAAAAAAGTCAGTATATATATTTTAATAGTTTTGTTAAAAAGCTATTTTCAAATGTTTCCCTTTGGAGGACCTAAGCCCTTTTGTAAATTGGCAAGATGGAAAACATGTTTGGACTGGATTGACAGATGACACAAAAGTTCCCAAGGGATTCATTTTTATCTTTGGTATCTACCAATTAAATAACCTGAACCTCTTAGCCAAGGGATTTCATGCCTTGACTTCTAATGTTTGCTAGTCCATTATAGACCACGACCAGAGCTTTCCTTTGCTGTTTTCCTTGTGGTAACCACCCACACAAGGAACAGGAATCATGTGGATTAGCTCTCTTTCCTGATGAGACAGACAGACAGATGGTACTGTCAAGATCCTTTTACTTGTCCATCTGACAAGAATAACTATGACAGCTCCTGTATTTAAACAGAGACAAATCTAACAATATTATGTTTTATGTTCTTTAATAAAAAAATAATCCATTTGGGTTGAAGAGGGAGCCTTTGAAAATGACATGACATTACCCTTCATGATTTATTATTAATTCATAATCTAAACTTTTCTTTGTTTATTTTTTTATAGTTTATTTTTTAATCACTTTTTATTTTTTAATCACAGTTCAAGTACAATATTATATTAGTTGCAGGTGTACATACTGGTGATTAGACATTATATAACTTTCTAAGTGATCATCCCAATAAAACTCGTACCCATCTAACACCATACATAGTTATTAGGGTATTATTGACTGTATTTCCAATGCTGTACTTTACATCTCAGTGACTATTCTGTAACACCAACTTGTACTTTATAATCTCTTTATATGTCCTTCAATTCTAAATGATAGCTTTGCTGGTAGAGTTATTGTGGTTGTAGGTCCCTACTTTTCATTACTCGAAATATTTCTCGACAATCCCTTCAGACCTGCAGAGTTTTCTGTTGAGAAATCAGCTGACAGTCTATGGGAGCTCCTTTGTAGGTAACTAAGTTCTTTTCTCTTACTGCTTTTAAAATTCTCTCTTTGTCTTTAACCTTTGGTTTATTAATTATGATGTGTCTTGGTGTGGACCTGTTTGGGTTCATCTTGTTTGGGACTCTGCTTTCTGGATTTCTATGTCTACTTCCTTCACCAAGTTAGGGAAGTTTTCTGTCATTATTTTTTCAAATTGGTTTTCAAGTTTTTGCTTTCTCTCTTCTCCTTCTGGTACACCCATGATGCAAATGTTGGAAAACTTGAAGTTGTCCCAGAGGCTCCTTACACAATACTCATTTTTGGATTCTTTTTTCTTTTGCTGTTCTGAGTGGGTGTTTTTTGCTTCCTTATATTCCAAATTGCTGTTTTGAGTCTCAATTTCCTCTACTCTACTGTTTATTCCCTGTAAATTGTTCTTTATTCTTCATTTTAGTTAATGTATCCTTAATTTCTGATAGGTTCATTTTTATGGTCTCGATGTCCTTTGTCATGCTGTTGAAGTTCTCGCTAAGTTTCTTGAGCAACCTTAGGACCATTATTATTTTTTTAATCCTCATCCAAGAATATATTTTTATTGATTTTTTAGAGAGAGAGGAAAGGAGAGAGAAAGAGACATCAGTGTGAGAGAGAAACATTGATCAGTTGCCAGAAGCTATGGGGACTTCTCTTTCTGGAGCTGGACCTGGGCTGGGAAGCCTCCTGTAGGGCTGAGACCCCTTGCTCCTCAGGGGAGACTTCCTCTGGAGGTGAGATGTTCCTCCTCATTTGTATCTGCCACATGTGGGTGTGGGACCATATCTTTCCAAGTCTCAGTCCCTTCTACCACTGTCAGTGTGGCTTTTTCTTTAAATCTGTTTGTAAGTTTCTCATTCAGCTAGATTTCAGGTGGTTCTGAATGATGGTTGTTTTGTAGTTTAGTTGTAATTTTGATGTGGTTGTGGGAAAATGTGAGTACTGCATTTACCCACGAAACCATCTTGGCCGGAAGTCCCCTTTCTTTGTAAGTTTAGAAGACTTTGCTTCTTAGCCTTGTCCATCTCTGATACATATCAGTGTTGTTTCAACTATTACAGATTGAGAGGGCCACACAAATTGCCACAGCTTTTCTAGGTCCTGACAAATATCCGTAAATAAATCAAGTGGTATTGATTTTATGTCCCCAGGTGCATAATCACAGACTGCTCCTCTTATCCTAAATTACTTGGCCAGTGTTAACAAATATAGACTATCGGCCCAGCCAGACGTGTCTCAGCTCTTGAGCATCGCCCTAGGATCCAGGAGATTGTGGTTTGATTCCTGGTCAGGGCACATGCTGGGGTTGTGGGCTTGACCCCCCAGTCAGGGGTGTGCAGGAGAGCCAATCAATGACTCTCTCATCACTGATGTTTCTTTCTCTGAAATCAATAGATATATTTTTTTTAAAAAAAAGAACAAATATAGACTATTGGCTAAAGAAGAGTCCAGCTGAGAATGTATGGACAAGTTTGCACAAATTTGTCATCACTGACAAACATCACTGACAAAAAAATCCCTAAGAGACACAAATTTAATAGCCATATGGCACAGTAGTGTCACTAATTTCATAAAACAAATGATTGTTTATGTTTCAAAAATCAATGTTTAGTTCTTTCCCCTAAAATTAAAGAGAAATGTGTTGTTGGATTGTGTGTGTAAATACTGCTAAATTAGCATTTTATATGTAAGTTCATTTCTAACAAAAACAAGTGAAAAACTTGAATTCTTAAAGTTGAGGGTCAATTTGGTTTTAATTTCTTATATTAATATGGCTATTTTTCTGCTCAGTTTCGGCTTGACTAAAGGGTGTTTGGGTTTTTAAGAATGCAATATGAGTGAGTCAATATAATGATTGTTTCATACCTTACATATAGACTCTTCAATAAAAACACCTATAAGCATTGTTGAGTGCCTACCTTCAGTTAAAAACAGTGCTTATTGGAGCGGGGAGAGGGTTGTATATTACAGTAGTCCTTCCTTGATAGTTATGTGAGGCACAATTGTGAGGTTTTTAAGCTTCGTACATGGCTCCAGTCTTACAGTGTTATCTCTTGGTCACCTGGATGCCTGGTCTCCTGGTGTGCCCAAGCTCTGGGTGGTTTCAAGTCTCTCACCACACTCTCATCATCAAAAGCTACCTATCCCATGCTCTATCTCACTTGTGTGTACACAAGTCTTTCTGTGCTTCCCCAATATTATCTATATTTACAGGAGAGCTTTGGGGAACAAAACAAACTTGGAGATTGATGGCAATATGAGAATTTCAGGTGTTGTGGGAGGTAATTGTGTTAGGTTGGTGATTCCATGTGGCTTTCCTGATATTAGGAAAACCTGCCCACACTTTCATAGGGTTCCATCTATACATGACAAATGAACACCCCCCCCCACTAGATATTTATTGCAACAATTAAGATCACAGTCCTGAAGTTAAAAGATAATTGTAAGTGTTAAACCTATGACATACTCAATTCTTGCAGGTTTGATATAAGTGGGGTAAATAATACTACAAAAGAAATGCAGAAATGATAGATTATATTTTACAATTAGTGTCTCAGTTTTTGTGGAACATTCACTAGTACAATAGTAATTCTTTTTCTTTTTTTTAAATGGAAATTATTTTTAAAATTTGTACTAATTTAGTTATTATTTTTACATATCCCCAGGTTTTGAGCATTTATTTACTTATATATAAATTCAGACATATTCCTTGAATTCCTATTGTGCTGTGAGCTCTGAGTCTAGGGAACATGGCAATTTTCATGTAGAGAAAAAAACTAACTGATCATTTGGGATCACATAGTGGTTAACTAGATAGACATTATTCAAATCTCGCTCAAGTTACAAAACAACCGTCAACAAAAATTGAACTCAGAGTATATAGTCATCAGCATTCTAAACCTCGTGCTGACAGATCCTCTCACAGACGCCCTTCTTCAGTGCACTGCTTCTTCCTTACAAGGTGACTTTATGCACCTTTTCAACAAGGTTTTCTCAGTGCATTCAACCTATTGCTCACCAACTCTGCAAGGCAGATGGCAAATTTGCATTTCACTTCACTCAGGAAAGCCTTTTTTCTTTCTTTTTTTCTTTTGATATCAACTCAATGGTTTTATCTTATTAGTGAAAGAGCATGTAGTGCCTCTTAACTGCAACAAAGTGTTAAACCAGTTTTAATTGTGTTTTCCATTTAGAAAATAAATCCTAGTTTTAACTTGGATCATTGTAAAGGATTTCAACTTAGTGGATGCTTGCAACTTCAATGTGTGGATTCTTTATTTTCCATGTATTGTATATAATGTAAGTCTTCAAGGAATCCAAGCCCTTTAATGAATCATATTTGCTTTCTCTCTGTCTGGTTAAAAGGAAAGTAAAAAACCATGAAAATATACATGTCCAGACAAATGTATTATCCAATTTAGAATAAAATTGTAGACTAAAAAAGATTAAAAATTATTGCTGGCCAACAACATTTTTGCCAACTTTCTGCAGTTATCAACAGCTTTAAACACACACACACACACACACACACACACACACACACACACACACACACACACACACAATCTCATTTTCCTTGTGGTAATAATGCTATTTCAGTAATATTTTATTTGTAGTCAGCTCAGAACTTTCGCAGATATGAGCAGAGCTATGTTCCAGAGCAAACTGTTTTTATTCTACTCACCATCAACAAATAGTATTAATAGTGGTCTGTGGTCATTTTCCTGTTGGCTTTGTGTTCTTGGTGATTATAAGGCATTAATCATAATTTGGTGGCCCTTGGACTGCAAACTCTATTTTGCCAACTCAGGGCCTTTTTAAAATTTTATTATTCTCACCCAAGGATATGTGTTTATTGATTTTAGAAAGAGAGAGAGAAAGAGAAACATCAAAGTGAGAGAGAAACATCAATTGGTTGATATGTGCCCTGACTGGGGATCGAACCCACAACCTTTGGGTGTATGGGATGACACTCCCATCAACTGGGTCACTCGGCCAGGCCCAACTCAGTGCTTTTTAAAAAGTTTTATTCAATTTGTGTGCTTTTAGGTGAATGAACATGCACTTTTCAGTTTTGCTATAAGCCAAGCAAACCCTTTTTTGTACAGCCTATTCATTTTAAACACCTATACCCGGCTGGCATTTAATGGCCTTTAAGTTTGTGTCATTGACTGTGTAAGTGCTCCTAAGAAAAGGGATTCGTGGTTAAAAATTGAAAGTGAGAAAAATAAAAGGTAAACGTTGCATGTAAACATAGCATGTTGGGTGAAACATTGCATAGTAGAAACAATTAGGAAGAACGAGAGGTGACCGTCTATGCTTTGTGAAAAGTGGGTCTGTGCAGATGGTGATGGGAAAAGTGACAATTGAATATTTTTGATTGTGAAGCTAGCAGATCAGTATCAAAGTTGAATTTTTATTAGCTTGACATACATTCAGAAGACAGCTAGCAGTTTGTTGGAAGAACTAAAAGCCAAGCGTGGTGGAAGTGAGGTTGATGAGATTATCACCACAAGCCGCGGCTAATTCTGTGGGTTCCAGGCGTATTCGAATCTGTGTAGCATCAAAGTGAAGAGAGAGGCTGCCAGTGCTGATGCTGAAACTTCTTAGAAGATGGACAGTTCTTCCAGTAAAGATCAAATTGTTCTATTTTGAGGAAAAGATGCTGATAGAATGTGTATGATGAGGTATTGAGTAGTATGCAGGATTTTAAAACTGTGAAGGACCAATGTAAGCTCCCACTGAGAAAATGCATCCCGGGATTACAAATTTAAACCCCCTTTATTTCAAACACCTTTTCAGATTAGGACTATTTCATAGTTTGCAGAGTTTGTGTCCAGGGGGACAGAGGAATAGATTTGTCCATTGTCATCGCCCCAGTAATATCATATGTGAAACACAAAATCGTCATCTATGACTTAAATCTTAAGAATGCTGCAGTTATGGTGGTAGGAGGGGGTGGGTTGATAGGTGGGGTGAAAGGATTGAGCAAAAAATTTAAAAACTCATGGGCATGGACAATAGTGTGGCAAATGCCTGGGGAAGGGGAGTGGTGGGAGGTGGAGGAGGGTATAAGGGGGATAAGTGGTGACGGACAGACTTGGGGCGGTGAACACACAATACAGTGTATAGATGCTGTATTATAGAATTGTACACCTGAAACCTGTATAATTTTGTTAACCAGTGTCTCCTCAATAAATTCAATAAAAAGCAAAAAAAAAGAACGCTGCAGTTATGTGTTTAGTATAGATTAAATACTTATTTTTATTCTTAAATTGTGATATATATATGTATATATATAGATATATAATCACAATAGTTACCATTTTAAACCATGTTTAAATATACAATTATGTGGCATTAAGTGTTTTCACATTGTTGTGCAACAGTTACCGCCATGCAGAAGTTCTTCACCTTCCCCAGCTGGAACTCTGCCCCGTTGTCACTAACTCCCCACCCCCACCCCAGCCCCTGGCGACCACCATTCTACTTTCTGTCTCTGGAAAGCAGGGGTACCTAGAATTTGGCCCTTCTAGGTACCTCATGTAAATGGAATCAGATGATATTTATTCTTTATTGACTGGCTTATTTTACTTACTATGTTTTCTAGGTTCATCCGTGTTATAGTATGTGTCAGAATTTTCTTCTTAGAGTTGAATAATGTCCCACTGTATGTATATACAACATTTTGTTAATCCATTCATCTGTCAGTGGACACTTGGGTTGCTTCCACTTTTTGCCTGTTGTTAATAATGCTACGTGGCTGTGCAAATACCTGCTTCAGTCTCTGCTTTCAGTTCTTTTGGGTATTTACCCAGAAGCGAATTGCTGGATGACATGGTAATTCCATTTTTTAATTTTTCGAGGAACGATTGACTATATTATTTTGCACAGTGGTTGCACTGTTTCACATTCCCACTAGCAAGGCACAAGCTTCTAGTTTCTGCACATCCTTTCCAATGCTTGTTACTTTCGGGTGTTTTTTGGTTTTTTTAACAGCTCTCCTAATGGGTGTGAAGTGGTACCTTATTTTGTTTTGATTTTCATTTCCTTAATAATTGGTGATGTTGAACATTTTTTCATGTGCTTATTGACCATTTGTATGTCTTTTTTTTAAGAAATTTCTATTTAAATCCTTTGCTGATTTTTGCATTGAGTTGTTTGCTTTTTGTGTCGAGTTGTAGGATTTTTTTTTTTTTTTATGAGTTGTAGGAATTCTTTAAATACTCTGGATATTAATCCTTTATCGGGTATCTGATTTGCAAATATTTTCTCCAATTCTATTGGCTGCCATTTCACTCTGTTAATAGTGTCCTTTGTTGCACAAAAGTTTAAATTTTGATGAAGTCCATATATTTATATTTTTCTTTTGTGGCCTGTGCCTTTGGTTGTTATCTCCAAGAAATCACTGTCAAATCCAATGCCATGAAGAGTCCCCCTTTTGTTTACTTCTCAGGGTTTTATTTATTACTTTTTGGTCTTTGATTAATTTTGAGTTAATTTTTTAATATGGTGTAAGGTTAGTATTCAACTACACTTTTTGTATGTGGATATTTAATTTTTCCAACAGCATTTGCTGAATAATTTTTATTTTTTAAAAGAAAATTCTGATTTTTGTTATACCCTTTAATCATGTATGCTTATGCTTGTCACTCTTTTCTTATAAATTTAATGTGAAAAGAGCTTGGCACATCCACTGCAGGAATGTCTGGATAGACACACACACAGATACACACACAGCAATAAACATATCAACCTCAAGAGTTGTATTTGTATGAGATCCCACTAGGCTGCTTGGGAAAATTATAGCAAATAAGATGTCACGGACATACAGGCACTATTCAATTTTAGAGGAAGACTTTCATAACAATTTTAAGAAAAGCAAAGGTAAATACCTTGCCTTATGATTTAATATCTACTGGACATTTTTGTGATTTTAAGAGAAAATAATTATTTAGTCAGTCACAATATTCTTTAGGTTATTAAATACAATGGTGGTAGGCCATGTATAATGTAATAGTGTAAATCTAATTACCACCAACTCTGATACACAGATTTTATAATTTTTTATGATTGAATATATAATTTATTTGAAATAAATTCATGATAAATGTACCTTTCAGGGTTTAATAATATAACATATACTTTTAATTAAAATTTTTATCATGGGATATAACGTAGTTATGAATAAATATTTCAATAGACTGGGAATCTGTAAACTTTTTCCAGTAAGAAACCTCAGGTGAAATCTAATTAGACTTTATCACTATTTTGGTATCCTGTGCAAGCTGAAACTTCCAGATTTAATCATTCACTTTGTTTTTCAATTTTATTTGCTAGGAATTTGTTTTATAATTAAATATACTCATTATAACATTAAAATAAAACATTAAAATAAATTGACAGAAAAATATCAGTCATATAATAGAAAGTTTTCTGACTTTATAGAATTATAAATAATTTATTCCTATAAGAAAGATGGACTGAATTTTGAATCTAAAGAACTAAAAAAAGTTATAAATGAAGATTGTGACATATCACATTGACCATTATGTGGAGTCAAATTTAGGGGAAAAATAGAACAAGCCTATACAATCTCACATTTTGGATTTCAGGCTTTGTGTTATTTTCTTCCACTTATATGACATATAAAATAACTACCGAGTAATAAAATGTTAGAAAGTATATTAATCAATCAAGAGACTTAAACTATTCAAATGTAATATTTAGCATGACTATTTGAGTTGAAAAACTAAACCATCTTAAGTGTTCAGAAAATAAATGAATGACAAATATTTTGAAGATCCTGCCCTGGCACCTGCTAGCAGCCATTGGGTGCCCTTGAGGTTCAGCAGATACTTGCTCTGCCACTTCATTTAAATTTTACATTGCTGATTATTTCTAACAGAATGGAACATTCAATTGCTTTTAACAGGAATGGCACTTCATATTTGCCAAATTTTAGTCACGTCTCTTTATTATTTCTCAACATATTAAAGCAAGTCTATTAAATGTTTGGTTATCTTTGTTGTTGCTACAAAGGCTTATTGATTTATAACAGTCTCTAATCAAAGTTTTACGCTCATAAATAAATGCAGAAATAGAACTCCTCACTAAGTTTTAAGCCACCACTAGACTCTCTCTAGCATATGCAATTAATTAAGTTGTCAAACATTGATATGCCAGAAATTGTGTTAAGTTCTTAGCATATAATGGTGAGAAACTTGGAACTTAAGGGATACAGACAAGAAAGCAGGCAATTAAAATATACGATGTTATTAAAGCTCTTTTAAAAGCTTTTGAGGCTCTTTCATCGATTTCTTAATGCTTAACCAAAGTCATATCCATATCTATACATGTATTGAGTGACTGTCCTGTGGAAGAAAGAACAGAAGAATGCACTGTTGGAGGTGTCAGCAGGCTTGGCTCTGCTGAGGCCTCTCTCCTTCCTTGTCCTTGTCTTCTCTCTTGTCTTCATGTCTTTCCTGTGTTTCTGTGTCCTAATCTCCTCTTCCTGTAAGGACATCAGTCACATTCGATTAGCGCTCACACTAATAACCTCATTTTAATTTAATTACATCTTTTAAGGTCCTGTCTCCAAATACAGCCACATTCTGGGATCCTGGGGGTTAGAACTTCAACATACAAATTTTGAGGGGACACAATTCAGGTCAAAGCAGAAGCAACCAGTTACATAAGCCAGAAATCTGGACATCGCCCTTCGTTCGCGGCTCTCTATCTACCCTCTCACTTCAAGCGGTCACCTTTGGTTCTATTTCTTAAACATCTCTCAAAGTTATCACGCCTACAAATCTTAACTGCACTTCCAACTTTTGGCTGCTGTTATTTTTCCCCTAGATAATAGCAGTAACCTCCGTGCCGGTTTCTTTCCTTTCGATACCGCATTCTTTTACTCTTTGTTCTACGTGACAGAGTACTTCAAAAACAAAATAATAATTATTATATCTTCATCTGTTGCTGCTAAAAACCCCTTTGAAGTCCAGAATCCTTTCTCTAGTGTATGAGGCTTTGATCTGAATGCAGCTTGCTTTTCTGCCTAATCTCCACTTTTTTGCCTTATGCTTTTTACTAAACCATTTTCAGTTCCTGGTACAGGACATATTCTCTTCGGCCTCTGGCCATTTACATCCTGTTCTTGATCCTTAGAGCAGCATCTTCCTCCCGTTCCCCTCACGGCCTATCCTTTAGATTTTGGCATAAAAGTGTATCTATGAGGAAGAATTTCATCACTCTTTCAGTCAGGTAAGCGGCTCCTTGAAGTATGGCCCCACCGTAGTACATGACACACTAAATTGCAATGGCCTGTTTACTGGCTATATAACCCTCTATTCTGGAAGCTCCATTAAACAGGATTTTTGGTATGTAGTTCACAGGGGTGTCCGTAGTGGCTAACCCAAAGTAGGCACTTAATAAAAATTGACACTTGGCATACTCCATACCTTGTTATGAAATAGTGGGTCAAATGGTGCCTTACTTTCCTCATCCTGTTCAGAAGTTCAATCCTACTACCCATTCTTGCTTTATTTTTTATAGAGGTATTCTTGTTTGGTTGTATGTCTATAGGCTTGTTTATTGATTCTCTCTCTCGCCCCTCTCTCTACAGGGGCAGAGCTTGTGCTTTAGACTAAGCATAAATGAGAAACTTAAGGGTCTCTTACGTTTTTACGTGTCTGATGACAGAAGAAATTTTATACACACTGACTCCTGGCTTCCTGCATGTCTAACCTCAGTGCCTTCCGTAGGACGTGGTCAGTCACTGTAGCATCCCTGGCGCTGCACCTTTGCGCGTGAAGCTGGCTGAGCCGGCGCGGGAAGCGATGGGAACGTTCCCGGACACCGCCCTGTTCTGGGTCAGCAGTAACTCCGCCGTGCCAGGCGTGACTGTGAGGCTCGTGTAGAGGGGTGGCAAACGTAGGTTTACAGCTGTTCATATGGAAAATAATACAATAATTAATAAAATAATAGTGCAAGAATAAACTGTTTGGCATACCTACAACTGTAAACCTACGTTTGCCCACTCCTGTGTATATCCTGCTACACCCTAAACAAAGTGTACCCCTAAATTTATCCTTAACTTCATCACCCCAAATACCATGTTAGTGCCATTTAAAACCAGGGGATGTTAGAATGGAAAGACAGTGGCCTTAACTAATTGTGGTTAATTTTTTTTTTTTAACTTTCACAAGTTTTACAAAACATGTGACCATATAAACATTGCTACAGGGTCTATGCAAGTGAGGGTCCTTGAGGCTTAGCTTCATTTATTTTGAGTTAAATATGCAGTAAATGCTGCCCTGATTGAAGTGGGGATATGGGTGGAATTGGGGGCTGGAGCCAAGCCTAGGGAAATCCACTAATTCCTCCCTTCCCATTCCGAGAAAGACCCTAAGAAACCGCAAAAGTATCTCTGATCACAGATGAAAACAACTGGCCTATACCATCTTACTTGCCAGTGCTCTTTCCTTGCATATATAGCCTAAGAACTGGACTTGTAATAAGGAACTTTAACTTCTCAAATACAGAGAGGAAGCACAATTCCTTTCAGCAGAAAAGCCCTTTCATGTTTTTAAGACTGGTCCCATCATTTATTATTAAAGGGATAATTCAAATCTCCACTCCTGATCTGGTGGAAAAGAGCCAGACTTTCAAGATCATATAAAAACAAAGCAGCAAAGGTCCTCTCTTAAAAGGGGAATGATGAATGGACACAGGGCGCTGCTGTGAAGGCAGCGAGGGGTAGTGCAATCAGGCTGTGATTATGGGTATATTTCCTCTGTCTGTCGAGACATCAAACCAGTAGTAGTGATCAGGTTGCACAATATAAATGCCTACCCATATGAACACAATTTGGTAAGTAGTGCATGAAAGTTTCCAGCCATAGCCGAGTAATATTTGTTCAAGAAGAGATGATTTTGAGACTCTCCATGCATGCTGTAGGCCCCTTAACATGAAAACTGCTTTCTGATTCAGTGATATTCAGCCTCCTGCTGCAACCCCACAGACACATAGAGAAAGGATTGAAAGTGTAGCTATTATCCAAGAATGAAGGTTCTTTTGTAACCAAACTGTGGCAGGTGGTATGCAGTTTAATCTCTGAAAAGAGAATAATGTCTTTTTTTTTTTTTTTTTTAAATCCTCACCTGAGGATATGTTTAGACAGAGGAAGGGGGAGAGAGAGAGAGATTCATGTGAGAGAAACATCGGTTGCCTTCCGTATGCACCCCTACCGGGGATTGAGCCTGCAACCTAGCTCTATGCCCTGCCTAGGAATCGAACTCGCAACCTTCTGGTGTAAGGGGTGGCATTCCAACCAACAGGGCCATCCAGCCAGGGCCCGTGTTTTTTAAAAAAATGAACACGGTAGTCTAATATTTGTTAAGGTTAACAGAGATAATGACAAAATAAAGCACAAATATATGATTAATTTATTTAGAGTAGAAAAGTGAACTTTTTTCTTGGTGCCAAGATTGGGAACCCAATGAAGTATCTTCCAAGAACTTAGAAATTTAGGTTTTCTTCTGAGAGTTTAATCAAGTTAAATATAATAGATGTAATTATCTATAAGAGCATGTATGTGGCCAATGAGTAAGGGAACAACTAAAACACCAGCAGAGGTGAACTGGACAGAGTCATTGACAGAGGAAGTATGGCAATAGAATCATAATTGGAAAGAGGAAACATCATCAATGATTTATGCTCAGTATGGAGAACGTGAGGCAGGAATGGGCCATGGAGGCACTGATATATGACAGTCAGAAGAGCCAGTGTTGATCTTGCGGATCCCATTTGCCCAGCTAAACACTATCTAGTGGAGAGAAAGGCCAATTAGATGTGTGCCTCTTATGGTAAGCTCCATGAGAGCAGACACTCGGCATTTCTTGCTTACTGGCACATAGGAGGTGCCCAATAAATAGATGTTGAATGTATTCATGCAGAAATAAGGCTGGAAGTCTATCCTTTACTTGAGAGCTGTATCTTATCAACTAACTCCCCTGGTTTTGAAGCTATGCTTGCTAAGCAAATTTATGATAATTTATATTCTCATATATTTTGCTTTTAGGGGAAAAGGTTCTGACTTGGTCCAATTGTAATTTTAGTATCTGAGAACTTAGTTAATGTGGTCTGCCCCTGAGAACCTAATTATTCTCATTTGTGGTCACAAATGTCGTTCTCTCTCCCACACAGTCTATGCCTGCAATGAATTTACCATGGAAAACAAACTTAGAAGTCTTTTGTTGACAGATGCTGGTCTTCTTAGGTGACATTCTGTTTCACTGGCACCACCTTAGAATATTGCAACATTACTTATTAACATTAGCTTTTAGAGACCTTTTTATTATTTTTAAAGATATAAGGTTTAGGACTACAGGGAGTATTTTTGTTTTGTGTTCATTAGACATAAAGCATTTTCTAAGGAGAATCAATTATGCTATTGTAACAGGACCCTGGAGGATGTGGCTCTAGGCTGCTTTTTACAACACAGATAGCTTAAGGATCTTAAGGATTTTAAAAGTTATGGTAGATCCTACTTGTTGTTCTTTTCTTTAAAGCATTTAGAGCAGTTTATTTAATTTCTTTTTTTAAATTTATTTTTACTGTTGAAAGCATTACAGATGTCCCCTTTTTCCCCCCATTAACCCCTTCCACCCCACTCTCACCCCTCTCCAGGCCTTCACCACACTTGTCTGTGTCCATGAGTTATGCATATATGCATATAAATTCTTTGGTTAATCTTCCCACACCCCTCACCCTTCCCTCTGAAATAATACATCAGTATGTTACATGCTTCGATGTCTCTGGGTCTATTTTGTTCATCAGTTTATTTTGTTCATTAGATTCCACATATAAGTCAGATCATGTGGTACTTGTCTTTCGCTGGCTGGCTTATTGCACTTAGCATACTTCATGTTAAAGATGTACAAATATCTACAAGCCAGAAGAAATAAGCGACTAGCAAGATGTCCAATGTAAGGAAGGGTCACTATCAGAAAGGGAACCACTGCTTCTGATCATGGTTGCACCACTACAGTAGAAAGATTATGCTACTGCTCTTGCTAATCTCATTCGACCAAGATGCTTGAAACAGAATTCCTGAGGCCTGGGGTGCTGGGCAAATTGGAAGCAGTAGCAGAGGACAATATTAATGCCTCTTGCCTCATATAGGGTTTTATAATTAGAGACAGTCCAAGGTGACATATTATCTTGGTGGACATCAAGGATTATTATTTATCATTGCTCAAGCACAGAAACATTGTTAAGATTGCTGTCATGATTTGAATTTTTCCTATTGCAAATTAAATTACCTATGGGTAGAGGACACTTCATCTTCTCATGTTTTAAGAATGCAGGATTGAGTATTATTTTTATCTGCAGTGGATTGTGAAGTCCACTTTTCTAGTTTATCTTCAGTTGATGTTTGGATATTTAGATTATCTTGCTGTAGTTTTTTTTTATGTGGTTACAAGTTCATTTGAGAGTTTTAACTATGTTTGAATTAATTCATATAATTAAGAACAAAGATAGTACTTAGTGATTTGGACTGGAAAAAGTAAATATAGTTGAAGTATGGGATAGGTAAAGAACCTCCTAATCAAAAAATAACATCATAGGCATTAAATAAACATTTGTTCCTAAGTTTAGCATGGCTCACTTACTTCTTACTTATGTCTAAGTGGGAGTAATACATATATTGACCATTTTTAGTTATAATTTTTATTAGTCTTTTTTTTTATTTTTAAAATAAGATAAGAGTTTACTTTCATTGAAGTACACATTTTAAGTTCAATGAATTTTTCAAATGCATACTCCATTGTAACCATACTCTTAGCAAGATATAGAAATTTAAGGTTTGTACCTTTATGACTGAGACTCTGAGAGCAATCTTATACGAGGATTTTTGTGGACATACATTTTTATTGTATTGGCAAATACTTAAAAATGGAATTACTGGGTTGTAGGGTGTGAATATGGTTAACTATAGAAGAAACTGTTAAATAATTTCCCCCAATTATTGTCCATTTTGTATTCCCACCAGCATTGTACGGGTTCCGATTGCTTCACATCCTGGGCAACACTGGGCATTGTAGACCTTTCCCCCATTGCAGTGGGTGCATAGTAATAGCTCCTTGTGCTCCTACTTTGCATTTCCTTTATGACGAATACTGTTGAACACATTTCCATGTACCGACTGCCTAGTAATATAACTTCTATTGTGAAGTTTCTGTACAAGTATTTTGCTCATCTTTAATTGGAGTAAATGGAAGTTTAACATTGAAGTTTGCTTTCACTTTACAGAAAGAGACATAGATTGTGATAAAATAAAAATCAATATTGTGATCTCTAAAGCCACCAACTTAACAAAGAAATAAAGTTAAAAAGCCAACAGTGGATATAAAATGGAATAGTCAACTTTGTTTTCTTAGTCCAAAAGAGAACAGGTAAAGGAGAAAAGGGAAACAAAGAACAGAGGGAACAAATGGAAAAGGCATAGCAGGACAGTGAACTCGGGCATAGCCATGTCAATCAATTCCTTCATCAGCTATTTATTTTTTCCTATTTTCTCTTTCTGAAAGGAACATCACATTTATGTTCATCTGCTTGATATTTTCCCACAGATCACAGAGCCTGTGTTTAATTTTTTAAAACCTTTGCGTCTTGGTTCTCTAATATCTTCCTTCCCCGCGTGCCCTCCAGAACATCCACTGCGCTCCGACACCTCCCGCTCTTCTCGCGCTTCCCCTGCCCACGCTCAGCTTCAGGTCCAGCTTCAGGCTCGCGATGATGATGCCCTTGCCTGCAGCTTTTCTTTCCCGGGCTGCCACATAATCTTAATTGATTTTTTAAAATATATTTTAAAATATTAGTTTGAGGGTAAGCAAGAGCTAGAATAAATAGCATTAGAAGAGTTTTATATATTGGGAGAAACAAAGGAGTCTCAAAATGACTAGGATTGCTGCAGAAAACACTGCAGCGTGAAAGAACAATTATACCCAGTGTTTGTGGTTTGTTATAATTTTTCTTATCTGAACTCAGTTCTTCCAAAAAGGGAATTTACTGATTACTGAAATTCAGCAGCGTTGGCTGGTAAAGCAACAGTGGCTGTTACACCATCGAGTATAAACTTTCATACACGACAAAATACAGCTGCTGCGTCCACGCCTTCGGGTGCCCGCCTGCTGCCCCAGCCACCCAGCCACCCAGCACCCCAGAACTCTCTATCCTCCCGTAATGCCTCCATTTAGGGTTCAGATTTGGCTTAGGGGGACGACTCCTGGGACCTGTGCCACACTACGGTTGGTGTATTATGCCATGCTATTGGTGGTTAAGTGTTTCTAAGAGCACGCTTACTTATACATATATTGTGATTAAGCTTCTTCACATTAACAGAATGACATTAAGCTCTCAGCCGATTGAGCTGATTGGAAAAAGGTAACAGCTGCAGCCCAGGTATTTGTCAGAGAGTATCCTCTTGATTTTATTGCCACATAATGCTTTTGGGAAGTTGAGACGAGCCACTTTCCCAGTCTCAGGATTACATGAGTGATACGCAATCCGTGCATTCCCCGTTTTAGACGTGAGAGTTTATCCCCGATTGAAGCCAGGTTGTCAGGGAAGTGTGTGTGTGTTTTAGAGTGAATTATTTTATCTCCCTGTCGAGTTGCTTTTACTAAATTGCAGTTGGTAGATGTTTTAAGCAATAACATTCAGAATTCACTGTTTAAAAATTAAATTTGTTGGGGTGACACTGGTTGATAAGATCATATACATTTCAAGTGTGCAAGTCTACGATTCATCCTCTGTCTGCTGCATTGCGTGCTCACCACCCGACGTCTAGGCTCCCTCCGTGGCCATATGTTTGACCCCCTTTGCCCGCTTTCTACTCCCCCCACCAACCTGCCCCTCTGATAACCACCCTTCTCTTGTCTCCGTTCATGAGTTTGGTTGCTTTGTGTGTTGCTTTCTTTTTTTAATCCCACATATGAGTGAAATTATATGGTTCAAGGCGTATTTTTTTTTTTATAAGAAATCAAGGAAAAAGAAGAAGAAAAAAAAAGGCACTCAAGGGAGAAACTCTTTCCAAGGCTTCGTAGGGGACAACAATTTGGTTCTTGACAGCTGCTGCTTATCTTCATGTAAGAAAAAAAGTGTGTTGAATAGCTAATTGCGTTTCCCTCGCCGGATCAACCATTAATAATCTCAGAGCTGAGTTTGTCTCCCACTTTAATAAGTCTTCATTCTCTCTTTATTTTACTCTTTATTTTTAAAAAATGTCTTATGTGGTAGGTATTTTTATGAACTTCCTCAGATTATTTTTAAACAAGGCTAAGTGCATAAATGAAACATACATAAATGAAACATAATAGTCTTTCCATTAAACTTTTCCTCTTTCTGTCCTTGTAGCTGGACAGGAAGCTCCTGTGCTTCTGTGAAGTTACATTGTTAGCAGAAGTCTGCATATTGAGCGTCACTGATTCAAAGATGTACGTTTCTTCTACATTTTATAGTGGAAAATCTAGATAATTGTCAGTGTTCTTAATCAGAGGAAATATGAGCTTTCTATGTATTTGTGGGTGGTAAGGAAAAAGGGAGAGCTTGTCTTCATGTTCTCTTTATAAACTAACCAAAGCCTTGCCTTTTCTCCTGTGCATCACAACCTGTATCCCTTCTCCCATCCTCTGGTTGTCTGGCAAACCTGATGCATGTTTCAAGGCCAGGTGCAGAGCTTACTCCGCCAGGAGGTCTTCCTTGACCCTCAGTTTGGGCTGAGGGTACTTCTTTAAGCTTTCAGGCACCGAGTGCCTCTTCTGTTGCACTTACCATGCTCCTTCAGAATTATTTGTTCAGGTGTTTGAGAGGCACCTGATGGCCTCTGGAGGTAAACACCTTTGGGTTTAATTTTACTATTACCAACGCTTGGGCAAGTTGTTTAAACTCTCTCCCTCTCAGTTTGCTCATCTGTAAAATGGAATTATCACAGTAATCTCTCTCACGGGATTATTTCAAGGATAAAGTGAATTAGCACGTTGAGAGCAATGCTTGGAAGAGTAAATGTTTCCCCTTCTCTCTTTCTTGTTGTTGTTGTTATTATTGTTGTCTACACTAGAATGTGAGCCCTGGAAGTAGCAACTGCCTACATCCCACCTAAGTCTTTCATTTCTAATTTCCCAGAGCCTAAAAGTGCTTGTGCTTGATACAAGGGCGTTCTTACTAGATGTTTACAAAGAAATGAACTCCTGTATTATGTGTGAATTTTGGGTGACTTGTCATAGGTCAGCAAACCTGAACTGTGTCTGGGAAAATGCCTTATGAAACAGAGCTAATGTAATTATCACTGTATCTTTCTAGATGATATAAAATTTCTTTATTGGAAAGGACTCAGTTACTTATTTAATAAACATTGAGTGCCAGCTCTGTCAGATACTGTCCAGCTACTTGGGAATGAAGAGGTAAAAAAACCCCTCTGCTTTTAAGGAACTGGTTTTCTAGTGTAAAAAAGTCATGGCATACGGTGTTTGTTTTTTTAAAACTGGACATTTAAATTGCTAGAAAAATTCCCTTAAATCTAGCAGTTTGTTATGCAGAAATAAGAAAACTGATTATTGCATAATTTTATTTTGTTTCTCGGAATTAGTAGGGTAATACTAAGCATATTAATTTATTCTTAAAAGTTTAAAAAATTACCTATTTCCTTATCTATTGAAATCAAGTGTCTAATTGTTGATTGGCATTTTCTGATTGTCTGAAATCCACTCATAGCATTGGATATTGTCTTTGAAAAATTTCTTCCATTTCTTGGCTTCTTTTATAAGTAATATTTGATCTCACCATTACAAGTTGTTACATTGAAATGTGAGCCCTCAGTCTTAAGTTTTTTCTACTGGTGCCCATTTAACTCGATTGCTCAAGACAGAAAACAGTTCATTAAAATAAACCCAGTGCTCTCGTGTTTCTGTTGTGCTTCTAGCTTCTACAGCAAGTAGTAGGGGTTCTTTTTTTTTATCATGTTTTTTGTTTTTTTTTGTTTTGTTTTTAAGAAAGTCCTTGGGCACCATTGAATTGTATGGTGGAAATTGTATGTTTTGAGAGAGATTTTTGCACAGTTTTCCTTTTGCGAGGATTTCCTTTTAAACTTTTATTCCATATGCTTTAGTGCCTAGTCCCAAGTTTTAGCTGATGTAATTTCTCCTATGGTATAGATCTCAGGAGATGCCTCCAAAATGTTATGAGTGCTATATACTGATCCTCAATTCCAGGGCAGGATTCCATCTCCTCAACTTAGTTATCATTTATGGTTGTGCCAGTTTTGCTTCTTTCCATTTATTTTTCCATCTGGCATTCTACTCCCAAACTTTTACCATTTACGAATCGTTGGCAATGTTCACACTAATTGTCTATGACTCACTAGGAATTTTTGCCAAGTTCCTCAATATTTAAGATATTTTTCTATTTTATGCTCTCTCATTTTAACAGGGACATTTGGCACATATACTTCTTTACACTGTAATTTCAAATATAGATGCCAGGTTAAAAGTGGTTCCCACATCGAAATCGTTTGCACATGTAGACTCTTGTTCTAAAAACTCACAAATTAAGGCATTTTGGGGGGCTGCTTTTAACAAGCATGGTTGTCAAATTTAAACAATGTGAACTTCTTTAGAGGAGACATTAGAGTAAATAAAAACTTACTCCAGTTCTGTAGGAAAACTGGGAATGTTCACTCTCTTTAGGTAAATAATAATTTCTAAGGATTCCCTTCTCGTTTCCAATAGCGATAAAAGCATAGGCTCTGTTACTCTCTAGCTATGTGATCTTAGACAAGATAGTAATAGCTTTACACATTTCCCCATTTGTAAATATTTATGTCTATGAGGTTCTCCCTTCAGTACTATAAGGAATTCTTTACATGGCAATTGTTCCCTGGAAAATATTTTTATTGATTAGAAGTAGCTTAGAAGATATTATAGGAATACCAATACACAGTCATCTCACATAAGCTTTTTTTTGGGGGGGGGGGAGGGTTGAACAAAGCATTATTATCCCAGGTATAGGAAGACAGCCTATCATTTAACAAAGGGTAATAACCTATTAGCATAAAAATTCTAAAGATATGAGCAAACAATTTGCACACACAAACACATAAAAATTATGATTAAAAACATGGGTAAAAAATGTTCACTCTCCATAGTGATCAAAGAAACAACAAATAAACAATACAATTTTATTTTGTATCTATAAATTAGTAAAGATTTAAAATAATAATAGGTAATGGTAGAATGGTTTTAGAGAGTGGACATGCTTATACATTGCTTGTAGAATTGTGGTTATAATATTTCTAGAAGTCAATTTAGCATTATGCTTGAAGAGCCTTAATATGTTTCTAATACACTGTGAACCTACAGCCTGTTTCTAGAAATTTATTCATAACCAAAAACCCCACATATATGTGTATACATATTAATTGAGTGTTGTAATTAAAAGTGAGAAATCAAAATAATGTAACTCTCCATCACTAAGGTATACAATATATTTATTATGTTACTGACAAAGCTGCTCCTCCCCACTGGCTTTCCCCATTTCAGTTAAGCATAACTTGCTCAGGTGAAAATTTGAGATTTTAGTTTCTTCTCCTTCCCTCACCGTCCACATGGGGTCAGTCCCCGAGTCCACTTCTTGATACCTCAGGCTGAGACCCTCTCTTTGGTAGCCTAGTTTAGGGAAACATTGTAACTTAGTAGGAGAACACTAAATGTGGTGTGAAAGCCCCTGGATCCCCTGATTACTAGCTATTTGTATGTGAGCAAGCTTCATGACTGCTCTAAACCTTACTTTTTCATAAAAGTGTTATATACCTACCGCATTTGCGGGGTTGTTGAGACACGTTAGCGACCATGCGAGTGCCTCGGGTGCCCCTGGGCGAGGCGCCTTCGCGCCCACTCGCCCGTGGCTGTCCTCACTGCCGCAGAGGGCGCGGGGCCAGCAGGGCCTCTGTCACCATGAGATTCACCCCCGCCGTGGAGGACACTTTTAGGGGCAAGGGGAGAAAGATTATATAGAGCGAATAAGCAAAGGTTATAAGGGATAACCTCATTTCAAGAAAATGGCTTTAGGTTGACAGCATCAGAAAAGTTACAAGGAGGGGCGTGTACATCTGGACATACGTGTACAAGCACGAGAGTTAGACATTGGCTCAGAGAGAAGATACACGGAGCCCAGAGGCTGGATACGAGAACTTAGTTTTGGATGTTCAACTAGTGTAAGTAATTATCTTCTCAGGGCTCCAGGGTTTGTTGAATACCAGGCTTGGCCTTCAGGTGCTAGCCTTATGAAAGCAGGTTAGGAGAGGCTTTTCTCTAAGGGATGACAACAAGGAAGATGGAGCTCCGTCGAATATGTCAACTTACAGTAACCACCTCCCATCGTTCTTATTACTTTGTTGCTGTTGTTAATATATTTGGATTTAAATACATTTGTGCCCTCATATGAGGTCTGTCCTTTAACAGAAATTGGAAGACATGTGACCCTCTTTCTTTGTACTGACCTATGCTGTCTTGATAAATTTCCTTCTAGATGTTCTAAAATTTTTTAAAACGGACTTTCCAGTTCTTGTAGAACATCACATACTAGTGATAATTATATTTTTTCAAGTTGGAAAGATGTAATCCACTGTAATTGAGTGTGTTACTAAGTTTAATTAGGAAGAAAATCAATATATTAAAAATGAGACCAGATATACTGAATATATTGTGGTATTTCTCCAGCTGGTTTTCCCCTAGCTCTGTAGTCCTATATTCATTGAGCTTACATATAATGGAGGGTGCAAGCAAAAACACAGTACTATTGAAATGCACTTGTCACTATAGCCTAACAATTTTGATTAGCTCCATTAGCAGGAATGCCCTGCAGGAGGCTTTAGATTAAAAAAACATTAAAAACTTGGATTGTCAAGAGTTGGGTTGTAAGCTCTCACTCCTAGCTGGGCATTGTAGCCAATTTAGAAATTGATTGTCTCAAGTGATTAGATTTACTGGGGTTACTATATCAGTGTCATATCAGAACTCTGCTTATTTCTTTTTAGATACATGTAATAGACTTATACTGCCTTCCTCACAATTCCACTTTGATGCAATAATCTGGATTCCCATTAAAAACATTGTTTGGCAGTGTGAAAAAGCATTATAAAGCACTGGATGTAGCCAATGGAATTCTTTTTTATTTTTATTATTAGCTGAGTTAAGGAAAAGTTCACAGGGAAAAGGGAATAAAATGTCTGTGCTCGTGGTACTGTATTTTGTTTCATGTATGGTTGTATATTTAAAAAGTCAATACTTTATAGGTTAATGTTATTTAAACAGGAATAAAGAATTAGATTGAATTTTGAAAAGTAACATTACCTTCTATGTACCATTCTCTGGTAAAAACATTCAGGAGATTTTACAGGTCATAATTGCAGATTTAAAAATGCTTTTCAAAAAATTACTTTCCCGTCAATGTCCTATTTGATTTACAAAATTAATGTGATCTTCTCCAGATTCAATCAGAGGTTTCCTCTTCTTGGTCTTCAACATTCACATTTCTCATCACACTAGTGACAACAGTAACAACATCTCTTCCATGGGGTTCTTGGGTGGACTAAATTAAATGAACGTATTATTAATCACCTGGGACAGAATTGGTGCTCAATACTTTAAAAAAAATCTGCCTATTTATCACCATCCCTTTTCTACTGACATCGAACCAACCCTCCATTCATGACAAAGTGTCTTTTGCACCACAAATCCACATTAATTTAAGTTCTCAGAGTAGTCTTCTTTGAGCAGTGCTGTCAAAGAGTTCTTCGAAGTGCTGCAAATAAATTACAGGTTACCTTCTTTTCCACATGCTATTTTATTCACTTGTTCTCTTACTCCTCTCTTCCTTGCAAACATAACGGGAGATTTGTTGGGCACGAGCGTTTTCAGAAGCCTCAGAGCCTTCCCAGCCGGCGCGTCGCTCCTGCTTGCGCTCGGGCGTCCGTGCTGGCAGCAGACACCGGCGCCCGCCAGCGGGGCGGCCGGCCTTGCCCGCTTTCACGCGGGCAGGGCGGGATGCGGTGAGCCGGCCACGTGCTCTCACGCCCAATGTCACAAACTGGAAGAGAGATCGCGCTTCCTCAGCGTTTCGCGTATTATGAATATGCTGCTCCTAAAAGCCTGATCGTAGCTGATTTCACTAGTTTTCTAAGTGCCACAGTCTCCACCCACTTGCGTGGTAGCAGTTTTACAGCATGTGGCTTCTGTGGCTTCTGTGGCTTCTGTGGCTTCGGTGGCTTCTGTGGCTTCTGTGGCTTCTGTGGCGCGAGCTCGTGTGGTTTGACCTTTAACGCCCTCGTACCTCCTCTCTGCCTACCGACCTCCTTCATGACCGTAGAGGTCCAGGCTAAAGCTCTTTCCTCCAGGCATTTCTGCCCAGGTAAGACCCAAAGGGTCTGCTTCTCCTCTGAGCCCCTGCGGCATTAGGGACTGCGCCATTTCTTTGCCACATGTCATTTACTACTTGTATTGCTGGTGTCCGTCTCATAGTTTGAATTCATCCTATTTCACAAGGTTTGTTCTTTGCCATGGTTCCCATCATAGCGAGTGCCCCCCCATCCCAACAGGTGCTCAAGCCCAAGCCGGTGTCACCTGCGACCCTCCATCTGCCCCCTCAACGTGTGAGCGTGAAGTCCCGCGCCCCCAGCTTCTCTGCCCTGTCCCGCCTCCTGTCATCCTCTCTTCGCACAGCGTGTCATGTCTCTCGCCTGGATCACTACTGTGGCTTTCTCCAGCTGGCCGGATTCCTGCTCCGTTTCCGTTGGATCTGTGCTCCCTGGTGCATCCAGATGATGTTTCCCAACATGCAGATGTGACCTTTTCACGCCCCTGCTTACAGCTTCCCAGGCCGTTTACACCCTCGGGCACCGCGCGCTCCCCTCCTCCTGCTTTGGCACTGGGCCTCTGCCGGGTGCGCCCTCTGCTTCTCTGCCCGACACGGGAACTTTCCTAATGTGCCGTTTCTGGGGCGGCTTTCATTCCTCTTTTGTGACTGAACCAGTTTCCTTCCTTCGAGCGCGAGGGCCCTTTCCTTCCAGGACGCTGTTGAATTGCTCTTGGTTCCCTTCTGAACGGTCAGCGTCCTGAGGGCGAGGCATCTGTCTGCATAACCTCTCTGCCTGCAGCGTCCAGTTCGGGACCGTACAAAGCAGGCGCCCGGTGAACAGCTGTTCAATGTAAGCAAGCAGGTTAAGGGCAGAAACCACGCTTTGTGCATTCTGCTGCTTCCCATGGAGCTTGAGGAACCTGTGCCCCACTTAGGGACAGGTTCGTAAAGGTCCGTGGTACACCAGGAGTGCCGATGGTCTGTTTTGTTCACTGCGGGTACCGGGCACTTAATAGTATTAGAGAGGCAGAGTCTCAGTCCCTATAAATATTGCTGAGTTTCTTTACCTCTAAACTTTATAAAGATGACAAAAGCATTTGTTGAGGCTGAATTTATGTTGTGAAATGAAAACCGTAGACAATTTACTATACGTTTACCTTATGTATAGACGTGCGATGGCTCTAAATCTTATCCTTAGGTATTTCTCACTCACAGCAATATGTACCCAGATTAGCAGCTTCCTTTTTGGTCTCCGCCCTCCTTTTCCTTGACTCCTCCCAACCACACTGATGTTCCCTTCTGGCATTATTGTCCTACAGGCTCTGTCACCTGAGATTCTCGGCGTATCACTTAAGATTAGGTGTAGCTGAATACTCCATACGCAGAAAACCTAAACAGAGACAGAAAACCTCAGATAAGTTACTTAAATACCAAAGCTGTTCATTCTTCTCTATTGCAAGATAAATCCGGAGGTAGGGAGTACAGGCTGGATGTGCTTCCTCAGCAGTCGTGAGGGACTCAGGCTTTCTCTCGATTTCTGCTCTTCCACGTGTCTAGCGTGTGCCTCCAACTTCAAGGTCACCTCATGACTAAGATGGTTTACGATGCACCAGCCACACTGTCCAAGTTACAGGATGAAGGCAGAAGGGGGGGGGGAGGCAGCGAATTTGAACCGGCCTACCTGCTCACCACTTCTGCTTGTGTCGAATGCTCCAGAACTTAGCCACGTGGGGATACCTGCGTGAATCAAGGCTCGAAAGAGCTGTATTTTAGCTAAAACCAGGGTCCTATTATTAACAAAGAAAGGAGATTGGTGGCAACTGGAGATTACAGGCTACCATGGCTGTGTTCTTGTATCAGGGTTGACTGTTTACCATTTTGTCCCTTATTTTACTCCATGTTTCCTTTAAATACAAAATTTTTACTTATTGATTTCTACAAAATGCCACACTTCTCTCTAATTCGCTCTGACAATCCTGGCTGAATGCTCTGTTCATAGAAGAACAGCTTTCGTTGGCTTGCCTGGCTGTGCCCCTCTCTCCCTAACCTCAAGGCTCTGTCCTGTATCCCTGCTCACACAGCCAGCTGCATGGGCTTCGGAGGGCAGGGACAAAGGGCAGGACTTTATTTTGCTCCTTTCCTGTTAAAATAGTCCCTTTCACCCTGGTCCGTATGGCTCAGTGGGTTGCAGTGTTGTCCTGTACACTGAAAGGTGTCAGGCTCCGTTTCCGATCAGGGCAATACCCAGGCTGCAGGTTCAATCCCCAATCGGGCGTGTGTGGGAGGCAGCCGATCAGTGTTTCCCTCTCACTTCGATGTTTCTCTCTCTCTTTTCCCCTCCCTCCCTCTCTCTAAAATCAATAAAAAAAAATAGTCTCAGGTGAGGACTGAAAAAAAAAGTCACTGTCTTTTCAGAACCTGAGCTGAAAATCACACCTTGGCTTTTCAGCATTTCGATACTTCCTGTGGCCAAAGGATGGGCTGGTGGAGACTCTGACCCTGTCCTGAGGTGGCGGCAGGCTTGTTCACAGGTACCCAATGTGCTTTCTTGCTGCTGCTGGCTCCTGGGGGACCACGCCTTCCTGGCTGCTTGCCTCCTGGTGCATCTCGACAGTAGTTGCTGCTGCCTCCGTAAATGTTTCCTTAGAAACATAAGCCTTTGCTGCTCCACACTGATAACATATAAAGCTCTATGAGTTTATAAAACTTTACTCAAAGATTTGGGTAACTATATTGAATTCCAGGGCAAATGATAGAAATGGGAACTGTATTACAGACAGAAGTTTTCCATGGTCCAGGGAGGACCATCTAAGAGCGGTTTTCAACTTTTTTCATCTCATGGCACACGTAATCTGACTTTGCGGCACATCAAAAAATATAATTTTGCCAACCTGACAAAAAATGGTATAATTTTGATTCATTCACACTGGATGGCTATTGTGTTGGCTGTTGTCATTTTTTAATTTGACAACCTAAGGCAGGGGTGGGGAACGCCCCTTTTTACACTCACATGCACACAAACACCTCTCCACCAAAGACAAACAGTATAGGTCTTCCCACTAGATGGTAAGCAAATTGCTTGAGATTTTTGTGCCGCAACAAGATTCACCGAGGAAGGCTTTAGGCAGCTTTACCACTGTGGGCCACATGCCCATTTTTCATTCTCATACAGGGTTGCCATATATTTTCATTGTGAGCCCTATTGGAAGAAATCTATGTGTGTCATACCTCAGAGGCCCGTCTATTTGTTTTGTTAATTTTGTGGCACACTTGTTTGGAAATGAAAGTGTCCTGATCTAGAAATAGAAGCACTTGACTACTTTTGAAAGAGGTAGTTTTGGAAGGTTTTTTTTTGTTCGTTTGTTTTTTGTTATAGCTTGGAAAGTAAAATATAAGCATCTAAAGACCTTAAGTGGGAGAGATGGGATTTAATTATTATATATTGTCTAGCCATCCTATGGATTTGTTTGCATTGTTGGAGAACATAATTTACGCACAAAGTAATATCTTGATAAAGTAACAAATTGATATGTGGTTAACTTTAACTTTTCTAAAAATAGACTTTAGTTTTTAGAGCAGTTTTAGGTTCAGAACAAAACTGAGACTGAGCAGAAAGTACAGAGTTCCCCTATACACCCTGTATGGTAAACTTTTAAGGTGAAATATTATTTTCTGTTCCTGCACCAACTTTTTTTTTTTATTTAAATATATCTTTATTGATTTCAGAGAGAGGAAGGGAGAGAGAGAGATAGAAACACCAATGATGAGAGAGTCATTGATCAGCTGCAGCCCACAACCCGGGCATGTGCCCTGACCGGGCATCGAACCCTGATCGCCTGGATCCTAGGTCGATGCTCAACCACTGAGCCACGACTGGCCTGGCCCTGCACCAACTTATAATGAAATTCTGTTCACTGTTGGATTTTAGTACTCTTTAAGTTAACTTAATAGTGACCATTGGGGATAGCTATTAACTTCTAAGACATGGAATGACTTCAACATAACAGTGTTCTCAGCATGTATATTATTTGGTAATAACTCATCATGTTGCTTTGGATTAAAACAATGCACCAATAATTTACATGGAAATGGCCTCATTCAAATGTAACCTCTTTATCTACTTGATGAGTATTTTTAAGGGCAAGTAATTTAGTTATCTATAAATTGTTATACCTCTATTTAAATAATTGGGTATGCAATGAATGGGAATTTATGACTGTGGCATTGTGGAAGGCATCTATTGTCTGGGTCATTTTTGAAGTAGTAACTAGACTTTTAATACTTTACCTACCTAAAGGCAAATGGAGAGACTAGCTGTGCCACTAGCTCTGCTAGTTATGCTCATGATTTTTCAGGAAATGTTCTAGAGGTTTCATTTATCTTTAGGAAGTAAATGTTAGTTCCAGTGGTCCTTAGTGAGTTCCAAAGCTTCCACTGATAGCTTGAAAACTTCCATTCCACTATTTATCATGCATGGGTTTTCTTTAGAGAACATTTGAAAAAATTTGATAGAGTAGTGACTTGTATTTTTATACTTTTCCCCTTGAAGTTTCTCATTATCTTGAATGTTATATTGTGTTTATGTGATTGAGGGGCAGAATCTACATAAATATTATTTTTAAAAACTTTCTGCTTGATTATTTTTTGTGTGTATTTTTTCCCTTTGGGCTATTCTATTACATTTTCCAGACTTTATATATATATAAATTGAAATACCTTTCTTTCTTTCTTTCTTTCTTTCTTTCTTTCTTTCTTTCTTTCTTTCTTTCTTTCTTTCTTTCTTTCTTTCTTTCTTTCTTTCTTTCTTTCTTTCTTTCTTTCTTTCTTTCTTTCTTTCTTTCTTTCTTTCTTTCTTTCTTTCTTTCTTTCTTTCTTTCTTTCTTTCTTTCTTTCTTTCTTTCTTTCTTTCTTCTTTCTTTTTTCTTTCCCCTTTCTAAAATCTAGATAAAGATTCTTCTCATATCCCTTAAATGTTGTTATCTTCTTAGGAGAAAGAAACCTGGCCTAAAATGTCACATAAATTTTTTCTTAAATATTTGCCTGGAGTCAAGACTTACTTCACAAAATCTAAGAATTTTGCTAAATGTGGCACATGCTTTGTACCCCCTCTTGCAGCAATTAATTCATCAGCTCTGTATTGAGGAATGAGTGTGCCAGGCACTATTCTCGGCACTGGTAAGTGAAGCGAGGCAGATGTGGTTGAGGTCCGAGGAGCTTACAGTCTAACAGGGGAGACTGACTTGCAGATTGACTATTACAGTCCTGTCATGTAAAGGCTGTGACACAGGCATGCTCAGTGAGAGCACAGATCGATGACAGCAAGAAGGATTCTGAAACAGTTTCAGAAGTAGGCTGCCTGTGAGTTGAGGTTTGAAAGGGTAAGTAAGAATTAGCTTGAAAACAGAAAGGAAAAGGCATTTGAGTGGAGGAAAGTCTGAAAACAGTGTATATGTTTAAATCATTATAAATCCATTGCTGTGGGACTAAGGGGAAGGAGCACATGGAGGAGCAAGAGAAGTTATGTAGGTAGGTGCCTGGTCATGAAGAGCTTTGTGTGTAGCTGAGGAATCTTGAAATTTAATGTGAAAATTATAGGGATATACAAAAGGATTTTAAAGCAGAGTTGACAAATGATATTTACATTTTAGGAACATCATTCTGGCAGCAATTAGGAGGAGCAGTGGAAGCAGGCTGGCCTGGGGGTTGGCCATCTAATGCAATACTGCAATGTCCAGGGGAAAGGAGATGAGGGCTTTAAGGCAGTAATGGTGGGAGTAGAGGAGGGAACGATTAAAAAACATTGAAGTGATGTCACTGGTGTATCTTCTATATCCCTGGATCAACAGGTTTGTGATGCTAATCCACAAGATAGGAAATAGGAAAAAAGAACAGGTGTGTAGGGGGGAAATAATGTTTTATTTCAGACACATTCATAATGTCATATCCACAGTGGAGACATTTATTCTAAAATTCAATATATGTGCCTGACACCAGTAGAGAGTTCTGAGCTAAAGATATGCATTCGGGAGTCATCAGTGTACATGTGGATACTGAAGCTTTCGTTTCAATGAGGAAACAAGACTTTGGGGAAATCTTGACATTTATGAGGCTCATGGGAGATGATCTCATGCAAGATATTGAAAGCAGATGGCCCTTGGTATATTATCTTGTACATCCACATTATCTTTATACATTTATCTTATAAGTGGTACGCTCTCAATGGAGTTTTAAGGGAAAAAATCTGGGGGAGGAGAAAGAAAGGGAGGTGGGTGTGCAAACCAGTATCTTTAGGACAGACTACTTTGTGAAGCTATGGCACCAAAAGGAATTTAAGGTAACATACTAGATTCATTTGCTCTAAGTCTTGGGATCAAATCTGACTTACTTTGGGGATTTCCAAAGTTATTTTAAATCATCTCTATTATATATTTTGAAGATAATATTTTCTAGAGTTTCCCTAAAGATCCATTTCAGGGTGGTCTTTAAGCCTATGCTGGGGCAGACCTACTTCCTTGGGCTACACTTGAAAAGGTACAGGTACTCAGGCCTTTAGGAATCACATTGAATTTTCAGAATTATCTGTCTATATTAGCTCTATTTGGCATAAACTTGTAAGCCTATTATTGACCAGGAATTGAACCTGACCCTAAAGAAGCAAAAGACAGGGTGACATTAGTGCCCTAATAGTCACCTTTACCCTACCAGGCCTCTCTAGTGATTCATCGAGGGCTTTGGGTATTAAGGAGAAGACATGAAAGAATCCAAATTCAACACACGTGAGAATGTTTATTCAAGAACCTTATATTTCCAGCTTCAGTATATAACACTCTGTCAACAAGAGGACCCATGTTCTTGGTAGAACAAAAATATAAATTTATGAGTTTAGCTCAAATAGCACAATATTTCTGCCCCTTTTCAGTCCCTTCTAACTGCGTAGGTGCCCTCAGATCTCAGCCAACACTCTTACTTTGCTTTTATATCCTTCTTGTAACTCTTCTCCATGTCCTTAAAGATGAATGATCTGTCTGTATTATTACTTTCTTATGGGTGGGAAACTCTTATCATGTTTATAAATTGAGCCTCATTGGGCATAACCTAGAACCCCTCCAAATACTGTGTAGATCTAGTTATTGCCTTTACTTTTTAGGTTTTTTCAGGTTGTTAACATTTATAAGTAAATTTGTAAAATTCTTCAGCTCTTTCTCTTAGCAAAATTATAAGAAGGAATGATTAGCCATGCATTGCTAAGATAGGTTATCTTAATAAAAAAAAAGCTAATTAAAGTTATGGTCCTGTCTTTAGACTAGACAATTGAAAGAAGACATATAGGAGGTGGGAATGGTTCAGTGAAAACAAAGCTCAAGGCTAGTAATTAGAAAGTGGCATTTACTTTTGCTTCTTAGTTTAATCCCATCAGAGAATCTTCTGTGTAAAGCTGTCCAGAAAGCTGTCAGCAACCAACTTCATACTTTCTCACAGGGTTAGACGTGCCTTCCTTTTTATGATCAGCTGATGGAATGCTCAATTAACAACAAAGATAATATTATAGAAAAGAACTGTCCAAAGACTGGATTACTCCCTTGAGTCCTAATAAGAAAATCAATGATGAATGGCCAGGCAGCACACACATCTCAAGTTCTTTGGAACAGGATTTATTGATAGAAACTCACAGGGATAGGAAGAGTAGCATGAGTGGGCACCCCTAGTCTTATTGCACTTTGGGGTAACAAACAGATCCAGCAGCACTAGATATTATTCTGCAGGAGAGGGAGCCTAGTTGTGAGTTTATAATAAACTGTCTGCTTGGAAAAAAACAGCCCTTGCTCTGGCATAATCAGGGCACAATAAAGGATCATATTAGAGAAATTTGTTTCTGGCCCTATTTTTTCATCTCAACACCAGATTGGAAGAAGACCAGCTGTTCCCTAGGCCTCATCAGGGGCTGGGACCCCAACCTGGTGGTGGCAGTTCTATGCTTTGGTGGTCCATGGGCCAGATCCCCCAACTTAGAGTTCCATGGGGATTACATTTAGAACTTGACTCCAACTGTCTCTTTGGCGCTGTACAACTTCCTCTCTCAGTGACCAGCCTGTGCCAATCGGTCTTAGACAAATTAACCTTTCCCTCTTATGTCATCTCCTATAGTCTCTATAAGTACCCAAGCAACTGTACAGATGAAGAGGAAAGAGCCCTTGGAACATCACGGTTCTTTCATGTTGTAATGAGAGTCACAGTGGGATGGCATTACAACACAAGAGAGACTTGATTTCCAAAGAAATTCATGTTGGCTTAAAAATGCTTCTTTAATAAAGTATATTTTTCACTTTGTAGCTCTAGCTTCTCAAGAGCCTTCGCTCTTGGAAAATCAATTTGCTAAGCAATTTAAAGTTTATGGAACTAACTGTTTACAAATGCTTTTAAGTGCCATGCATATAATAAGAAAATAGAGACTGAGAAATTAACTAGTATGCTCAATGTAACATAGCTAATAAGTAGTCAAGTTAGGATACAAGACCAAGTAGGTATATTTGGATCCAAAGTTCAATAAAACCATAACTTGTGAAAGTACAAAGCCCCACACCTATATTTATGCTAATTTTCAGAGGTCTTGTATTGCAGTGGCTTTTTACCACAACCCAGTTTGTAGAATATGTTATCTCTTGTTGACCCACCTGTGAAATTTACATCTCTTTGAGTTTTACCCCTAAACACCCACATAGAATATTGATTAATAAACTGAATTTACTGAAGGCTTCATGGAAGAGTCAGAACAGAATTTACGTTACTGTGACACAATTGACTTTAATTGTCAATATAGGAATTACCTTTTAAGAAAATTCACCCTTTGCCTTGACACTGTGAAAAACTTCAGATCACCGGCTTCTACTTTTTTTGTTCCCCTCTAACCTTTTTGAAAACTCCCTTTCAGGAGTAGGCAAGCAAGCAAGAAAAACAACTAGTCAAAAAACACGTTTCTTCTTTCTTTAAAAAAAAAAAAAAATTAAAGCATGTCTCCTTTTCCTCTGAAGCTTTGGTGTCATCCAAAGCCAAGGCCCTCAGTATCTTACCTTCTAACCAAAGTAATTATGGATGTTTCCACCTCCCTCCCCCTCTCCCCCTAAAAGCATTCACCCTATAAGATGAATACAAGTTTGCTAATTTTATGATCAGTAGATGGATACTCAATTCACCAGACTTTGGGTTCTGACACCCCACATCAGGCTTCTCTGCATGGCTGTCCGCATTGCTCTGCCCAGTCTCACAGCCTCTCATATGGAACATTTCGGGAAGGGAGAGAGGGAGGAAACGGGGGACGGATGCAGAACAGGTCTGCTTTTTTATCTTCATAGTTTGGGGGGCTTACTTGGCCTGTAGACTTCTGAAACACAAGTGAAAAGTTCCTTGGCCTTGAAAATGCCCGACCTCGTTCACTGGCTTCGAACTCCTTAGCTCCACATGCTTTTCTTTTGGTTTGGCTCAGATAATGACCTCGAAAAATCCCAAAACAAAGATACGTGGTAGGAAGGAGGAGATGGGGGGGAGGGGTAAAGGGGAAGTATTAAGTGCTTCGATTTCAGCATCTCCGATGGTACAAAGTGAATTAGAAAACAATAGTTTTCTCAAATCTTTTTTGAGAGTAGAGGAGAAAATAGTTGAAACACCTAGCACTCATATGTTGCAGGGTTTTTTCCCTGAAAACATAATTTTTTAAGTACTAGAATAAAAATTCAGATTATTAATCTGTAAAATAAAGGCATTATTTTGTAGGGTTGTAGAGTCCCTTTCTTACTCATTACCAATTATGGACCATAACCCAAGGCTGTAACTGCCTATCAGTAATTTGGGTGGCAATTATAAAATTATCCATGTTCATTCTTCACATTCAGTTTATTTGTTGGCGTATAAGTAGATTAATTTTAGTTTGATTAGTCTGTTTCCTTTAGAGTGGATATGTTAAAAATCTTTCCAAAGATTCACACTCTGTTATTCAGCATAACTAGGTAATGAGGAAGTTGCAGTTCATCAAGTGTTTTAAGTAATTGTTTCAAACTCTGTTATTCAGCATAACTAGGTAATGAGGAAGTTGCAGTTCATCAAGTGTTTTAAGTAATTGTTACCATATGTAAAGCATAGATTACTGATTTTGCAAGAAATATAGTAAATGCTTTAAAAACAAAGTTACAGCTAATGTAACTTCTACAATAACAAATTGAGTGCTTGCTATGCTATCTACTGTAGATTGTTAAATGTATGCAAAGTGTATTAGACACACCCCTTGCCCACAGGAGGCTCACAGCCTGAAGAAAACACAGCTCATCTCATCTGAGTGTACACTGGTCCACAAAGATGCTCTAAGAGCACTGAGGACTGAGGGATTCATTTGGCTCGAATGATTTGCGGAGGGTGATGACTTTAACCTGGGAAGATAAGTAGGGTTTGGTTGGCAGAGGGAACAAACAGGTATAGTAGATAGAAGGTGCAGTATGGAGGTGAGAAACTGGGGATTATGCTTGGAAAATGGCTGGTTGTCTAGTGTGGCTGGAGTGTAGTTATTCTGGGGCTGGTGCCAGGAGGTAAGGTAGGTAAGGTAAACCAAAGCCAGGTTATAAGGTAAGGAGGCTTTAAATACAGTGCTAAATAGTTGGCACTTTATTGTGGAAGCCAATGTTTTACTGAATACAGGTGTTTGGTAGACTGAAATTTCCCTCCCCGAAACAATGGACAAAGAAGTTTGGAAAATGCCATATATATACATATATATATATATATGTATGTTCCTGTCAGGTGTTCACAGTACATATTGACACATTAAAGGTTGAGAAAAATCCCACAGTAAAGGCTTATTTTACCATGTTTAACATAGTGTTGCCCAAACTTACTTAACCATGGAAACTTTGCTTCTGGAATCTGCATTAATATGTCAATGGATACCTGTGTTTCAAGGAACACAGTTTGGGAAAAACTTTGGCCATTGCTGTAAACAATGAATTAGAATAAAAAAAGTGTTTCAAGTAGGTTGATAGCATGATCAGATCCATGCTTTAGGAAGGAATAAAATATAACCTTCCCTTTAGATTATTCATGTTTTTCAAGATATTATAGTCACTGAAGCTGCTATTATTAACAATAAATTATCAGTGTATTGGACATATTTCAAAGTGCAGATTGATAAATCTTTCTGGTTAGTCGTATAAATGATAACAGTATCCAGTATTCCAATATAGGTACTTCTCTGGAGGAATTCACCCCATTCATGACAAAATTAAATACCTGGCTATCACCCCCAAACTGGTATTTTAAAAAGTTAATAATCAGATTCTCTGACAAATCCATTAACCACAGACAAGGGGACTTTAAAACTTGCTGAAGGGAATGCAGATGTGTCCCATTGTCCTTAAGGGAGAAGACAACAGAGAATAAGGAGGACATCCTGGTGCCTTTGAAACAGATGCTCCTTTCTGTGCAGGAAAATGTCTTTTTTAGTGAATTATACAGAGGTGTCTGCTTCCCCTTAATCTTACTTTAGTAGCATATGTGGCTTGACTTTGGTCACGGTGAGGGCATTTCTTCAAATCTCATTCGAAGCCTGTAAAAATCCTGTCTTTCAAAATTACCGTTTATAAAAAAGCAGCCCAGTATATTATGATGTCCTGCATTTAATGTAGGCCAACGGCGAGTCTGTATTCCAGTAAACTGGGTGAACTGGTAGAAACATTTCTACCCACTCAAGCCAAAGCATGGACTGCAGAATTGCTCATTCAGGGTGCCCATGTCAATATGTGTGTTTCCCTGAAACCGACACGAAGCGCTTGGTTCCAGGCAGTGAGAGTTGGTAAGTGCGGGAACTTTTGCCACTGCCTGCCACGAACTATCATTGGTTCATTTTTTACCAGCAGTGCCATTATTACTGCCTTTGAATCTCATCAGCCCATAGGTTTGAGTCCACATTCCTATCTCTGGAAGTTCTGTTTTCTGGTATCAAATATAAAAGCCTCTCTCTATGGCCCAGATTTGAAGAATTTTAGGCTAAGGACCTTGAGGCTCCTACAATTGTTGGAAGAGCAAAGTCAAGGAAGCTGCCACTGACAACCTTAGCCTAAAGCCTGGGCATGAGTACATCTCAAGAGCTGACCAAGGACCCGCTTTGAATCTCATAGCATGTGGCTGAACCTGCCTTTGGAGAATGGTCTCTCCTTTCTCTAAGTCTCAGTGCATAACAGGGTCTATTTGGGAAAAATAGAGGGAAGAAGATTCTGGGAAATACAGTATCCAGCTTTCCCTCTGCAATCAAAGAAAATATAAAAAGGGGAAGGTGGTGATGTTGAGTTGGCCATAAGTAATTCAGCACAAGGCTTGAGGTGTTGGGTTCTGCTGGGAGATCCAGTAAGATTCAGAGGCTGAGAAGAGGCACTGCAGTCAACAGGGTTGGAAAGCAACAGGAAGATTTGGGGGATTGTTATGGCCTAAAGACATGGCTGCATGCTGAAGTTCAAGCCGGGACAAGCAATTCCTGGTCACGCAGACCCTCGCGATGTATTCCAGAGCCGTCCTTCCATTCCGAGCGCCATGACCTGCCCTAAACACCCCGTGTCCAGCACCTCCTCCTGTTGCTCCACATGGTAAGCCTGATGTGCTTTTTGCCTGGGAAGCTTCCCCTCATCTCTTCATACCGGAGCCTGCATCTTCTTTTTCAGATCTTAGTTCAGAAGCCTTAGCTCAGAGAGATATCCTTCTATTGCTATAACCAAATGTTCCTATACCCTATCGCAGTGCCTTATTTCCTTCTAGCACAACGAACAATCGCTTTATTTAATTATTTCTTTAAATGAGTTTGTCCTTAAATATAAGACAAACAGAAAAGCCCTTAAAGAAGAAATTTATTAGCAGTTAGCAAGCCAGTCAGGGACCCATTTGAGTCACATGACTTCACAGGACCTAACAAATTATAACATTGTGGAAAACTGCCACTCTGTTTATAAAACACAGATATCCATATGGACAAACATAATCTTCCCTTCAGTCATATGTGTGTATTGTTATTGTGTTTTTAGTTTGGCGCTTCAGTTAATTGCCATAGTGCCTGGTACATTTGCATATGTCAAGGACCATATGGTCAAAGTTCTCAAATTGCTAATTTGTTCATTAGTTCATCTTACGAATATTTTATGTATATCTAATAGCTCTCCAAATTTCAAGCTTCTAAGTCTCAAAGGTACTGAATTTACATAAAAATTAGATAATAGCTGCCATTCTCCTTTGATGCCCACCAGGCTATATTGACTAAGATTATAGCTGTGATATGATAGCTCATTTCCTTTACTTTCCATTTTATGGAGGCAAGCACAAATAAAACCACAGAAGAAAACTGGTCACCCGGAGATTACTTTAAGAAGCAGTTCCCTGTTTGTCAGTATATATTATACTGCTTAGGTTGATGGGAATTTGGTTTACAATAGTGTTAGTGATGGCAGAACTTCCACCTATGCTACAGACTAAGAGTGTAATAGACTTTTATTATATGTATTTATTTCCAAAGACATGATAAAACTGAATCCGTGGAGTAAAGATTCTCCTTCTACAGTGACTAGGTTCCATTTTGTCCTTATTAAATGGCACTCTATAGATTACGTTTATTTGCAGAATCATGTGTTTTGTTTGTGTAAACACACCAACACACGGCGCCGTATGATTTTATAATATTTGTCTTATTTTGCTATTATTTCACCTTCATCTTTTATTGAGTTCCTTCTCAGTTGTTTCATCTAGTAAGTCACCAAGCTCTGTCTAGTCTACCTCTGCCAAGTCTCCCAGAAGAACCTTTTATATTTGCATCTCTGTAGTAGTAATTCAAACCCTCCTCGATGATCTCTTTCTTGCATGACTGCAAGAGATTTCAAACTCTTTTCCTTGGTTTGTTTCTTTTCTTGAATTTCTTTCTGAGCTGCGTCCTTACTAGGTGGGTAACCTGAGATGAGTTGCCTAGTCTCTCTGAGGTCAGTTTGCACTTTTGCAAAATGGGCACAATCATACAGCTTCTTATGTTTGTTATGAAGAGTAATTGAACTAATGTATGTAAATGCTTATCACTTAATAAGTTCTCAATAAGTGGAAGGGAAGGAAATGTTTTCCATAGTATGACCAACCTTTCCAGCTTCATCTTCTTCCACTTTCCCAGATAGTCTCTGCTGGAGTCAAACCAGAACCCTCATTGTCCCTAAATGCCCTCTGTTTACCTGCTGCAATTTTCCTCTCTATCTGCTAAAATCCAACGTAGGGTTTGAAGTCCAGCTCATAGGCCCCCTAAAGCCACAGTCTTCACTGATTCTAACAATTGGAAGTAATTACTCTTTTCTCTGCACTCTCACAATCAGGCCTTGTTTTTTCCCTAGCTTATCCCCAGCCTAGCTGTTCTGAACATCCCCCTAAATTGTCTGCAAGCTCCTTTCTCTTCTTCCAGCAAATTAGAGTTTAACAGAGGAATGCATTTAGAGCCTTCATCCTAAGATCCAACAGACCACAGAAATGTCTCCCTTTGCTTAAGGGTCGAGAGGCCATGCACTTCTAAGACATCATTCTGTGATGATTCCCCCCCCTCCCCATACCAGATACAGCAGCCAGGCTATTATCATCTAGAACTTTCTCTGTCCATGTCCAATTTCCCCTCTTGTATCAAGTATTCTTGTAGCTATTCCTTAGGTTTCTTTCTGGTCTCAATCCCTAAGCTAAGCTCTCTTTCTTCTCTGCTTTTCTTATTCCCATTTGACCAATCTACTGGGTCAGTAACTAATTATAGCAATGCTTACTATTATTGTGTCTCTACTTAATTTCATCAGGTAAAATTTTATCTACGGAAATAATGCACATAACCTCTAGCATTTAGCTGAATCGCTATAGTGCTAAAATCCAACTTAGGGTTGGGCTATCTAGTTCTGTCCCAGGGGTTTACGCTTCCTCTGCTTCCATTAATTCCTCTTCATTAGAACTGGGCTTTTCCTTCGAGGCCTCATCTTCTCCGTGACTCCCATTATTCCCACTCACCTGGGAATTCTATGCCAAACATTTGGGACTAAGTAGTCTTTATACGTTGCACTTTCCATGTACTTTATATTTACTATATTCAGTCACCAGTTGTGGGTAGTAATGACTTTTATAACTCCTATTAACTATGAACTCTTTGAGGATAGGAATAGTGTATTAAATATCTTTACATTTCTAACAGTGTCTTCCTTTGAGCTTTGCAAATAGTAGGTGTTAACAAAAAGTAAATGTCTAAGGAATGAATAGAATTGATTATGATTATGACTTGGATTTAGAGATGTTTATTGTGTTTACATAGAATTGTTTTGTTTGTTATTTTCTTTACTTATTTTTTTCCTGCTTAACAAACACTTGGTTTTGACCTAGAACTTTTCAATATAGATACACAGACTTTCAGGGTTGAGAGAATTTCTCTGTGCCTCATCCTTCAAATACCAAATGGAAATAAAATACATACTTAGAATAGTCATTTCTTTTTTATTCCCTACATGCTAAGACTGAGGCAGGTGGTAACAGGCTGCACTAGAAAGTTCACTGGGGGCTACAATAGAGTGACATAAGGGCAATGTCAAGTGACATAAATTCATCTTCAAGGAATTCCACTGCTGGCCCCTGCGTGGTGCAGACACTGCTTGTCCTTGCTGTTCGTCCAGTCATGCTCATTTTAGTAACACCAACTGGTTGGTTCTCCGGAGTGACTGACAGTGCCAATTTGTCAGGTTTCATAATAAAAACAGTTGAAACTCATGCTTTTAGCCAGCTTTGTAGCTCAACAGTGATATCTATAATGACAGATAAATTAAGTTGAATAGAAAGAAGCTTATAGCCAAAAGGTGATGATAAGAATAATGGAAACTAATAAAGTGACTAAATAATTTACTGTTTTTATTATCAGCAAGGGAGCAACTATTTATATTGTTCTAGGTATAAGACAAGATTATGGGCTACATTTTATTTTTTTCTAGTTAGGTTTTGCAGTCTTTCTCAAGATCCTTTACTTCTGTTGTGTGCATGTGTGTGTGTGTGTTTATACACACAAGTGTATTCATTGTTTACCTTGCTGAAGGTTTTGAGGACTTAGGTCTTGGGATTCTTTTGAATAGTTGCATAGCACACAAATTAGGAATTGCATTCTTGGCAGATGTAAATTAGTGGGAAACTAGATAATATTCCTTTGAATTTACTCTTAAAGCCCTTTGTGTACTTGTATGTGCATGTACCAGTTAGAATTTGTGGCTTCGTGCATATATCCAAGGAAGGGAAAACCTTTAAAGTGAAAAAAAAAAGACTTATTTGGATTCATCACAACATAAACACTCTAAATGAATAGAAGGTTTTTAAATGCTAAAGTAATACATTATGTCATATGCTTTAGTTTAGCACAGTGTAAGCTTGAAAGGAACAAAAGTTACCCCTCCCCCTGCCACAAAAAAAAAGGCTGCTTTTAAAAGAGATCGAGGGATATGTCTAGGGAGAGCCAGAGTTCCAAGTGTGGAAGTTGCTCTCACCAGAGTAAAAATCTTACCTTTTTTACATTTTGGGGATCCCTCATCAACATGTCTGCTCCCAAATCTTAGACCATGTTGTGAATTCTCCAGTTGACATGGTACCAATTAGAGGATAGAGTCACCTTTCCATTGATAGGGGGAGGTATGTTTGGAAAAATAAGTTTGCATAAAAGCAGAAGAAACCTGTGCTACCTACCTATATTAAGCAATATAGTTTTCATTTAAAATGTAAACCAATATCTGAGTACCACAAAATATTTAAGAAATGCAAATAACACAAAAGAGAATGACCAAGATGCAAAAACAAAGAATAAAACCAGAAAGAAATAGATTCAATACAGGGAGCTGAAAACCAACCAATCAACCAAACACATCATGAATTGCAATTTATATCCTTGAAGAAATTTGTGAAGGTGTTGGAGAGGAAGAATAAATATTTCTCCACTCTACAAAGGATGCTTTTAACTGGTCTAATATGCCAATTGACATGAGACAGATCAGTAGAAAAAAAACTAATTTAGTTTTGTACATATAGGAGCCCCACATACTCAAGAAATTCGAAGGGAGAAAGGTGAAATGAGGTATATCTGCCATCTTGAGCCAAGGAATGGGATAGGGACCTGGGGCTTCAGGGAAGAAGAGGGTAATTCACAGGATGATAAGAGCAGATGTTCAGTAATTAGATTTTGCCCTGCCATGCAGATAGATAATAAACATTTATTTCTGGTAATGACTTATTATGGGTAAGGCCCCCAATTTAACTTCTTTAGGGGAGAGGTAAAAGTTTCTCTTGAGCCTACAAGATCTCAAAATAATCTCAAAATATTTTTAGCTCAAAATAACCTTCGTTCCAAAGTAGTACATCTTGGGGAGACCTACTTTGCACCCCTTCAAAGGCAATACACTCATAAAGCAAAGCCAGCTTTTATGAAAAATAAGCATTAGAGATTAACAAAATATTCTTTGAAAAAAATTAAAAAATATTATTGCTAAAATAAAAAAAATAAGAGAAGGTCTGGAAAATAAAGTCAATAAAATTTTCAGAAGGTAAAAAATAAAAAATATGATAGGTTTAAGAGAAAAGAACTATTATTCTAAAAAGTCTAATATATAACTCAAAGGAGAAAGGGCAGAAGAAAAGAAATAAGAAATGTGCGAACATATTTTAGATCTGAACAAAGACTTGTGTCTTTATATTGTCTACTAAAGTTAATCAGATTAAATATATTTTAAGAAATATACTTAGGTATATTTCTGTGAATGTCTGAACAGCATGGGTAAGTGAAATTTCCTAATAACTATCAGAAAGTTTTAAAAGAATATGTATAAAGAAATAATAATCAGCCCTAGCCTGTTTATCTCAGTGGTTAGAGCATCAGCTTGTGGACTGAAGGGTCCCTGGTTCGATTCTGGCCAAGGGCACGTACCTCTGTTGCAGGCTTGATCCCCAGCCTCGGCAACCAATGGATGTGTTTCTCTCACATCAATGTGTTTTTTTCCTCTCTCTCTCCCTTCCACTCTCTCTGAAAAAGCAATGGAATAAATATCCTTCGGTGAGGATTTAAAAAAAAATGAAAGAAATAATAATCAGATTAACACCAGATTTCTTTCTCTTCAGTAGTATAATGTGCTGAGAGTTCTGATGGAATGTGGTTTTACACACAGAATTCCATACCAAGCCAAACTAACAAAGATGAGTTAGCAAATAAAAATTTCTACAATGTGCAAGAATTCTGAAACTCTTTTCTCTACTATCCTTTCCCCAGGAATAGGGAAGGAGAGAACTACTTCGGTACAGGGTGAGACAAAAGTAGGTTTACAGTCATTCATATGGAAGATAATACAATGATTAGTAAATAACAATATAAGAATAAACTGTTTTGCTTATGCACAACTGTAAATCTACGTTCACCCCACCCTGTATTATTCTAGGAGCAGGACATTTTTTAAATTCCAAGAAAAAGAAAGAGTGTTTGCCAGGAAACAAAAGAGGTACTCAATAGAATAATAAAAAGAAATCCCGGGATGACAGATGCAGAGCAATTCTAGAAAGCAATCAATCCAGGTTAGAAGGGGAATCCCAAAGGCTTCTATAAGACTTTCAAAAAGAATAAGATACAGTTTCTCAATAGATAATATGATTAAAAATATAGGAAGTAGAAATATCTATTGCAACAAGAAAAGAGCAAATTGAAATCCAAATAAAAGAAACAAATATATAAGAAAGTCATGGCAAAATGTGTAGCAAATAAAATGTGAGCACTTGGAGGAGTGAAGGGAATAAGAATCCATTTGATCTTGATGCCTATAACATTCTAAAGAGCTGCAGGGGTTTAGTGCATTTTCCTTTTTCTATGGGTCTACTCAATTAGTTTTAGAATTAATAGTTATCACATAATCATTATATTTTAAATACTGTTTATTAGGTTCTAATTTTACCAATGAAGCACCAAAATTTTATTTACACTTACAGGATATAATGTGACTGTTTTAAACCTTGACAATATTCGTGTGATGATAAAGCTGACAGGTGTCAGGAGGTGGAGACAGAGGATTAGTGCAGAGTGGTATTCAACAAGATGTTAAGAAAGTAGCTAAAGTTGAAAGAGCAAGTAAAAGGTTTAAGTATATAACTTTATACAGATAATGAGGGAAGAACTAAACATTGAAAATATAACCAACACACCTAGGCAGTGAGGAATGGGGCAAGGAGGAGGGAAAATGGGAGTGATATATGGGAACTAGTTCTTAGCCAAGTCAATTATACCTGATCCCAAAAGTAAATGGATCAATCATATCTGATCAACAAAGGCAAATGGATCAAGTTGATAAACCAAAAATGATGGTTAATTTGATGTGTCAATTTGACTGGCCATGGAGTGCCCAGATAGTTGGTCAAACATTATCCTGGGTGTTTCTGTGATGGGGTTTTTGGATAAGGTTAACATTTTAAAAAGGGGGACATCTGTAATACTTTCAACAATAAAGGTAAATTTTAAAAAATTGGTAGACTGAGTAAAGCAGATTGCCCTCTCTAATGTGGGTGGGCCTTATCCAATCAGTTGAAGGCCTGCATAGAACAAAAAGGCTGACTGCTCCCTGAGTAAGAGAGAATTTCTCTAGCATGACTACCTTTGAAATGGACTTTGGCTTTTTCCTGTCTTTGGACTCAAACTAAGATGTCAACTCATCCTGGGTCTTGTGCCTGCCAGCCTTCAGACTGAAACTAAACCATCAGCTCTACTGGATCTTCCACTTGTCTTACCTTACAGATCTTGCAACTTGTCAGCCTCCATAATCATGTGAGCTAATTCCTTATGATAAGTCTCTATCTATCATCTATCTATCTATTATCTATCTATCTATCTATCTATCTATCTATCTATCTATCTATCTATCTATCATCTATCATCTATCTATCTATAGCTATCTATCTATCTATCTATCTATCATCTATCTATCATCTATCATGTATCTCTATCTATCATCTATCTATCTATCTATCTATCTATCTATCTATCTATCTATCTATCTATCTATCATCTATCTATCTATCATCTATCTATCATCTATCATCATCTATCTATCCATCCATCCATCTATTGAGCTTGTTTCTGTAAAGAACCCTGACTAATATACTAAGAAAGAGATATACATATGTAGAGAGATATGTATATATCCTTTAGCATTCTGGTGATACCACCAGAATATCTGTAAACCAAAATGAGAACTTCTAAATAACAGAATTCAGAGAAAGTGATTTGGGAGGGGAGATTAAACTTCATGCCATTACAATTTTACTTTTTCATGTTCATGAACCACTTTATAAAAATAATAAAATATTGAGTCTAAGGAAATATATATTTTGAAATTATGAGTTTTAATTCTAACATTTTTGAAATATCTTCTTTTAAAGTTTTAATTAAAGTACAACATGATATTCAAAATGTTTGAACTCTAAATTTCTAATTTCGTAGAAGCACATATATTTTGAGACTGAGAAGTTACAATTCAAAGTAGGGAACTTCCCGAATTTATAAGGCACATACAAAGTTAGATTTCCAATAAGCCTGGACAAGTAAATATCTTTGAAGGTGTTAATTGTTCAAGGTGTCAAGTTGCTTCTCCTATTAAGTCACATTGTATCCAAATGCTATAAATCAATGGTTATATGAGGCTGGGGAAGGTGTGATAATTGCTGTCACTGTGAGTAGATATCTGTTAAGAATGTCCCACCTTAAACTCCAGTACTTGCTGGTCAGGAATATGCCAAGTTGCACGTGAAAGGGATTTATTATGACCTTACCATGTACCCCAGATGCTGCCAGCCCTAAGCTAGCATTGTCTCATCTTATATATCTTACACAAATGTCTAGTTTTCTTGTATCTAGCCACCATTCCATTAGCCCTGATCCCAGAGATTCAGGTGTTAGAAAATCCCAGTTGTGTTACCCCATTTTTAAGATGCTATTGAATCCCTTATCATAAAAGACTATGAAATTCAGGGTAAAAAAATCATTACAAGTATGAATAATAACAGCTGAATTTTTACTACAAAAGTATAGTATTGAGTAGCTTACCGGAACACAGTAAAAAATTATATATGTGATATGTGACTGTCCATGGTGCTAATTCCTCAAGATATCAGTCATTCTACTTTCAAATTTCTTGTGACAGTACCTCCTGTAGCTAAGTTATTGTGCCCTTTCTTATTTTAAAGGACAAGGTGAAACTGGCTATGAAAAGGAAGGCTGCTTGAATAGGCAAGCATGGTAGCATTGATTTTACTTCATGGTGATGTATCTGTTCTAGGTAGAACAGTCACATGAGCTAATAAAAAATCATAATGAATGCACGATCCTTTGAGAATTCATGAATTATTGTAAATGAAAATATTGCTTTGTAAATATCACTATTCCAGTTCCCTATTTTTCACATGCTGGATAAAAAGATATTTAAGAAAAAGAGTAAACTAGTGTGAAATTTTGCCAAGTGAATCCTGTTTGAACAGTCAAGCTTCCTCTAATGTTAATATTCTACATAACTGTGATACATTTGTCAAGACTAAGAGGTTAACATGGTACATTACTATTAACTAAACTCCAGAGTTTACTTGGATGTCTCAGTGTTTTCCACTATGCCCTTTTCCAGGATCCATAAAGGGATATCACATTGTAATTAGTTGTTATGTTTTCTTAGCCACCTCAGGTCTGTGACAGTTTCGTAGTCTTGTTTTTTCTAACCATGAATCTCTAATGAAATTTATCACGTGCGATATTTAGTTGTCTTACAAGCTCTTTATTTACCCAATATTCAAAGATTTTTTTTTTATTTTCAAATCTATCTCTAGATAGGTTCAAATTTCTTTGTACTCATTCAGATAAATGTAGTTTGTTTTGTTTTATATTTTGGTGTGTTAATTTTTTCATTCTCAGCCATGTTCAGATTTCTCCCACAAAAATATCTAATTCTTTGCTCAACTTTTAAATAGTGGGAGGCTTTCTTCTGTTTAAAGTTGTGGACCAAAAGAAATTTTTTTTGTAGAGAAAAAGAAAAGCTGCCTCCTGATAAAAAAAAATAAAAATCATTGAAGTCTACCCCAGAAAATAGTGAGCAAAAAAGTATTATAAAGAGCTGTCAAAAAGAATTTGATTCTGGAGATAAATTCCCATTTTCAATGAAAAGTTAATCAATTGTAATTGTCCAGTGATCTGCTCAGACATTATCTGACTCCAGTTAGTACAACATTAAGAGAGCATGTGGTGATATTTATACATAGAACTATGGTATTTTTATAAATGTCTTCAATAGACTTCTTTGCATCTTGGCTTGCATTTGGCATAGGATAGACTATCACAGCCCACATATGATATGGTAGATGGGTATCTTTAGCCAGTGGCTCTCTTTCTTTGATGAGGGTGTCTTTAATGAAACTTTAAGGGTAGCTAAGGTTTTAAGACTATTATCACCAGTATTTCTGTGATGCATAAATCTAAACTTTACATTGACATAAGCAAAGTGATACAAAGAAAGTTAGGAAATCATGTCTTCAAATACAGCGTATTTAGGACACTTGAAACATTTTGTTTTCAATTCAGTCAGCACATATGCCCAATAATTTTGAATTTCTTCTTGTACAAGTTTTCTTCTAAGGGGATATTTTCACTCTCCTCTGCTATTCTTTGTTCATTATTAGATAAGTGTTTTATATTTAGCCAATGAATATTTTATTTTAGAATTTTAAGTAAATACCTATTGTCATATCCTGGGATTTGGTGAGACAGGTGGATTAAAATTGCTGGATCCAAGATTTAGAATTACTGGATCCACTACTGAAGTTGGACAAGCACTGAGATACCTGATAAACTGCAGAGGTCACTGGTTATGGGATCAACCTGATGATCAGGCACAATATCCAAGGGTTTCAGCAACTTCTGGTCAATTCAATTGGCAGTGGGGAAGTTACATGAAGCAGTGTATTTTTATAACAAGAGAATCCAGTTCAATCAGAGGGAATTTTATGGAAAGGGAGCTATATCTAGATTGAAGATGAATTTAATGAACAGTTGTGTCTAAAAAGTTCTTACTTGGACATAAAGGCCACAATTATTATTGGCACACTGAGTAGTGGGTTATCACCTGGGAACTCACAACAAAGAACAAAAACAGAAGACATTCAAGTATAAGAATTATGGTTCATAAGACTATAGATGAGAGGAGATTAGGAATTGAGGAAAAGGTAGGAATCCATTTGTCACATTGGTAGAGTATGTGCTAGTTCAGGATCTCTGAGTGATCTACTTCAAGGCAGAATTAAAAGTTCAAGAGTTTTATTAGAAGAAATGGCTGTGTGAGGGAAAATGGGGGAGGGAACTGCAAAAGTCTGCGATAGCCATTTGATCCAATGCAGATCTGATCCTGAAGGGGAAAAGAAGAGAAGGTTGGACAGGAGCACCTTAGTCTGACACACAAGCTCATGAAGGTTCTACAGGGCTGTTGGGAATCCTCAAGCCAGTGTCCACCATTAGAGGCCTCCTGTTTCTCACAAGACGGGACCTGCCCCAGTGCTCACCCGCTGGTTTGGAGGAGCCTGTGGGAAAGCATGGCTTTGCTGCCAAGGTGGCAGTGGATCTCAGATTATAGCAACGAAGGCTCATGGTTAGTTACTCTCTATGTAACTGGAGGTCTAAGAAGCACATCTCCATGACCATGCCAGGATATGTCCTCGGAAGTGATTTCATGCTCATTCCCAAACCGAAGAACTATGATTCTGATGTGGGTTGGTTTTAGACACTGGAGATGGAATCGATCCTATCAAGGGGAATCAAGGGTCTACACTGGGAAGGAGGAGAATGGATATGGAAGTATGAACCAATTTGAGATTGTCAGCTACTTAGGCTTGTCAAGAGTTTCTTAGCTTTAGTCTTCTGAGTTTCCATTTTGCAACTCATTACCCAGTGTTGTTTAGAAGTAGCCAAAAGTTCCCTTCTTGTTTTTTCCTAACCATTTCACCTCAGTACCAAGATATCCTGTACAGCATTTTTGCATATGCACACTTCTTTTTATGTGCCCCCCTCATAAGATATATTTTCTAGGCTTACATTTTCTCATAAAAGAAGGCTCGGCCTCTTTATAATACACAGCTAACTCTTGTCATAAAGATTTCATGATCAATGTATAACTTAGTTGTGTCAGTTCCTTCTCACATATCATTTTGGTGGCTATTATAATGCAATATTTATGTAAGTTAAATATTAATAAATAAAACCATAATGTCAAAATAGGAGATTCCAATATGATTTACCTTAAAGGTTATCAGCTTTCCCTGCTCCATTTCCTTTTATCATCTTGCATGGGAAGAATAATGGGAAATGCAAATTCTCAAACATGAAGAAGTAGTTGAACGGGCACAATAACACCCCGAATTCCCTTGAGTAATGCTGAGAGTAGATGGGCTTCTACTGAATTTTATTTATAGATTCCAATGCTTTAATGAGAAAAGTCTTAAACTGTATATGAGATGAAGCCTTGCAAGGCCTCGTGGTTGGGGAAATATGTCATTCTTGTGTTCATGGTCCCCACTGACACTCATATTGCTGAATTTATTTTCTTAAAGAATTTTCCTGTTTAAAACTTTCTCTCTGATCCTTTTCAATTGTTGTAGCTTATTCTGTGTTTTTTAAAGCTAATGTATTTTGGATTTAATCAGGCAGTAATGAAGTTCTAAAGTTACCTGCCAAGTCCTCATAAAGCTTAAGATCATGTTTTCTTGGTGATGTAGCTGATGCTGAGGATGATATCAGATGAAGTGTGTGTGTGTGTGGGGGGGTCCGTTTCCCCACTGGGTGCTCCTATGGGTGGACTTCTTATGACATCCTGAGAAAAAGAATATTCTGAGACTCACACAGGAGAATGAATGATTTTTATTTGTGTGGAATTAAATCCCTGTGTTTCTAAAGTCCATTTCCCTTAGTCCAGTCATAGAAGAAGTATAGCTGGGGTTTCAGTAAAGCTAGAAGCAAAGCCGGTGTCCAGAGTTTCCTTTCTAGGTTGGAGCAGGGTCCAGTACAGCACCAGTCTAGCTGCAGTCCATTTGCAAACATAACATTGGGCATACCACTTGGTATCCTACTTTGAATAATATAGTATTTCTAACATATAGATATTGAAATGCAAGTATTGGAAAAGGCAATTTTAATGGCCAATTCCTGTTGTTTTGCCTGAATGTATTTTCTCTCATTATTTGTGCTGTGATAAGCTCTTCTGCAATGTCTCCTCAGTGTCCTTGAATAAGAATGAGTCCTAGTTTTCTAATTAAGGGCAGTGTTCATAAGAAACCCCAGAGAAAGCCTCCAAGCCTGGTGTTGGTCAGTTTTCTACAGGCCTAAGTCTTTGTTGTTGGTTTTGGGGGGGAGGGGGCGCGGGGGGTGTGGTGTGACCTGTTCATTTTTTTTGTTTCTAAAAGAAATTAGTTTTTGCCTAGCAACCAGTTTGCCCATCAGCTTCCCAAAGCAGGAAGGTTGCTAGGTAAATTGCTTTACAGATTTTTAGAAGAGATTGGACTCATCCAAACATATTCTAAGGTTTGAAAAATCACCCTGGAAGCATTAGGGATACAAAGAGAAAGTCAGGGAGTGATCTGATATTACATTAAGCCAGTTTGCCCTAGTTCTGTTATTATAATATTGAAATGCATCCATTCTGGTTTGTAAACACCCACTGCTCTGACCCAGAAGGGTGCTCCTCATCCCTCGAGGTCTTATTCCCTCCCCTGAACTCACCTCTACCCTCTGCATCTGAAGGGTCAGGGTGTGGAACCACAGGGTTCTGCTCCAGCCATCTGGTTGTAAAACAGTTTTACTGTTTTGGAAATGACTATGCTATATGGTTCTATTTAGTTTTTATCAGAGTAATTGGGGTAACAGATAAAAAGAAAATATAAAATAATAAAAAGCACGAGACTATCAGTGAAGGGGCTTTTTGTGTTATGGCTTTAGGACTAACTGGCTAAAGAGCATTAATCTGATGGATCATGTCCACATCTGGATCTTGAAGACACTGATATATATCATCTCTAAAGCCATGATTGGTACAAATATTTTATGATTCTAGGCAACAATCTCCATCTTTCAAGTCGAATTACGTCCTAATTTTGAAAACATCTAGTATTTCATTAGAATAAAGCTCAAATTACAGTGCCAGTGGGTGACATAAAAGGCAACAAAGTAAGCAGAAGGAATCTGCAAACAGGCTGATTATAAGCCTCTGAGAGCCAATCAGGAAGCTTCCACAGGTGGTAGAAGAAAGAAAGAAAGAATGTTAGTTACTGTACATTGATTATTTTTATTTTTATTTTTAATCCTCACCTGAGAATATTTTCTGCATTGCTTTTCTGAGAGAGTAGAAGAGAGAGAGAGAGAGAGAGGGACTTTGATGTGAGAGAGACTCCTTGGTCACCTCCCACACGCACCCTGACTGGGGCTGGGGACTGAGCCTGCAGCTGAGGCACGTGCCCTTGGCCGGAATCGAGCCTGTGACCCTTCGGTCTGAGGGCCGACACTCTCACCACTGAGCAAAACCAGCTAGGGCATGTGGCTTTCAGGTGATTTTATATTTGAATTTATTAAGAACTAATTAAAAAACTACAAACTCTATTAGTAAGAGTTTAATTTAGTAATTGTATGCGACTCTCTTCTAGAAGAGCGAGATGATGTATTTTATAGCTACCACATCCCTACAAAAGTTAAATATGTATCCAAAGACAATGGAGGATAGTAAAAATGATGGGGTTTAAATTCACATTTGTGAGTAAAACATTCCTTTTGTAATTTCATTGAAAAGAGAAAGACATTAAAGGTGGGTTTTCAGAAAATTTATGATAAACTGTGAAATTAATATGTTATTGGAATGATTATCAACAAAACAGCATGTCATTAGTAATTCTAAGTGTTTGCATATGAAATAATTATTATTGTAAAATATTCTAATTTATTTCCAGAAATAAGAAAAAATTTATTAATAAAGTTGACTTTACTCAAGATGACTCTAATTCACAATTTGGTTTTTATTTATAGAAAATTGAACTCTTTATTGTTGTGGCAGAGGCTCACAGATGCTCACCCAAGTGTGCATTCTCTTCCAGTGCACAGATACACTACACTTCCGAGCCTCCTTTGTGATTAGGAATAATAGCATGATGGAGTTCTAGTCAATGGATCGTGAGAAGTAATGTACACTGGTGTGCCTAAAGTCCTCCTACCAGTGTCCTCCACCTATTTTTCCCTTCAGCTGTCAAGTATGGAGTTGATATCCAAGGTGACCTTGGAAGCCACCAAGATGGCATAACCTCTGTCACCATGCATCTATGAATGTCTGCAGAATGATTGTCCTACATATTCATTCAGCCATCAGATACTATCAGGAAATACACTTCCATTGTATTTGAGTCAGTATAAATTTATGGTCTTTTTTGACCAGAAGTTAGCTTGTTCAAAATAATATCGTTATTATAATAATACCAATAATAATGACTGGTATTCTATCCATTACTAGTTTATATTCTACATTGTTCTTTTATCAAAATTATAATGATTGGCTATGATGACCAGTGGATAATATATGATTGTAGATTTTCTTGAAGCGTATATAGGTTAGAATGAAAATGACAAATAAAAGACTAAAATATAAAATTCATAAGATTTAATTTTTATTAATGTCTAATTTAACCACTGGAATATTGTCAGTCAGTTTGGGCTGCTATAACAAATGACATAGACTGAATAATTTGTAAACAACAAAATTTCTCACAGTTTTAGAGATTAGGAAATACAAATCAAGGCTCCAGCAGTTCTGGTGAGAACACTCTTGATGTGTAGACAGCTGTCTTCTCATTGTATCCTCATGTGGAGAAGAGCAGAAGGAGAAAGCAAGTTCTCTTGTGTTTCTTTTTATTAGGGCACTAATCTCATCATGAAGGCTCCACTCTCATGACCTAATTACCTACCAATGGTCGCATCTTCAAGTACTGTAACATTGAGGATTAGGATTTCAACATATGAGTTTTGGGGAGACACAAACATTTAGTCCATAGCAGATGTAGACAAGTTGAAGGGAAGGACTTTTTTTTTTTTTTTTAATATGTTTTTAATTGATTTTTAGAGAGAAAAGATGGGAGAGGGATAGAGAGATAGAAACATTGATGAGAGAAACTTCATTGATCAGCTGTCTTTTGCATTCCTCCTACTGGGGATCGAGCCTGAAACACTGAAAACTGGGAATTGAACGGTGACCTCTTGGTTCATGGGTTGACACTCAACCACTGAGCCACATCAGCTGGGCAAAGGGAAGGGCTTTTAATTCAGTTATGTTCTAGTACTTAGCAGAATACCTTGTATGCAGTAGGCTTTAATGATTATTTGAATGAATGAACAAATGAGTTATATAACTCTTCATGGGACCTTGACCAAAGTGGTTAGTCTAATGGTACCTTAATTTCTCTATTTAAAAAAGTATTCAATCACCTTTAAATGGTGGTGACTATAGTGGGAAAATATTATTTAAATCATTTCCTGCAAAGCATTTTGTTTAGCGATAAAGACCTTCTAAAGAAACACATTTTAAAATAGTCTCAGTTCTATAATACTTCTAAATTATAGTACTGTGCTGTCATCCTAGATCTTTGTAAATCATTATTTGATAAAATAGGTTACTCTTTTATTATACCTTTTTAAATAAACTTGACTATTTCTTGTTGAAGAGATTACTGTTAATTATATTTTTCTTTGCAACATTTAATATCCTTGCCTACTTATAATTTATAATGAAGTAGTTTAGGGTTATCTAAATCAATATACTTTGCATAAAAATTATGAACCAGGATTAGTAAACAGTGAAACATCAAGTTGTACATAATATTTATGGATAATAAAGGGAAATGGACTCATTTGTGTACATTCAGTTTTCAAAGCATTTGCCAAAATGTCGCACAAGATGTCCTTCTGAATAGATATTAGCTTTTCTAGTTCCACTGAATTCTGTTATTGAAAGTTTTCATAGGATGCAAACAGATGCCTGTTTTGCTAACCTGTCACAAAGAAAACAACACTAGGATTATGAAGTGATAACTTTGCCTCTATTGTTTTACCAGTGGAGAATATATGATTATAAGTTTTTTCAAAGGGTATATAAGTTAGAATGAGAATGGTAACTAAAAGACTAAAATATAAAATACATAGATTTAATTTTTATTAATGTCTACTTTAACCACTGGGATATTGTCTTAGCCTGGGCTGCATTAACAAACTGCCATCGACTGGGTAATTTGTAAACAACAAACATCAGCTTTTGAAACACTGAAAGTAAATGAGAAAGAGTAGAGGAAAGAACCTACTCTTTTGCTATACATGTTTTAAAGGAACTACTTCTTAAGGCAGAAAAGTTATAAAAATGATAAATGTCTTAAATACTTCTGAGATTATTTGTCCTTTTACTTTTAATATGTTTTTGTCTTTTTATTTACAATGGTGTCTGTATTTTTCATTGCCAACATAGTTTTTATATCTAGAAGTTTGGTGTGACTATATTTGTGTATCTTTCATGTCTCTAATTAACATGCTCATTTCTCTTTTATCTTCTTGAACAGATGGAATAGTTAGTTATAATTCTTTTATTGTCCTTGTCTCTAATTGTATCATCTGTGTAATTTCTATGTCAATTCCAACTGATTTCCCCCCCCCCCACTCATTATGGGTGAAATTTACTTGTTTCTTCACATGCTTGCTAACTTTTATTGGATGCCATACATTGTGAATTTTACATTGTTGGTGCTAGATGTTTTTGTATTCTTAAAATTACTGTTGAGTTTTACTCTGGGACACAATTTACTTACTTAGTTATTTGATCATTTTGAGTATTGTTCTTAAACTTTGTTAGGTAGAACTAGATGGAGCTACACTTATTCTGGGGCTGAGTTTCCCCAATTTTGTTATAATTCTTTGTTGGAGGACCAGTGTGAACTCTGGCTTTTTCTCCCCCCTCTTATCTTTTTTGATGCTTCTTTCCTTGGTCCTGGGTAGATTCCTCACATTTGCGCTCCTATCAGTACTTAGATGATGACATGAAGGGGGTGCTCCTTAAATCTTGGTACTTTCTTTTTACAATTCTCACCAGTCTTTCTATCCATGAACTCTAGCTGCCTTGGCTTCTCCAAACTCCCACTGTCATGCTTTTTTAAAATTTTATTTTATATTAGTTTCAGGTGTACAGCATCGTGGTTAGACAATTATATAATTTACAAAATGACCCCCCCAATAATTCAAGTACCCACCTGGCACCCTACCATAGTTATTTCAATATTATTGACTATTTCCAATGCTGTAGTTTACACCCCCAGGACTACTTCATAATTATCAATCACTACTTCTTAATCCCTTCACCTTTTTCACCCAGTGCCCCCAACCCTCTTCCCTCTGGCTACTGCCAGTTTGTTCTCTGTGTCTCTGAGTCTGTTTCTGTTTGTTTGTTCACTTACTTTGTCCTTTAGATTCCACATATAAGTGAAATCATATGGCATTTGTCTTTCTCATCTTTTCTCACTGAGCATAATACCCTTTGGTCCATCCATGTTGTCTCAAATGGTGAGATTTCATTCTTTCTTATGGTCGAGTAATATTCCATTGCATATATGTATACCACTACTTTTTATCTACTCACCTATTGATGAGCACTTGGGTTGCTTCCATATCTTGGCTATCCTAAATAATGCTGCAATGAACATAGGGATACATATATCTTTTCAAATTAGTGTTTTTGGATTTCTCTAGATAAATACCCAGAAGTGGAATCACTGGAGTAAACGCAGTTCCATTTTTAATTTTTTTGAGGAACTTCCCTACTCTTTTCCACAGTGGCTGCACCAACCTGCATGCCTACAAATAGTGCACGAGTGTTCCCTTTTCTCACACCCTTGCCAACACTTGTTGCTTGTTGACTTATTGATGCTAGCCACTGTGGTTTTAATTTGCATTTCTCTGATGATTAGTGATGTTAAGCATTTTTTCATGTCTATTGGCAAATTTGTATGTACTTTTTGGAGAAGTGTCTATTCAGGTCCTCTGCCCATTTTTTAATATAGATTAATTGGGTTTATTTTAGTGTTGAGCTCTATGAGATTTTATAAGTTTTGGATATTAACCTCTTATCAGATGTTTTGTTGGTGAATATCTTCTTCCATTCAGTAGGTTTTCAGAAATGAAGAATATAATAATTGAAAGGAAGAAAACACTAGAAGGAAGGAACAGCAGATTACAAGAAACAGAGGATCAAATCAGCGATTTGGAAGACAAGGTAGCAGAAAACACACAATCAGAGCACAAAAAGAAAAAAAGAATTTAAAAAAATTGAGGATAGTTTAAGGGACCTTTGGAACAACAGCAAGCATAGCAACATCTGCATTATACGGGTACCCATTGGAGAAGAGAGAAAGCAAGGACTCAAGAACCTATTTGAAGACTTAACAACTGAAAACTTTTCTAACCTGGTGAAGGCAAAGGACACACAAGTCCACGAAGCACAGAGAATAGGGTCCCTCTGTCATCTTATCTCATCAGGGCATAGATTTTCCCACCCTGTATCATGGTTTGTTTGGTTTTCTGTGTTTTTTTTTAAAAAAAATATATCTTTATTGACTTCAGAGAAAGCAAGGGAGAGGGAGAGAGAGAGTTGAAACATCAGTGATGAGAGAGTCATCATTGATCAGCTGCGAGCCTGCAACTGGGGCATGTGCCCTGACCGGAAATCGAACCATGATCTCCCGGATCCTAGGTTGATGCTCAACCACTGAGCCACACCCGGCCAGGCAATGGTTTGTAAAACTCCCTAGGCACTAAGCTTAGGCAATTGTAGAATTCACTTTGTTTCTTGTCTCTTAGAAATTACTGTTTTTCATTGTCTGATGCTCAGTATTTTTAGAGTTGTCATTTCATATATTTTGCCCATTTAAAGTTTTGTGTGTTTTTTTTCAGAAAAAAAAAAATTCATCCCCTTACTCCATCTTTTCTTGAAGAGGAAATGGTTTCTGATGTTATTGAAAATACTAGAATCATATAATTTTGGGGAAAGCATCTTCAAAGAGGCCAAATAGTAAAAAGAGCTCAAGATTGGAAGGGAGAAGATATGGGATTTGAGGATCTGGGTTTTGTTTTCCCTGAAATTTTTAACAAATGTGCTCATGGGGCAAGGAGAGCATAGAAAAGAGGTACTTCATTAAACCTAATTGGAAACTTAATTTTGAAAGTGCCTTTTATGAAATATAAATCTGTTTATGCTATTTCTTTGTTTAAACCTTTCAAATGACTCTTCCTTGTAAAGGAATATAGACATGAGGAGGTGGAGAAAGTTTGAAGGTCTCTAATTTGTAATGTATGGCTGAGAATAGGCTATGTGAATGTGTTGTAGTAGTTGTGGGTAAGGCTTGGAAGAGGGTGACAGTAAATGAGGCAGAAGATATTTGTAAGGGATGCATCCTAAGTCTTGCCCCAAAACCCCAAATCACAAATAGAGTCATCTTTGAACAACACAAGGGTTTGGAGTGCCAAAAATCTGTGTATAGCTTTGGACTCTACGGTTATCACTTCACATCTGTGGATTCAACCCAACATGGGAAAAATCCAGGATTGGGAAACTGCAGTTGGAAATATGAAAATACTATTTTCTGTTTGTGGTTGGTTGAATCTGCAGATGCAAAACCATGGATAGAAAGGGCTGGTTTTTTGTTGTTGTTGTTGTTTGTTTTTTTAAAATATATCTTTATTGATTTCAGAGAGAGGAAGGGAGAGGGAGAGAGAGAGATAGAAACATCAATGATAGAGAGTCATTGATCGGCTACCTCCTTCCCGCCCCTGACTGGGGATCGAGCCCACAACCTGGGCATGTGCCCTGACCGGGAATTGAACCCTGATCGCCTGGATCCCAGGTCGATGCTCAACCACTGAGCCATGCCCGGCTGGGCAGGGCTGTTTTTAATGAAAAAAAAAAAAAAAGCAAAAAAGCCTATAAGTAGACCTAAGCAGTTGAAACCCATGTTGTTCAAGGGTCAACTATATTTCCAAAGTAAGTTATCAGAAAAATTAACTTAAAACAAGACAGCTGCTATTCAGACTCAGCAATCAGAAAATCTGCAACAGATTCAAAGAAATTAAATTTGTACTTTATAAAATTTACAAATTGGTGTCTTGTGGTCCTTCAAGGTAATTCTCTCCACTAGCCCTGGGTGAGACAGTTAAATCTATAATTGTCTCCATTCTATTATTTATTTAACAGAGATATTAGGGTCAAGATGAAGTTCTGGAAGAGTGACCAGGTTAACTTTTGAACAAGTCTTCCTTGATCACATTGAATTGCTACCAAGCATTTGACACTTTATGAGACTGATTACGGACTTCTAAACTTAAAAAGTTTGGCGAACAGACTATTAATGATTACAGATCATTTGCTTGATAAAGAACATTGCACCAGGTGCTGTGGAACATTATCAAGAAAAGAAAAGTCATAGTTTCATTGCAACATTTTTAGAGGCAGGACATTCATGTGAAGATAAAAGGCAGCAAAGCAAATACTCATAAATAACATGAATGGAAATATTTTACCTGGTTCTGTCATAGTAAGAAACACACCTTTCCTTCTCACATAAGGAATATGTCATTAATGGTTTTGATCTAAGCATAATAGAGACCAAAAACCTGCTTGTAGAGATCTTTGGATAGTGAATTTTGAGCTCCATAGAATATCAAGCTATAAATAGACATACTTTAAGCTTGTAGGCAATATTTAGCTCAAAGGACAATTTTTTCACTATATGCTTAAACTGTCCATGAAAAAAAATTGTTTACAATATATTTTTCAATACAGACCAATGTATTGCTTTAGACAATTAATATGAAAACATACTGGGGATAAACTTAAAGCAATTTAGGATATTATGGTTAAATATTTTCCTGTATGGTGGCAAATAATGAATGTGCTTCTATTGAAGAAAAATATACAAATTTGATGTGGTAAAACATGCTGAGAATATGCACTATACACTATAAGGAGGTGACTGCAGGATCTCTTTGTCTAAAAGAAAATGTGCTTTTTAAAGAGTGATTTTTAGACAAAGGGGACTCTCTCAGTATTCATTGATAATTGCGAGTAATGGACATCAACATACAGTTTTTAGACTGAAATTTGTTAGTAAGTGCCAATGATGATTCCTTAGAGGTGTGGAAACACCACAGATTTTACTCTAATAACATGATTCTTCAAATAATAAACATGATGTCTACACCTCTGGGATGTTGAAATACCTGGATTGATTTTGTCACTTATGAGGGCTGATGCTCTGAGTCTAAAATGCATTCAGTACATAAAATATCTGAAGCCCATGCTAGTAAATGTTTTCAAAAATAGTAAGTATGAAACTGGACCTTTATTTTAAAATGGGAACTTCCACTGTTGCAAGAAGTGTTACTTTTTTTTAAAATTAAGCAATGCCAACGGTTGTATTTTTGGAATGTTTTTCGGGATATTCTTGTGCTTTTTACCACTTGTTCAACTCTCTTCTCTTGTGGTTTACATTTCATCAGGCTCTTCATTTCTTAGTAGTTCTCTGGCAGCTGTTGGGTTCTTGGTAATGAGTTCATTTGGATGCACACTCTTTCTTTAGTTAACACACTCCACGCTTTCTCTTCGTGAGGCAAATCTTATCATTCCGCTTGCCTATATTGGCAGTTAGTGGCTGTTGATACAGCTTCTTGAAATATGCTATCTCACAATTTTGGATTAATAAAGATTGGATTGCATGTGGTGACATTTTCAGCCAGTATTAAGGCAGCTCACATTTATAACTTTAAGATGGCAAGGGAATAGCCTGTCAGACTCCGAAGAAATTGTGCTTCATTTAAGGCTTCCTTCCTAATGTCAACAAGGCAGATTTTCAAATAGTTCATTAGCATTTCATCCAGAAGCCAGCTCTTTATTTAGACAAGGCCCTTGGGGTTGTCTGCCTCGATGGCTCTTTCCTTGCATCTGGGCTTTGCTAACTCCGACTTGTCCTTTTGGACACAGATCAAGTACTGTCTTGTCCCTAAAGACTTCCTCACGCCTGTGCTCAGGGCCAGGTGCCACTCTTCCACTACTCTCCAGCACCTGCCTCATCGCACCATATGTTACCTGTTTACATGTCTGACAGATTCAGACACTAGAAAGTGGATTCTTTGGGAGAAAACGGTACTTCTTTTAATACAGAGTCTCCAAAGCTTGGTACCCAGTAAGCGCTTAATAAAAGCTTGTTGAATAAAGAATGGTATGATTATAATTGTTTAAGGCTGATGACTACCCATGCCTTTTTGTGAGTGTTGAATATTTATAGTATGCTTTTGATTATTGGTTATGTCTTAGTAGAGATGGTTGGAGAAAACCTTTATAAAGGAGTTTTTCTGGTTGCCAGTTAATCAGTTTGGGTCATTTTTCACTAAGATACTAAAATCTGTGAATGATCAGGGTTCTTTTTTCAGCCTGACTATAAAATTATTCCTGTACTGTCTCAGTGTGCACAAATGGTTGTGAATGGTTTCCTGGGTCCTAGAAGTTTTACTGTATTGAAGCAGTAACATAACTTAAAAATAGTTTTACACATATAAAATAACATTATGTAGCCAAAATGGAACTATTACTCCCTAGGAAAAAAGTATATTTATGAGTTTGATGTTCTGAAACTATGTTTTCCAATAATAGAATGTATAAGATCCAAGTTTCTGATTGTAAAAATTATATAAATATATATGTGTGGTCTGGTAATGACCCATTAAATCAAATCCATTTGGCATGATTGAGCCATTAACAGAAAGGGAAATTTCGTTCTTTCCTTTTTAAAAATTATGGCTGAGTTGGGTCTGCTGCTTATAACTCTAAGGGTAAGGTGAGAACATTTGTTGAATTTCTACTATGTTCCAAGCATTTACATATATCATCTAATTTAAATCTTACAATAAGCCTGTGATGCATGGATTACTGTCCCTGTTTCATGGATAAGAAAATTGAGTATCATAGAGGTTATGTTTCTTGTTCCAAATTGCAGTTAGTCAGTGATGAAGTCTGACTTTGAAACCAGATATGTCTGAGAATAATTGGTAATAGATTTGATACAAAAATTGCTCTCAGAACTATAGCCATTGAGCAATTTAATTTTAAACTGAGGTTCCTTTTGATCATCTTGTAAAGAAAAGTAACACATTATTAAAAATACATTATTGTTAGAAAGAGTACACGTGCTACAAAGGAGGTTATACCACTGTTACTATAACCCAGTTTATGCAGGTCTGTAAAGAATAATTAACATTTATCTTATGTTCTTTTCATTTCTTTTTTCTTTTTTTCTTTCTTTCTTTTTTGGAAGAAAATAACTAAGTTAAGCACAGATGCTGCTTTTCCTGTGGGTGCTTGCACAAGTATAAACTAAAGTCTCTAATTAGATTTTCTTGAACATAAGCAGTTTTTTTCTCCAGTAGAATTTATCAGGAGATAATATACAAAGAACATTTTACCATTCTTCAGTTAATACATATGAAATATTCAAAGTAAGAGGCATTTAATATGATAATGGATGCCTGCTAACATTTTGGAAGCGTTTCTAATAGAATGCAAAGTTACTAAATGACAGAGAAAAATATCTTTCAGTGACATGGCTGAGGATGGATAACTGCACATTTTGTTTCTCTATGGAAAGCAGTTCACATTAATGCTGTATATGATGAATATTTTCACAAGATGCCAAGTGAATGTAAATTAGCTACAACTACATGAAATGATAAAGATAATCCTTAAATTATAGAAGAAAAATAATCTATTGTGTTAACCCATGTTTCCTTAGCTATTGTAGCTGCAGTGCTGGGTCACACTAAGCACTAATAATTTATATCTCACCCCTACTTGTAATTACAGTGTTACTGGCCACCATCCCCCAATTATCTCTGCCAGAAGTGCACCAATTAATATGGCTAATAGAGTTTGTAGAAGCAGTAGTAAATTTTTTGTTTTTAATTTTATTTTATGTTTAATATATATCTTTATTGATTTCAGAGAGAGGAAGGGAAAGGGAGAGAGAGAGAGAGAAAAACATCAATGATGAGAGTCATTGATCGGCTGCCTCCTGCAGGCTCCCAACTGGGGATTGAGCCGCAACTCGGGCATGTGCCCTGACCGGGAATTGGACCCCGATCACCTGGATCCTAGTTCGATGCTCAATCACTGAGCCACGCCTGGCTGGGCAGTAGTTAATTTTTTTAAAATTTAAAATTTAAAAAAGAGAACTATTTTGGTAAGAGGAGGAGAGCCCTAGTACCCAACTCATTTTTCAAGATTGACCCAGGGAAACATAATCCCGGTGGCAGAGCTGCACGTCATTTAAAAATTACTTACTTTTCTCTTGAAATTGAACTTGTGCTCATGAAGACTTCCAAGCATATCAAAAACCATAGCAAAGAGTAAACCATTTTTCTATTCTGCTTCTATTCCCCAGAGATAACACCATTACCGTTTTTGAGTCTTTTCCTGATTATGTGTTTATTTTAAACAAGGGAATCTCTGGAATGCTCTGTAATGGATATTTCCCCATGAAACACACAAAATGCACTTCCCTTTTCTGTCTTGCACCTTTGGAGTGTGTGTGGAATGAAAAATTAGAGCTGCCCAGCAATTCTGTCATCACATGCTTAATACGATATGTAAATTGCTGGCATCTTTGCCCTCTGTGACCTCAGCTGCCCGAGAACTCCCATTATAGCAGCAGAATGAGTGACAGGCCAGATCCAGCAGCATGTGTTTAATTTCCAGTGGATTAACATGAGAAAAAGAATAAATCTTTCTACTGAATGAAGGCCCAACCTGCTTATTCCAGCATTATATTACCTTTCTGGCAGCTAGGTGGTCCACAAAGAGAATTTTGTGTGCCTTCTTACATACTTGTCATGTATGTAGAATGATTGAGGGCCTTTATCTCGTGGAGAAAATATTCTTGTACTTGAGTTCGCTGGGTGGCAGAAGTCTTTGTAAGTTGTTTTAGTGGTGCTATAAGTTCTTACTTTCTTAAACAGCTTTACTGAGGTATAATTGGCATGCAATGAACTCCACATATTTAAAGTGAAAATTTGATTGTTTTGACATAGGTATAAAGTGAACCCATCACCACAATCGATATAGTGAACATATCCGTCACAGCCAAAATTTTTCTAAGGCCTCTTTGTAATCCCTCCCTCCTGCCTTCCCTAGCCTGTACCCAACTGCTAATCTGTGTCCTGGACTATAAATTAGCTGCCATTTTCAAGACATATTCATAAATGGAATCGCACAGTGTGTGTTCTTTTCATCTGGCTTCTTGCACTCAGCGTAATTATTGTGAGATTCATCTATGCTGTTCCACGTATCAGTAGTTCATGACCTTTTCTTGCTCTGTAGTCATCCATTGTATAGATACACTACCAGTTAGCCATCCACTTCTTTAGGGACATTTGGGTTGGTTCTAGTTTTTAACTCCTACAAATGAAACTTCTGTGAACATTCAAGTATTTGTATAGATGTCTTCTTTCACTTTTTCTTGGCTAAATGTCAAGGAGAAGGATGGGTGAGTCATATGGTTGGTGTGTATTTAAGTTTTTAAGAGACTGCAAAACTGTTTTCCAAAGTGATTGTTCCATTTTCCATTCCCCCAACAGTGTATGGCAGTTCTAGTAGCACCGCATCTTGCCAACCTTCGGTATGCTCAGTGTTTTAATTTCAATAATTTTAATAGGTGTGTAGAATTTTATTGTGTTTTAATTTACATTTCTTTGATGACATGATGTTGAAAATCCCTTCAGGTATTTATTTGTCAGTTGTATCTCTTTCTTGGTGAAGTGTCTGTTCAAACTCTTGCTTTAATTAATTAATTAACTATGATTGTTTTTTTATTAATATTAGGTTTTGAGAGGTCTTTATATATTCAAGATACAAATCTTTAATCAGATATATAATTAACAGATATTTGTGCCAATATTTTCTCAGTCTGTGGTTGTGTTTTTATTCTCTTTTTAGTGTCTTTTGAACAATGGGCATTCTTAATTTTAATAAAGTCTAACATCAATTTTTAAAAAATTTTATGGATTATGCTGCTGGTGTCATATCTTAGAACTCTACTTTATTTAAGGTCATAAACTAATTGTTTTGCCCCTAGTACTGAAGCTTTATAATAATTATTGAAACTCCCAGATCTAAGGTATTCAATTTTGTTTTTCTTTTTTAAAGTTATTTTAGCCATTTTAGGTACTTTTGACTTGCACATGAACTTTAGAATCAGTTTGTCAGTCTATATAAAGCATGCTGTTATTTTGATTGGGATTACATTGAAACTATAGATCAATTTGAAGAGAATTGACATCTTATCAATATTGGATTTTTCATTCCAGGAAGATGGTAAATTCCCCCATTTGTCTTTAACCCTTCTTGTTTTCAATCTACAGGACTCGCATAGCTTTTGACAATTTTTTCTTATTTTTAATGTTATTGCAAATGTTACTAACATTCAATATGATTGTTCTTTGCTAGTATATAGAAATATAATTGATATTTGTATATTTTATTTGCACTCTCAACCTTGCTAAACTCACCATTCAGTTCTAGTAGCTTTCTTTAGGCTCTGTAGGATTTTCTACATAGTCATCATCTGCAAATACAGATGGCTTACTTCTGCCTTTTTAACCTGTGTGCCATTTATTTATTTATTTATTTATTTATTTATTTATTTATTTATTTATTTATTTTTGCCTTACCACACCACCTAGAACCTCTAATGCAGATGTCAATAAAAGTGGTGAGGGAGGTCATGCTTGCCTATTCCTGATCCGAATTTTTCATTTTATTTCACCTTCAGTTTTGAAGATATTTTCCTTCTAGTTTGACAGTACTTTAAAGACATCATTCCACTGCCTTTCAGCTTGCATTGTTTCTATAAACCTATGTGATGATTATATAAACCTATAGTCATTCTTATCTTTGTTTATAGTTTTCATCTAATTTGAACATTTTTCAGTCACTAGTTCTTCAAGTGTTTTTTCTGTCCCTACCTTTCTTCTTAAAGGACTCTAATTATAATTACATACATGTACTTCATAAGTTTTCTCATAACTGATGCTGTTTGTTTTCAGTCTTTTTTCTCTTTGATTCATTTTTGATGGTTTCTATTGTTATCTTCAAGTTCACTAATCTTTTCTTCTTTAATGTCCAACTCACTGTTCATCCCATCCCAGTGTTTTTTGTTTTTTTTTAATCCTCAGACATAGTTGTTTTCATCACTAGAAGTTTGTTTTATATCTTTTTTATACCACTCATGTCACTACATTTTTCAGATGAGAAAACTGCAGCACACTAAAGATAAGAAATTCGCCCAAGAATTTGGAGCTATTAGGGGGATACCAGAATGCAAATTCAGGCAGCCTAATGCTAGAGACCTCACTTCTAATCACTAATTGTATTGTTATTTTAAATGTATCATTATCCCATGCTATTTTCCCCCCAAAAGGCCTAAAAATTGTTAATGGTTGTTATTGCTGTAGTAAACTACTAGCAAGCTGCAAACTTTCCTCAAGATTGAAAACTCAACTCAGATAGCCGTTCTTACAAATGTCCCTGATCTTTCATCCCCAGTACAGGATAAAGATTCCTTTTACGCATTTCCATACATTTTGTTCTTTCTTTTATAACAGTATTACAGAATTTTGTAACTGTGAGTGTCCTTAATATTGAGTAGAGGGTAGGTTGAATGAGTAGCGGGCCAAATGAAGTTTTAGGGCACAGATAGCCTGTGGGGCGGTCAGTGGGGAAGATGCTGCAGATGACTGTCAAAGAAGCGGCTCACCAGATACCGACAGGAAGGGTGGATACACGACCTCTCAGCACAGACGATGTGCCGTGGGTAGAGACTAGGCTATTTTAAAGGGCTGCGTTGGCCCCATAAGGCTTTTGGGGTTGTTGCATATGGTGGTGCAGCCGCAGTGGGTGCCATTTATATCAGTAGCTGTGTGAGTGGTAATCCTCCAGAACTGCAGAGTCCACAGTCATCACAACGGCATGCGGCTGCCTTTTGAGGCTACCGGGTAGACTACAGACTAAGATAATTTGGATTGGCACTCAGCTGGAGGCCGGGCGGTCTTCTCCTTGCAGCAGAATCCTTGTGGTCTGGTTACCCTATCCTGAACTCTACCATTGTCTCATCTCTTATAACCACTCCCTTCCTTCCTGTTTGCTTAATTTCTCTTCCTTCCACCTTGGGGAATTTTTATTCTGTTTGGATGCAGGAAAGTTAGCTTTAACTATTGGGTTTCTTTTTGCCCTGAGACTCCTCAGAGGCTAGGCTTTTGAAACTTTAAAATATTTATATATTTTTTACAGCAAGCAATCTTCCTTAAAGCTTATATGCCACAAAATCAGATTATTGCACAAATGGAAGGGAGAGTCAGAAATACTGGAAAAGAGAGAATCAGTTATTACTTTAAATATAGCTGTCCCCCAACTACACCATGAACTGCCCAAGGGATTTACCCTGAAAGGTAAGGAACATGTTTTTATAAACAAAAGGAATGGATTTTGAGTGCTATACAAGTTTTCTCAAACTAAATTCAGTTTTTTCCATTTTTCATTAGTTGCTACTACTCCAGAGGGAATTCTTTCCTAGTATTGCATTCTGCAAAATTTTATCACTAAAACTGTGTTGTGTACTTGGCTGATAATTAACTTCTGTGCTACAGAAGTGATTTGTTTGATAACACTAATGTTAGTTTTCCTAATTTCAGGAACTGTTATATGATTTTCCCCCTTTAAGTCTAATTATAGCTCATAACTATTTATATTGAGCCTCACCATGCAAACTTCTTAGAGTCATGTCTCTGAATTCTGCAAAAAGGATAAGCTATCCTGTTCTTTACTATTAAATACCAGGATCATCTCACTCTTCTTGAGTTAAAATTATTTATTCCATAGTCTCAGAGGTGTCTGGGAGATGATTTAGTGAGTTGGTATTCATTCTATTTTGTATGCTTGGATTTACAGTTCATATATCTAAAATGTAACTTAATGTAAATAATGTACAAATTAGAATATGCAGTAATTATAATTAGCAGCCATCACCTGCTGGGTACAGGCACAAAGCAACACTAAAAATCATATCATTTGAGCTTATTCTTTTCAGTAGTGAAAACTGTGCATTCACAGTCAGTAGACTTACTTTGTAGTTTCAGTTGTATACATCCATTTTGTGGCTTTGAGAAAATATTTCACTCCTCCAGATATTCGTTTTCTCTCTTTTATGATGGGGTCATTGGATTGGATCAGTTGTGAGCTCAATACTTTGTATGAATTTCACTTCAGGAAGAATTATCCTTTGAAACAAATAAAACACAGCTTTTATTAATTATGTATTTTATCCGGAAATGAAATATTTGCAACTATATGTATGCTTTCTTTTATTATTTACTTGTGAATAAAGAATTCTTTTTTGAATTAAATTTTAGGAAATACAATAAAGTGTTGTCATGATGGAATGTTGAAACTGAATTAAACTTGTTTTGAAGTTGGTGTGTTTTGCCTTCCTGCTAGCCTTCTAAACCACTTAATTGAAAATGCGGTTCATCATATAGGGACTCTTAATATTGTATTCTTCAAAACAAGATTTTCCCATTGTTAATGGGGGAAAAAAAAAATCAATGTTTTTAATCTAAAAAATATTATCCCTCAGGCCCCTTATGTTGGAACATATGATTTTCATCAGTCACTTTTCTCCTCTTGGCAGTGGCCATACAAGTATTTTATGTTTTATTTAGAAAACAGCCTGTCACACACACATTGCCACCTGCTGTTTTTCCTTCTGTATTCCACACTGAGCAGATAATTTCTTTTATTGCTTGCTCAGTAATTACAATCAACGTATTCTTTCCTAATAGCTAGACCCAAGGAGTAAACCCACAAATCATTAATGAACAAGTGATTTCTAATAGCTGGAAAACAGTAAGCAGAATCTGACTCTTTCTCTAAGCCTCATTCCTGAGCCACGCCAAAGAGTCAGAAAGGCCAGATGTGGCCTGTGGGTTTCAGAATGCGCATCGACACACTTTATCATCTCCGGGATTCCTTCCAGCTTCAAAGTTTATTTCATATGGAATACTAAAAGCTGAGTTTTTATTGATGTTGTGTTTTGATTTTTAGATGTAGGCCCTTCATTTTCACCAGAATACTGTGAAGTAAACACATGGGGATCATCTTACCTGGAATTCACTCTTATTAGATACCATCTTAGTGGTTCAGAAAAATTTCTGGGTGATTTTTGAGAAAATTAGGGAACAATATTTTGGGATCTCCAAGAAGCGTGTTACTGGTTGACAGTCCTAACTAGCCTCAGAGATAGAATATCAAGCCAGACTCCCAGTCCTAACTGAATATGAAGACCCAAGTTAACCTGGAAAGGACACAGCTTCCTTAGAACTTAGACCTATGTTTATATTGAGCTACAAACTGCATGGGCTCATACAGGAAAATTTAAAACAATAGACACGTACACCAATATCATAATTGTAACAAAACTGAAAACAAAATTCTCTAACAGTAACTATTGGTCCAAATAATAAAAGTGGTTTCATAACAATAGTCAGTCTTACACAGATTTAGTAGTATTTATAGGTACTGGTCATTAACACCAAATTCAAAGTAGTATTAATTGGCCGAGTGCTATAAGCTGATAATTATTTATTGGTAGTAAATTAAAGTCACATTGATGAAATGCATTAACACCTCACCCTGCTTGATGCTGATGTAGTAGAGATATATTATATATTCCCCAAACCTCATTTCATTTCTCTGTTAGGTGCATAGGTAGACTACACTTCCCAGCATTCCCCACAGTTGGGGAACATGTTTATGTAATTGAGTTCTGACCAATGGACTGTGGGCTAAAACAAAATGTGCCACTTATAGGCCTGACACGTAAAGTTCTCTTACCATCCTTCACACTCTTCCTTTCCTCATTCGCATGGCTCTTGAAGGATTCAGTGAAGACTTTGTAGAGAGTGGTAGAGACACTAGATTAAAAAAAAAAGAAACTGGTTCTATGAATAACTACATGGAATATAGAGCCCTGGATGCCCTCTGACATTCTGCTTAGGACCATGAAGTGAATGAAAATTAGTTTTTAAGGTGTTAGTCTACAGAGATTTTGGAACTGTTATAGCCGTGAGCTTACCTTGAGCAATACAGTTTGTTAGTACATTCACCATTCTTCCTAAATATTAAGCTGATTCAGAAATCAACTGTGGGTTTTGAAATCCAGGCTCAAAGAAAAATGGGAAATAGGTTTCATCTCATTAATCAATTATAGGATTGACTGTGGAAAGCTAAAGGGTTAACCCTAACAGAGTTTTGAGGCTATATTTAAATTCAGTGGAAAACAAGAGCCAAAATTCACTAGTGATTTTTCCCTTGGATGAAAGAGAGAAGAATAGTGGTATAGGAACCATGTATTTGAAATCTCTGGGTAGGACAATTAGGCTGTCAGGAAGCACAAGTTAACAGAGAATATTGAGATAAGCCCAGGCTTCGGTCAAAGTTGCTTTTCCTGTAACAATGGCAGATTTTACGGCTGTGACTGTGTAATTATAGATTCAGCTCTAAATCCCAGCATGGTGTCTCCATCTTAGAAGTTATTTGGTAAACTTTTTTCAAACGAGTAACTGAATAAACAAATAGAAACTAAAGGTATTATCAAGAGAAAACTTTAAAAAATAAGTTGTAAAGAAAAATTACACATTCACATGTGGATGTCAACTCTGATTATCTTTTGTGCTATCAAGCACTAGAATGTGAGCTCCATGAGGACATAGACCTTTGTTGTGGTCACAGTTGTGCCCCTGGCCCCTGGAAGAGTTCCTGACATATTGGAGGCTCTCAATTAGACTAGTGTTGAGCCAATCACAGGTGCTTTATGTTAATCTTACTCTAGCTCGGATTTGTTTTCCACGGGCTAGGGCCTTCCTCTGCTGCCCTTATAGCTAATAGTAGTTCTGTACTTGACTTTGCAGGCCTTGTAGGCAGGCTGCTTAATTAGCCATTTATCCATGCCAGGGAAAGGTGTTATTCTTGACGAGGAATGGTCCCTAGAATCAAGTTACAGAGGCTACCACTTGGGCTTCTTAATCTCTTATGTATTCAGTTCTGGTACCAGAAAAATGAAATATCTGGGTAACACCATTATGCAAATGCATTACAGGCTCTTCCTGGAAACTTATGCTTTCTAATTCGATAAAGAAATATGTAAAAATGCAAACACACATACTGCCCGTGGAGGGTTTGGTTGTCCCATCCTTTTATTCCATAATTCCTAAAACATTCTAAATGCATGTTAATATATATATATATATTTTTCCACATTGAAAAGAGTAAAGAAGGCTTAGTGCTAAAATCGCTTGTGGGGCTGGCTTCATGGGCATTCAGAAGTTATTTGGCTGTGCACTTGCCCTACCTTTGGTTCATGCCCTTAAAATTCTTGATAAATTTTGTACAAAGGATTTCACATTTTTCAGTTGGCACCGTACCCACAAATTATGTACTGGCCCTGATTATGTGACATCTCTTAAAACACATCTTGTGGATAACAGAGCGTTGCCTGGCACAGAACAGGTACCCAATAATAAAAGTTGTGGGTTTTTTGAGTGAATAAATTAGAGAATTAAAATGTTTTAGTAGCATATAATAAAAATACAAATACTTGTATCTAACAGTTAAGCAAAAGGGTCTTATTCAAACTAGAAAATAAAGGCAGAAAGACTAAAGGGTGAGAAAGGACAATCAGAAACTCTTTTCTTTGCAAATCCATGAGAGCAAAAAGCTGAACTTATGAAACTAAGTAAAATAAAATAAATCATTACTTATAAGAGTATATCATTATCTTTTAACTTTTGTCATTGTTTGTGCAGTGTTTGCTACAGCATACTCAGAAACATTCAAGAGTTTGTTAGGTAATCCATTGAAAACCATTTTCTATTATCAAATTTAGACAGGCTCCTTTTAATTTCAGTGAGTATTATTTCTCTTGTGTTATGGTACATTTATGAATAGTAATACTGTTGCTTGGGATTTTTTTTTAATTTTTAATTTTTATTTTTGTTTAAAATATTACAGATGTCCCTTTTTCTCCCCAATATAGAACCTCCTTCTATGAAGCTCAGTATTTGAAAAATATGATCTTTCTAACTTGCTCAATATTTGCAACATATTAGCAGAAAATAAACCTGAAAACTCAGGAAGGTTGACATTAGATCAATAATAAAAATGAAAAGAAACCTCAAGTTTTTCAGTCCAACCTCAGGGATTTAGATTCACCATGTAGATGTGTTGTTCTCAACACAATATCATACATTGTTTTTATGTGAATTGTAGTCTCTACCAAATAGGTTAAAAGTTGGCATAATCATATCAAGCATTTTTTGCACAGCCCAATGTGAATATAACGCTGATCTAAATGGCATGGGTTTGCTTAGTTTCAGATGTGGTCTACTTGGTGCTCATTGAGCCACGTCAAAAGACTGATAGTTCTGCAATCACACTTTGCCTGCAAAGTCCTTGCCATTTATTGAGGTCATTTTTCAGGGCTATTGTATCTGTCTAGCATAGAAGCACATTTCTGCAAATGGTTGAGTGCCTATGTTTAAATACTAAGTTTAGGTTTTATATTTAACTTCTCAGTAATTTGACTAAGGCCAAGAAAGATGTATCTGATTACTTTAGTTAGATGCTAGTTAATAAAATGTATTCTCACTAGAGAGATATAATTTCTCCTAGAAGAAATAAATGATCTCTTAGTCCTTGATTTGATGGCTAACCTAATAGAAGTTCCCAGTCCATTCTGCTGCTACTGACAGATATTCTAGTTTCAGAAAACAGCACTTTCAGATGAAATTGAAATATTGGCATGCTGGCTGACACTTGCTACTAATTTCATTTTTAATGAAAAAAATTAACTAAAATGAGATATTGATTTGATTTTGAGACTGTATTTCCTTGGAAGAGGTTTGTCTCATTTATTACAAATTAGAAGTTATTTGGCTGGCTGTTGCACCTATCAATTTCCTCTCTAATGTTGAAAAAGAATTAATGAAATAAGAATGCTACATTTCAAGTTTGTGATACACTTTAATAGTCATTAAATATAGGTCTTTTATTTGGGATTTTTTTACTAGTATAAGAAATAAAAATTTAGAAAACTCTAGCACTTATCTAAAATTTTAAAAATATGAATATAATAATTTTTAATATTTTTAAAAATATGCATATGTAGTTTTTATTTTTCTTTTATTTATTTGTTTATAATTTATCTTAATACTCAACATTGCTTCAAAAATGTGAAAGATGCAAAAAATTCTTTAATTTCATTCTTACCTGAATTTATGTTTATTGCTCTACAGAGCTAATAGGAGTCATATTTTGTCACCAGTTATACATCAGAAATAGAACAGAAAGAAATAATAGGACTGAGAATCAGAAGAGAGAGCAATATGGTGATATGTGAGATTTTGGAAAACTCCTGCCATGGACTGACTAAAACTCAGGCATCGACCATGTAATGATACAATGACATTTCTTTTAGGCGAACAAAGGGTAATAAGAAAATGGGAAAATTATTCTTAAATAGGGTAGGCCAACATAGCATCTCCCTTTCCTATAACACGTCTCCAAAGATACTGTAAAGAATAACAAGTAATAGGTAAATCCTTTTAGGAAACTCTTTTCTTAGGAATCCTACTGCCTTACTCTTTTGATAAGTATGCTTATTTATTTTGTTCAGAAAGAGATTTTACCTTTGCAAAAAAATCAGTTTGAAAGAAATATATAATGTTATCTTACCATGGGTCCAAAGTCTAGAGGAATTTTTTCAGGGTGGAGTATATAATTCATCTTTTATAAGGGCCAAATATACACTAGAGAAAATAACCAAAGATTCAACATGGTCTTTTGTTCCCAAGTAGGAACTCTGGATTCAAGGTTTCCCCAGAGTAACTCAGCTACAGAGAGGAAATCATCTTCCTGTCAACTAAGCCTTAATCGCCAAACTAGAAACGTGAGCTCTGGGCCAAGAGACATTTGCATTGCTAACATTTCCCACAAATGAGCATAGAGTTCAAGAGGGTGTGTATGGTAACTAAATGTTGTTTGAACTTTACATTTTATAGGAAAGTCAACATATATGAAACGCCTTACCAGTTCTGCCTCTTGATTACCTTGAAATTTCCATATTAGTTTTACAAATCTGAGTAGGGAATCTTCGCTTTCCGACCAAGCTCAGTTGAGACAACATGGAAGTTGAGGTTGCGGAGTGGTGAGGGGGGTTGAGGAGCCAAGGGCTGAGTGGCGGACTGTGGAAGGAGGGTTGTGATGACCAAATGACATAGCCCGCATTGCAGCACTCATCAACATAGCATTTGGCAAGTGCAATCCCTCAATGAAATGTGCGCTTGTGTTGGCTTCTTTGGGGGAGGTGTTCAGTAAATAGGACCCTTCTTCCCCACCAGGATTCTAAAAAATTGAGAAATGAAAGAAAGAAAGAAAGAAAGAAAGAAGGAAGGAAGGAAGGAAGGAAGGAAGGAAGGAAGGAAGGAAGGAAGGAAGGAAGGAAGGAAGGAAGGAAGGAAGGAAAGAAAGAAAGAAAGAAAGAAAGAAAGAAAGAAAGAAAGAAAGAAAGAAAGAAAGAAAGAAAGAAAGAAAGAAAGAAAGAAAGAAAGAAAGAAAGAAAGAAAGAAAGAAAGAAAGAAAGAAAGAAAGAAAGAAAGAAAGAAAGAAAGAAAGAAAGAAAGAAAGAAAGAAAGAAAGAAAGAAAGAAAGAAAGAAAGAAAGAAAGAAAGAAAGAAAGAAAGAAAGAAAGAAAGGTAGCAAGTAGAGGCATCATGTTTCTTTTTTCAGTGATAGAGGCTTGGTTGAGCAAGTGGCTTTAGGTTTGGTAGCCAAATGAGCTCCATAATTCTGAAACCCAGATGGATTAGATTTCTGGGCCCAATCAAAAAAGCAAAGGACCAGGGCAGACAGACTCCATGCAGGAGCCGAAATCTTGCTCCCGTGGGCAGCTCACTGCCTAGCAGGAGGATGACACTGACCATTCCAGTTTGTTTTTCCTAAATTTACCAATCAAATCTCTACTTCCTCAGTTGGGGTTAGTAAAAGGTGGAAAATGCCAGTATTGTGCTTAGGAAAAACTGCCTCCTTGAAAAAACTTGGTGTGGGGAGATACTCTTCTCTAAAATTTATTTATAAAGGGAGGCAGAGGTCAGGTCACAATGGACTGTCGATGACACAACAGGGTTTGGATTTTAGAGGAAAGGAGATGTGTGGTTATTAAAGAATTTTCAGAGGGGAGGGGAGTTGGGGGCTGGGTGAAAAAGGTGAAGGGATTAAGCAAAAAAAACCCGAACTCATAGACACAGACAACAGGGGGAAAGGGGGAAAGGGGGTGGTGGGAGATAGAAGTGGGTAAAGGGATAAATGGTGATGGAAGAGGACTTGACTTTGGGTGGTGAACACATGATGCAGTGTACAGATGATGTGTTATAGACTCATTCACCTGAAACCGATATAATTTTTTTAACCAAAATCACCCCAATAAATTTAATAAATAAATTTAAAAGTAATAAAATAAAAAGTGCTAATAATATCTCTAAATAAAGAATTTTAATAATAGAGGTAAGAGAAACAGACTTAACTTTTAGAAAGATCATTATGGAATGGCTTACACCATAGAGGATGAATGGGGATGGGGTTTGGGGAAGAAAACAGTGATGAAAAGCAGGAGGGTCATTTAGGAAGCTTCCCCCAAGTCCTAGCTGGAATTGACAGCCTCCACCAAGAAAACTGCTAAAAGTATTTTCTCATTTGTTAATACATAATTGTTACTTTCATAAAAATATTGTATTAACAATTAAGCAATATATAAAAGTATAAAGAAGAATGCTCACATTTACAACCAAGAGAGAACCATAATTTGATATCATTTCAAATGTCTTTCCATCCATATGTACAGATAGATTTGTTAAGGTAATTTTAGAACAATAAATGGATTATACTATACACTCAATTTTTAAGCATTAAATTTCATTTTAATTACATTTAACAAAAGTATAATTCTCTGAAATAACAAGGAATTGTTGAATTATCTGAAGCAAAACGCTTCACATAAATGTTTCTCTACAAGAAGAGAGATCAATTGGGCCTTTAAATATCACCTTAAAGCTAAAGAAAAATAAAAGTTAGAGCACTCATTTGTTTCTTTGTTTTTGTATATTTAATTATGTTTCCACTTTAGGTAGTACAATAAAAGGTGAAGAAATCAATTGGCAACTTCATACTTTTCCCTACTTTCTCACTTGGACTTGTATGTGCCTGGCTTTTTCTTTCTGAATCCCTTATAATTTGTTTTTTAATCCTTGTAATTGTGTGACTTTCTCTAAATATATCTTAATATTGCTCATTTTGCATCAAATTTTTGTGTCCGACTTCCCAGGCATCTGTCCTAATTTTGATAACTACCTGTGCTCCCTCCCCCACCTTGGTACATGGTGAGCCATTTCAGTAATTAGTTTTCATTTTTATTTTGATAATGTTCTATTCTATGATATTTTTTAATATTTTCCCCTGTTCCACTTGTTCTGTTCTCTGCATTATGAACACTGGTTATATATCAGTCCACTTTATCTCCTTTTATGTATGTCATCATCTTTACAATTTCTATTTCATTTTGTGTGATATTGTTATGCTTGTTTTTTGACCCTAGCTTTTCCCCCTATTTTTTGAGCACTGTCAGCTCAATTTTTTAATCATAAAACAGATATTATGCTTTTATTTTAAAATTATTTTCAATTATTTTAAAATTACATTACAATTATTTTAAAATTATTGAATGATTTGTCTAAACTCTTCATCTCTGCATGGATTTTTCATCTCTTTCTCAATCATTTTTGAAGCTTTTGTGTATAGGTCCTAAAATAATTCCTTTCTCTTTATTACTCATTACTCATTTTTGATGAGATCAGTTATCAGCTAAAAAAAAAAATAATAATAATGAGGAAAAGTATAAAGGAAGGGGATATTTTTAGTTTTTGTTTTTGTGTTTTTTTTACCAAAAGAAAAATTTGGCTCATATATCTCTTTGCTGTCTCCTTGGTTCCACCTAATATGCAGCCTTGTCCACAAATAGTTTTTGGAAATGGACATTTTTTGGAACTGGTAAAGCCAAAGGAGAGGAGATTTTATATAACTTGTTCTTAATTCTTAATTTCAATCACACAACAGTTGCATTATGGCTCAATGGAAGGTTGAATGGAAGAAATAATTGTCATTGGGGGAGCTTTCTCATATTTCCTAATTGTTGTAATGCACTATTTATAAATGCATTATTTCCAAATTGTTGCATAGAGCCCTTTTTTTCCTGCCCCCAGTTTAGGAAAAAGCCAAACCTCTCAGGCTAAGAAGAGAAGCTGTGGCGTGGAGGCCTTTTCCTGCTTGCAGGGCCTGGTTTCTAGCCTTGCGGAACTTGCGGTTAATGAGGTGGCGCATGTGAGAGCAGCGCCTGGCAACCGCGTGGCTCCTGATTCCCAGAGAGCCCAGCTTGCCCGGGGCCCGCAACACAAACTAATAACCGTCTGCTTTGCATTCCCTTCACCGAGCGCGTCTGGAGCTTGACTGACGTCTGGAAGGAGAGAGGGAGCCAGAGATCCCAAGAGAGAAAGGCTGGGGTTGCCTTCCACTGCTCCCAGCAGAAAGTGCCTCCTTCCCAGCCTCATGTTACCCCAGGGTTGCCATGGCAATCAAAACTGCCTTGCAAAGAAAGGTGTTTTTTAGAGGTCACATTCTTCTGTTTAGCTTTTTCGTCTCTCATTTTAACAATTACCAATTAAATTTGGGGAAAATGTCATTAGAGAAGCAACATGCTATGAGATAAGAAGCCTGGAGAGTGTTTTTCCAGGAAAGTTATTGAAAGCTTTATGAGGAATGGAAACTTATTTTTGTTTCCTGATAATAAAAGCAATATATGGCAATTATGGAAACTTTTGTTGGTTCCAGTACATATAAAGAAGAAAATAACATTCATCATTATCTTACTCTTTAGAAATAAATACCATTTTGGTATGTTTCTGCTCAGCCTTTTTCTGTGCGCATATGTCTTGTACATTTAGATAAAACTGTCTGTACAGCTTTGGATTCTGCTGGCTTTTCATCAAGCATTATATCATAGACATCTTCCCCTACATTATACATTTATATATTTTTAGGAAACAATTTTTAATCACTGAGGAATATTCTGAATAAATGCATATATCTTAATTTATTTGATTCTCCTATTGTTAGATATTTATGTTGCTTCTGGTATTTTTGGAATTATAAATAATGCTGCAATAAAAATTGGGTGGGCATAAATATTTGCCTGAATTTTATATTTTTTTCTTAAGGCAGGTTTCTGACATACTGGCTCAAGGAGTATGAATATTTTAAGCAATTCTGGCAAATATTTATTATTCAGTGTTGACACACATTTATTCCAACTTTCTAACTTGTCTTTACGATTTAGCGTTTGTTATTAGAAGGATTTGTGTGTCCCTGAAATGTCATTGTACTCTCATATATTAGTCTGTTCACTGGTGCTATTTAGAGGTGTGTGTGTGTGTGGGGGGGAGAGTGTGTGTGTATGAATGAATGTGTGCATGTGACTAAGCCAGTGTTTGTCAAACTGTTTTTCATGAAGCATTAGTTCTGCGAGGTTTTAAAGCGTGGGCTGCAGGGCAAAATGGTTTATGTTCAAATAAATGTAGGAAACACTGGCCTAAATGCTGTTTACATTTGCTCTGCCTGACTGTTCACCGAGCATGTATGGATCTGAAACAGGCAGGGTCTCTGGTTTAGAGCCTGCAGACAATGGTGCCATGGAGCTGACAACCTGAAATACCAGCCTTTCAGACAGGGAATCTTTTTCAGAGTCTGTGGAAAATCAGATGGCAGACAGTAGTTTTCATGCTCCCTGACTCATCTTGTGTGCACAGAACTAACAAGAGGAAGGTGAGTACATTTGAAGGCTACTGTAACTTTTCAGGTCACAGGGGGGAAAGCAGCCCACTGAAATGAACTGGGTCAAATCTCAAGGGCCTGCGGCTCATACTGAGATGAATAGATGCTCAGTGTGTCTTCTTAATGTTCTGTTTTGCATGTTAACTTGGAAAGTACCATAGTCCCACCTAAGGTAAAACAGACATTAATCAATGGATTAATAATATATTTTCCCACATAGTAGAAGGGGTTTACATTCTAATCTGACAGGAGAGATCAAAGATGCTATCTGTTAGAAAAGGTGTGTGGGGTTTTTTGTCATTTGCCAATATTTTTATTCCTTTTGAAGTCTCTGGAATTGTGCAGTTGTATATATGTTGGTGTAAGCATATATCTATCTCTATTATAGTTCAATGCTTAGAAAAAGTGGCCGCTGGCAGCTATGGTATTCATATTTCTTTCCTCGGGGGGCCAATTGGAGGCATTGTTCTTGATTACTTGTAAAAATTTTACATTGATGGTGCCTGCCAAGAAATTAAGGGCATCATTATTTACTGAGAAAACCAATTAAATACTTGTAACATGGATTGTTTTATACTTCCTCAAAGGATAAGATAATTAGTCATTCAATACTTTAATGTAATACCCATTATTAAAACACCATAAAATTAATCAGACCTTTGTTTTAACCAGCAATACTCCTTACTTATTTTAAATACATTTTACATCAGCTATAGAAACTGAAAAAAACACACACAAAAAACAAAACCCTTTTCTTGTGTGGCATTGCAAAATTAGTTTCTCGAAAGTTCAAGCATTAGGAAATAAGGAGGTTAATAAATGCACTGTACAAAGGAAAACTATAGTAGAAATGATGGAAAATTTTCAGAGAAAAAAATATAAGAAAGTGAATTATGCTCAATATTTTAGAAGGTTTTCTGTTCACAGGAGTCAGATTTGTTTCCCTTTAATTCCCACTCTTTGATCCTAGCTCTACTCCTTGGTGCTACATAAAATAGGTCTAATTCTTCCCCAGTAATGGCCCTTCATCTATTTGAGAAGAGCCATCACTATTTCCCAAAGTGTATTGTGCTGTCCATTAATATTTGCATTTACCTATTTCTTCTAATACTATGTACACACACATATAAACTTTTTCATGTATATGTGTACTTATGTGCACATCTAGCGCTGCATGCTACTAGACAAATAATTTGTTTCAGATAATTGTTCTTGGAAATTATCTTTATGCCTCAGTTAAATCTTCCCTTTTCACATTTCTACATTTACTTGGGAGTCAGGGTGCTGTAGGAGTCAGAAATGGAAATTCTCTTAAGGCTCTTCTTTCTCTGATGGTCCCAGAAACCTCCTCTCTAGGCCTGACAGACTTCTTGACTTATGAAATCTTCTTTTGGAATCTGAAGACTAGCAAGACTCAACACTATTATTGCCTCACTTGGATTTCCTATTTTTAGAAATATCTGAACACCCAACTTAGAGGTAAATTAAAAGTCATGCTTCTTTTCAGATCCTTCTACTGATGTGGGTAGTTCAGTTCCTAAAGGCTCAGGCAATACTGTTGATTATTTTGCGGGAGCCTAGCCCCATCAAATGGGGCTCAACTCTCCTCTAGTCCACTCACTGCTCCCATTTTGTTGTGTAAAACCCATTTAGAATTTTCAGATATCTTTGGGTTTCATAAGGTTACTGCTGGTGCTGATTTTTAGGACAGAAAATTTTTAATGGAAATTTTAGCTCCTAACAACGCTTTGAATTTAATAATACATGCAAGGCACCAGGACTGTTTTTGAATAATTTATGTGGTAATGTTTAAAAGGAAGAAAGTCATTTGCATGAGAAGTAGAGGTCACCGATAGCTCAAACACCTGTGAATTTAAAAATTATTAAGAAATTGCTGAGAAAAGAGATTATCATTCTTAAAAATGGAACAGAGAATCAATGATGTTTGGGTCAATTTTATATGATTGTAAATATAACTGAAATCTTACAAGTTACTCATCTGTACAAAAAATTGAGAAGGCTGAATATGTAGCCCAACTTAAAAGAAAAGAAAAAGGACCCTTCTATAAGGACACTGCATCAATGGTGACTTCCTTACCAACTCTTCAATATATGGTTGTTAGTGGTAAGCTAATACTCCCTACTGATGGGAGCCATGAAGGAATTCCTCAAGGTGTCTTGGCCCTGCTCGGAGAAGTCTGGGAACCATGGTAAAGGCAGTGTTGAAAATAGGTTAAGATCATAACTTGACACCAGACTGCTTGGATTCATCCTATTGAGTCACTGAATAGACGTAAATCTCTGGGCAACTCAGCCTCACATTCACCTATAAAATAGCATTAATAATAGTACCTATCTCATAGTGTTTTTGTATGAGTAGATGAGTTAATATTTGTAAATCACTTAAGAGCATTGCTTGTAGTTAGTGCTATATAAACACTTCCTAAATAAAGTGAGAAAATCATGAGAGTCTTTTCTGTCTGAAAAAACCTTGAGTATGGAGACCTGGAATTTCCACAAGCTATCATAAAGACTTTTCTCTAGCTTCGTATATTAGTTGCCAGGTGTCATTGTGTATTGTAACTTAGCTCTCTCCCACCAGGTTATATCCCCTGGGATAAAGTTCTTCTCTATCTAGAGCTCATCATTGTCTTTAGGAAGGACCTGCCACAGAGGGATTCAACAGACAGTGTTCCAGCTTTCCATTTTCATAGCTATGGAGAGCTAAAGTTTGGCCTGGATGTACCCGTATATGTGTTTGAAAATTAAAGACTAGTTTAATATCTATTGAGTAATTGGGGGGTGGAGGACAGGATATTTTATGGTGCCAATACCCAATCTGATTATTTTTTAACTTATTATTTGACAAAATTGAGTAAATTGACTTGGTTCTTTGGATATGTAGAGAATTAATTGCAGACAGTGATTTTAATCAGTCTAATACAGTTTCAGAAACAGATTTAAGAAATTCTGAAATAAAAAATCAAATCCTGTCTTGAATTTCTATAGTGATTTCCACCTCAAGGTTTTGGAATTTATAATTATTTAGATCTGCAATAAAAATATATAAATATAATCTTTCAGGAAGATATAGATAAAATCTGCATGGAAATGTGTGCTGTAAGAAAAAGCTTTTGGAAAACTTAGTATTTTCTATATAATGTATTGCCTTTAAGTTATGCCCAGCCAGGTGTGGCTCAGCGGTTGAGCGTCGACCTAGGATCCAGGCGATCGGGGTTCGATTCCGGGTCAGGGCACATGCCCGGGTTGCGGGCTGCAGCCGATCAATGACTCTCTCATCATTGATGTTTCTGTCTCTCTCTCCCTCTCCTTTCCTCTCTCTGAAATCAATAAAGATATATTTAAAAAAAAAGTTATATTGACTCTTTCTCAAAGGTATATGCCCTTTGAGGAGTTGTTCATAGTAGTCAAGATTTAAGCCTCTTACCACTACTTTGTGAGTAAGGAATTTTTTTTCCCTCAAAAGGTCTAAATAGCCCAACTAGGAATCAAATGTATTTTATCAGTCTTGAAGAATACCATACTCAAGAGAAATGAGTGAGATCAGAGAAGAAGAAAAAAAGGAAACACAGGAAAATAATTTCACCTACTCCAAAACCAAAACAAACACAATTTGAAGCTCCATAAAACTCAAGTCCTTAGACTTTATTGTGTTCCCACTAGTCACAATGACCACACAATGAATGGGAAATGTAATAATTAAGAAGCCAACTAACAAGAATTAATAGAATATAGTTCTGTTCCTGAAAAAAATATCTTCTGGAGCAATCGAGGAGGCTGGCACACAGACTTAAGAGTCTGTAATACATGCTGTAATAGAACTACGTACCAGGGGCCAGGAAAACCCAGAGGACTAAGCTAGGCCTTACAAGGGAGAGAGTATTTGATCTGGGCCTTACAGAAATATGTCAAGACTAGGTGGAAAGAGGGAAGAATATGTACGAAGGGTAGAGATGCAAAGAGCCCTGGATATCAGCTTTTAGGGAAGGCACAGGCACGGAGGATAATGGAAGCTGTGGCTAGTAAGGTAGGATGGGGTTAGAGCAGACATGACCATGTATTGCCATGCCAAAGAATTTGGAACTTATCCTGTAGGCCGTGAGAAGGCCACAGAAGTTTCTTACAACATCAGGTTTTATGTTGTAGAAAGAAAACTAACCGTAAGGGATTAGGTAGTATTTTCCCTATAATGTTTCTTAGCAATTTGTTTCAGTAACAAATAGAAAAACAGGCTGCATTTTAAAATGATCATTTAAGATCATTTTACACATTTGCAAATATTGATTTTTTTTCTCTCTGCTCAATACAAAGAAAAATAATTTTGGTAGTTTCATAATTTAAAAAGCTATGTTAATAAGTTCAGATACACTCAAAGGAAATTTTCTACTTGTTTAACTTTAAAACATTTGGTGGTTTTTTTTCCCCCTAGTAGAAGAAAATACTGTTTATCTATCTTTGCCAAATCTCTTAGAACTCTAACAAAAGAAAGACAACTCATCTCCTTCCTGCTTACTGTTGTACTAAAACCCTGACACTTCTGCTTGCTTCATAAGGTCTAGCAATACATGGTCAATAAGAATCCTATGAACTCTTTGCCAAAATGCTGTTGTAAGTTTCAAGAGTAAACAGGTAGGGAGGTAGGCTTCTATTTTCATCCTGCCTCCATTTTTCCAAGTTTTACTATGGAAAATCACTGTCCTTTATTTTATCCTAAGTAACTTTTCTCCACAGTTATGCAATAGAACTCATAGCAATGCTTCAATCTTTTTCTGATCTGCCTATGTCTGTCATTTGATGATGTCTATGTCATAATTTTAAGGCAGCTCCAAAGCATTCTAGAAGCTGGTGATTCTATTAGAAGATATCATCTGAATATCTAGAATTTATAGTGCAAAGATCTGAAGGAACTACCTTTTAGAATACTAGTGCTATGAGTAGACTTCTGCTAATTATAAATTATCAGGCACATATTCAAGGTTGAGCAAATATCTCATGAATGTTAATTGGAAAAATGCAAAAGGAAAGGTAATTAGTAAATTACTATTCCTCTTCAATATTTTGATCAATTATACTTCAAGGTATAATTTACATACACAATATAATTCACTAATCATAAGTTTGTAGTTAGATGAATTGAAAAATGCATACATTTGTATAATCACCACCAAAATCCATTTAGAAAACATTGATATCACCTCAAATCATTCTCTCATGCTTCTTTTCAATCACACGTCTACCTTCAGTTCTAGGCAACTGCTGATAACTAATCACTATCGATTAAATTAGCCTTTTCTAAGATTTCTGTACACGGAACTATAGAATACACATTCTTTTGTATTTAGCTTCTTTCGCTCAATATAATGTTTTTGAAATTCATTGTGTGTGAATTAATCAATAGCTTGTTCCAATCATGTCGGGTGGTACTCAACTGTATGACTATAACAAAATTTGTTCACAAATTCATCTGAATATTGGAGTTATTATTATTTTTTAATATATCTTTATTGATTTCAGAGAGAGGAAGGGAGAGGGAGAGAGAGAGAGAGAAACATCAATGATGAGAGAGAGCCATTGATTAGCCGTCTCCAGCACGCCCCCCAACTGGGGATCGAGCCCGCAGCCCAGGCATGTGCCCTGACCAGGAATTGAACCCCAATCTCCTGGATCCTAGGCCGATGCTCAACTGCTGAGCCACACCCAGCTGGGCAATATTGGAGTTATTTTAAGTTTTATTACAAGCAAAGTGACTATGAACATTTATGTATAATTCTTTGTGTGGGCACAAGGTATCATTTTACTTGGGTAAATACCTAGGAGTGGAATTGCTTTATCATCCTGGAAGTGTTTAATTTTGTAAGGAAGTGCCAAATTGTTTTTGGAAGTAGTTGTACCATTTTAAACTTCCAGAAATGTGTGAAGTACCAATTGCTCCACATCCATCGCAATATTTGCAATTGTCAATATTTTTATATATTAGTAATTCTAATATGTAGTGATATCTTATTGTGCTTTTAATTTGCATTTCTCTGACAGCAAATAATATTGAGTGTATTTTCAGATGCTTATTGGTCATTCATATTTGCCTACTTTTCAATTAGGTGTTTGTCAGGTACATATATGTCAAATTTATTTTTCTGCTAATATACTGAATTATATCAATTGATTTTCCAGTGTTAACCCAACCTTGCATTTCTGGGATTAATCACATTTAGTCATGATTCTATCCTTTCTCTTTTTTTAAAAATTTAAAATATATTTTACTATATATTTTAGAAAATATTTTTGTCTCTCTTTACGAGACATAATAATCTGAAGTTTTCTTGTAGTGTCTTTTTCTGGTTTTGTTATTGTAGTAATACTGACTTTTGAGTTTACAACAGCTTTTAATCTATAATCTATGCCTAGTTTCTACCTACTACTAAGCATTTCCTTCTGGAGTTTCTCCTGAATGCCCAAGTGTCAGATCAGCAAAAAATATATTTTTTGTTGTGCTGCAGAATTTTAGTAATTAGTTTATGTGTACCATGAGATGAAAAAGGTTAAAAATCACTGCTCTCTAGTGCTTTTGTCTCTAGAACTCTGCCCTTCAAATGCCAGCCACCCAGCTTCACTGCACTCAGATCTCTGTCTTCCTAACTGAGGTAGAGGACCATGTATAGGACCATGAGGTAGAAAGCTGGATAGATTGTAGGGACCACCTCATTTATTCCCTTCTTAAAGAATCGGCATCTTCTCCTGCCTGTTGTCTAAATTCTGAATGGTTTTGGAATGTATTTTGTCCAGTTTTCTAGTTGTTTACTGTGAGGGTGTAAGTTCATTTCTCTGTCATTGTCAGAGGCAGAATTCCAGTGCCCTACTTTTTGTCATTGTTTAAAACCAATTGAGTTAAGCACAGTGTCTGATCCTGCACTCTTTGGATGGAGTGAATGAGACACTGCATGACTGAAGAGAGCACTGGCTAGTTTTTCTAATTGAGGGGCAATATGTGCCTTCTAATTTGAAAGCAGCCATAAATAAGCATTCATTCATTAATTGGACAGTCACTGAATCCAAAACCGGTTTGATCAATTACAAGACTTAAAAACATCACTGAGATCCCTTAAGAGCTGGCTATTTGTTTACTTAAAATCCAAATATTATTTACAAAGTGATGAAAGATTTTTTTGGCTCAGATTTTTAAAAAATTTATTTAGATTAATTTGAACACCATTTCCCCATCTTTGGAAATAGTACATGAACAAAAACCAGACAATGTAATTTTTTTGGAAACACAATTTTATATAACCTAAACAGCAGGCTTAACTTAGGAGTGGAGAGAACTGAGATCACTATGCTTTTAAAGAGGAATACTGCCCTATTGTTTTATGGGCTCAGAATATCAAAATTTAAATTGATTCAATCAAGTATTATAAAGATGGTGATACTAATGATCAGCATCATGAGGACATATATTTTGCAATTGCTATTTTTAATTATGATGAGAATTTGTATTATTTACCCATAATAGTTTATCTGCTCCCTTTTTCTGACTAGTAATAAACAAGTGTAGAGGGATTGCTTAAACTACTGAAGCAAACTGGCCATTTAGGGAGTCTGAGTGTTGACTTAGGCCTCTGAACAACAGAGTACACCAATCACTAGTTATTTCGTGCATTACTGACATTGAGATATAATGATAATGTAGTTTGGAAATTAATAAGCTTTTCTCTTTTGCCTTTTTAAAAATATGAGACTTTTGTCCTAGTTCCCCTGAGGGTAGACATTGCCTGGGACTATAGTAGGAAGTGATAACTTAGAATACAAAGAGAAAGACAGTTAATGTTCACCTTCTGATGTGCAAAATAAAATTATGCCACACATTAGCCTTACAAATCCTACCATAGCCTTGAAAAAGGCCTCCCAAATTTCTTCACTCCCTTCTTTAGCATATTAAGGCTAGGTTTGAGGGATTCTCTTCACTGTTTTCTCCAGTAGTATAAGAAGATGCTCCTTCTTACTATGACAGGTCTTCTTGGGTAGGGTGATGATATGACATAAAGGAAGTAGAATAAAGCTCTACCCCCCCCCCCCACCAAGGCTGGCCCAGGTATTTGCATGAAGTTCGGAAAGAAAAGAAAATGCCAAAGTATTTGCGTCTCAGTTTCTTTTAAAACCTTGGTGGGGATTAAACTTGGGGCCCACTAAATTTAGGACCTTTAAGAAAAGTTCAGGGCTCTAACCTAGGACTTGATGAGGTCTCTGGAAAGGGGCTACACACATTAAAGTTGGGGTGTACCATTGGTCACATGGATATACTGAAGTTTACAAATCCTAGGCTGAGAGTCGAGAGGTCTTGCAAGAGCAAGGTGACCCCGACAGCACGAGGGGGGGCTTGGTGGAGGAGGAACTATAGCCTCAGGAGTCGCAGCCATGAAGAACTGAAAATGGGCTGAGTTGGTAACAGTTAGGTGGCGGATGCTTCCTCTGAGTGCTTCTAGAGCCAAAAAGACTGAATCATGAACCACCAGCTATAAATTGCAGCAAAGGAGGCCAGCAGGGCTCATAGAGGCAAGGCCAGCAAAGGCCACAGCCCTTTAGAACAGTAGACAACAGGGAGCACATATCTGAGGATTAGCATGAAGTCATTTCTCTCAATGCCATTGGAACCACAATGCCCACAAGGACATTTGTGCAACCCTTTTCTACGCATGCAGATTCCTCAGAGAGGAGGAGAATATTAGAGACACTGAGAAGTTTAATCCAGAGAAAATGAACCTCATTTAGAACATTTAGTTCTAAATCTGTAGCTTTAATCTGGATGGGAGAGTTAATTGTTCCCCGCTTGCTCACTAAGGTATCAACCACAGGATTTATTTGTGGATAGAAATTTGTTAGAACAAAATGAAAAAGCTTCGTTTCCTCTGCATGTTTAATTTGAATTAAAAATTACTTTAATTAATGTTTTATAATTTTGATGTAAATTTTAAACAAATTATCTTCATTTATCTGAATTAGTTTCATTGACAACATCAATCTAAAATGTACATAGTTCTAGTTGAAGTACTATGGCAGGTTCAGCAAACACATACCTGGGTGCTATCATTTTCTGCCCCTTCTTTAACCCCTATTCATTCCATTTCTCAATAACTCCCCATCACCAATCAGTCAAAGGATTGTTTTTCACCGAGACAGGAAACAGGCTGTACAAGGTTTTCGGGGTGGCATTCTGGGCAGCAACTACAAATTGCTCCAAGTTGGCAGGAGAGAAGAAATTTATTTTGCATCCCTGTGCAATGAGAAACCCAAAGACGTTTAAGATATGGTCCCTGCCCTCAAGTGAATAAATGAATTAAAAAGATAGGTCACATGTAGACTTTGACTCGTGAACTAGGTAGCATACGATGTAGGATGTGCGAGTGGTGGAGTAACAAATGCTACAGGATTCCACACAAGGAAGAAGAAATTGGCGCCTGGGGGCAAGTTCATGTGTATGAAAGCTGTGTTTCTTCAGCTGCACCGCGAAAGCAATTCAAACACATGAAAAGGAAAAAGGGACCTTCAGACACGGAGTAACCTGAAATTCCCAGCTTCGCCAGCATGAGCCAGGTGTGCGTTGCAAGAAGCATGTCCAAATTTGGGTTCAAAACCCTGCTCTACCACTGACCAACTGTGTGAACTTGGACAAGTGACCTTAGTATTTTTAAATCCATTTCCTCATCTGTGACAATGCAGATGATGATAACCAAACTGTAGTACTTTTGAGGATTGACTGAAACTACTTAGAAGGCACTGAGTTTAGTGCCTGGTGCAAAGCTCAACAATGTAACCTAACTCTGTTTCCTTTCTGTTCATCATTGCCTTTCATTTCCTTTGACTCAGAGGTTTCTCTTACAGGCGATTTTGTTCCATATGGAGTCCCCCTTTTCCATTATTACTTTGCGTGACACCCTCCCAATTTCCATTATGTTAAAAATTCAGAGAGGGTCATTTTAAATAAATGCTTCTGAAAGGGACCCCAGAACCAAGAGCACTTAATTCAACTGCCAGATTTAAATAAGTGTAACATTTCACATTTCACAAGCTCGGCCTTAAAGCCCCAAATACAATATGCTGTTTCTCATGAGTAGAAAGTTAAAAGTTAAAATGATTGCATGTGCTAGAGACTTAGGTTATGGACATTACATTTTTTTTTATCATCTGCAAATGTGATTATTATATTTTGTTGGCCATTTTCTGTTCAAACTGTGTATAGGGTTTTTTTGATATAGTTATTTAGTCATATGGCTGTTGTCATAACACTGTCAGGTGAAAGAAACCTGAGCTCAACTACTCCAGTGTTTGCTTTATTTCTTCCTAGCCCTCAGGCTAAAGTGGCGATGAGGAGCTATGCACAGGTGGAATGAATGAATTTGCTGAGATCAGATTATAATTAATTGGATGATATAATTCCACATTATCAAATTTTCTGCTGAAAATAAGACTCCACCTGTATTCTGGACACCTGTATGGTGATCCATAGTGGTAAAATCATGTTTCCTATGTGCTTTGCAGAATGGTCTCAGAACTTGGTGGCTTGCGAACAAATTTAACGGTCAGTCAATAGCTAAATAGGTGTTATGTACAGTGTAGCAGATTAGGTTATGGATTGACAAGGAGAGACACCACACACCTGTGTTTCTCTCTCTCTCTCTGTCTCTCCTCTCTCCTCTGTCTCTAATCCTGGCCAAGAATAAAGGGAGTGAGATAGCTATGTAGAGCAGAAACAGATGGCATCTTTTTAGTAAGATTTTTCTCTTGCTCCTGGATTTTTTAAGCTTGTAAATTCCTGGACTGTTAGGATCCTTCTAGGCTTACGGAAGAAGCTGACTTCTTGCACTTCCCTGCACTTTTCTACTTACGTTTACATCTCATTATTGACAGTATCATCTAAATGCTCCTGGTTAAGGGATTTTGGAAATATATCAGGTTCCCCTGGTTCATGAACCAAACTCAGAGCTAGCAATGCTAACTGGAGTGGAAAATGGAGTCTATGCCTGAATGTCTCAGGAAAATATCTCTGCATGTGGCTTCCCATTGCTCTAGAATATCAATCTCCCCACACTATCATTAGACACGTTCTCTTTTATCAATACGTCTGGGGCCTCCTGGGAATGGAAGGATGTGGGCAATCTCATGAGAGAATGGTACAAGTTATGAGAACCATGAGAACCACTAAGAATTTGTTAGTTGGTTCATGTTAGCTGTCTTTTGAGATCAAAGGCTCAGAAATTTTCAGACTTTTTGGTCTTTGGGCTCACATGCAGTTTTGGAATTTTTCTTGGTATCTGTAAGACCAAGGCCTTATTCCTGGGGTGACTTCAAGTTTATCACATGCTCAGGATGGTTGTAGTTTTAGCATTGATTCTCTGAAATAGTAGTTCTCAAGTGCTGGTCTAAAGACCAGTGCTTGCCAGTGACAAGGGTTCCAGTGGTCCAAAGTAAGAGAGGAAAAATGTTGGTTTCACAAATTTATGGGGGGCAATTTTAGGGGCTTTAGACATCCCTAAGTCAAGAAAGTATTGCATAGTATACTAGCACAAATGAATAAAACAATAAAAAGGATTATTAAGATATTCAACAATATCTTAATTCACCTGTTACAGAAGTTGAAAAAGATAATTAGAGCAAGTTTTTAAATCAGCAGCTGTTCTGTTCTTTTTTCAACTTAGAACAAGATATCCTTTAAATAACAGGATTTCAAATACTGATCAGAAACATTGGTCACTGTCAGAAAATATGATGGAAGGTAAATTAGGTCATAGTCTATATAAAAATAAAGATAGGTGGTCATGTCTAACTCTATTTACAGAAATTGCTTGGGAAATTTATCTAGGAGAGGTGAACACTGGGAAGGATTTTATAGCAGTAATTAATTGGTAGATTCAGATAGTGTCTCTGACATCATTGGCTCATCAATCAACATGTGGTTAGAGCACAGCATTTACTCAGATTTCTGTCAGCTCTTATATTGCTTTTTATTCACTTACCCCATGACACACCAACCTGTGTGTGGCTGTTACTTATTATTTCCTCAGCGTGACGGACACGGTCATGCCCACTGAACATGACTAATAGAGGATCTATGTTTTTCTATTTGGCACAGGCCTATGATTCTAAACTTCAAAGTCCCAAGTGAAAGTTCTTTTATTTGGTTTTTGTGTGAGTGTTTGTTTTTAAGGCTATCCCACATATCCAGGCAATACTCAGTGCCTAGTTTCAAGGCCTTCCCAAGTAATGCAATTCACTATCAATAAATCATTCATCCATATATTGTTCAGTTAAGTCTCCTTAGTTGGATGAGTTTAACAACAGTATCATCTTAGACCAAGTGGCTTCCAGGCAGGAAATACCCATTGGAGCTAAGTAATTATTTGACTTAATATTTTCTGTTCTTGTAATGACTAATAACAGGTGGTACTTTCAGGTAGCTTTAGGTTTATGAAGCACAGTGCTTAAATCTCAACAAATCTATCAATAAGAGCAAATAATTATATTCTCTGTTTACTCTCTGCTCCTGCACAGAATAAGGCACTAAGTATAATATATAATTCACTTCATGTAAACCTTTTAAAGACCCTTTTATTATTATTATCCCCATTTTACGGACATGTAAACTGAGGCAAAGAAGAGGTTAAGCAATTGTCCAAAGTGAAAGTGAGTGGTGGAGCCAAGTTGTTTGACTGCAGAGCGCAAATGTTGAACCTGTTGACTTGGTTGTTGATGACAGTAGTGGAGCCATCACTAGAAAGGGCAGATTTGAGGCCATCATTACCTTTGTAAGCTAAAATAAAACAAAGGATAAAAAAATCTTATTTATTTTCTTGCTGTTTCAATTGTGTTTTTTGTCTCTATTTAAATCCCTGTATGATCTACTGAGGGACATCACATTAAATGTAGATTTTTATTGGAGGGGTTGGGAAGGTTTAAAGAGAAAAACAGTAGAGTTGAAAAATCAAAAGTTCTACACTACAGAAATGAGTTTTAACCAGGTATGTGTAGTTTCCCAACTATCACCACCACCACCACCACCACCACCATCACCATTATCATCACCATCCAATGGTTTTGATGACCAAAGGAGAATTTTCTCCTCAGAATAAACATTGTGCTATTCATTAAACACTCCTCCTGTCTTTCTACATATTCCATTCCATCAATGGAAATTTGTTACTTGGCATTGGATAACAACACTTTTAATCAAGCTAATTCTTCTAGCTTGGATTGTATAAACAAACAAAACAAGACAAAACAAAACAAAAATTTCAACTAATTTTGAAGATGATTAGCTATCCAGCAAAAAAAAGTTATACTCACTCTTGTACTATAGTTGACTAAGAGAAATGTCCAGCCTAGGGCTACTATTTTCCCAGCTATTCTTGAATCTAAGTAAGTCCAGGAGAATGGTTCTTGCCAATGGAATGTGAGAGGGAATGAAACCTATCCATTTCTCATTTTGCAGCTCTATGCAGATGAGCACAGCCAGATGTTCCAATATCTTGGAAACCAGGTTTTAAAGATGGCAGAGCCATGAGTTAAAAAGAGTTTGAGTTCTTGAGCCAATACTTAGAGAAGGAAAACATAGCAATACGCATTTTAGATTTTACATAAGGGAGAAGTAAACTTCTATTATGTTTGAACATGATAATTTTAATTTTATCTGTAGTTAGCACCTAAATTTGGAATAAGCTTCAGCTGCCCTATCTGATTCAACATCCTGTTACTTATACAGTCATCAAATATTTACAGAGAAATTACTACATACATACACACACTGACACTTTCTCACACACACATATATAAATATAGAATACTTACATAGACCTTACTGTGTTAGGCACTAAGGAGATTTGTAAAAGAAGAGATTCTTTTTGGAGTTAATGACAGTGAGTTGACTTCTTCTCCAGAAACCTTTCTTATCTCTTTTCCTTACTTTTCTTTTTTCTGTTTGTTTGCTTGTTTGTCAACAGCAAGCTTTCCAAGAACCTGCCCTCTTATTCTCTACAATTAATTGCTCAATTATTACCTCTTTGAATGACTTTTAAGTCCATTTGTCTGGTCATGTCTTCTTAACTATGTTCTAATTAGTATTCCAATTATTTACAGGCATCTTCACTTGAATGTCCACCATCATCTTAAGCTCAACTAGGAGGGAATTTAGAGTTATAATAAATAGCATAACAAAAAGAAGTGTAAATTATTGTTAAAGTTAAATTTTCTCTAGCAAGACAACTATTAATTGAACAACCATGAAACTAATTGCCTTGTCACTGGCTTATATTGTTTCTATCAATTATAGGTTTTTTACTAAAAGGAAATGCAACATGCATGCCCACTGAGTTTTAATCAAAATGAATTTGTTTATGTGTCTCCTTCACATAAGTGAGCTAACAATAAACTACACACTCTAAGGAGTTGTAGCTATAACACTTTAAAGGCCTTTAACCTTCACCTTTATTCTGACAAAAATCCAAACACCTCTTCCTCAAGGAAACCTTTATAAAAGTGTCTGTCAGTTTCAACATTTTACCAAGTTCTCAGGCACAAGGGCAAGGGTCTGAGCATAAAACACCCATGTTTGAGCTTGTTGGAAGAGCTGGTGATGTAATTATCAGGAGTTCTATTTGCATATAGATTCCAGAAGATTTGGGGGAAAGAGAAAGACTAGTCAATTGGAGCCTGGCAGATATTGCCTCTACTGGCCCTACACTAAGATCCTTAAGTGATCAGATCAAGAACCACCTCTTAATATCTCTAGTGGTATCATGACTACATTGAAAGAAAAGAGTCAAGGCTTCTGGTCAAAAAGGTGGCATAGGTAAAGGTACTCACATCCTCCCACAACCACATCAAAATTACAACTAAACTAGAGAACAACAACCATTCAGAGCCACCTGAAATCTAGCTGAACAGAAGTCCTACAACTAAGATATAACGAAGCAGCCACATCGAGACAGGTGGGGGCGGGGGCTCAGAGACCAACATAGAAAGAGGTAGTCCCACACCCACATGTGGCAGATAAAAATCAGGAGGGATATCTTAGCTGTGGAGGTCCTCCCTGAGGAGCAAGTAGTCCCAGCTCCACAGCAAGTGCCCCAGTCCAGTTTCCACTGCCAGGAAGAGAAGTCCCCAAAACTTCTGGCTGTAAAAACCAGTGGAGATTGTGGCTGAGTGAGATGGAGGGCTTCTGGAGTCCCAGTATTTCCTCCTAAAAAGCCTACACATGGACTTACTTGGCCACACTTGCCCTGAGCTCTAGTGCTGGGGCAGCAGCTTGAAAGGTACTAGAGACATATGGGGAGGAACTCAATTGTTTGACATTGGGGTGAGAGCTGGAGTGGTAACTTTATTTTAGATAGAAGTGCTGGCAGAGGCCATTGTTCCTTTCCTTAGCTCTGCCCCAACAGAGGCAGCAGGTGGGCAACATACTGGAAAAAAAATGAGGATAACATAAGAGAATCTGGGGCAACTTCAAGCATACCAACATTTGCATTATGAGGGTACCAGAAGGAGAAGAGAGAGAGCAAAGAATTGAAAACCTATGAAAAATAATAATAATGAAAAACTTCCCTCACATGGTGAAGCAAATAGATATACAAGTCCAGGAAGCACAGAAAGTCCCAAACAAGATGAACTCAAAAAGGCTCACACCAAAAACATCATAATTAAAATGCAAATGTTTAAAGACAGAGAATCTTAAAAGTGTCAAGAGAAAAGAGCTACAAGGAAGCTCCCATACTATTGTCAGCTGATTTCTCCACAGAAACTTTGCAGGCCAGAAGGAATTGGCAAGAAATATTCTATGTGATGAAAAACAAGAACCTACAACCAAGATTACTCTACCCAGCAAAGCTATCATTTAGAATTGAAGAACATAAATAGAGCTTCCAAACACAAAAAGCTAAAGGAATTCATCACCACCAAATCAGTATAACCTAAAATGTTAAAGGGCCATCTTTAAGAAGGGGGGGAAAAAGATAAAAAATATGAATAATAAAATCACAATAAATACATAAAAATCATCAATCAAATCTAAAAAATAAAATAAACTAACAAGCAGAACAGAAGCAGACTCATAGATACAGAGAACATTTTGACAGTTGCCAGATGGGAGGAGAGTTGGGGAGATGGGTTAAAAAGGTGAAGGGATTAAGAAGTACAAATTGGTAGTTACAGAATAGTCACAGGGATGTAAAGTACAGCATAGGGAATATAGTCAATAATATAGTAATAACTCTGTATGGTTGACACCCATCTGACATGGGTACTAGATTAACGGGATGATACCTTAATAAGTTATATAATGTCTAATAACTGGGCTGTACACCTAAAACTAGTATTGTATGGGAACTATAATTGAAAAATAAAACAATGTTTAAAGTAAAAAAAAATATTATCAAGTTATTGAAGCTATTAAGGGTATTCTGGTTGTGGATCAACGAGGAGAAATAATTTTAGACATAGCAATGAAGCATCATTAAAATTAACCTTGGACTCAGCCCCAGGGCATAAGTATCTGATTCCTAGAGAAAGGCATGGTGAGGGAAACTAAAAAGAGTAAAATGAAAATGGTGTATTGCCACAAGCATTTTAGGATCTGAACACAGGATTTCAGGTTTTAGGTTTTATATATTTCATGCACATTCATATTTTTCAACACATTTTTTTTCTTTTGGAGTAGTAGAGAGGGTGGAACTACAGCAATGGTGATGTGACAGGAAGGGCATGTTGGATAGGGAGGTTGGCAGCTAATTAAGAGGTAGAAGATGGGGTTTGGGACAGTATGTCTGAATCTATCTTCTAAAAAAATTTTGCAGGTGCCTTCATAATGCCTTTTGTCCTCCCTCCCTCCCTCCCTCCCTCCCTCCCTCCCTCCCTCCCTCCCTCCCTCCCTCCCTCCCTCCCTCTCTCTTCATCCCTCCCTCCATTTCTTTTTTTCTTTCTTCCCTTTTTCTTCATTCCTTTCTTCATCCTTTCCTTTGATGAAAATTAATGAAAATTAATTACTCTGGGAATGTGCATGTCATCTTGACAAATCATTCCTGTTCTGTTAAATAATGTTTTCATTGGTGAAACCAGGGGGTCCCTAGACTCTTTTTATTTTTTAAATAATATTTATTGAGTTAGTTATGACTCCAGACAAATCTTTGTCTCAATTTCTTCTATCAAATGTGATGAAAGTTTCTGTTGTACTGACACTGTTGTGGTGATGAGAATGATTTGAGATAACTGATATGAATATTCTTTGAAAAAAATTTCAAGAAGCCACAAAACTCCTTATTTCTGCCACACCGAGAGCTTTCCAGGAACAAAATCATTCTGGCTGACTGTAGCTAAATTATTCTACTTTATCCTCTTGCTTAACTGTAACATCGAACAATCCATACTAGAAATACTCCACTTGTTTAAGCATAGATAAATTATCTAGATGAGAAAATTTGCTTGAAGTAATAGTTTTTGGCATTTGACTTTTCTTACCATTACTTCCCTTATCATCACTTTTTTGCTCATGTTGACATAATGTATTATCTACATCCCGGAAAAAATTAAAATTGGACTAGTTTATGAATTAGTATGATTTTCTAAAATACCATCATTTATGATCAGAGTCTGAACTAAATCTATATCATTTTGAACTTGACATAAATGAAATAAACAAATTAATCGACCTTGGGCATACAGAGTCATTAATAGCCATTTAACGAAAACACATTAAATGGGATGAAACATTATAGAAAAACCTATGTACATATGAAAATGTTTCCACAGTTAGACCTTTACTAAAGCAGTGGTGAAGGTCACGTGAATGGGGCTTAATGTAAACTTAATGATGAGTAGTTGGCCATTTACCAAAACAGTATGGCGCCTTCTTAGGGTAAATCTTTAGTCAGCAGTCTAACTGCAAACCTTCGCCTTAAGAGTTAAGAGGGATAAACTGGAAAATGCTATTAGAGATATACATCAAGAAATAATATATTACTGACTAGGAAAAGCATAATGCATGAAAGGCTTTTAGTTTGTGCTTTTTGAAGTGCTGTTTAAAAGGGGCATGCCGGTCTAGATTGTGTCAAGGTGTCATACAGCTGTGTTGTGGATGAAACATGTTGGCTCTGGGGAAAGCAGTAGTAGCATAAATGAAAGAAAATTCCCCACTTCCTATTACATGAGTCCATGATCACTCAGAAACGACACAGCTGGCATTCTCTGTGTTTCTCTAGAATTCTGGAAGGAATCTTTTTTTCCTGTTAAGACTATGATGCTGGCTATGGTTATATTTAAATCCATTATTTCCTTTAAGATTTTAGTACTCCATTATTTGCTCTTTCTGGTGCTAAGCTCTCTAAATTGTGCCTCACCATTCTCCTATCTGCTGAGACCTGCTACACAGAAACAGGAGCATGCGGTGCTTTAAAGGCTGTTCTTGATTTAGCTAGGGAAGGAAGAGCCAGCACTGTGTGGCATATCTGGGGTACAGATTCGTGTGTAAGGACTGGGGATGGAATAAGGTAAGTGTCCGCTGACTTCTTCACCCACAAATGTTTATGCATCTGCTTTCTTTCCTGAGACTTCTTTTAATAAGAGAAACTCTTTTTTTTTTTTTTTTTACAATCCTTCAAAATAATGCAAGTAGGAAGACGTGGTAAACTGGCTTGTATATTTGTAAATTGTGACTTTAGCTCTTCTCCTTTCAGTACACAGAATGTGGGTATCATGAAACAATGTGAAGATATCCTTAATAAGCATACAGTCAAGCAAGCAATTGCTGAGTTTGCTTAATGGCAGTAATGTAGTTGCTGAAATTGTATAACAAAGCACTCCCAAACAATGGCCAGAATTTAAATTGCTACTTAATCCAGATTGACAGATAGTATTACTGGTGAAACACAGGGACCCCGGCTCCCCACAGCAGATCACAGGGCTTTATGGCATGTTACTGCCTGGTTCTGGACGGTGCCCAGCCCATTTCTGGTGCTTGCTGAGTGTTAAATAATACCCATACTGTCAAGTCCTGCTTATTTTTCACCGGGAACATTTATAATTCTCTGCTTCATGTACTTTTTAATTCTTCATGCTCAATGATGGGAATGAAAATTAATTACTCTGGGAATGTGCATGTCATCTTGACAAATCATTCCTGTTCTGTTAAATAATGTTTTCATTGGTGAAACCAGGGGGTCCCTAGACTCTCTTCTCTTGTCCTGGTCACCTATCCCTCCTCCTTTCCTAAGAGCTTTTTAGAAATGCCAAAACTGAGCAAGAGTAATTGCCTCTTATTTTAGGTCTGGGTTTAGATGTGACTTATTTTAAAACCCTCCTAAGTGTAGCATTTAGGTCTAACTTAAAAATTCCTAGTTCTCTATTCCTGTAGCTCAGCCACAGACACCATTTTGATATCTAAGCTGCCTATTCCTGGGAGCATGGGTCTCATTTGTCTGAAAAAGAGAGATATAAGCTCATTTGAAGTTTCAGTTGACTTATAGTTCTTCTCTGACCTTTGCAACTAATAGCTGGCAGAGAATAAAACGAGACACGTCAATCACTGTCTAGATTTTATAAACTATTGACTGTTTCTTGAAGGACTGCAATGCTTATTTTGTTGGCCTGTTGTATCACAGGCAGGGATTTATTGAGTGTCAAAAAAATGAAAACCATGGCAAGCTGGCGTCATCCAGATCTTTTGGTAATAAAGTCATTGCAATCAATAACTATCAATTAAAATATAAATGAGAGAAAATCACACCAAGGAGAGAATCAGAAGCATTTTAATCCCTAGATCTCCTTTGGTGTTATCATATTTAATGCTCTGGTAAAGAGTCAAATTAACCAGTTTTCCTGATTTTTAAGCTGAACACTTCCTCTCAATCATTTTTTTCAAATTTTATAACTTCTAAAGGAAGACTCTGTGAGTCACTACTCATTTGTGTTGTAATCCAGGGTCTATCCCTTTTTTGCTTTACTCCCCCCTGTGCCTTGAAGATTTTTAACTCTTGGCAAACTGCCATCTCTTCAACATAATCCCTACCATAACTATTGGTGCTTTCCAATCCTCTGGCCTCTAGGTTTCTTGTACTTCTCTCCTCCCCCAATCATTTTGTCCTACATCCTGCCTAAGACACTCATTCCATTGTCCACACCCTAGACCAACTGTTCTCAAAGTGAGGTCCAATATACCTTAATGTCACCAAGACACTTTACTGAGGGCCAATGGGTTAAAAACTATTTTCATAAAATTGTTAAGCTGTTACTTAGCTTTTTCATTCTTGTTTTCTCACAAGTGTACAATGTTTTCCAGAGTCTACATAACATGTAATATCACAACAGATTGAATGTAGAAGTAGATATGAGAATCCAGCTGTCTTCTGTATAGCCAGACATTAAACAGATGTGCCAAAATGTAAAGCAATGCCATTCATCATTAATTATTTTTTGTTTTGGAAAATAATTATTATAAAAATATGTTGTGTTAACATCTAATGGGTTTATTATTATTTTAATTGAATTAAAGAAATAGTTTTTAAATTCATGTTTTAATTTTTTAACACAGTAAATATCAATAGATATAATCTACATAAAATATTTTTGCCATCAAAAAATTTTAAGAGCATTAAAGGAGTCCAGAAACCAAAAAGTTGACAACTGCTGCCATTGACCAAATTTCTCAAACTGCCTAGAAGATGAAATTCTTTGTTATATTGTTGTTGCTTTGTAATGTTTAATTCATTATAGGCTGATAGATCTTACTGTATATTCATGATAGTAACTTTAAGTGGGCCCTTAATTCTACCTATAGCAACCTATTTTGTCTAGTTATACTGTGATATCAAACAACCTCAAAGTCTCAGTAACAAATCCAATAAAGGGTTTGTTTCTCATTTGCTTTAAATATACACTGTGGGTCAGCATTGTCTCTTTACTCTGGGCCTAAGCTAATGGAAAAACTCCTTCCTGGAGTTACTGCTGTGCTCATGGCAGGAGAAAGAAGAGATGGTGAACCACATGATGTTTCTCAAAGCTGCTCTTTGGAAAAGGTACATCCACTTCCACTTATATTTCATTGGCCAAAGAAAGTCACTTGGCCAAGCTTAACTTCAACGGGATGGGAATTATAATCCTTCCACAAGGACAAGCTGGTAAAGAGAAATTAGTAGAAAAGAGCAGTACATTTTTTTACATTAATACAACCTACCATGCTATTCAATATTATATTTTCTCATCCTATCACTCTTTCATTCTCACAGAAGGGTATTTAATGCTTTATCCACTCCCTCAAACCTGCAGTGCCTCTTCTCCTAGCCTTACTCCCTGCTGATGGCTTTGCTTCCCATCTCAGTGAAAAGATTCCACCTATCCACTCACCTGCGTTTGCGGCACTACATGCTGCCTTATCTTGGACTCACAGCCCATACTCCTACTTAGGGCCGACCCCTTCATTTTTCTACTAAATCTGCTCAAAGTCAATGCCCAGCAACTCTTTCTCACTTTTACATTGTCAGTTTTTACTCCGTGCTGGATTATTCACATCAGAATGCCAATATCAATATTTTTCTACTCTTAAAAACCAAAACAAACAAAAATAACCCTTTCTCGACCTCCTTCCCCCACATGATACTTCTCTATTAGTATTTCTCATCTTCGAAAGAGCTGTGCATGCCTGCTACCACTATTGTCTCTCTTCCCGTTCTCTCTTTGTCAATACCCTGATGAACTCAATGTGGCTGTCAATAGTCATTTCTCAGTCCCCATCTTTCTTGAGCTACCAGTGACCTGTAAATAATTTTTTCCACGTGCCATTCAGAATACTACACATACCTGGTTTTCACTCTACCTCTTTGGCCACTACTTCTCAATCTTTTGGTAGTTTTCTCCCCCATTTCCCTAACTTATCTACTGGAGTACTTTAGGAAGCAGTAATGGGTTTTCTTTCCCTGTTGATACTCTCCCCCTTGGTAAACTCATCCAATCTTATAATTTTGAAGCACACTCTACTTGCTGCTCTTCTCAAAGTTTGGACCACCTCTACAAACTCCATCCTTAAAAATCCAATGACTATTTTACATTACCACTTGGACTTCTGATACACACTTCTAATGTAATATGTCCTAAAATAACCTCGAACTTTCTCCAAACCTGATCCTTTCATTGACTTCCTCACCTTAATAAGTGGCAACCCTCTGCATCCATGTCCCAGCCAGAAACCCTGTAGCTACTCTTGACTCTCCTCTTTCTTTCCTGTGGAGTATCTGTCCAATCCATCAGCAAATTTGGTTCACTCTATCTTAAACATACATTAAAAAATTTAGTCACTTCTCACCAATTCCACTCTTAACCATCACAATCCAAGTCACCGTTGTCTCATTGCAATAGCCTCTGACTTGGTCTTCCTCTGCCTCAATTGGCTCCTTTCATCTATTTTCAGTAGAGTCACAATAAAGTCTTCCCATTTCAGAGGAAAAGTCATTGCATTGAGCAATGACTATAAGTAGAATGATCATAACACTTATTTCACACATTGAGACACTTTGAAAGTGAAAGGGGGACTGATAATAATTATACTAGAATAATAGGAGTAAACTAGGATTGTACTGGGAACATTGGGATGAATAGTCACCCTAACTAAAACCCTACAAGAACTGCCCCTCATGTTTTCCTCTACCTTGTTTACTTCTGTATCTCAATTTCTTACCACACATCTTGTTTATTATCTGTCTCTCTTGATAGATCTATTTTTTAAACTTTTACCAAGACCTTTAAACATTAAAAGTGTAGGTCTATCCACTCAAAAGCACTCATTGTACATCAGTCACTGGGATGATTATAGAACACAAGAGGCAACAAGACACATGTGGTCTCTGCCCTGTGGAGTTTCAGACACCCATGGGAAAGGTAGACACATAGACATGTTAACACCATGCAGAGTGCAACATTTCTGAAGCAGTCAATGTGAGGCTGGGGTACTCAGTGTGCCTAGAATGCAGGGGATTCGGGTAGTTCTGCAGAGATAGTTAGAAAATGTTTACTGAGTCTTTTCTGGGCCAGCCATTGTCTGTGTGTTTTACCTGTATTAAGTCATGGAATTCTTACAAAATATCTACAAGGTAGGCATTATTATTATTCCCATTTTATAGAACTGAGGCATAATAGAGTTAATTAAATGGGCCAATGCAACACATTTAGTTATGCATAAAGCTTGAATTTGGACTCTGGAAGGGCTGGCCTCAGAACCATTAATGTCGTAATGTAAATTGTGTTCTAAAATATTTTTTTAAATTATTTTTTAAAACAACTTTAAAAACTTTAAAAAAAAAAAGTCTTTATTGATTTCAGAGAGAGGAAGGGAGAGGGAGAGAGAGAAACATCAATGATGAGAGAGTCATCGATCAGCTGCCTCCTGCACATCCCCAACTGGGGATGGAGCCCTCAACCCAGGAATCTGCCCTGACCAGGAATCAAACCTCAATCTCCTGGTTCATAGGTCAATGTTCAACCATTGAGCCACACCCAGCCAGGCAACTTTAAAAACTATTTTTAAAAGTTAAAGAACTCTGTATCAGCAGTATATCTTTTGTGACACATCTTTAACTCCATGGTGCACAAAAAGTTAGTTCTGATGTATCTTATTTTTGAAACAGGATATTACAAGTACAGTACACAAAGTCATATTAGAATTATCTATACTTTAATCCAACTTTAGAGAAAACATATTACCATGTGTCAGTTTTTGTCCTAGTTCTTGGTTCTTCTAGTCTTCAAATGTGAGTTCAATACACCTATTAAAATTATTTACTCATAGGAAAAGCATATTACTTTGTCTCCAGTGTGTGTGTGTGTGTGTGTGTGTGTGTGTTGTGTCTTCAGCTAATTTTTACCAAGGAAAAGAAGAATAAGGTTTTCCTAGATAGTATGTGACTTTAAATTTTTTTTCTCATAGTGAGGAACTTTAAAAAAGGATGTTATGTCTATCATGAAATTTAGTAAATTTTATAAAATCAAGGTGACATTTAAACCTGACTGAAAAATTATGGAGCTGTGTCTTCATGTCCTGAGAACTCAGTTTTAATATATCTTACTAATTGTGATGACTTCATATCATCATTAAAGAAAATCTCAAGGAACACTATTTATATAAGATTTATTGTTAATCATAGTAGATGTAAATTTATATTTCAAAGAAACTTCTGATAATTTAAAAAGATTTGGCTCTCCTTGTTAGGTATGATTATGCCATTGCAGTTTGCTATGGCTGGTAGAGCTCATACAAAGGCTGAAAGAAGTGTCAGTCTTTCTATTTTCTTGTTTTTCTCTTGGACATACATTATTCTTATTGTGTTCAATCTCTTGGTTTTATTTTTGCCTGAAAAGTTTGATTCATTTGTCAATTTGTGAAAATTGGTTAAAACCAGATAATACGATCAGTAAATCTCCCTAACCATGCTCATGCGTATACTGAAAGGTATTTCGTTACGCTGAAGGGAAGATAACATGTTACAGCCATGTAGGTTTGAATAGTGAATCCTCAAAAGCTATGTCTACCTGGAACCTCAGAATGTAACCTTATTTGGCCTTTGGTGACATAATTAAGACAAGCATATATAGATGAGGTCATCTTAGATTAAGTGAGCCCTAAATCCAATGATGGGTACCTAATAAGTGACAGAAAAGAAGACACACAGAGAGAGAGAGACAGGGAACACAGAAGCAAAGATTGGAGTGATGCATCTACAAGCCAAGGAATGTCAAGAATTGCCTGCAGCTATGGAAGGTGGGGGAGGCCAGGAAGGGTTCTCCTTCCAGCCTCTGGAGGGCGCATGGCGCCACTGACATCTTGACTTCGGAGTCCAGAACTGTGAAAGAATAATTTTCTGTTGTTTTAAGCCACTCACTTTGTGGTAATTTGTTATGACAGCCCTAGGAAACAAATACAGGTCCCACTGTCCACTCTGCTACCCTGTAACTGTTCCCACTCTTCCCAGAGGATGCTTAAAAAGTATACCTGAATTCTGCACAGCTGCATATAAACTGAGCGAGGTAAGAACCCTGTATTAAATATCAGTATCTAATATTAGGAGAAGTTTTTTGTATTGCTTCACACCCTAAGTGGATTATTTTGCACCACACCTGGAGTGCGCCCCACTTTGGACACTAGCAGAGAGAGACTTTTACATTGCAAAACAGGTCTGTTTGATTGCTCGAGCCATTTCCCCAGAGTCCTATCAGATAACACACAGGCCACACCGCAGCGAGCTGCTCTTCTTTGAAGAGCTGAGAAAATTGCATGGGAGGAAGGACGTGGCAACAAGACGTGGCATTTGGGGGGTGTAGAGTAGGAAAGACGGACCCCGAAGTGAAAATTCTCGCCCGGGATGTAGCCCTGGCCTGTGCACACAAATGGCTAACACAGCTTTTTGGGACCACAGGATACAAATAAACTGGATACATTTGGGAAACGATTTCTATTTCTTTTCAGAGGTGATTGTCATTATTGCATTTTAATTATTAAAATAATATCAAGCGCTTATTGCAAAATACAAATAAGAATAAAGAAAAATGTAAGACCTGTGATGCTTTTATTTGGTATGTTTTCCCCCTTCCACCTCCCAGTATGTGTGTTTTTAAACTGGAATTACAATGTACATAAGTTTTTATTTTCAGCTTTTGTTCACTTACCATTGAATATTAATAGGACCAGAAACTAATTTGTTATGGGTTGACTAGTGTCCCACCAAAATTCATATGTTTGTTCTAACTCCTAGTACCTCAGAATGTGACTTCATTTGGAAATAGGGTTCTTGTAGATGTGTAGTGAAGATGAAGCCATACTGGAGCTGGATGGGTCCCTAATCCAATATGACTCGTGCCCTTACAAAAAATAAAAAGGAAATTGCACACAGACTCTCGTAGAGGGAGAACACCGTGTGAAGATGAAAACAGAGATTAGGGCGAAGCATCTACAAGCAAAGGAACACCAAAGATTGCCGGAAAACCACCAGACTTTAGGGAAAGGCATGGAACAGAGTCTCCCTGATGGCCCTCAGGAGGAACCAACTCTGCCAACACTTTGATTTCAGACTTCTAGCCTTAAACACTCTGTGAAAATACATTTCTGTGTAAGTCATCCAGTTTGTGATAGTTATGGCAGCTCTAGAAAACTAATATGCATGGTGTGGTGATGAAGTGTGTGGATAATAGAGCCAGGAGCTTGGGGGTCTAAAAATCTCAACTCTACTTCTGAGAAGTTGTATCACTGTGAGCACGCTAACCTTCCTATATTTCAGTTTACTAACCTATAAACTGGAGAATAGCAATAGGTGAGACCTAATAGTGTTGCTGTAAAGTTTGAGTCTATTGACACAAAGCGCTTAAAGTGGCACTAGGCATATAGTGGCCATGCTTACTATTCTTCAAGACATTAGTAACTGATATTATATCCTCTGCATGCACCTTAACTTATTTAATTATTCTATATTTTTAAAAATATTGTAGATACTGTTGTAATGAACACAGTTGTAAATAAATATTTTTTCCATTCAGCCATATTCCTATATGTGCAATTCTTGGGTCATAGGGTATTAGTATTTTTGAGTCTCTTGATGCTATATGTTCTAAAATTTTTAGTCTGAACAGTTATGTTTTAAAGAGATCCCTTCATTGTCCCTTGACAATCATTAAGCATTATGATTAACTAAATTTGTTGCTCACTTAATATTATTTTTTCCTTCTTTTTGTTACTTATTAATGGTAGTAATGTTGAACAAACTTTATTAATTTTTGGATGCTGACAGTTAAGTGATATGCATTTGGTTGATGAAAAAGAAATCTAGTTCTCATGGGAAATATACCAGAGCCTCTGTCTTTAGCGGGAAGTCAAGCATCTTGAAGCCATTTACTCCAACCTGTTCTTTTTCTCCATAGGTTGTTGGACTTTTCAACTGTTTGCTAATAGAATTCATTTTTCTTTTTAATTTCATCACAGTAGAGCTTCTTATACCTCCAGATAAATTACTAAAGCAATCTACAAATATTTTGAAGTGATGTTTTCCATTCACTGAGCAACAAAGGCCTCTATGCTCTATACAACCTCACAGAGACTGAAATAACACTGCACGTGGTCTCTGTGCTATGCGATGTGCCACGGGCTCGCATCAATGAGGCGGAGGGAAAGGACAGGGAGAAATGGGCAGGCTGGTGCCCTGATGCTGTCAGGGGCAGGTGCGTGTTAATCAATGCCTCTGTGAGTAATCACGTGCTAATACTGTAATATCATGGCTTAAAATAAGCCACCCACAGACAGAGTGTCTCAGAACAAACCTTTGCCCTCCACGCTATCTTACTGGGTAAAATGTGTTATAAAAGGAGCTGACAATTCAGTGTCAAAAAGAGCCTTATTTATTTACTATTTTACCCAGAAGTTAAAAAAAATTAGCCGAAACAATGATCAAAGAAAAACTCCCCTGTAAAATTGAGTAATCTTAGGTTTAACATGCCTAGACCTAGGAGTTCAGAGGCAGTTTTATTACATCTTCTAGATCATATGAAAAATTCTTTCGTATAGTTCAGTGATCAAATTCTGTTAGACCAGACGCAGAGCAATCTTCATTCATGTATTGAGTTCCACAAAAACATTAGTATTAATGTTTTACTTTGTTTAGCCTCTTGAAAAATGATAAAATAGCAAAAACAGACAACCAAAAATCCTGACTGCTCACCTCTGTAATAGAACCTGAAGAACTTTGTAGTAGAAGCTGTAGTAGAGAAAGAAATGATTTCAAATGGTCCCCAATTTATGGTGGTTTGACTTAACTATTTTTTCAACTTTACAGTAAGAAAACAATATGCATTCTATAGAAACCACACTTTGAATTTTGATCTTTTCTGGACTAGCAATATGTGGTGCAACATTTTCTCATGATGGTGGGAAGCAGCAGGGAGCCTCAGCTCATCAGCCACAGGATCACCAGGGTAAACAACTAACATAATGTACTGTGTTGCCAGCAGTTTTCAGATACTGTGTTTTGTGTTTTCACATCCCATTATGTGTACAAAACGTCTATCTGTGTCTCCTGATTGTGGTGAGAAGAAGAGGAAGGCAGTTATTCTTAAGATGAAACTCAATATAATTACCCAACGGTTGGCTTATAAGTGTTCTGAGCATGCTAAGGTAGACTGGACTAAGCTATGATGTTCATAGGTTAAGTGTATTAAACACATTTTCAACTTATGATATGTTTTCAACTTACAGTGGGTTTATCAGGACGTAACCCTGTGGTAAGTCAAGGAGCATCTGTATATGATATTCTGAACAAGGCCAAGGTGAGAGGCTGGAGAATGTAACATCTAAAATAAGTTTTAAATAGAAATAAAAACAGTGTGGAATGGGAAAAGGAACACAAATTCAATGGAATGGAACAAGCAGAGGTGCAGAAAGATGTCTTTAATGTCTGTGCAGTGACCTGCATGCATTTCGGTAGATCTCAAGTTCAAGTAGGTTGGCAGTGGAGGCCAGAAAAGCCTGCAGATCTTGCATGTGCCTATCAAAAAGTTAGATTTCAACCACAGGCAATGGGAGCACATGTAGGATTTTAAGCTGGGCAGTAGCTTGATGAGGCTCGCCTAGAAAAACAACCACATAGTCAGTGGGGCAGTGGTCTTTGCCATAGTTCCCACTGCAAAGGAAATATTAGAGCTTGTATTTATGCTTGTAATACATCTTTAAAATAATAAAACTACTGGATTGTTCTCAATTTGATGGGATGCATTGGAAAGAAACTTTATTCTTTCACTTTTTAACCCACTCTGTGGGCTGGATTATTTCCTACTACTAGATGAAATTTTGTGCAGGTCTCATTGCTTTTCTGATCACTTTTAGGGACAAGTACAGTATATTTTTAGGAGTTAAAATGCCAAGTACCTGCAATAATCACGATACTTTCCTTTGAATTTAATGCTTCCTTCTCTCGCCCAGATCGGGTCTTCCTTCTCACAGGATACTGGAGGGCAGAAGCTTCTCTTCTGTTCTCTCCTTGCTCTCCTCTCCCTTCTCCTCTTCATACACAGGGGTTGGAGTAGATGGAGGGTGGGGTGTAGTGAGCACTGTGGTGTGGCGCTGGGGCCCTCTGGGGCCACGCAGATGGACTCCTGCCATCCTGAGGGGCTCCTGAGGCTTTGCTGGAGATTCATCCTTTCCCATCTGCTGCAGCTGCAACTCCTGCCACACGGAATGCCTCCCTTCCTTCAGCGGGCCACTCGCTGACTCCTCAGCCCTCTGATTCCTGGGACTTCATCCTGTTGCAGAGTTGCCTTAGCCCTTTGGGTGAAGACCCTTTCAGGGTGTTCCCAGGCCAGCTCCCTCTCATCTGGTCCATATGTATATTTACTTTCACCCCCATAATAAGTGAAAATGTAGGTCATTCCTAGGACAGTCCCCTCTCTCCAGCTCACTCTAACACTTTGTCTCTCTTCCACTTTCTCTCTGCAACACACACACACACACACACACACACACATGCATGCACACCCCCCCCCCCACACACACACACACATTCTTTTTCCCTCTCTCCTCTTCTGTTTTGGAATGATCTAACTCCAGCATCTCATACAAGCCTTTAAGCTCCCTAAACTCCTAAACACCCGTTTTGCTATGTGACCGGTATCCTTAAAGCACCTCTCAGTTGGCCTGGGAGACAGGAAAGAGCTCCCCCCGGGAAGTGGGGTTGCTCCACAGCACTCTCCACACTCCAGAATAATTCCAGCCTCTCTGGAACTGGAGGCGAGTGAGCTCTAATTTTTGAGAATAAGTTTTACTGTCTCTCAGCACATTCTTATAAGTGATTTAGCAGCTTTCTTTGGGATCTTGATATGGGTTTCCTTTTGCAGTGGTTCTCAAACTTCGGAGCTGAAAGGCAATAAAGAAAATCACATTTATCATTCTGTTAAACCAAGAATTATATATATTGGGAGTTCATTTTCAGAAAAGAGGCTTGATTAAGAATTGTCATCAGGGCACTGGTGTAAAGAACACTTCGGATGTGTGTGAGACAGGATGTGGAAGACTGTTATACTGGGCAGATGGGACACATTGAAAATCTAAACCAAGGGAGCAAAAATGCCAAGAGGAAGGGATAGCAGAATGTCCTGGATTTAGAGATTTAGAAGATGCTAGGATGAACTAAATTGTGCCCCCCCACCCCAATTCATATGTTGAAGCTCTAACACTTATTACCTCAGAATGTGACTGTATTTGGAGGGAGAGTCTTTTTTCTTTAAGTTTTTTTTCTTCATTTTAGAGAGAGAAGGAGGGAGAGGTAGAGACAGAGAAATGTGAGAGCAAAACATCAATCGGCTGTCTCCTGCGTATCCCCTACTGGGATCAAGCCCACGACCCAGGCATGTGCCCGACTGGAATCTGAACGGGGGGCCTTTTGGTGCGCGGGGTGAGCCACCCGGGCCAGGGCTGGAGATAGGCCTCTAAAGAGGTCAGTAAAAGTGAAGCCACCGTGGTGGGCTCTCATTCAGTCTGACTGGTGTCCCTGTTAGAAAATGAGATTAGGACAAACCAGACACACCAGTGAGGCACATGCACAGAAAAATGCTGCGCAAGCACACAGCGAGAAGGCGGCCATCCGCAAGCCAAGGAGAGGTCTCAGGAGAAACCAATGTTGCTGACTCCTGGATCTTAGGCTCCCAGTCTTCAGAGCTATAAGAAAGGAAATTTATCTTGTTTAAACCACTCAGTCTGTAGCATTTTGTTACGGAAGTCCTAGCAAACTAACAAAAGCCAAATGTGGGAGAATAGAGAAGGGACTTAATTAGCCAAGATTGTTGTGGTGGGGTCATTTTCCTTGCCTCCTTTCCTTGTATATAATTCCGTGAATAATCAAGGATTTAATAAGTGAACACTGTTGTATGTTGCAAGATAAGGCCAGAGGGATTAAATACAGGGATTAGAAAATTTGTGTTCAAATCCCAGATACACCATTTTGAGCAAGTTATGTAACCAGTAACCAGTCTTCTGAACTGGCCCAAACCAATTTGGTCACTTGCACTTCTTTGATAAATGTCCATATTCTCCCTTATGCTACTTAACCAAAGCTCTGATTTGTTCAAAGATAAGTGAAGAATTTACCTCTGGACCGTGTCTTCTGATTAGTCTTTCAAAGTGCTGACTAACCCTGGAGTGTTTTCCCATATGGGTACTTCACTTGCTACAAATCACTCTAAGAAATAAAAGAAAACTATATATCAGAGGCATATGTCACACTGTCCATGCTGAAGAATTTTAAGATAAATGAGAAATAATATAAAAACTCTCTAAGTTCACCGGCTCTTCTGTAAAATGGAGTAATTTCACCAACACCATATGCATAATGCAAGGACTAGTAAATCATGTCTGTAAAGCACTGAGCTCCATATCTGGCATATAGTAGGAGCTTAAAGTAGCTATTTTTACCAAAGGTAACATGAATTAAGTGACTCTAAAAAGAAAATAGCCCCCATTTTGTTGCTAAACCAATAACTAGGAAATCTGATCCAGGAATTTACTGCTCAGTAGCAACAATTTGGTGCCCTACAGATCATATCATTTAAGCCGTGACATGGAACTGCAGTTGCTCTGATCTTCCCAGAGATGGGGACTTGTCACATAGATTCTTTATTCTTTAATCTTTAAATATTTTCTTAATCAAATATTTGTCAAGCTTCTGTTATAATGCTCTTTTTTAAATCCAGGGAAACAATTTTCCTTTTAACCTCTACTCAACTCTGCTAAGAAGTTTATATTTCTTCCCCAAAAAGGGTGTGGAAATACTTCTATAGATTCATTTTTAATTGTGAAAATTTTGTATAGGAAAATTGTCACATTTGTGCAAGAAAGCTAAGAGTTGTCAAGAGAACACTTGAGGTTTGCTACAGTCCTGTGTTCACTGGACCAAGAGAGCACAGACCAGAATATTAAATTCTACCTTGCTACTGGGGGCACATATGACTAAGACTATCTCTTAAACTCTGAACATACTTTTTCAATTTGTTCACTTGCCTCTTTTCCACCATTATTAACATTTCTTGACACTTTGCATGTACAACTGGAAATATTGGGAGAAGTGCAGTGCAGGGTAGAAACTTCAAGAATAGTTGTTTCTACTGTAAGAGGTCAACTGTTCAAATGTAAACTGAGAAAGTCAGTCAAAATATGAAACTTTTGGGCTGTGTGCTAATGCTTCCAATATTTGGAAACACTCTAAATGGGCTAAGTTAAAAGAAGGGAACTGATATTATTAAGACTCAATATATAAACAATGATAGATCTTTTTCTTTTCCAAAACTGTAATTTAAGCAGGAAAACATGTTGCCTTAGCTGTTGCCATATCTTTCAGAAATAAGAACAGCTGTTTTGCCAGCAGTGTGGGTTCCTTTTTCTTTGGTGTAAGTAGCTTTAGAAAGAAAAGTTGTTCTGATTTTGAAAGGACCAGCTGCTCTGATGTTTCAGGAATATTCCCATATGTTCTGAATGGGAAAAATTAGATGAAGCCAAACCAAAGACTTTTGACTTCATAGAAGAGACAAAGCTTTTCAAGACTTTCTCAACCAGAAAGTTTATAATTAGAGCATTTAATTTCCTGGAGGGAATTTTTCCTTCTTTGTGTAACTTCAAGGACAAATTCTTTATCCATTCTCTCATAGGACTTGGTTTTGTACTTAGAATTAATAGTCCAACGAGCCAAAAATAGTCCCTAATACTTGGCTAAAAAGCTAATTCAAGAGCCACTAGAAATGTATTAAAACATGAATTAGTACTCAAAATCAGAGTCTTACAGCCCATCAGAGAAATCTGAGAATCTGCTTTACAAATGACTGATTTCATATTTGTGTTTAAGCTAGCTGGCACCGCTTTGCAGACATCTGTTTTGTGAATACTAACATTTAGACTATTTAAAGAAGAACAAACAGAAACTTCTCTCCCAAGAAACCCCTTGCTGAGACAGTAAATGGTCTACAACTTGTGATCAGCTAGAAGGGTCTGGCTAGAAATCAGCCATCATTTCTCACATCTACAGTGATGGTCATCCATTAACTCATAGAGTCCCTCAAGGTTATTTGTGGGAAGAGATAAATTGCAGTCCTTTTGTCAGGCCTGGACCATTTACATGAAGTAGGCTGGGAAATGGATCCATATGGGAGGACACGAGCCAGAATTTCCCAGGAAGGCTAGGCCTGGAGGTGACCTCTCCATCTGGAAAATGTACATAATCTTGGACCTAATAAATGTGTGTGTTCCTTTAAGTCTGATGAGTGGGTAACCTGAACTAGTTGTTTATGTTAAATAAAATTTAGTGCAGAGAAATAAGGGAATTACATGTCTTTATTAAGAGAGTGGGAATGAGGGACTTCTGCTTTCCAGTTCTAAGATTCATGTGTCCTCTAAGTTACCATCTTTAACCCATGCTTTTTCTGAAGTCCTTTATTTTCTTCAGACTGTCAGCCTCCAAGATAATTTTTTCATAGTTTAATCTCTCTTGTTTGTGTTGCAAAATACATACATGTTCTCTCCTCTTCAATATTCATACACATACTGAGAAACTTCCTTCATCATTGTTTCACTTTATTTGAGCATCAACATCCAAGAGTAAAGAATCTATGTAGTCAGCCACCTCACTTAAATATGATTTAATTTGGGGAACTAATAGATAGTAATTGTTTTCTGGGCAATATAGTATAATGGTTAATGATAATTTAAAAATAATGACATCAGCTGACAATTAGAGAATGCTAACTATGTTCCAGATGCTGTCATTTTATGTCATTTTGTGTTTTCAGTAATCTTTTGTAGCAGGTATTTTTAAAAAAACTATCTATTTTTTTTATGGGACAGGAAGCCAGAATCCAGATAGATTAAGTAGTTAATACAAGGGAAGCTAGGATTAGAAGCCTGCATTGCCTAGCTCTAGATCCAGAGCCTTTGTTGTTTTCATTGCTTCATGCTGCTTTCTCGACTAGGAACTTTCCAGGGACAGTGGGGAGGGTTTTGATAAAAAACTGATTAAAATCTTCTGTGCACTGTGATTTCTTTTCATCATTTGTTCATTCATATCTTTATAATCTCCCTCCCTTCTACTGCAGGTATATAGTTCCCTCAATCTGCCACAGGCCCTGCCATGTATAAAGTTATTAGTCTGTTTTTCTTGGAGATGATTTTATAAAAATAAAATTTTATATAGTAGCAATGCTTACTACAAATGGATGAATCATAAATTGCAGAATTTCTGTTGGTTCAGGTTTGGGGGGAATTGGGGATTTGCCTGAAACACTCTAAGTCTTGCCTCTTGGCTAACTTCCTCACACAAGGGTGACTGGGGGGGAATGGCTTTACCTGGAAAACTGAAGCTGAGTGTGTCCCCTTCCTTGCCAAACCCACACAGCCCACTGCCCCATAATCAGGATGAAGCTGGGTGAATCCAGCTGTGGTGCGAGATCCAGAAAGCCCTGTACTTGTAAATATTTCCTATGAGCACAGAACACTGGTTTTTGTTACAAGTGGTTCTAAAATGGCGATGCAAATTGTAAGAATAGAAAAGTGGTAGCAGAGTAAGAATTCAGTATTCTGGATCCAGTGAGACCATTCTTTGCACGACTATGACACTAATGCTGTGTATTTCTTATTATGGCATCCCACAGCCGGGGGAGTTCTGCTGAGATAGCCACCTGTGCTGCTACCCTTTGAGGTTACCTTGTTTTTTAAACAGATTCTGTATCTTCAGATCACTAAATCCAGAACATAATCTAGACTCATAGACTATGTGCATGTGTGTTTATGCATGCATGTATTTGTGTGTATGTGTGCATATATGTATGTGTGTGTGTGTGTGTGTGCGCGCGTGTGCCTTTTAAGGATGGGATGACTCTTCCTTAGCCTAACAGAAATGCTCTGTGTAAAGCCACTGTATTACTCTCTAGATTTCATATAGGCTTTTATACCATTTAAGTAAAAATAGTTCATATCATTTTAAAATGTGAATTTATGTCTTAGAGCAGGAACTGGTAAAAAAAAAAAAAAGTTGAAAATAGCCAACAAAAATCTCTTAAAATAGAGCCACCAGTTGACACAAGTCATTGTCTAAAGGAGCCTATATTACTAAACTAATTAGGATGTATATCAAGAGCTGTGAAAGGTTTGAGGTTTTACCCTACTCGCAGCCTAACCAGTTAGCCCACCACAGTTTAATTGATGGTAGGGATACAAGTCTCCTAGGTTAGAGAAGTGGCACAATTTATTACTCACAGCCGATACCTGTAGCTAGATAATCAGCATTCTGTGCTGTTCCCTAAGCTCCCTTTGCCACAGGATAATGTGATTCCACAGTGCCACCCACACACCCAGCGGGCTGAGTTACAGAGAGGAATGTGGAACTTGGGCATCAGTGACCTTTCATAATGGGCAGTGAGCAAACCTGTCCTCTGCTTTGGAGAAAAACTGTCTCTGTCTTCCAAGGCTGCGTACTATACAAGCATCCTTGAAAATATGGCCTGCGTCGAAGGGTAGCCAGTGCCTTTGCTTTTAGACATGCAGAATGCAAAAGGCTTATGGAGAATTATCTCAACAATTTATTTCTCAGTATACATTTTTTCTCTTTCCAGTACCCCTGACACACTACCACCTTGCACTTACGACCAAAACCAACAGAGAGAAAAAAATGGTCAGTCTCTTAGTCAATTTGGATCATTTTATAGGTGACCTGATCGTTTGTTCAGATATTGGCTGTTGTGATGGTAAAAAATAACAGTCATGTGAAAAACACCCCACTGAAAAATGTTTTCTGTTAGAACCAAGGCTTTGAGGGTCCAGAGTAAAGCCGGCCTAGGGTAAAGCCTGACGAGAATAGTTGGGATCTGGAGACCTCAGGGCCCAGTTCTGGAGCAGACACAGAGTCAAAAGGGGTAGCTGAACATGGCAAAGGCGGCAACGATAGCCCTAATCCGGGAACTGGGTGAGAGAAAAACTCCTTAAGGGCTGGCTTCCCGGTTCCTTCCTGCTTGGCCTTGTTCTTAGATGCACTGTCCACCCTGCTTGGTGGCCTTGCTCTCTCTGTAAGAGGTCCCCCCTTATGGCCTACATTACCCAGAATTCCTTGCCAGCTGGCTTCCTTGGGGAGTCACCAGTAGTGACTGAAGGTGGGGGAAAGGAAAGGTAGGGGATTTCTTTCCCTTGCTCTGCTCGGGCCGCTTCTGGCGGTGAGTCAGGCCTTCCGTAAGTGCGCCCCTCCTTGTCAGCTCGGGGTCTCCCCCGAGACCAGTGTTTCAAGGTGAGGTGGTAACGGTTTCCCTCTGTTGTTAGTGTCCCGGTGCCTCAGAAGCCTTCGATGATCCTCAGCTGGGCCCACTGCTCTATAAATCGAACTTAAGTCAAATCTCTTGAATATTTTAAGTGGGATTCTGTTTACTACAGAGACTCTGACTGCTCTAACTAGAGAAAATAGATAAGACCCTGGTCTCAAAGGACCTAAGATAATAATTGACACTTATTGAACTATTATTGTGTGTTGGTTTAAACTCCACAGCAAATCTATGAGGTAGAAACTATTATTAGCTTCATTAGACAAATGAGGAAAGTGGGGCACAGAAATCAAGCAGTTGAGGGACCAGGGACTTAGACCCAAGCAGTGGGACCTTACAGCCCTCACCTTTATTGCTACACACTACCAGATATGTCACCAAGATCAGACACTACTGTGTGCTACTCTGTGGAGCCGAGGCTTAGTCACTATAATCAGATGAAGGAGGCAGGAGCCTCTCAGGAGGAAAAAGGCAAGAGTAAAAGGATGGCACTGCTGTTCAGGATGAGTGTGGGGTCAGGGGCAAGCCTGTTTTGCAGCTAAATCATTGGTGTTTTAGTTTAGGACTAGTCCTACATCGTAGGCCCACACTAAATCCAGATTTTTGAGGTTAAGACTCCTTAGAGATAGGAATGAAGGGCCATGGGGGCAAGAAGTCAGGGGTGGCTATGTTTAGATTTCAAGCTCTGAGATTGTATGTCCTTAGTAAATGGATGCATCCATCTAAGAATGGTAAAATACATCCTTGAATGCAAACAGTAGTTAGTGCTATTCAGAGCCAATTAGAGTGTCAACATATTTCAAGAGAGCTGCATATTAGTTAAATGAACTGAATTGAGCTAAACAAAATGAGCAAAATAAAAATAGTATGTACAAATGGATGGTTATCTGACTTTCAGATGTTTGGCACCATTCACTTTCAAAACAATAATGAATATGAAAATAAGAAAAAAGGCTAATAATCCAAAGCAATAAAAAATAGCCCATAATATATTTGAGGTCATTTAATGGCTAAAAGGAAGAGCATTATTTCTTTGGTGAATAATTACAACAAAACTCAGTTCTCATTGGCACCCAAGCCCAGAAGCCCTGGAGAAATAACAGGGTTAACAGAGAAAGACTGATGAAAGGACATTTTGAAATACCCACATGCTAGCTTCTTTTAGAAAGACAACTGGCTACTCTCATTGCAAATATAATGTGGCCAGACGAGAGAAGAAAGCAATGCAGAGACGTGATGAGATCTGACAGCCAGTAACAGAAATTCTCACTAGGGAGGAGGCAGGAAAAATACCAATTAGCTGACTCCAGCAGCTAAAGCTCACTTGCTGTGTTGGCAAGCACGGTTCTGCCTCCCCTGACACTTTCACTGTGTCCTACTTGAGGCACTGCAGCCAGAACAGGACAGGAGCCTGTGGTCACCTGACTGCTTCTCCCAGAAAGCCCCCGCGTCGCCACCTCATTTATCATTCTTCTGCGGTCCTGCTTAGATTCTGTCCTTGTAGTCTTAGAAGCTGCTCAGTGAGAAAGTAACATGTAGGAATGCTGCCTATAATTTCCTCCTCTTAGAGATTTTCAGTGAACATTTATTCATTAAAAAATGTGAGATTCTAAAGTAAGAACCCCATTTGATTTTGCTTAACCCAGTCTGTGAAACTAATTTAACACTGAAAGTTTTTTTAATTATTATGATTTCAGTCAAGATTATCCTTGGGGATGCTGCTGTGGTCGCTTTACACCAGACACAGGTGTATCATGGAGTCCCCTGTATCAACCAGGGTTGGGTAATGTAAGGAGAGTTTAATAAAGGGACTATTTGCACATCTGTGGGATCAACTGAGGCAAAGGAAAAAAGGAGAGTGATGAACCTGGGTCATGACATCACAGAGCCAGTACTGCTCCTGGGCCCCTGGAACTGCAGAGATAGAGAGCTGTGTGGCAAGAAGTGGCCTCCGGGGCGACGCAGCCAACCTGGGGTGACCCAGTTGGAAGTAAGAAGGACATAAGTGCCTGACCTTCCTTGCCTCGTTGAGAGCCACAGGGCAGGGTAGTCCCAGCGCAATGCGTGCAGTCAGCGTCCCAGGTTTGAGAAGGGGGAGGGTGGCCGTGAGGGGCAAAGAGAAGATATCAGCAAAACATGCCGTACTATCAAGTTGAAACTTCCTAAGTTACAGGAAAATCTGTGAAATCGTGTTATATTTAAAGACACAAGCATAGATAACTTTCCAGTACTTTAAGAACAGAAACATTTGAATGGATAGGTGTAATGTTGCTCATTCTTGCTATGAAATACAACTAAAAAAGGACAGCTTCTGGTAGGTTTTGAATCGAGCTGTTGGCTAACTTGGCTTATGCATGGAACTAAATTAGCTCCAAGTTGTGTTTCATATGAGTACCTCCCCCACAAAACCAGAAAATGTTGCTGTCTTTTGTTCACGGATTGTTGGAAAGTAGGCAAAAGGTTGCCTGACTAGACTTTCAGAGTAAATCCTGGCACTAGAATGAGCGCACTTGAAGCTGGAGGCAAATATTTTGATAAGGAACAGTTCATTTATCTATTTAGAAAAATAATGCATAATTACCATTTCTGTTTTGAAATGTAGAGTACATGTTTTGTCATTCCAGGGAAGCAGTATTTTAGAGTAAATACAAGAAGTTAGAGTCAGAGAGACTTGGGTTAGAGTCCTGGCTTCCTCGCTTACATGGCAGCTCCCTCCTGGCAAGTTCATCAGTCTCTGCAGATGCTGTTGTTTTCGTTAAATTATAACCTAGTGATAATAGAAGCTAATGTTCACTAAGCTCTTATTTTATGCCAAGCACTTTACATGCATTATCCCAGTAATCCTTACAATAAACCAGGGGATGGGACAGTTATTCTAATGTTTAAATAAAGGAGTTGGGTCACTTGCCCAAAATCACATTGTTAACATGTGTAAGCCCTTGACACATCACTTGGCAATGATAAGTGCTTGATGAATGTTAGCTGCTGAAAGTATTTATTACCACTATTATTGTTAATATTATCTGTTAACCAATAACAGGCAAATAAAGTGCCTCTGGAATTCAGCAAATGTGGCTAGTTTGATTTTATGTATGTGATAGTATTATAGGCCTCCATTAGGATAAAATGTAATAATTGTTCTTTTAAAAATGTAATTGTTATGAAATTTTCAAAGGTATTACATGTTTATTTATTTATAATAATTTAATACATGAAAGGATGAGTTATATATATTTTTCTGATTTGTTCCCTCAATTTTCTATCCTTAAATGAGAAATATTTCAGAACCATCCAGGTTCCAGATAAAAATAAGCATTTCATCAAAGCATTGATGTTGAAAGTGCAGGTTTTTAGAGTCTGTAAAAACACTGAAGATAATTTAATTTATTTAGTCATGCAAAGTTATTAAGCTGCCGTTATGTTCCAGGTAGACCAGAGATTATGAAAAGACATTACCAAAAATTTGTTATTGACTTGTTACATAGAAACTACATTTCAAGACCTATTCTGCTTCTAGCTTCTTTGCAGGTGAGGCCCCTTGAGAGAGAAAGGGGGGGGGGAGAGAAAATATACACTATTTATTCCAGTTCTAGAATAGGTGAAAGTAATCTATGGTGAAAGGGCACGAGGGAACCATCTAGATAGAGGTGTGGGTTTCACACAGGATTTATGACATAATTTGCAGGGCTCAGTGCAAACTGAAAATGTGGGGCTCCTTTTTCAAAAGTCGTTAATATACTTTTGGCAATAGCAGAGCAGTAAGCCAGGTACAGAGCCCTTCTAAGCTCAGGTCCCTGTGTGACTGCACAGGTCACACACCCAGGAAGCTGGTTCTGGTTATACAGGTGCATGCATTTGTCAAGTCATTGAATTGAACCCTTAAGGTCCATATATAAATTATATCTTAATTTAAAAATGTAAAATTAAAATAGAGTAAAAATCAAGTTGAAGAAGATTGGATGCTGAGGTCTGGATTCTCAAGTAAACCATTGGTACAAACTATTCATTCTTTGTTAAACATGAATTGACCACTCTGTGAGGGCTAATGATTATATATATTCCTTATACTCAAGGAGCTTACATTACAGTTGGAGGAGCTTTCTTCTTCTCCTTCTTCTTCTTTTTCTTCTTCTTCTTCTTCTTCTTCTTCTTCTTCTTCTTCTTCTTCTTTTTTTTTTAGCAGTCATCTGATTTATAAAAGATGCAACAAAATTTTCAATGATACAAAATATCATTTTCAAAACAGCATCAAAAACTAAGTGTATTTAACCACACTCAGCTCAGAACAGAGCAAGTGGGTGAGTGGAGCAATAACTTATGTTATAGCGTGTTTATTAAACTGGCAGCAGAGAAAGTTGGTTGAAGGGAAGCAGAGGAGCTTTGTCTTTTCTCCATAATCATCTGGCTTCCTTCCACTCAGTGTTGTACCTGTGGTGAGAAATGTACATGACGGGAACTCCAGGGATCTTCCTGATTCTTCCTTTAAGGTCCCGGTCAACGGTGGCCACAATGCAACACTTGTGCTGAGTTACTCTCTGTACTAAGCAGTCATCTGCACAGGTCCCTTGGTGTGTACATGGTAATCGTTCAGATCTTGGATCCTTGCTGTCCTTAGAGCCACTCGACACTTCTGCCCCAATACCTCAGTTTCAGCCATGACACAGTCAGTTATACAAGGGATATGTTGGCACAGAGACAGTCCATCGCTGGCTGCACTAAGTCCAGCGTGGCCTGAACGGACAAGGTGATAAAGCTGGTGTGCGCCAGCCAGGATGTGGGAAGGGGGGCCCAGCTGTGTGTTTCATTGGAAGTGTAAGAGGGAGGGGTGTTGAGGGATTTCTCTTTCTCCGAGCGCCCTGGGGTCTTTCTTTTCTTTCTTTTTAGGTTTTAATCTATTCTTTTCTTTAAGCCTCTGATCTGGGACTAAGCATTTGCTTCATGGTCACATGCTTCCTTGTTTTCTTTTGCTTTCCCGTGTTCAAGCTGCACTCTTGTTTCTCAGGAGCTTTCTTCTTACCTTGAGCTCTGGTGATGGCGAGGCTTTCAGCTCTGCTTGCACACCCAGTCTGTGCTTTGACCCACTCCTCCTTCTGGCTGTCTGCAACTCAGTCTGCCTTCAGCCATCCTGGTACTAGTTGGTTCTTTCACCAAAGCAGCAAGTCATTGGTCACAGTTGCTGGCTGCCCAGCATCTGGCTGCAGTCCCATAGCCCAGACTGATGCCTTTGGGCTCCACAAGCTTATCTGGCCATGAATCCCTGGAGTGGCTCTTCTGTTCCCCTCTGCACGTGGGGCCTCAGCTTCCTGCTCAAATCTGAAAGTGATGCAATTTTTGGATTTGTAACTTTTAGACTTTAGAAATTTAATTTCACAGTAATTCTTAGTCTGCATTTTAAACAACGTCCTTGATGCCTAGAAATGTTTGAAAAGTCAAATACTAAAGATGACATGAGAGAAAGACGGGTCTGTCTATGTTTGTAAGGAGTACCTTCTAGTGTTGGTGTTGGGTGAAGAGTAACAACATATAGGCTTTATGACAGTAAACGCTGTCATAAATGAGATGTCCTTGAAATAACAGACAATACTTCATTTAAGTGAAATGGAACAGTGAATGCAGGTGGTTAGTTGTCTATAAGTGGTATTTTTATTGCCAGTGGTCATATAAATGGACACTGACAATAATAAAGAAAGAAGGAGATAAGTACACATCAGCAGGCACCGGTGTCCTTGGACCCAGTGAATTCTCCATAAAGGGATCCAACCACAGGCTGAAGAGACAAACATTTGCTGAAACAGTCTATAGGGACTTCGTTTTTTGGATGGATGTTCCAAGTAGAGAACTTAACATTTTTCTCCTAATCCAGAGGTGCTGTCAGTTTGTGATTTCTTGTGGAGCAAACCAATTATTTGGGAAAAGGTTATTTTATTTTTTAAATTTAACAACTGTTGGTATTTTGTAATACCTTGCCTATCGCTATGTATAGAAAGCAGACATATTCACTAGGTCTTGGTTACCCAAAAGACAGCAGCCTTATTTGGGGATAATTTTCATAATCACCCTATTTTCTACTTCCTCTCTCTGTGTTTTCTATTAATAAATTTTACTATCTTTACTTTTTATGATATGTGGTCTTCAACAAGATCTTGGGCACATTATTGAATTTAAACTATAAAAAATCAACAAATGTTGTTGAAGTATTTGTCCTAAAAAGATTCTTCCTCCATCAAAGACAGTTTATATAATAGATGAATGGTCTATTCATCTTTTTTTTATGTTCCTGGGTATAACAAATAATTATTTCAAGAATGCTCACTCACATACTGTGTGAGAAGGAAGTGTTTATGGGACTTCATAGGTCTTCCACAGGAAGAGCAAAGGAACATTATGGAAATTACAATCTTGATTTGTTTTATTTTGTGTAATTTTCTTTCTCAGCCAGATTTTAGATTTTCAAAGAACTAAGGGTGCCCTTTCGGCCCTCTTTTTATCCACAGCGAGGTTTAGTGCAATGTCCAAATGCCTGAGGCGGTACTGGACTTACTACATCCCCATTAAATGAAAGACTAATCTGGAACTGATATTGTACAAAAACTGGGAAATTAATTTTGAGATTCACAAGGTAAATGTTTCTCAAGTTTAATCAATGCTAATTTTGCTTAAACTTTTTAAAGCTCCCAGAAAAGCTTATTGAAATAATTGATTGTTTCCACCTCTCGAGTAAAGAGAAAATTCCAATTCTCACTGAAATCACTGTTAACTACTGTGCTTTTCACTCTCAGAGAAATTTAAGTCACATAGACCAGGAGATACTAGTGAGCATCTAAAACCTAAGGGATGAATTTCTGCTCCCCTCCCAACATTGTGCACGGTACAGTGTACCTCGAAAACAATGGATGAAAACCCCATTATTATTGTTCTTAATAATTGTTGGTTCCTGTGACTCAGGATGATGTTTCTTTGCAATTACTCTGCCTGCAAAGACCACCATGAAAGTTTAACGCTCTTGTTTCAGAAGTGGCTTCAGTGGCTTCTGTTTGGGATTGTTTAAAATGAAGTTACTCCCTTTTGTATGCAATGCAAATACCTGCAGCCCTCGCCAGTTTATGATAATGTCTTAATAACAGTTGAATCCAAATTTTGCTGGCTAAAAGCTTGCACCACATACCAGGCACACCAGGCCTGCGAAGATCTTCCCCAACACAGCTGAGATTCTTCAAGAACATTTTTCATGGGCTGCCAAATTAATCCTGCTTGTTGATGCTGCAGCTGTGGCTGGTTTATACAACCAGAGATGTTAGGGTTCAATAACGCCATTGCTCTTGTTTCTATTGCCAGGTCCAGGGATGTGCAATCACTGGTGCTCTCTGAGCTTCAGGTGCATGTCCACCTATCGCTGCTAAGCAGTGCTGTGAACTTCATCTCCTCCAAACAGGTGCCTCCGCTGCCAGTGTGGGCAGCCAGGCTCATGGCTCAGGCCACCATCCGTCCCAGCTCACCCTTCCCCGTTCTTCCACTACAGAGCGGACATGGGAATGGCATCTTCCTCTAGGACATGATTGATTGTGGGGATTTCTTAACAACGTAGCTTAAACCTCAAGATATTAAAAGTTTAGTGAAATATTTCCTTTAATTAGCAAAATTGACCCTTTCCTCTACAGTTTATATAAACCAACCCAGAATCTAGGTGGGGAGAGGTTTCCGTAGTAGCTGTGTATCTGGAACCACATCTCGTCTCTGACACTCAAACTCTGTGAAAATTCTCCTCCACATTTCCTGGGAAATTAAGTCTCTCTGCCCCTACTGACCCGACTTGAATTTCTGTTAGTCCCTCATTGCCTGTGCCCTCAGTTTCCTCGACATGTTTGTATACAGAGTTGGGGAACTCCTCACACCTGTGTAAATCAGCTGACACCGTTAGATAGGGCAGGGAGGAGTGTGACACAGAGGTGTCACGTAACTCAAAACTTCCAGTCTGTACTACTCAGTTGGGATGGTCTTTTTAATGTGGAAAAGTGAGCATTTATACTCGTTGATTCTTAGAGTCTCTGGGTGGATAGGTGTAATTAAAAAGTTCTCTCATGTGATTCTGATACACTTTTCTGTAAGAATAGAGTGGAAATGAAAGGGAAGTGTGGGTATTCGGGGAGGGTACCTACCCTATAGCCTACACCAGAAAAATCACTGTCACTAAAAGGATATATTGCAAATCTGAAGTTATAATGTAATGTGCCCAACTGAATTACTCTTAGGCAGGAATTAAAGCAGGCGCAACAGAGTTCTCAGAGTGGGTGTGAGAGATTTGAGGAGGAAGAGCCTGCGAAACCCCTGCTTGTAAGTTCTCCAGGGTTTTGTTTCATCCTAGCTTTATGTGCTCTCTAATCTGGCTTCTCCAAACACCAAGGTTTAATTATATACCCGTCAGTTTTCTGAGATCATGTCTCAGGTGGCCTTTTATATTTTTCTCATTCTGTGGGAGTGGTTGGTGTGATGATTTTTCTTTTACCTCTTTAAAAAATTATTTTCTCTTATTTTAGAAAATATAGCCATAGCTGTGAGCCCACTCTTACCTTTGCTCTGTTGGTCAGTGGAAAATAAGCAGAATCAGCTCAAAAGAGAAGAAGAGGCCACAGGAGATTGGTCAGGGACCTTCTGGGTGCCTAAATATTTTACAGAATCTGCTGATAATGGACACATCTGGTGCTCAAAGCTGCAGTAAAGCAGGAACAAATTTGGATTAGTTAGCATCACGTGGTGATTTACAAGGTCACTAACCGGTGAGGTGAAATCACAGAATGAGAGAACTTCGGAGCTGGAAGGGATCTTCTAAATCAGTGGCTTTCCAACTGAGTTGACTAAAACCTACAATAAGAAATACATTTTACATCATGACTCAGTGTCTACATAGTTATTTATGTGCACATGCGTGCAGGCACACACACACACACACACACACACTAATAATACTTGCACTTACTATAGGGAAGCACTTACTATTTATTCTGTTTTGACTCACTAAGTTAATTTCATATTTCATGTATGATTGTGAATAGAAATTGCATCACCTTGACTAGACTTTCATTTTATAGAAGAACTGGATAGCCTTAGCAATTAAGTAGATTTTACAATCTCAATGGCTGGTTAGGCCTAGAAGCCAGGTCTTCTGATTCTTTACGATATGTTCTGTTCTCAATACCAGTGTTTACTCTAATTAAATGGCATTGATTTTTAATGTTTCTGTTGGACAGTGTATATATTGGGCTACATAGGGATTGTCATTGTAACTATATAGTAGTTTTGAATATAAATATATATTAAAATTCTATTATTTGGATAATAATATTTGAAAAATCTGTGGGTCTCCCCCTTAGTATCCATGTAAAGAGGGAACAGGTGGAAGCTCAATAATGTGAACAATGGGATTAAAGCTGCTTCTGAGACCTAGATTTTGGATTCCTTGATTCATAGTCTATTCCACAGCGAGTCACTGCCCTGCATGACCTTGAGCGGAATTAACTAGGGGACAAATTTTATGTGAATAGCAGAAGGCCTTCCTTCTGGAAAGGGGCTCTGAGCATTCTTGACTTTTAACTGGCCTCTTGTTAGGAGTTAGTTCCCATCAGGTAATCTCTCTTGCCTAGGTGCTGCTCTGGCACTCTCTCTGCCCTCAATGAGTCAACTCTCTGGCGTTTGGCATATTTTTAATTGCTTTCCCAGTAGATAGTATTGAGTTGTAATGAACTCATGTGGTCCCAGCTTCAATCCAGTGACACACATTACAAAACCAATTGTTGACCAAGTATTCTGCAAAGTGCTATCATCAGACTATTGGTCTCAGGTATTGGGTGTTTTTATTAGAAATGCAGAATCCCACTGTAGATCAACCAAAACTGGGCTCTCAGGGATGAGCCTGGGAATCCATGTCTTTGATGAGCTTTCCGTTTTTGCACACACCAGCTGAGATTGTGAGTTCCGCTGTCAATTTGTTTTCACAGATGAAGGCAGTAACTTAATGACATTTTAATGACTTGCCCAAGTCACAAAGTCTTGGAAATGTGAACCTGGATTCAAACCCAGGTATTCTGAGGAGCAGACCAGGGCCCTCTCCTGAACATCAAAGCTACTTGCTCCCCTTCTTGCTGGTTCTAACACCACCTCTTTTTTATGAAAATAATTGCACTGTTTCCTGAACATTGACAGAATTTGGTGAGAGGGAACTTGTCTTCTTATACATGCAAGCTGGCCCCCAGTCATTTACAGGTTGCTATCTGGTCATCACTGCTGTGGTGTGCAAGGAAAAGAAACAAGTTATATTCGTTCCCCTATTTCTGAGTTTTCCAATCTCAGCAGTACTGACATTTGGGGCTGGGTAATTCTTTGTTATGGGGACTGTTCCTGTGCATTTAAGAATGTTTAACAGCATCCATGTGCTCTATCTACCAGATTCCAGTAGCACCACCAACCCTGTGGTGTGACAACCAAAAATGTTTCCAGACGTTGCCAAATGTCTCCTGAGAGGCAGTCTCACCCCTGGTTGAAACCCCTTTTTAATATGTTGTATCTCATTCTGTCTCCCCCTTTACTGTCTCCATCTAACATCCTCCATTGTTTAGCCTTTCATTTAACCCCTAACAGACGAACCAATGGTCCCTTTCAAAACACGTCCTTTCCTAGTGCCTGAAATGCCACCATTAGAAGTTAAAGTGTAGCTTTGATCAACCTTAAAAGATGCAAATCTCTGGAAGAAATTACATGTTTTCAATTAAAAATTGTAATGATTTTGTTTTAATATATAATCTCTGTGGCAAATAGGTGCTAGGATAACCACTGAACATGATTATATATTTTTTCCCAACAGCACTTAATACAAGGCTTTATGTATAGTAGACACTTAATATTTGTTGAATTAATGAATGGATGAGTGAATGAATGAATAGATTAAAGGAGAAGCGAAGACCTCAAGAATCGATTTTAAAAAAATAAATATGAGAGAAAGTATTGTTAAAATTATTCTTTTTTAAAAACAAAAGAGGAAACCTGGATATGTTCAAATTAGTTGGAAAAAATGGGAGCTGGTTGAGAGGGCAGTAGAAGATGGGTAGGAATGGGATAGAGTTTCCAGTTGGAAGGGTTATCTTTGCAAAAATATTTTTTTCTGTGAACTTCCTTTAATTTCAGAATAGTCTGCGTCCGGCCAGGTATCAGAATAAAAATTGTCAATGGGAGAAAGCAAAATCTTTTGCAAGTAAATGCAGATTCTAGAAGAAATGTGCTGCATAAGTTCCTCCATTTTATTTGTGTTTTGTACTTGAAATGGCTCGAGTTTAACTGACTTATTCTCCTACGTGTGGCATTTGCAATTAAGGACTATTCAGCATCAGCCATCGACACCTGCTATTTGTCTTAGATTTTTACCTGGTGCTATTTTCAAAGGTTCTATTTCTAAATTACAGATTTCCTTTTAGAAAGGACAAAGCCATAATTTGCAAAAGGAGATGCTGTGCAGGCTGAAATGCAAAAGCTGGCTTGTGAATTTATGTTTTAGTTTGTAAATTCTGTGCCTAACAATAAAACATCTATGGAAAGGCTCCCGGTTTCTGTATTAGATGAGGACATGTTGCATTGCCAAAGCATTAGCTCTTTGTTGGTTGTTGAAATTTGGAAATTTTGAAAGCAATTTATGCATTTGTCTGAGACCGGCTACATTTAATCTGTTTGACAAGGGTAAGTTACAAATGACTTTTTTAATAGATCAGCTATGTGAGATGAAATGCAAACGAGGAAATGATGAGCGCAAGGGTAAATAACACCCCCTGTTCTTTGCCAACAGAAGAAATGGCTAAGCAGATTTTGAGTACACTTGCTGGGCCAGTTTAGATTAATAATGTTACAGTAGAAAGGGTAACCCTTTGTTGTTTTTTTATAAGACATTGCTAGGGTTCAAGTGTAGCTTGGTAGAGAAGAGAACCTCTGCTTTCCTGCAGCCCTCAGACTCAGACTGAAAGTACTTCAAAACATGAGCTCACCATGGCAAAGGGTGAGTTGAACTGGAAATGACTGCAGTGGCTGTTTTCACTCCCTTATGGAAGTACCTCAGGAATGCCAGCTCCAGAGTCCACTGCCTGGGTTTCTATCCCCTAATTGTTAGCTGTTTGATCTGCAATTTACAGCTAATAGTGGTATCTAATTTATGAAACTTCAGTGAGGATGGAATAAGGTAGTCCATGTAAACACTGAGCACAGTGTCTCAGAATAAGCCTTCAGTCAATGTTAGCTAACATTATTCTTTCTTTTCATTACTAGAAGCAGAAAACATGAAAGGGCAACCCATGGGATGGAAGGAAAGTCAGAAAGCATTCTTAGCTCTAATTTTTTTTTCAAAAAACCTGCCTTGATCAATCTCTGAGATTTAAAAAGCAAGCAAACAAACAGCAGCAGTAGCAGCAACAGCAAGAGCAGTAATTTATAAGCTAAAGGCTAGACAGACCACAGTCCATTTGGCTGCAAGCTAGGCTCTCTAGCAGGGGAAGGCTTTGCCCACTGCAGGACACCCTGCACTGCTGAAATATGTGATTCAGCGTTAGTCACTGTCTCTGCCCGACCCACTTTCACACCATGATTCTGTTCCCTGTACTTCAGAGCACTGTGGGTAGGAGTGGTCCTTGCACCTAGAAATGAACAGGGGCAACATCACTGAGATTAGACATGGCAACATATGGGGCTTGTGGGAGAAGGGTATACAGTTGGGATGAATTCTGGTCATTAGTATATTATTTGATTCTAATCTGCAGCTAGCAGAAATATCTGGACCTGCATCATGTTCAAAGCTAAGCAATATCATGTTGTTGGTTGTCAATAAATAGGTGATGGGAAAAATGGAAGAAAGCTGTCACTGTCACTCAGGTGCTGACAATTCTGCTAGCCATTGTGGGAAGGGAATGAGCTGGGTGTCTGTGGTCTGGCTTCTAGTTACCAGGTACAAGCCAGGTGATGTTGAGAGAGTCACAATCTTTCTGGACTTCAGCTTCCTCGTGTGTAAAATGAATGCTTCTGACCCGGTGGTCTCTAAGCTTCCTTCACAGCCACAATTGGATAATTTGAACAGAATTAATGTGTACACAAGCACATGGGAAGGTAGAGTGGAAATAAGGAAAATAAAGGGAATGAGAGAATCTAAAGGGAGGGGAAGATATGGAGACAAGAGAGGAGAAAGAAGGCAAAGGCGAGTTAACAAGTCAGATACTTGCTGTTAGAAGAAAAGCAAAAGGAAGTTTAGGTGGGATAATTGGAGATCGCTTGAGGAAACCAGAGGGAGGTTGTGAGTGGAGGGAGTGATGTCGAAGGGAAGGGAAAGCAATCGAAAGGGAGGGCAAGGCATTCACCTCTCCTGCACAGCCAGGCTCACCACGCCCCGGACTCAGGGACCCCTCTGGGCCAAGAGTTCCCTACCTCTGTTCTAGGCAGAAACTTTTGTATCTATAAAAAATGAAAAAGTAAGTTCTTCTCTTTCATATCTCTTGGTAAATGTAGGAAGTGTTCAGAATTTGTCCATCCCGGTGGAGTCTGGCAGTCTCAGAGGTCACTATACAGACAGCATGATGACCTTCACAGTTCGGCTACAGTTTGCACTGTTGCTTTTAATTCAGAATTCTCAGGGAGACTAGGAAAGGCAAATACTTTGGATTCCTTATTTATGTCTGAATGTGCATCACAATGGGTAAGTCAGGATTTTATTGTTCCAAAACTCTGTGGAATATCTCAGCCAATGTCTCTACATTATGCAACTCTAAGAACTGAAAAGAAATAAAAGTGGTAACAGTTTCTCCGAAGGAATAAGATCTGCAATACTGAGTAGACATTTATACAGTATCAGAAACTGGGCTGCTGAGAAACTTGTGTTCCTGGGGAGTGCAGGTGTCTCTGTTCTTGCCCTGTTACTAATACTGATGCTTAGTGTCAAGATGTACACATGGCAAACTTCCTAACTGCTAGACTCTTACGCAGCTTCTAGTATTTCTTAGGTTTTATTTCCTTTTTCTTTTTTCTAATATATTTTGATATATTCATTTGCACTAATTTCTCAATGAAGGGAAGCCCTGTTACAAATGGCATGGGTGAGGGAAATGGCCCAAGGGTGAAGACTGACCATGAGAATCACTACTCAAACATGAGTCGAGGTTTCTTTCACATTTTTAACAACTCAGATCTCAAGAGTGGACGCAATGCTGTGATGCCTCCTGCTCTCAACCGAGTGTACAAATTGCAGTAGTCACTGCTGCTTGAACGAGTGGGAGACTCAGCTTGAAGGAGCCCAGAGCCTCGTGTGAAAACTAAGCCGGGCATAGCACTGTATCGGTAGCCAGGAGCTTGTCTCTTCTAAGGCTTGGGTTGTTTGATTTGTCACTACTTCTGTGTCTGGGATTTTTTTCATATTAGTAGATCACTGGTCAAAGCAAACTTCTAGGATGTGTCATATGGTGACAGGCCTTAGAAACAGTTTTGTAAATTTCTGTTACGTTACATAGGTTGCCTGGAAATGCTTTAACTACTCAGCTGACAAATAAGATTACTTTCATTCACAAAATAGGAAAAGTCAAAGGAATGATTTTATATCATAGTTCAATCACCTAAAAGCAAAGAATTTAGACATACTCCCTTTCCTGAATTATATACCCCATTCTGAAGGCAGAATTTGCTAGCAGGTACAAATCCATGTTTATAAAAGACACATAGAGCCCAAGCCCCTAGAAACTGGGGCATCAAGACAGGAAATTCACTACTAAGCTCCAGTACTTTTGAAGATGCCATAGCTACCACTACTGACAAACTATCCTGATGGATTGGATTTGTGCTTCCCAACTTCACACTCACTCTGTAATAAACTATACATTTCAGCCTTTGCATTACCTCCCAGTAGAATGGGTGGGGTGTGCATCCCCACCCCACTGACTTCAGGGTTGGTGATGTGACGTTTTGGCTGATAAAATGTTGGCAGATATTACATGAACTGAGGTTCCAAATATGTTTGCATGGTTAGGTGTGGTTTCTTGTTTTTCTGCCACCTAGATGAGAACGCCATGCTCTGGGAAGCCACTGGTCCCAGGACAAGAGGCACGTGTAGCAGACTTGAAACTGAACTTGGCTTGCAGCCTGAGGCAGGCCCATTCTGACCAATGTGAAGACCTGAGAGAAACGCATGTCTGTTGTTAGCCACTGAGGTTTTGGGGATCACATTATTGTAGAAGAGCTCTGGCTAATATATCTAGAACATCATTTTCCTTTATGAACTCAGCTTTCTATGAGGTTTATAAATAATAATGGGCACATCTAAAGAGATGTAGTTATCCCTGCAAGATCTCAATAGACAAAGCTTTGGGAGGTAGGATTCGTGTTTCTTTTGGAAGCATCCCTCTGTCGAGGTGAACTTAAAAGAAAAACCAAGATTGTTTGACCTAATCCTCCCTTTTCCTCACACACACAAAATTTTTTAAATGGCATACTCAGTCCTGAGGTAGTCCCTGACGAGTTGATTTGGAAACACCGTCTAAGTTCAGTTATATTAGATACCCGAATTCTAAGAAGGTGAAAATGTGGAGGAACATTTTTAACCCCTTTGCAGGATGTAAAAAGGCCCCTTTGGAGAGTCTAATGCAGTTTCTCATCCCAGAGCACCTTGCTGCTTCTATGCCAAGTCTGCATCCCTCCAGCAGACGCTGTTACCCTTCTTTTAGCCAAGGATAGTAACCCCGCCGGCAGGGCCCGCTCCCTCGGTCCCTGGGACAGCCCAGGCAAGCGCTGGCTGCGCATTAGCCACGTCCAGCTTCAACCAGCAGGTGGGGCTATAGAGTTGGTCACGCGCCTGCTGAGCCAATCACTTGCTCCCAAATGACTTTTTCCCCAGAACCACCTTTCAGTTGACTGAACTCTGCTGGCCCAGTGATTAAGCTGTGTGTTTGGCTGAGCCTTTTGGTTTCCATATGGGATTTGGCTACCTACCTGTCTGGTCAACTTAATTGGAATTCTGTCATCTTCCCTAGTTTTTCAAACCCTTTGCTGTCCAGGGACTGGATTCTTTTCTCCATACCTACAGATAAACATAGTAAACTCTGTATGCATTTAACATCATAAATAGAAACCCATCCACCTCTTTTTTTTAAAAAAAAATACTGTTTTATTGATTTCAGAGAGAGGAAGGGAGAGAGAGAGAGAGATAGAAACATCAATGATGAGAGAGAATCATCAATTGGCTGCCTCCTGCACACTCCTGACTGGGGATGAAGCCCTGAACCTGGGCATGTGCCCTGACCAGGAATCAAACTGTGATCTCCTGGATCATAGGTCGATGCTCAACCACTGCGCCACACCAGCCAGGCCACCTGACCCTTAACATTGTCCCATGATTATGCCTGTGCATGTGCTGGGTTTCCCTACATTTTAGACCGCACCTCCCCCCATGTAAGTGAGTTTCTTGGTCACACATTGGGTTACTGTTTGCCGCTACTGGATGTTAGTAGGATTGGCTATTACCAGCACCAACATTAGTCTGCTTCCTCTACTTCGTAGCTTCATTCTTTCACTCGGCAAATCCAAATTGCTGACATTCCTTTTGAAGCATGTTTATAGAATATAACTTCTGTTTTCTTGATCTAATTTTAATAGAAAGTCCTCTCATGTATTGCTTTGCTAGGGCCACCATGACAGACTGTGACTTAAACAACAGAAATTTATTTTCTCACAATTCTGGAAGCTAGAGGTGAAAGATCGAAGTGTTGGCATAGTTTCTCCTGAGGCCTCTGTTATTGGTGTGCAGATGGCTTCCTTCTGGCTGTGTCCACATATGTTTGTTCCTCTGTCTGTGTGGTCAGTGTCCTAATCTCTCATTCTTATAAGGACACTAGTCATACTGGAGTAAGGCCTAGACTAATTACTCCATTTTAATTTAATTGCCCATTTGAAAGTCCTATCTCCAAATACAGTCATATCTGGAGGTGCTGAGGGTTCAGGCTTCAACATATTAATTTTAGAGACACACAAGTCAGTCCATTACCCCGCATTTTCCCAAATGAAAATAATTTTTATTTTTTAGTATTTGATTAAGTCAAATCTGTATTGAAGCATTATATTTGAACTTCAAATAATGCTCACGTGATACGTAATCTTTGATTCTTTAGGATGCTGACAAGAAAAGGAACCCTAAGATGAATGATGTGTCCTGGATATTTAATTTGAAGAAATTATGGAACTGTTACAACTGGATTACCATTGCCTAGCAAATATATAGGCAAAACCACCCAGTAAGCAGTGACTTAATGTGTGGGTTTCATTGCTAGGTAATTCAGAAATGGATGGAAAAGGAAGAGCACAGTGATAAATGTAGTGTGGCTGAACAGAGCCTCTTAGCAACAGCATTAATTAAGAGGGAATCAATCAGAGCTTTGTAACTCTTTTCAAGCCTCTGACTCATCTCTAGGCTGTTACTGTGAGTCTCCAGGATGCGAATTCTCTCCCTCAGTCTCCTATTCCCTCACCTAAAAACTCACTCACTCTACACCTATGCCTCCACACTTGCTTGGCGTTTCACTCTTCCATACTCCCTACGCACCTTGCTTTATTAGCCCTTCTTTCCAAACTCTCAGATTCTTTCTCTCCCTAAACTACTTCCCATCCATTTTTATACTTGATGAAGTCTTGCTCATATGTCAATTTTGTTGCACAAAAATCCACTCAAAATTCAGTGACTTATAACACCACCATCTATTTGGTTCATGAGTCTATGGGTAGGTGCTCTAGGCTGGGCTCGGTTCAGCAATTCTCTGGTGACAGATGGACTCAGAAACATCTAGTAATAGTCTGGGGAACTCCATTCTCATTCCTTATGCCTCAATTCTTTGCCATCTGGTGTCTAGGTTTCACCCTTCCTCAGTTCTAAATAAACTGATGACAATGGCCTACTTAATCACTAAAACCAATGGAGAATTTTCAGATCTTACTTGACTGTACTTCAGCTTTGGTACTAATGATGGCCATTGTCTTCATAAAAAAATTTTCCCCATTGGCTTCCAAGAGTTCTTTACTTCTTTCATTTTATTTATTTATTTTTTTAGTCTCCTCTCACTTATTTGACTCTTCTCATGCTCCTAGTACTTCCCAGGTTTGCTTACTCAAGCACGTCTCACTCTGTCCTGTCCCCCTAAGAAGCTGTAGTCAGTCCCATTACGTCAGCTGCCAGCTCCACTCTCTGAAGCGGAGAGGGCGAGACTACAAGGTATAGTGAAGGCTCCACTATGAGGACTGGTAGGCAGATTGTGCCTTACTGATGACGGTTTACAGAGCCATAGTTTCAGGGGGAGGCACGGCAAATGAGCTGGAGAAAGGAATACAGAGATCATGTGAAAGAGCAAGACCAAAGATAGATCTTGAATGTATGAGAAGAGAACCTGAGATCAGAGAGGTTGGGAGAAATAGGAAGGGAGAGAACAGGCAAGCAGGGAGGTGGGGTGGGTAGAGGTGCAGAACGTGTGCGAATGACAGGGACAGGCATTATGGCTGGTATTGACAGACTTGTTCTATACGGCATGGAGGACTCGCTTTATTAAAAGGACAGAGATGTATGTATTCAAAACATATTTATTAAGCATTTACTCTATTTCAGGCTCTGTTCTAGGAACTTGGACTAAGTCAGTAAAAGAAGGAGGGGAAAAATTCTGTTATTATTAAGTTTACATTGGAGATGGGAGGTGGGGACAGACCATGTATAATTAACATAAAAAATAAGAATATCTTAAAAGGTAATAACTACTATGGAAAACATAGTATGAAAAAATAGGGGAATCAGCAGTGCAGGAGTATGTTAAAATTTAAAGGGTGTTGGGGTTGCTTCATTAAGAAGGCAACATTTTAAGAAAGAGCCACGTGGGCTACATGGATATGTTGGAGAAGATCAGCCCAGACAGAGGGAAGAGCTGGTTCAAATGTTTAGGCCTAAGGCCTGGAGGGGTTGGAAAATAAAACTGTAGACAGCATCAAAGGGCCCAGGATACCTACAAGTAGTGTAGAAAGGCATCTGAAGCTCCCACGTACCCCAGGAAGGTAAGTTGGCAGTGGACTGGGGCCAGGAGAGAGCTTGAGGTTGAAAGGAAAGACGACAGCCACACAATACACACCTACCAGTTAGAGTCCCTGCCAAGGTTAATGGTGTAGATGCCTCGGGGACGGAGTCCGGCTGCCATGGCTAAAGGCGAGGGCAGTTAGGCCTCAGTGTGGCCCAGTGAGGGCAAAGGCCGGCACCTAGACCCTAGTCTCCTTCACAGGATGACATGTAAGCCCGTAATAACTTAAATGATCGTAAGTGACAAGCAAATAAAAGGGAAACCCTGACTTAGAGTATTTGCCCCAGAAGAACTGACTTTTAAATGAAAGGGAAATGGAGTTCTTTCAAACTAGAAACATTGTGTTTATTTTCTTTTTTATTCTTGAACAAAAGTGTAGTTGAAAGCCAACTTAAATTGAGTTATACTTTTAGACACATGAGAAATATATACTTGCCATGTGAATGGTTTATAAATGAAGAGAAGAGAACCCAAGAGTTAATTGGAAAAGTTATCTCAATTTTTAATCCTTGAAAGTTACATATCAGCTTGTTGACAGTGCCATATTTGTTCATCTATCTGCTATTTATCAAGTATTTATTGGCTGCCTCCCACATATCAACACTTTGTTTTGGATTACAAGTGAAATACGCAGCTTTATAAGACACTAACCCTGTCTTCAAGGGGCTAACAATGTATAATATACATATTTTTGTCATTGAAACATATTAAAGGGTGTTTGAAAATTTGCTTTCCAGAGGGGCAGAGTTAGATTTGAAGGTAAAATTTTTTTGAAAAATTGAGTGAAAAGTACAGAGTTCCCATAAGTCCCCTCATCTAGCCCCCAATTTGTCCTGTTAATAACATCTTGTATTAGTGTGGAATGTATTTTCTTTTTTTTTGCAATTTATGAGCCAATATTGATACATGATTATGAACTAAAGCCCATTGGTGTTCACTCTATGTGTTATACATTCTATAAAGTTTGACAGATACGTAATGACAAGTGTCTACCACTGCAGTTTCATAGAGTCGTTTTCCTGCCCTAAAAGTCCCCTGTGCTCTATCCATCCATCCCTCCCTCCCCCCAAACCTCTGGCAACCGCTGATCTTTCTACTGTCTCCGTAGCTTTGCCTTTTCCACAGTGTCATATAGTTGGAACCATACAGTATGTAGCCTTTCCAGACTGGCTTCTTTCACTTAATGATCTGCATTTAAGGTTCTACGGATGTACCACAATTTGTTTATATATTCACCTATTGAAAGACATCCTTGACACATTTTAAAATCTAGTCTTCTGGTCTATGACTGAATCTTCTTTTTTTCTCTTACTTAAATTTGGCCCTCCTATGCTTTAACTGGAAAAGCACTGATACAATGTTCTATTCAAACTTGTTCGATTGCAAGTGATAGAAACCCAATTGAATCAATTTAAGAAAACGGCTTATTTTGCCCTAAGAGTACAGTGATAATATATGGCACCTGAAGACAGGAAAAAGGGCGAGCCTTGGAAACAAGCAGAACTCATGTGAGGATACGTTATTGACTGTAAAAGCAGATTATTCATGTATGTGTCTATAAATTGATCTATCTATATATTCATATACATGTATGCCTATGGACATGGGTAACAGATTCTTTTCAGATTGGTTTTTAACAATCCACAGCTTTAGCCAATGGAAGGAATCTTGTCTGATTTTTGGTACTAAATCCAGATTCCTATGAAGACTCCTATTGATTTATCCCTGGGGCCCTCCTCTGGATCAAAATACCATGCTTTTTTTTCAAAATCAGTTATGTGCTTATCAGCTATGTATGAAATGCACAAGAAGGCTCAATAAATTCCACAATTTGATATCATAGAGGCCACCCTGATGACAAAGAATTATGCAATAAAATTTTAGAAATTGAAAAAAAAAAAAAATCATGCTCTTGAAGCAGGGTCAAGAGAAGACCCCTGTCCATGCAGCGACCATGTGAAGGGTTGATTGGGGTGAGATGGATGGAATGTTATATGTGCTCAAAAGAAAATAGTGCATCTAAAACAACTATGAAATTTAAAAAACTGCTATTTTCATCATGAAGGAATATATCACATCCAGGTATCAGAATAGCATCTACTGCAGAAAATAGCTTTACTTAATGTGTTTCTGAGAATCAATAATTCAGAGTACATGTTCGCTCTTTCTTTAGCTTGCTACTGAAAACAGAGGATAGGACAAACTATTCAATATTCTTTGGACAAATTTAACTCCCTTCAGTGTAAATTCCTGCCTTAGTTTTCCCACAGTTAACTTATGGACTTGTCCTTACAGTCATTTTGGAATGAGTGAAACGAAGATAACCTCCTCATATTGCATCTTAAATCGTTAGCAGCAATCACCAACTGATTAATTTAGCAGTTATGGCTAGAAATATCTGACAAAAAGCATAAATATGTTGTGGTTTTGTGTCTCAGCACAGAAAGGTAGGAAAATGTAACAGTACTTAGTGGTTGTCCATTTATCATTGTCCATCTGTTAACTCAGCCAGTGTTCGCTGTGAACTCTCCGTGAATCTCTGACTAGCTTGGACTCCCTGAGGCATGGCCCCTGTCTTTCATTGTACCCTTAGTGTATACCACTGCACTTGCCTTAGAGTGAGGACACGATCCAGATCCACTGATTTGAACTGAACTGGGTTGACTGCTGCTGGCACATAAGGGGTGACTAAAAGGTCCCTGTGCCCATGGACCTCTGCCCTATTGGGGCAGTGGTTAGTGAGGGAAAGTAAGCAACGCTTCACAGTGATGTGCTCTTTTTAATTGAGCACCTACTATATTCTAAGTACTTTCACATATGGCACCTTTAGAACTCACAACAACTTTATGCATGTATGTGTCAGAGCAACAAAGTCTAAATTCCTTATCTAACGATATCTAGGTAATAAGTGTCATAACAGATTCAAAACCACATTCTAATAATTTTGTTTTTAAATTAATTACTGGCTTATACAGTGAGTTTAGTTTGGCTTGTTTATGTTTTTCATTTAAATCAGTTTTTCTTTTTTTGTATTTAGTCAGAAAAGTAATGCTATTGATTTTGAATAATGCACATGAACTGTTTTTCCAGTGGGAATATGAGACTCATGAAGATGTTCATGCCGTCTCATTTGTGACCAACAGCAGACATTTCAACATCAAGGCTAAGGGTTCCTTAATTAGCAACCTCTTTCTTTATGTGACACTAAATGGCTCTGCAGGGTTGGGGCCAGTGGCTGGGCATCGTTAATGCCATGTTTTAGTCAGCTGAGCTCGAGAACATTATAAACTCACCATTCCCCACAGCATCGCTTTGGTTTGTAAACTCCCAGCTTCCAGATCCGCTATTCCTTCCTACCAGTACCCTGACAGAGGCATCGCGGTCCTAAGGAAATCGTCAGATTGCAGTGTGCAAAAGCCAAGTGCTAGGGCAAGTGCATCTGGGAAAAAAATTTAAACTTGAGATTTGCATTATAATTAGTATGCCTATATTAATATTTGAGATCACTGAAATATTTTCTAATAGAAAACAGAAAGATTATTACAAGTTGAAATTTTTTAATGCAAATTAATGGAGAAGTTAAAGGGATAGTGTTTTAAAACTAGACCAGGAGTAAACTGAGGACATTTCATAAAAGGAAAGAATAGCCCACTAAATCCTCAGTTTTCTTTATGGTCATGTTTATGTTAGTCTTTAAAATGAAAAGTAAATATGTGAAATGCTAGAAAAGACTAAAAATATATTTTTATATATGAAAACAACTGATTTTCATTTTAATGTAATCATGCTTGAATATGTCCTCATATGACATGCACTTATAAAAGGAAATTCATTTTTTATCATTTTGGGAGATTTTTAAATTAAGAGACTTTATGGTCGTCTCATCTTTGTGTTTTGCTAATACTTTCTCTATGCCCTTGATCGTGGTCCCCCACCCCCACCCCCACCTTCCACCATGACTGTCCTTCAGTCTTCCTTGGTACCTAAGTGTGCCTGGCACTAGGGCTCAGATATTCTACAGGCCAGGCTGAAAAATTTCCTAGGACATCAACTTGATACATAACATTGTCATAGATGACATGATATGGCCACCCTGAAGAGGGCTAGACATTCATTAACTATTCAATAAATACTTGATTCAAATTAGTCCCCTTACATAAATATGAAAAAGCACTCCAGGTACTCACCACCCCCTGCCTCCAAAATAAAAGCCAAACACTAGTAGGCTTGTGTCCACGTACTTTCTTGGATAATCCTGCTATAACTGTGGGAGTCCCTATTTGGCTGTACATCCTCTGGGTAGAGGGAAACAATTTTCTATATGAAGCCTCAATTTATAAACATTTGTAATCTGAAATACACATATGTTCATTGTATATTCTTTCATTCAACAGTTAGCCATTGAGTGTTCCAGACACAACAACACATGCTAGGCTCATAAAGACAATTAAGGAATAAGACATGGTTTCTTTCCTCTCAGAGACATTAGGGAAATGTCAAAATTGATCAAGAAGAGAAACAGCATCTCTCACAGCCATTGGGGATTAAACACCTAAATTGCGTGCAGTTGTTGCTTTGAACTAAACGTTTATATCACCCCAAATTCAGATTTTGAAGTAGAAATCTCCAATGTGATGGTATTGGAGGTGGGACCTTTGAGAGATGATTAGCCATGAGGGTAAAGTCCTTATGAATGAGATTAGCGCCCTTCTAGGAAGAGACAGAGCAGAGATGATCTCTCTCTCTGCCATGTGAGAGTCCAATGAGAAAACAGACGTCTGCAACTATAAGGAGTGCTCTCACCAGACATAGGATATGCTGGTGTCTTGATCTTGGACTTTCTGTGAGAAAGAAATTTCTATTCTTTAAGCCACCCAGACTATGGTATTCTTGCTATAACAGCCCAAACCGATTATGACAGCCTTACTGCTAGGATTCTCTGGGGCTGTAGTTCTTTTACACATGGCTGACCTACAGGTTTTTGATTAATAAATGTATAGGAACAAAAGGAACCCGAGAGAATACATAGTAAGATGAGGAATTTCTGCAGAATGTGTGTTGTCATTCACTTATTAATTCAATAAATATTTATTGGACACATTATGTGTCAGACGTTATTGGATTTGCACAGTGATGAGCTGTGTAGAAATGGTGCCTCTCACAGAAGAGTCAAGCAAAAAAAAAGAAAAAAAATCCCCAAACGAAAACCCCAACAGTTTGTGAAATATTACATTTCAAAAAACCCAAGTTCTGATTAAAAAAACAAATGGGGGGCTTATGTATTAGATGGCAAACAAAACGAGGGAAGGTATTTCTGTCTGTTTTGTTCACTGGGTATATATACAGAGGCAAAAACAGCATTTGAACAGATGCTGCAAAAATAAAATACTGGTTGAATAAATCTGGCAAATAACAGGGGTGGGGTATGTGTTAGTGGGAATCAGAGAGGAGGTATGTATAAGTTTTCTATGGCTGCTGTAACAAGCTTAATAATTTAACTAAAACAACACAAACTTATCTTACAGTTCAGTTGTTCACAGGTATAAAATCTATTTCACTCAGATAAAATCGAGGTGCAGCAGCAGGCCTGCCTTCCTTCTGGAGGCTTTGCAGGAGAATCCGTTTCCTCTCCCCTCCTTTTTTTTCAGCTTCCCGGCAACCACATTCCTTGGGTCCTGGCCCTGTTTTTTATCTTCCTACCTCTGGTTCTCTCTTCCAGACGCATAGCTTCGTCTTCGACCTCTAAGGACTTGTGATTACACTGCAAACACCAGGATAATCTCCTTATTTTAAATCGGACGATTAAGCAACCTTTGTCTGTAGTCATAATTCACAGATTCCAGGGATTAGGAGGTGCACACCTTGGGGGGGGGGGGGCATTATTCTGCCTACTGCGGTTTTCATTGAGTTGTGATGTTGAGGAGCTAAGACCTGAAAGATGGAAGTAGCTAGTCATGTAAGAGGGTGTGTGTGTGTGTGTGTGTGTGTGTGTGTACAGGCATGTATATATATATAAACTAGTAGAGAGTTAGTGGTTGAAAGGATAGGGAGGGGAGAGAGCCTTTTTGTTTGTTTTTTGCAGGTTACTTGTCCTTTATTTTCCACTGGGTGCAGGGCACAGGGTTGTGGGGTGTCAGGAAGGCCCGCGCGTGGCTTGGGTGGTGAAGGGCCGCGCTCCCTCAGCCCCTTTTGGTGGCCTGCGGTGTGGATGCAGAAGAACCCACTGCTGGTGCCGCTGCGGCGCCCTGGCCTCTGGGCTGGGCTGGGGCCAGGAGAGGGCTGGGGAGCGGACAGGAGCAGGGCCTCGAAAACACCTAGCGCCCCGGAAGCCTGGTGGCGCGTGGTGGCCCTCGGGGGTGGCCGCGTGGCTTCGCGGGCCGGCGGCCAGGCCGCTGCTCCGTGGCCTCCGGGGCCAGGGCCCAGGCGCTCGTGCCGCTGGGGCCCCGGGGAGATGCGGGCGCCCGGGGACTCCGGCGCTGCGGCCAGGAAGGGAGAGTGACCCTGCGGGGAAAGCTCGCCCGGCGGTGCCCAGGTGGCGGGGTGGCCTCTCCAGGGCACTGGGCACTTCCCAGGAGCCGCTGCTGGAAGCACGACCCGGGCGGGTCAGGTGGGTCAGGCGGGTCAGGCGGGTCAGGGGGGGCAGGGGGGCAGGCGGGGCAGGCGGGGCAGGGGGGGCAGGCGGGGCAGGGGGGGCAGGGGGGGCAGGGGGGGCAGGCGGGGCAGGCGGGGCAGGGGGGGCAGGCGGGGCAGGGGGGGCAGGGGGGCAGGCGGGGCAGGCGGGGCAGGGGGGCAGGGGGCAGGCGGGGCAGGGGGCAGGCGGGGCAGGGGGCAGGCGGGGCAGGGGGGCCAGGCGGGGCAGGGGGCGCAGGCGGGGCGTGGGGGCCGCGGCCAGAGCAGAGGCCGCCCCTCGGCCCGGCTGGACGCCGCGGAGGGCGCCAGGCACCCAGCCCACGTGCAGAAGGGGGGGGGGGGGGGGCGGCGAGAGGGCCTTTAATACAGTCTGTGGGGAAGAGTTTGGATTGGATTGTAGATGCAGTTGGAGGCTATTCCCCCCCCCCCATACATTTATTAATTTATTAGGTTGTAGATACTTGCCAGTAAAAAGATTTTACTAAAATTTCTGGAATCCTACTAAACATAGATACAATAAGGACATAGGTTTTCTTTTTTGTTGTTGTTGAAACTATTGATTTTAACCAAAAGAATGATCTGATGCCTATTTTCAGAGAGTCATCCCCCAGGAGAAGCTGTAGAAAGGGATGGATCTGGTGAGGAAAAGCACAGGTTTTTAACTGCAGGAAGCTGGAAGCCTGATGGTGGGGTTTCTGTGGGAGGAGAACTGGGGGGGCAGTGGACCTGAGGGACTGGGGAATCTGCTTGGGGCCACCTTGGGATTGTTAGCCCTGGTCAGTTGCAGATCCGGTCAGGAGAGAAGAGTGGAGCCAGGCAGCCAGCAGGGGGATGGAAGGGGCCTGAGCAGAGGACAATGAATTGTTTTCTCTGTAAACACATTCTTCACAGGCGAGCCTTTTCCAGGTTTTTAGAAAAGGTGAGGAAGTCTTTATAGCAAGATCAGGCTCTGCGTCTGCTTTTGGCTTCCAGATTCCAGAGACGGTAAATGAGGAACTGGGGCAGGAGAGTGAAGATTCCAGGGCCTGAGAAGCTGACAAAGTGGCAGCTAGAAGCAGGCAAATTTGGCAAGTGCATGATTTCTGGAGGCCGTTACTCAAAAGTTATACAGACTGGGAGAAAGTGGACCTAGAAAATCCTCTCTATTTTAAGAACTTTTTATTTAACATACAAAGAAGGAAACACATTTTGTTTCGTTTTTATTACTATCCATAAACTGCTAACCCCATGGGAAAGGCCGGGATGGACGTGTCTTCCTTTCCTCGTTATTGAGAACAATCTTGGAGGACTGGGGGCAGGAGCTCCAGTGTGTTCCGAGGGGCCCAGTGCACCCCAGGCGGGGGGGGGGTGCTCGGTGAGTGCTGGGGCTGTGGATGGCATCTGCATTTGTTTAATCCATTTTAATCATCAACATCTTCATCCTATGCTATTTATTAAATTGCCTGCAGGTAAAGCAGTGTATCAGTGAGGGAGTACATACGGTGCTCTGTGCTGTGCTGTGTTTTTAAGGGATTACGGTGGAGACTGAGGATAAACGAATACTACCGGCAATACTTTCTGCTATTAAGATATCCAAAGCTCTTTGCCAAGCCAAGTGTGGCCTGGAACAGGTGACTTGGCAGAGACTCACCCATAATCAGATGCTCATTTGGATGCTAATTAAAATTTATAAACCAGGTGCAATTTTTTTGGATACATGGTCTGATAAGTTATTTATTCAACATCTCCCAAGTGCATCCATTAATAACAGATTAAAACTAAGAAACTTACTATTTTTCAAAGGAAGATATTATTTTGTATGTGCTGAAAGGAGGGCAGAGTGTAAGGAAGTCTCCTGCATGGAGATATTCAGCATGGGACTATTAAAAACAAAACAAAACTCCATGTGTGGGCGTTTCAGATGTTCGGCATTGACGGGTTCAAACGCCACAGCACCATGGGATCTGCAGTTCTGCGCACACCCTGTAGGTCTCTGTCTTCAAGTGTCACCAGGAAGACTCTGTTCTCTGTGATAGAGGAGTTTTGGGGTCCATTTTCTTGGTGGTCTAGCTTCTTTCCAGTGAGTCAGCAAGGAAGCCCAGTGCAGACAGAGAAATATCAGGACCCTGGCAGCAGACAATGCACAAAGCAGAGTGAATAGGACTTGCTTTGGGAGAAACTGATGAGAGCATTTATATAGCACACAGCTGAGACCTGCAGATGGAGGGAGAGAACTTTGGAACAACTGGAGCCTCTTTACACTGCCTAGGTCTGTGGGCGATTAGAGCATGCAAGCGGAGATGGAAGGACCAAGTAAGCCTTAGTGCGTTTGGCTCAACTGACATGGGCTTGAGATTGGCAATAGAAGAGCACATATTTTCCTTTGTTACTCTCCTTGATTAATTTCCCTTTCTCACAATATTCTTTTTTTGTAATCTTTATTTTAAAATAAGCAGGAAGTTACCGTCTCAGTAGGGTTTGCAGGCAAAGATGGAAAGAGGCTATCACTGGGGAGAAAAATAATGAACTTCACCGGGATTTTCATACAATTCAGGAAATAGAGAAGTAATAGAAGGTTGGTGGTGACCACCAGGGAGAAAATCCTGCTTAGAAAGGTTTCTGGGGGTAATCAAGACCTAAAAATGATCTTTTTAAAAAAAATTTATATGTTTTTATTGATTTCAGAGAGAGGAAAGGAGAGGGAGAGAGAGCTAGAAACATCAAGGATGAGAGAGTCATTGATCAGCTGCCTCCTGCACGCCCCCTACCGGGGATCCAGCCCGCAAGCCGGGCATGTGCCCTGACCGGGAATCGAATGATGACCTCCTAGTTCATGGGTCGACACTCAACCACCGAGCCACACCAGGCCAGGCAAAAATGATCATTTTAATTATTATGTCCACTGTGAATTCTAGCCAAGTAACAACCTTAGATCTCTCTCTTTCTCTCTCTGTTTCTCTCTCCAATCTAGCTCCAAATTCAATCTTATAGAATTTTTTCATTTATTAAATGAACAAATATTTGAGTTTCAGGCACTGTGCTTTGGTACTATGTGTATAGCCAACAAGAAATGCCTAGGCCCACCCCTCACAGGTGACACTTCTCAACCCAACCTTGAGGAGAGTGGGTGGCTCTGAACTTTATTCTGGGCAGAAGAATTTTATCATGTCAACTTTGGCATCGTATAGATTTTACTCACCTAAGTAAGGAATCACTCATGAAATCAAAATTATTATTAGAACTAGAAGTACCCTTAATTCAATGCAACCTCTCAAGGTATTCATCCATGATTATAGAGTAAACCTCAGAAGCTTGTAGATCATGACCCAAAATGTGCGTGTGTAAGAGTACTATGAAAACAATTACATATTGGTATATTTTTTGTTTAAGAGACATGTTTATATATATATATATATATATATATATATATATATATATATATATATATATATATATAATTTCAAAGAGAGGAAGGGAGAGGGAGAGACAGATAGAAACATCAATGATGAGAGAGAGTCACTGATCAGCTGCCTCCCGCATGCCCCCAACTGGGGATTGAGCCAGCAACCTGGGCATGTGCCCTGACTGGGAACCAAACAGTGATCTCCCAGTTCATAGGTCAATGCTCAACCACTGAGCCACGCCAGCCAGGCAAGAGACATGTTTTTATTTTAAACTTATGGTCCAATTCACTTAAAAAACCATTTTTTTTTTTCAGAATGAGAGAAATCTCTTTTGTTAGCATTTTATTGATTATTAATACAATAATAATTGCCTTTAAGAATGTAAGAATGCATGAAAGACACAAAATGATAAGTGATAATATTAGCAAGATTTAAGATGATAAAAATGTATGTAAGTGTTAACTGGAAAATTTGTATTGTGATTAAAAAACTGTTAAATTACATATTCATTCATTTATTCAGTAACTCTGATTGAGTACTTAATATTTACTAGGGAAGGGGAGTACACCAATAGAAAGACATGATCTTTGCCTTCGAGAAGCTCACAGATTAGTTGGAGGCAGAGCTTCAAGGGAAAATGTGTAATATACTATGTAGATGTCACAAAGAGAGGGTCGGCACCCTTACTAAAAATGTCAGGGAAGGCTTTGCAGAAAAGGTAATGATAGATTTAAGACATTAAGAATGAGGAGAGATTTGCTTGCTAAATAATTGAGGATAAACCCTTGAGTCAAAAGTCACAGATTCGGGAAAGATTATGAAATGCTTGGAAATCAAGGATGGCTTGCTAAATAGGAAGCAGAGTACTCTTAGGGGGTGTGGTGGTCAATGAGACTGGGTAGACAGGTAGGGGACAAGACTAAGGAGCTTTATGTAATATGCCAGCGCTTTGATTTAATCCTGGAGAAAAATAAACTTAGGCAAGGTAATAAGAAAATCCAATATTCAAGTCATGATTATCTTTCTGATGGCAGAATGAATAGGAAGGTTTCGAAAAGTGTGAATTAGTTTTTTTGGTGTTTTTCTTTTTTTCCAGCTGTAACAGCTTGCCACAAACTTAGGGGTTTAAAATAACACAGATTTACAGTGCTAGAAGTCAGGAGCCCTGAAATCAAAGTGTTGGCAGGACTGTGCCCTGTCTGGAGGCTCTAAGGGAGAGCTGGTTGCCATGTCTTTTCCAGTTTCTAGAGGCCACTTACATTGCTTCACTCAGGGCCCCCTCTGCTTTCCTGTCTTCAAGGCCGGCGTGAATCACTTCCCTAGCATCTTCAAACCTCTCCTCTTCTCTCTCTCTCTCCCTCTCTCTCCCTCCCCATTCTTATTTTGTCCAGGGCCCAGGATAATTCAGGATAACAGGATAAACATTTCCTCTCAAAATCCTTAACTTAATCACACTTGCAGAGCGCCTTTTGCCACCTAAGGTAACACATTCACGGTTTCCAGAGATGAGGGCATGGCATCTTTATGGGGCCATTGTTCTGTCTACCACGAGGTGGGAGGAGGGGAATGAAATAAGCATATCCTTTAGGAGAGAGGCTCTCTAATTCAGGTTAGCAATGAGGAGGACTTAAATGAGGTCATGGATAAGCAATGTCACTCCTAGATGTTTACCCAAGGGAAAGAAATTACGTGTCCACAAAAAGACTCACACAAAAATGCACATAGCAGCTTATAACTCCAAATTAAAAATAATCCAAGTGCCCATCAACAAGAGATGGATCAGCTGCAGTCCATCCTGCTGCAATGGAACTCTATTTAGCAAATAAAGGAGCCAATATCTAATGTCAGCAGAGTGGATGAGCCTCAAAAACATTATGCCAAAGGAAAGAAATCAGACAAAAATTAATAAACACTATATGATTCTATTTGTTTGAAGTTCTAGAATAGGTAAAGCTAATTCATAGCAAGGAAAACCAGAACAGTGGCCAGGCCGGAGTGGCTCAGTGGTTGAGCATCGACCTAGGATCCAAGAGATTGTGGTTTGATTCCGGGTCGGGGCACATGCCCGGGTTTCGGGCTCGATCCCCAGCAGGGGGCACGCAGGAGGCAGCCGATCAATGACTCTCTCACCACTGATGTTTCTCTCTCTCTCTCTCCCTCTTCCTTCCTCTCTGCCTGAAATCAATAAAAACTTTTTTATAAAAAAGAAAAGAAAAATCAGAACAATGATTGCTTCAAGAATGAGGCTGAGGGTCAGATTACTTGGAAAGGATCATGAGGTAACCACATAGGATGGTGGAAATTTTCCGTATCTTGATGGGGTGAACATTACTCAGGGGTTAACATATATTAACACTCACTAAACTGTACACTTAGAACCTGAGCATTTTATTGTTTATGAATTATATATCAATTAAAAGGTACTAAAAAGGTAGCAGCAGTGGGGATAAAAAGAGAAAGACCAAGAGCTACTTTGAATATAAAACTGATAGTAATTTTTAAGTCATTGAATGCCAGTTGGAGGACAAAGAGAAGAGAAATGGGCAGAGACATAAATTTCCAAACAACATTAAGTAAACAAAGTCAACCAGTGTGGTTTTTAGACTTAGAGTTCTGTTTCATCAACACTATAAAAATAAGACAAAGAGTTGCCCAACTTATAAAATAACGAAAATAAAATAAGTTTAAGAATTCACTTCCTTTTTGTGCTTTAATTCAAAGGACTAAATGTTAGTTATTAACTTCAGATGGGGGCAGTGATTGAGTTTGGATCTGTGGTGTGAAAATCTGGCTGATAGGATTTAAGTTTATTTGGAAAAAATATATATATATATGGACAAATAAATTCAGCAGTTAGTGTTGTTTACTCAGAACATAAACAGAAGATACATCGTGAGCCTTCCAGAACTTCTGCCTGTTGTGAGCCTTAGCAGGATCATCAATACATTCAAACTGATTTGAAGAATAGTTAAATTCAGTTAAGCTGCAAATTACTTTGAAAAGATGCTCTTATACTCAGTACCATCAATTTGAAGACAAACAGGTTGCTTTAGAGAACCTGAATAATTATTTTTGGAGTTTATTTAATATGAACAGACACCATCTGAATCCTGTTATGATAATTCCATTGGTTGTCTAACTCCAAGGTCCTTCCCTTTGCTCTCTTCTCTTCTCTCCATCTTTCTCCTCCCCTCCTCCTCTCCTCTCTTTTAGGCTCCTTCTTCCCCCACTGACTTTGTATATAGTATCTGGTTTCACATCCCATCTGTATGCTGATAACTCTTAAATTTCTATCTACAGTCCAGACCCCTCCACCAAGCCTCAGATTTATATGTCCCATGTTACCCACAGGCTGTAGTTTCAAAGAAATCACACTGGTTCTACAGAGTCCACATTAGTCTATAGATTTCAGCCTGAAAATGGCTTGAACCTCTGGTTATATAATATGCTCCTATTTCTCTCTACCTTTTCCTACCTCTTCCAAAATTTTCTTTGGAAAGTCACAGTAAAACATTTAAAAAAGTGTACTTTTCTTCTGACTAGCTCAGCTTGGAGACCCTGATTTCTTAGCTGACTATATTTAATAATCAGTGTAACCACCAGCTCCTTATTTACGACCTAGGAAGCTGACTATTTTAATTAACGAAGTTTTATGGGTATCTGTGCCCTGAGGCAACTTAAAGCAAAGGGGTCTAGTTTCTAAGCCTTTGCGAAAGAAATTCATAAACACAAAAGCCATTTTCAGCCAGGCTAATAAAAACACACCGACTTTAATTGACCACGAGCCACAGTTCAAGCTGAGCATCATCATCACATCGACCTCCTGGAGCCTCTGGTGAAACATTTTAAACTAAGAGCCGAGCAAACACACAATCTTGTTGCAATTTGAAATTTAGTTCAGGTTGTTAAAAAAGCTGAGAAAAGAAAATGGATTTAGATGGAAGGAGTGGGAGACATGTCTTTTCTATCTGGAGAGCCGTCTTGCTGCTTCCACAAGGACCCGTGATTTCTGCCTTTGAGCTGTCACGAAACCATTTGTGAAAGGAAGAGTCATGGCTTCTAGGAATTTTCTATTGTAAACCAGAAGACACATCCCATTTTGGGTGTCAGCTTGAGAGCAAATGGTTTTTATTTTTCTATTTTTTTTAAATTTATTGTTGAAAGTATTACAGATGTTTCCTTCCCCGCCCCCCGCCCATGGAGCCCCCACTGCCTCTCTCCCACCAGGCTTTCACTGCACTATCGTCTGTGTCATGGGTTACGCATGTGTGCATGTAAGGTCTTTGGTTAATGTCTTCTCGCCCCCCTTATCTCCCCCCAACCTTCCCTCTGATATACATCAGGCTTTTGCATGCTTCAGTGTCTCTGGGTCTATTTTGTTCGTCAGATAATTTTTTCATTAGATTCCACATATAAGTGAGATCATGTGAGAATAAATGTTTTTAGAAATCAAAAGGGAAAATTTCTCCATGTCATACTTTTAATTTTTACTGCAGGGTCTGGTTGGCATGGATGAAACATGGAAAGATTTTTTGTTTTCCGTTTACAAAAATCTAAATAAAATATAATGTTTTAGGAAGATAGCTAAGTTGCCTGGAGATGAAAATGTATTGTCTCGAATATAATGTCACGTGACCTGGAAGCATTATTAGGCTGAGAATAAGCCAAAGACTGAGAAATTATAAGATGTCACTCAAGAATACACTCTTCTCTGAACTTGCAGAGAATTTCTATTGTTGGTCATTGGTCGTTTACATGGTGTGAAGGTGGGCAAGTGTCTTCACCTATTTCAGGTTTTTCACTTATAAAGTGAAATTAATAATGACAGTGATAGTGCCTGTCTCATTGTTGGGTAAATTAAAGGAGATAAAATCTGTAAAGTACTTGGAACCCAGTTTAACATGTGGTTAAGTGTCAAATAAATGTTAATTAGCTTTATTCACATTATAATGTCACCTTCCCATCCTACTTCGAAGCTAATGGTTTCTTAAAAGAATCTGTTGCTAGATTTTAATGTCATTATTCTACCAGTCGAGATTTCTGCATCAGCAAATAATAGAAAAACCAACTCCAACTTTCTATGACACAAAAAGGAAATGTATTAGCTGGTAACTGAAAAATCCGGGGGTAACTTCAGTCGTGGCTTGATCCTGGAGCTCTAATGATGCCGTCAGAATAGTGTTCCTAGGGAGCTCCACCTGGTATTCTGCTGCGGAGGCTTTATTCTCAGCCTGCTGGGGTTCCAGGCTCTCATTCCTGCTCTCAGGTCTGTGGCACATAGTAGGGCGCAGCCAGTGCTGCGGCCCTTCCTCTTCCCTCCTGCTCTCCCCCCTCCACTCCGTAACCCTCGCTCCTGTATCCGTGAGGCCAAAGCCTTTGCATGGTTTTTCACTCAGCTGCTTCTGCTCCAGGGATCACTTTATAGCCTCTCCCTTTTTGTTTTTTCTTTCTGGCTCCCAGCCGGCCGTTCTTTCTAAGAAGCCAGTCTCGCCCCGCATAACCTCATCAGCTCACAGGGCAGAGCGTAGGGCCCGCACCCAGCAGCTGGCCCGCAGTCCCTCCTTCATGCTCTTTTCAGGAATGTCCTGTATACTCTCACATGGCTACAGTCCACCGTCTAGTCCCGGGAAGCCCCAGTCTTCATCTCTTACTGCATTTTAAATATTTAAAACTGGTGTATTTTCAAATTTGATGATATAAATTATTATTTCAAAAAAATTTTCTGTGTAGGAAGTTTGAAAAGCAAAACAGAAGAAATATGAACAGAAGAACACAAACAAGCAAATGAATATGCCTGCAGTCCCAGCACCCAGAGACAGCTATTATAACATTCTTGGTTCCCTCCCTCCCTCCCCCCCTCCCCCCTCCCTCCTTCCTTCCTTCCTTCCTTCCTTCCTTCCTTCCTTCCTTCCTTCCTTCCTTCCTTCCTTCCTTCCTTCCTTCCTCCCCTCCTCCCTCCTTCCTTCCTTCCTTCCTTCCTTCCTTCCTTCCTTCCTTCCTTCCTTCCTTCCTTCCTTCCTTCCTTCTCCTTCCTTCCCCCCTCCCTTCCTTCCTTCCTTCCTTCCTCCCTCCCTTCCCTCCCTCCCTCCCTCCCTCCCTCCCTCCCTCCCTCCCTCCCTCCCTCCCTCCTCCCTCCCTCCCTCCCTTCCTCCCTCCTTCCTCCCTTCCTCCCTTCCTCCCTTCCTCCCTCCCTCCCTTCTTCCTTTTTCTCTCTTCTCATTTGAACACATGTACATATTTAATGATATCATAAGGTTCTCCTCCTACCCTCTGGCTGTTTCTTTTCAACCTCCTCCTCCGGATCTTCCTCATTTTCCTGACCTCTAGATGTTAATGTTCTCATGGCTCAATCGTCGGGCATCTTCCTCATCTACACTCACCTCCAAGGTGATTTCATCCAGTCTTCTGGCTTTTAACGCATCTCTATGGTGCTAACTCTAGCTTAGACCACCACTTGAATTTCAGACTCATATGTCCAAGTACGACTTGCCGTTTCTGCTTGGATGTCTAGTGAGCGCGCCAAAAGGAACTGTTAATCTCTATACTCAATTTGCTCTTCTTGCACCTTTGCCATCACCACAAATGGGACCACATCCTCCTAGTTAATCAGGCCAAAAACCCTCGGTGTCATCCTCTCTACAATTCCTTTAGCACTATGCACCTAAACCAGAGATTTTCAATTGGTGTGCTGTAAGAATTTCTAAAACATGCAAAACCTGACTACTCAGTCAAGGGCACTGACCTCTTTTCTCTTGGATTGTCAAATAAAAAAATGACAGAAGCCAACACAATTGCCGTCAGGTGTGAATGAATCAAAAGTATACCTTTTTTTGGTCAGATCGGCAAAAAACATATTTTTTGGTGTGCTGCAGAATTTTAGTAATTAGTTTATGCTTGCCGTGAGACAACAAAGGTTGAAAATCACTGATCTAAACCATCAGCAAGTTCTGTTTTATCCACCTTCAAAATACCTCCAGAATCCAGCACTTTCTCACTGCTGACTGTTAGTGCTCTAGTCAAAATTTATTGCTTGCAGCTCCCTGCTTCCCACCCTTACCTCTCTCCTTGGCAGTCTGAGTGATTCTTTTAAAATGTTAGTGATTATTTTTAAATGTTACTCTTCTCCTTGAAACTCCCCAGAGGCTTCCCATTTACACAAAATAAAATACCAAATTTTTATTATGGCCTAGAAAGCCCCTGGCCCTATGTGATCTGCTATCCATTGCTCAAACTTCTCTCAGGTCTCATCTACCATTTTCTGTTCTCCTTGCTCCATTCTGGCAGAAAACTCCTGCTGGTGTCTCAGGGGTCTCTGAGACAGCAGCCACATTTCGCACTTGGGCAACCTCTGAAGAATAACACATCATGGGCCACTCTGGAGCCATGCCCTACCTAATGGATGATCAGGCTGTGGCCTGGTGCCGATTTACTGAATGTTATCATCTTTCCTCTTCTTTCTCACTCTTGTTGGGTTGTGACACCTGTTTCCGCCTCCCTCCAATTAAAATTATTCCTTGGTCCCACTTGTTCCTTTCTTCCCCAAAGTAATTTCTGCCCACTCAGTCCTTCAATCTCTCTCTCCTCATCCCATGTAAAAAACATATTATAATCATTGTGCTTTCAGGCAGTTATAAAAACAGAGTTACAGTAACAATCATAAAAGAGCAAAATAGTGTTTCTATAGCTTTGACTCACACAATCTGAAGAAAACCTAAATTTTCTAGAATTCCTCCCAGATGGCTCCAGGAGAAACCTAGAATGGTCAGAATTGGAAGTCTAGAATTCATGCCTTTCATTTACTACCTCACTTCCTTTGGCTCATCATGATAATCCCTGCTTACTACTGATGCCAAAAGTGACAGATATACCATTAATATTGACTGAAGATATTACTGTCCTTCTGGAGCTGCTCATGCCCAAGGCCAAGGGAACCAGCATTTTCCCTTAGACCCTTGATGTTTAATATTGAGGGTACTGAGGAGACAGCCATCATTGCCAAAGCTCTTGCCATTCACACTGTTGCTGATGATAGCAACTTCCCGTTTCCCAGTGGATTCATGGACTCTGCTTCTTTTACTTATTCCTGCTCTGTTTCTGCAAGTTATTTCCTCTCAGCCTGACTGTTGAATAACCATTTGTGTGACAGATGCTGTGCAGTCATTCATACATGCATGACAGATACACTCATTTATTCCATCCGGGGTTTGCCATGTACCAAACGCTATTACAGGCCCTGGGAATACAGCAGTGAGCAAAGCAGACGTCCTAGTCCTCATGGAGTTTGCCTTCTAGTGTGTGAGATAGACAAAATGAATAAAGGATTACTTTGTGCAATTTCAGATGGTAAGTGCTATGAAGAAAAATAAAGGAAAGTGAGGAGATAGACAAATACAATGGTCTCCTGCAGCAATTATTTTGGCCTTCCCTTGACTCTCATTGATATATATATCAATCTCAATGGTATGAATTTAAGAAGTTTCTTATGTAGCTGTAATCAGTGAAGGCATTAGACCCTGACAAGATACAGTCTTATGGTACCTCCAAACTTTACAACTGGCCTCAGACTGACATTTGAGAAGTTGTGGGGAACATGCAATAACATTCTCTAAGATACTGTTTTCTAAGTCCAAGGGATACAGGAATCAAAAATGTGTTAGAAGACAAGGGGAGTTTTAAAATCCAATATTCTCACTATCTTTTATATAAAGGTGAAAATAACTTTGGATGAAATAACATGGGCACAACGCAGAGCAGAGTTGTTTATTTAAATCGAGGAGCCATGGGGACTTTTAGAGGCCTCAGTTCACAGGAGAGAGTGGCAGTGACTAAGCTCAGAAAACTCGCATGGGGAGAAAGGGCACTTTCATCTTCAATGTGCAGCCAAGTCCAGCCTGGAAGACCACCCCAGTATACCCTGCAGGATCCTACATTACTCTTTCAAATCTCCATGGACTGAGACCTAAACCTGCTGCCCAGCTGAGAGAAAACAAAACCGCCTTAAGGCCTAAGGCAAATCAACAGACAACTAAAAAACTGGTTGGGAGATTATTTCGACTGTCGTGTCTTTGATAAAACAGGAGGTAGATGAAGAAAAATGCTTTGTGTTGCAGCTTTCTTGTCTTTATGTTTTTATTCCCTATGCTTATGCATTATTAAAATGAAAGTATTCTATAGTGGGTCCACTACAGGGAACTACTTGTGTGATAAAATTTACTTCTGTCGGAATGCGTAGGTTCAGCATTGTCAGACCAGTCCTGCTTATTATAAAAAATGGAAGATGCCATTCTTGATGGTCATAATTTGGCAACAGCAAAGAAAAATGAAGTTTAATTTTAACTGTGTAGCATCATAAAAAAGAGAGAGGGAGAGTTAAATGTAGAAAGACTTGTAAATATTTAAGCCAGATTTTTTTGACGTCTTAAAGAAGAATTTTACAAATAAATCAATTTGACTCTCCAGTAAGAGAAATTGATAAAAGATTATAGCGATATTAATCCTCTACCAGAAGGGAACACTTAAAAGGAGTACTAGAACCCACTGAAGTCTTTTTCCCTTTAACAAGTAGGACTACTTAGTGCATAGAGAGGGCTGATAGTGTAGTGGTGACCACGAGAGATTAGTGCTAGATTGCAGGGTTAAAAACCTCACTCCACTTCTTACCAACAGTGGGATCATTCTACTGAATGGTCACCAAGAGTGACTATTCTACTGGAATCCCAACACAAAGAAAATATATTCAGAGACTAACAGAAAAAATCTGGGATATCCATAGCACTAATGAATACAGAGAAATTAGATAGGGAATTCTCAAAATCTTTGAGTTTTATTAAATGTAAGGGTTAATCACAAAGGGGTCAAAAGACCAATTCGGTGAGAAGGTGACATTAGATGGCTCCCAGCTTTCTTCTCCTTAGCATACAAGTAAATGACAATTGTATTTTGTACCTACTAAATTAAGTGAAAAAATGCTTTCTTGTACTTGGCTTCAAATTGACTTCTTCAATACCTTTAATCTTTATCACTTAGCAGGATCCCAAGGCCTATCAATTAATGTTATAACTTTGGAAAGCTCCATTTTCTACTTTGTGTTTCTGTTTCTAAATGTGGATATACAGTCTTTATAAAGCTACACCTAATTCAGATTCAGAGAGAAAGAGCTGAAAATTAGAGTGAGCACCTACTGTCACCAAGTTCCTTGCATACATTTTACATAAATGTATTAAATCTCTAAAACTGCATTTTGAGATACCTATTATCATTCTTAGAATATTGGAAAATTAAGTAGCTTGCCCCAAATCACCCAAATAGAAGATGATGCCTGTTCTTTTGATTAAATAAGTTTGTTGATTGTAAATACAGGAACTTTAATTCAAAAGCAGTTATTCAAAGGGCATAGATTTTTAGAATCAGAAACTCTTACTTTGTTACTTAACTGTTTGTCAAATCATTTAACCTTTCTGATCTTTACTTTCAACGACCAGCTGCCTACATCAAAGAATTGTTATGAGGATTAAGTGCAACGATGACTAGAAAATGCTTCAGAATCAGACTGCTCTGGTTTCAGACCTCTACTTTACCACTTAAGGAACTTGGCCAAGTTATCTTAACTCTCTGCATCTAAGTGTTCTGATCTGCAAAACTGGGTGAATTGTGCCTACTTTTTAAGGTGTGATTTTTAAGGTATATGTACATAATGAACCTAATCCAAACACTAGATCACAACAAACACTTCATAGATGTCTGTAGTTAATATATTTTTTATAACTTAAAACATTTTATACATTTAATCCTAGGAGTCCCAATCTACTCATAGCTCTGTATAATTATTTAAAATGTAAATTTGAGAATGTGGGGACATTTCAGAACACATTGCAGACAGTAAAGTCTAAAATTCTCCCTATATTTTGTATATAAATTGTCATCATAGAAGACATTGTTCAAAGGGTCTGAACACTAAAAGTACATGTTTAACGTACATTGCCCATTTCACTTAAATCTTACAAAGAGAAGAGTGTGACCTATTGCCATGATACCATATTTGATAAAGGCCAGTCATGCATCTTTTTGTAATTTGAAAACAAAAAATGTTAACAGAAATGCAAATACAGTCGGTGGTAGACTGACAGTTATTTCACAAATCCATTCTCCTTTTTTTCCTCATTAGCAGAGTTTTTGCTGGGTACACAGCTGCCCAGCTAACACTTACATTCCCCGTTCTCCCTTGTAGCTTGGCGTGGCCACGCATTGACGTGTCTGCCAATGGAAGGGGAACAGCGGTGAGTGTGATCCTCTCAGGTCTTGTCCTTAAAGTACTGTAACCTGCACTCCTCCAGGCCACCTCCCCTTCCCCTCTGGAGCATGGTGACAACCACCCCTTTGTGTTAGGGATAGAGAGTTGCTTCTTTGGTCTGGGTTCCTGGACAGTCTTCTGGAGTGAGGCTGCCCCGTGTTCCTGGACCAGATGGATTATTCCGTGGAAGACTAAACATCTCTCTTACTTAAGCCACAGCGTTGGAGTTTCTTTGATATAGGAGCACAAATTTTGTCCTAATTAACATATAATTAAAGTCAGAACATCGTGACCAGCTTGGTCAGCTATTCCTTTTCTCCAGGAGGTATGAATCCTATCAAAGAGCAACTCACAAAGCAGAAACAATTATAATGGAATAAAGCATTAAGGTTAAGTTTAATTTACAATTATCAAAGGTGAAATGAAGACTTTTTATTGAATTATTTGACAGTCTAAAATATCTTCCCACAAACATTAAGAACTAAAAGGTACCATAAACAATAACCAGTGGTTTCAAAGCACATGACCTTTACATTAATGAAAAGGTGACCTTTATCTTACATCATTTGGTCCAAAGTGGGGTTTAACAGCATTATTTCTGGTAATTTTGGCCTCATGTTGGCTGGGGAGAACTTACAGGCAGTGACTAATAAGCAAATGACTAAGAAGTTGCTGCTTTAAACATTTTACAGACTTGAATGTTCTCTTTCAAAAAGATTATGACTATTTCAGCCCCTGGGGGGAAAAAGTATTTGCTCAATAAATGCTTTGAGAAAAACTGTTTAAATAAATGATGCAGAAGTGTTATCAATCCAATAGGTGGTTGTTAAATATTCAGTAAACTTCAATGAGAAGAAAAAATCAAACTTTCTATTTTAAAAAATGAAAATGCTTTCTTTTATGCCACTATTTCCCAAAATAATTTAAGAAATCTGTTCACAATTTGCAAGACTAGTTGAGAGTAACTTCTGGAGAAAGTACATAATGAAAAAGACAAATACATAGTTATTAATATAAATCTGTGATCCCAAGTAAGGATTTAAGTCATAGGGATCTAGCAGTTTAATCAACAACCAACATATTTGTGCCTGCCTAAATCAGTTGTATGATTTTTTAAAAAGTGGTGGTGAAAGGCACAAAAGAGTTGGTATCCATATTCATAAAAGAAAAGAAATGTGAAGTGTCAAGTTACGCCTTAAATGTAATTTTTTAAAAAATTGATAAGCCCTATCTTTCTTTTTATCACATAGGTACCACCTTTGACATAAACAAGTACCTAAATTGATTACTTTCTTGGAATGCAAATCACAGTATGACCCAACCCAGCCTCTCCCTGGTGGTCAGCTGAATCATAAGCCACGCGGCCTCAGGATGTGCTTGGAACCTGAGGTTCTCTGGAGGTTGGTGGTGGAAATACCTGAGCCAACCAGAGGGCTGCCTTCTCTCGTTGAGGCTCCAGCAGTTCAAGTTAAGAGTTCAAGCATCATATATCTAAGAAAAGACTTCTAGATGGCAGTGGTTTTCAATGCCAAATGAACACCATGGTTATATTTTTAGGGGTGATTTTTCATGGTGAGAACCTTGATTTAGAACAGTTTTTCAATATAATTGTTTTCCTTTACAATCCTGAGGGATATAAGAAAGAGACCACAGGCTTTAAGACTGCCAAGAAGTCCACAGCATAGTAGCATTTAAGAAACCCTGATCTAAAGGTTTGTGGACTAGTAGGTATTGGCTGGGGCTCAACACTCCATTCAGCCAGGCTCTAGATGAAAGCTGGATTCCACTTCAAGCAAGAAATCAGCTCTGTGGGAATCAAATAGGATTTGAGAGTTCAGTTCAGGACCCCAGAGTTCAATTTTAACACCCTTCTAGTCTTTCTTTCCCTCACTGAAATGGACATTGGCTAGCAAACTATACCCAACTCCACAAAAAAAGAAAAAAAAATTAAAAACCTTGTTTTACACACTGAATTTCTCACCAGTGACTTCTAAGTGATTGGTAAAATGTGTCTGTAAAGTAAGCTTGATATAAATATAAATTCAATATTATTTTATAGGAAAAAAGGTCAAATGTCTAATTGGTGATCCTACCAGTGACATAGCAATTTTAGGCTAAATAAACTCAACTACTGTGTTTCATAAATACTTGGTGAACAGCCAAACATTGTTTATGCTTTGCAGAGCAGTTTCTGTCTTTTATAAATCCTTTTATGTTGGAAAAGGAACTTTCATTTGCACATCCGTAGATGGTTTACCCATCCCCAACTGCTTAGTGGAAAAACAAATTTGTTTTGATTTTTTTCATATCTTTTGCCTTCCAGTAGAATGCAAGTAGTCGTACTTCACATTCTTTAAATACCAGTTAAAATTAAAAATTTCCAGTGAAGTGGAATCACTGAAAGGAAGTAAGATGGGGCTGAGGAAACTTGGATTCAGATATAAGTCTAGGACTCACCAGCTGGAGATATTTGGCCACACCACTTATAATCTAGTGTTTTTCAACTTGGTGACACACTAGAATCATCCAAAAACTATAAAATATGATTACTGAGTTCCTCTCCATCCCCCAGGCTTGGAATTAAATAGTTTCACATGGCATCTAACCCTCCATAATTTTACAAATCTCCCCTTGGTGATCCTAATGGGCAATCAGAGTTGATAGATTATTTGGGTTTCAACAACTCCCATCTGATTAAAAGAAAAGTACCTAAATTTTCTGCATCTTGGGGTTATTATGAAGATGAATGTATAGTGTATTTTAACATTTTTTAATTTAAAGCACTACAAAATTAATGATGATGAGGCAACATCGGAAGACTTCTGTATCCCTTGGTAAGCAGTGCTGATGTTTCAGTGTGTAAAATGAGTAAAGCCAATTAAAAATATCTAAACAATAGAGGTTTATTATTGTCAGTAGGATTGTTTTGCTTCTTCACTTATTTGTAAAATAAATCCTGGCTTACTTGTTATTTCTCTCAGGATAAATGATGAAAATAATTTTATAATATTGCTAACATAAAAAAGATTATTTTTATTATTTATTTGGACATTTAAAAATCAGAAACTGATTTAACTTTATTAGGGGGTTGACATTTGGGTCACTGTATAAGTATTTTTATAATGAACATTTTGGATTTGTCAAGCGATTTAATCTTTCTCAAGACTTATGCATTACTTTTATTTATTTGTTTTTGTTGATTTTAGAGCAAGAAGAATACATCCACTAGGTAACTGGCAACATAGGATCATTTGAGGTGGTGCCTCAGGTCAGGTTCCCCAGGAGCAGAGCCTGAGATAAAGATTTGGATGCACATAATTTGGAGGAAGGGAGTGAGGGAAGCCCGCTTGGATAGGGGAGGAAGCTAAGCAGTGATGTGTTCTCAGAACTCTACCCTCAGTCTAATCCCACAGAGAACTCAGAAGCATCAATAGCACCACAGAGTTGGTCCCACCTGAAGCAACAGGACAGCCTTTTGTTCCCCAGGGACAGTCAGATTTTGAATGAAGACAATTTTCTGGGGAAGAGGGTAGCTGTGCACCATAGCAGTCAGACTCCCTGAAGCTGGGTGGGTACCCTGGCCAGTGAAAGAGACCTAGGAAGGATACCCACAGCATTTAATTCAGCATTTAATCCCCTGCCCTAAATATTATCCTCCCCATTTACCATTTCCTGTTAATCGTTTCATTCCTTTGGATATTTAAGAGTCTTTAGTAAAATGAAAATATCCTTTGAGTGGCTCACATATGCTAGGTTTCAGTCATTGTGAGGTGCCATCATCATTCACAAATATTTTCTTATTAATTCAAGGGCTACATTAACTAGAAACATTTAGTGGTCTGAGAACAAAATATATCTAAGAAGGATATTTGAAGAAGGGGAGTAATTTCAAAGAAGATAAGACTAAAAACTTGAGGACATGTACCAAATGTTAATACCTTTGTGTGTTCCCAGTACAACATAAAAGTTTTTCAGGAAATACATGCTAAACACATGAATAAATCAATGACACTAGGAAATAGAAAAGAGCTATTAGCAGAATTTGGTCCATTCACAATTTTTCCTAGAGTTAGGGGGAAGAAAAAGAACCCAAAAGTGAAGGGATTCTATTTAGCCTTAACAAGACACAGAAACCCATTTTTTAAAAAAGCACTGGTGTGGCACAAGGACATTATTTCTCTTCCATGATAGCTTTATTTTTAAAATTGAGATTCTAGTGTTATTCTGAGGTATATATCCTGAAAGGGGATTGATTTAATGCAATATCTTACAAATTACCAATTGTGTCAATATTCTGTATATTCTCCCTCTGTGAACTGAAGTTACAGCTTAGAGTTTTGTTGACTTGATAATCATAGTAGAAAACATTTGTTCATTTCCTTACAAACTTCCAGGCAGAATGCCCACCAGATTTTCATCAGCCTTGCAAACACATTCTTCTGGCATGGAACATGATTTCATTAAATTGTGCTGGAACTCTCTTTCTGGGTTACACAAAACAAACTGCAGGTGTGAGTTGGGTTTTTGTTTATTTTTCACTTCCCTACACTGCTGAATGCATCTTGTACACTCCAGTGTCTGCTGTTTAATCAAAGGAGGCTTCAGAAGATCCGCTCTTTTCCTGTCAAGTCCCTCTACCAATAAAAATAATTGATTTGTATCATGAGAATGCTGGTATTTGTTCATTTTTTAATCCTCAAATTTAAGTACCAGAAAAGTCACAAATTTGCAGAAATAAACATGTCCTTACTTCACTTCCTCATCTCTACCAGCACGCAGCCATGTGAAAACCATGATCTCCTCCTGGGGCCCACTCAACCATTTAAAATTTGCACTATTTTCCGTTGCAAATGTTAACACATACGCAAGTATTTTATTAAAAATGAGTAAAATGCTAAACATATTTTGAGTTCAGATATAAATAGGTTGGCTTCTTCTAGGAACAAAGCATTATGATAAGCCATGGCTCCTTGGAATTTCTCTTTTATGAGTAATAGATTTACACCGATCTGTTTATAGTCTCTACAGGGTCACCTTGGTGCTCTCCTGAAGATGCTGGAAGTGCTTGGATAGGAAAGGTCTCTGGTCATGAACAGAATGAGGCTATTTGGTGTTAAACACATGGCTTGCCTCAGTCCAGTCACCTACTAGCTCTCTACCTTTTCCCTCCTGACCCATGCGAGCACAGTAGTCCCCTTTTATCTAAGGTTTCACTTTCTGCAGTTTCAGTTACCTGTGGTCAGCTGTGATCTGAAAATATCAAACGAAAAATTCCAGAAATAAATAATTCATAAGTTTTAAATATCTATTTGGCTTTATTGAATGATTCATGAATTGGGCAGCATTCCACCCAACAAATAGATGGGAACTCCCAGGAGTTGTACAAAATGGAAGGTTTTTTGGTTTGTTTTTTTAACTTTTCTAATTTTTATTAATTATTTTGCCATTTAATCATTTAAAAAAATTTTAAATTACAATTGACATATAATATTATATTAGTTTCAGGTGTATACCCCAGTGATTAGACATCATGTAACTTACAAAGTGATCATCCCAATAAATCTGTACCTACCTGACACCATACATAGTTATTAGAGTATTACTGACTATATTCCCTATGCTGTACTTTACATCCCCATGACTATTCTGTAACAATCAATTTGTACTTCTTAATCCCTTCACCCTTTTCACCCCTCTTCCCAACCCCACTTCCATCTGGCTGCTGTCAAAATGTTCTCTGTATCTATGAGTTTATTTCTGTTCTGCTTGTTTGTTTATTTCATTTTTTGGGATTCAATTATTGATAGATATATATTTATTGCCATTTATTGTTCATATTTTTAATATTTTTTTCTTCTTGTTCTTCTTAAAGAAAACCCTTTAACATTTCATATAATACTGGTTTAGTGGTGATGAACTCCTTTAGCATTTTCTTGTCTGGGAAACTCTTTATCTCTCTGATTCTACATGATTGCTTTGCTGGGTAGAATAATATTAGTTGTAGGTCCTTGCTTTTCATCACTTTGAATATTTCTTGCAAATCCCTCCTGGCCTGCAAAGTTTATGTTGAGAAATGAGCTAACAGTCTTAAGGGAGCTCCCTTGTAGGTAACTAATTGCTTTTTCTCTTGCTGCTTTTAAGATTCTCTCTTTGTATTTATCATTTTGCATTGTAATTATGATGTGTCTTGGTGTAGGCATCTTTGAGTTCATCTTGTTTAGGACTCTCTGTGCTTCCTGGACTTGCATGTCTATTTCCTTTATTAAGTTAGGGAAGTTTTCTGTCATGATTTTTTCAAATAGGTTTTCAATTTTTTGCTCTCTCTCTTCTCCTTTTGTTACCCTATGATGTGAATGTTGATATGTTTGAAGTTGCCTCAGAGGCTCCTTACACTATCTTCATTTTTTTGTATTTCTTTTTCTTTTTGCTGTTTTGATTGGGTGTTTTTTGTTTCCTTATATTCCTTATATTCTAAATTGATTCTCAGCTTCATCTACTCTAGTGTTGATTCCCTGTAAATTAGTCTTCATTTCAATTAGTTTATCCTTCATTTCTGACTGGTTCTTTTTTATGGTTTCTATGTCCTTTTTTTAAGCTGTTGAAGTTCTCAGTAAGTTCCTAGAGCATCCTTATAACCATTATTTTAAATTCTGTATCTGGTAGTTTTCTTGCCTCCATTTCATTTAGCTCTTTTTATAGAGATGTCTTCTGCTCTTCATTTGGGACCTGTCTCTTTGACTCTGCATTTTGACTGCTTCCCTAAGTTTTTTCTATGTATTAGGTAGAGATGCTATGTCTCCCAGACTTGGTGTAGTGGCCTTGTGTAGTAGGTATCCTGTAGGGAGGGCCCAGTTACACAGCCTCCCAAATCAACTGAGCTGGGCACTCCAGGTGCACCTTTGTGTGGGCTGTGTGCACCATCATGAGACTGGATTAGATGATTTCTAAAGTCTCTAAAAAAACCTTAAAATCACAGTCTTAGGTCTCCAATAATTAACTAACTAGCCCTGAGAGATCAACTAATAAAATCCTCTTGTAGGTTCAGAGTGGTGAAATGTGAAAATGCACCTAGTGGTCCAGATGAGGACAGCTTGGTGAACATAAGCTCTGTGTCAGGTTCCGGGTCAGAGGTTATCTCTAATCCTTTCAAAAACTGAGAAGAGTAATAATCTTTCACAATGAGGAAACAGACTTCAAATGGTAAATGGCTTGACCTCAGTACCCCACAAAGTTAGACAGAGTACCCTTCTGTTAAAGCCACACATTTTTAAGTACACCCCAGATTTTGGTACATCCAGCACTAGGACACAGCCTCCTCCTCTTTTGGACACTTAAAATTCTATGAGTATCCTAAATGTCCAACTACAGGCTGCCATAAATACATCATAGTAGAGCTACACAATGCAAAGCCAGTAGGTAAAAATGATGTGAACCATTCAAATATATTGTTGAGTGAAAGATAGTATAAGAAGTTGATAAATGTATGTTTTTAGATATATAAATATGTAAAAGTGTTCAAAGTGGATTTAACTCCATTTTTCTTCTTTTTTTCAATGAGAGTTTCTAATTTTTCTACAATGAGCAACTGTGACCTTGTTGCTTAACCATGTTGAACATTAGTTTGCTCATTAAGGTTGTTGCAAGAATATGACTAAATTTTTTAAATGTTCAGTCTAGTGTCTGGCTCATTATATGTGCTAAATAAATGGCAGTCACTGAGAGAAAATGAAAACCTTCTTTTCAAATGAGTTCTATTTTCTCTTTCATTGCTGCCTAATGTATATTTATTTTAAAAGCAATTAAATTAAAATTAATGTTTAAATTCTTTGAGAGCTTACCATCAGTCTGAAAGATAATTGTAGTCACTGGGAGGTACAGCTCAGCCAAAGCTGGAATACAGCCTATTTTTATTGAGGCCAAGGTTTCAAGTAGTAATGTATTTGATGCTATACAGTTAATACATGAAAGTTCCTGAAATGCAAGTGCAGCAGAAGCCCCAGCTGGAGACTAAACTGTGTTGTTTACTCTGGGACTCAGCATGTCCCAGAGACTAGTAAAGGCTGCCTCTCATATATTTAGTTTCCTGAGGAATGAAGGATTCTTCTAGGCAAAAACAAAAGACAGTACAGGCACTCCAATTTAAATAAAAAACTATGGGCAGGTTTGCAGGAGAGGGGTTGTGTGCTTACTATACTTTGGCCAAGCAAGTGGAGTGTCCCACTGACCAAAGTTCAAGGAGGTTTGGTGCAGAGTTGGCTTTAGAGGAGGATGGGAGACATGTATGGAAATTTAACAAGAACCTAAGGATTCCCTGGAACAACAGCATTCATGGATTGATGAGTGATGGGCCTGCTAGTCCAATATATTTTAGAAAAGAAAATTTGCTTTCTTGTTAGGTAGATCCCAACACCAGCTAATGTGACCTCAGGACTGAGGGGATATTGTTACAATTCCAGAGATTGCTAAATCAGCAACCCCTTTCCCTTGGTAATCTACCTAAAAAAAAAATAAAATAGTGCTACACAAAGTCCTCTGCTCATGTTCTTATAGTCCTAGTGTCTTTTCATTATGAGTCCTCACAGATAATTGAATGACTGTTCTTTGGCAGTGAATGCAGATAGCTGAGCAAAGGGCCTGAGAATTTTGAAATATGGACCAGATGACATTCTTATAACTTAATTATCTTGAGTTCTCTAACATTCTTTTATCTGTCAACATTACCATATTAAAATTTTATCGTGCTTGAAATGTTTATTCCTGCAGTCAAAATCACTCCAGGTAGCAATTTTTCTACTTCTTAAATCTATTGCTGTTTCACTAGGTGGTTGTTTTTATTTCATAGGATGATAAAAAATGGCATAACCTCGAGCTTGAATACATGCTATCATTGGATTAGTGTTTTCTAAGGTGACACACCCATTCCATTGAGTAAAATTTTAAGCTGCAGCAGGCTGGGGGCTGCATCTCTCAGCATTCAGAAAGAGCACATATAAACGGCCATGATGCAATCACAATCAGTTGTCAGGGTTTTCCTAGTCTCAGCAGGAACAGACTTTTGCCATACACATCACAAGGGTGTGTCACCCTGGTTTTATAAGCAAATTACACACCTCCAGGTGTGAGGATCTTGTGATACACTGCTCAGTATCCATTATAGGAGAGATCCCAGCCTTCCTCAACCACATATTTCTGGAAGGGCCTAATACCTCACACAGCTGTACTTTGTCTCATTTCTATTCCTAAAAGAGAGGAGATGGGTTAATAGCTGTATAGACAGAAAATTGTTTTCAGAAGGAGTTGGAAATGGAGCTGTAAAACCATAATGTCTTCCAGACCAACTCAGACCAACTTTTAGCAATTGTAACAGACATTCAGTATTAGTCAGACAGAGGGCTTTTCTCCCCTTTTCCAATTCTCCTTTAGAAGTTATTTCTTCATTCTTGGCTTCTCAAATAAGAAACTCATCTTAATACTTTTGAAAGTGAGCTCTCTCTATCAATTGTCTTGACTCAAATTTTCCTATATCTGCCCCTCTCTCCTAACTGTGATAATTTTAGGTTCTCAAATTTCATTTTCTTCTCATACCTTATTTTTCTTCATATTCAACTAACCAAAATATCTTTGTTAACACTTTATTCATATATCAACTCTCCAGTGGTACACTGGGGTTTTGGGTCCCTTCAATAGTGTAACTTCCTTCTACCTTCTTACCTATCCACAGATTCTGATCACTTCAATCTGTTAAAAAATTCTTGGCTTTGATTCAGTTTTTCTTGTCAAGTAAAGCTCTGAAGTTCCAACTTTTCACTGACTTTTGAGAGAAAAATACACTCTTCATTTAGATCCAATGTACATCATTCATGTTTGTAAAGTTATCCTTATTCCACTGAGTTAGTCTCAATTAACTCACTTTGTGTTTAATTCTCTATTGGCATTTTTCCATGGGCAATTTTTCCCTCACTGTTTTAGTTTTGAGCCCTACCCTTCTATAATGAATGAGGCCAAACCTTCTTTCTTAAGAATCTTCGGTAGTATTTCAGGGTCACAATAACACACAGGACAGCTGTTTCTGCCACTAAACTTTGTTACCACTATGAACTACATAACTAATCATGCCCAACTTTTTATATCAGACAAATGCAGCCAGTTCTCCTCTCTCCTCCTGAGAAAAAAGAACTGATGGGATCCCAAGGAATAAATATCACAGTGATTATACCACAGACTCTCTAGACCTCTAGACACACAATGTCTTCATCTCTCTTTTTCTCTTAAAATGGCTTTTGTTTTCTGCTCTTATTTTATTTTTAGTTTTTTTTTTCCTTTTTTGATTTCCACATTTTTATTGGGGGCCACAGGAGAGGGGACTTCCTTACTGTCAGTGGAGATGTTCACAGTTTCTTCAGCCATTCATCTCCAACAGGCACTGGGTAGTTGTAGAGTGTGACCTGGTTGACCAAACTGGCTTACTTGGTGTAGGGGCTGAAGGGGGGCAGAATTACAGCAAGGTCTCTGATGATCTCGGTGACTTTGACCTGTTTTCTGTTCTTTTATCTGTTTTTGAAGCTCATGTAAAAACTTTCCTTTTATTTTCCCTTTTCTTGATAATGTTACATATGTTTTTTGAGCTGTTTTTAGACTGTTTACATATATTTTATGTTAGATAAAGAACTATTTGCCTGGCAATTTCAGTTGCAAGAATTAATCGGAATTCTTCCATAGAGCTACACACCACTGGGTCAGATGGGTTTTTGTTCTAGACTGTGTCTGATCTATTCTATTTAAAGTTGTATTGCATTAAGAAGTAACTTGATAATGAAATTGGCTATCAGAAATAAAATCATGCCACTGAAAACCTTTAGAACTAAAAGGAACCAGAGTATTCTAATTCCATAAATTCAGGATGATTTTATTCAGTATTTATATGTTTAACACCAGGTCATTTTCCAAATTCTTAGGGCTTAGTTCTCCCCCACTCCCTGCCCATTTTATTTATTATGAAGAAAGCTTTCTAGATTCCTTTAAAAAAGCACAGGACCTTTTTTTGGATGTTAACATTACAAACATAAATTATTACATAGTGCAGTAACTCTATTTAGTGTAAGTTTTATTTGTTTAGTCACAGCAATAAAATAAGGCCTGGGACTGTTGGGTTTTTTTTGCTTTTTATCTCCCTCAAATAGCTTTTCTCATACTTTCTTGAGTCCACTTATTGCTCCTTCCTTCCCCTTTGACCACACTTTTTCACTTGCTACTTCCAATCTCCTGTGGGTTGGAAAATATTCAGGTAAATATTGTATGTTAAATAGTATCTACCAAGGCTCTCAGTGAGTGATCAGGAGCATATTATACACTTTCATGCTGGAGTAGAGACTTTTCTGTTTATTTTTGAAATCTGGGCGACAATCTTAAGATCTCCAAGGAAGTGGAGTATAAGGCATCTCTCTCACTTAAACCTGAGAGGGCATTAATATTCACCCATAACACAGGGAGGGGCAAAAGTAGATTTATAGTTGTTCATATGGAAAAATAATACAATATTTAGTAAATAATAATACAAGAATAAACTCTGTTTTGTGTACTCACAACAGTAAACCTACTTTTTGCCCACCCTGTACTTGATTGAAGACTGTCTCCTATCCATGCATTTGAATGAACATGCGAAATGCTATAGGCCTGAGAGAAAACAGATTCTTTCGCACATAGTTTAATTTATAATTCTAGATTGCCTTCTGTATTCTACAGTTTTTCTTAGACCAATAAACTGCTTCATTTAGAAAGGAATAAGCAGGGCACACTCATTTTAGAGCCGTGGTATGAGATGTGCTCAGAAGTCTACACCCTTGATGTAGGAGATGAAAGAAGCACTTTGTCAGGGATGCTGACTTCCCAGGCCTTTCCTTCACCAAGGAGATAAATGGAAATATTAGAGAGTAGCTGACAAAACAGAAACACCACTGGACAGCTTTTTCTCTCTCTTTTTCTTTTTTGTTCAAAATATTACAGATGTCTCTTTTTCTCCCCATTGACCCGTTCCACTCTCCTCCCCAGTCCGTTATCACACCAGTGTCCGTGTCCTTGGGTTGTGCAAATATGCATATAAATTCTTTGTTAAATCTCTCTCCCTCCACCCCCCCCTTCTCTCTGAGATTTGTCACTCTGATCCATGCTTCCATGCCGTTGAATCTACTCTGTTCATCAGTTTATTAAGCTCTTTAGATTCCACATATAAGTGAGATCACAGATCTTTCTTTCTGAATAATGAGGCACTATTCCTTCTAAATGTCAGGGTTCTCCAAACAGAGCAAATGCTTTTGACGATCTTTTCCACGCGCTGCCTTCTCACCTGAGACAGGGGCACTTATGTACGTAGGTACACACGTTTCCAGACAGTGACTGCAGCCAAAGTCAAAAGGGGGAAGATGTGGGTGGCCGAGGACTCAGGCATGGCTGACTACTAGTAGCAGAAATTCCAAAAGTTCAAAATAGCAACAGCCCGGTTGCATTATTTGTTCTTATTAAGGGGGTCTGTGGGAACAAGTAGCAGTAAGATGACATCAGTTTCAAAGTCAGAGCCATCCTGGTTCTGTAAAATCCAACATCGCAGGGAATTGATTCTAGGAAACACATTTCTTTTCATCTGATCTCTGTGTATCAGTGTGTACAAATATTCTATTCCTTGTTTACTCAGATATTAAAATGTTAATTTCAAAATGGAGTGTCAATTTGTTTCAACATTTAGGTTTTTAAAAAATTTTCTTTTAGACTGCTGTGAAGTACAGTGATTACCTAGACTGCCTCATTTTATTCATTTCATGTGGTGTTTTTATCTGTTTGGCACTTAATTTATTGAATCTTATATAGCTGCTGCGGCATATTTTGTCATTAATTTATTTAGAATTTTGGTTGTGTTTTGTTTTAATGTGATCGGTTGCAGTCCTTGATGCCCAGAACCATCACAGGCTTGACTGAGAACTTGCCTTTAGACACTGCTGCTCACAGCCTCACATGCTCATCAGTGTGATTCATAGGGAAGAGAGTGAGTTCATATAATATTTTCCAAACTGTATGACTTACAAATAATATCCGCTGCTTGATTATTTAAAAATATATTATAAACCATGATCCTTCACCATTGTATTTTGTGTACTATTTTTTTGTATTTCTATAGATTTGGTTTTGGAGTGAGAGTGACCTTATTTATTGTAGTTTTAAATGTTTTATTAAGGTGTTCTGCAGGTTTTGTTTCTTATCCATCAAAATTCCTCATTCGGAGTAGTGCAAATCAGACGAGAGGGAGAGAGAGACTAGAGTATGCTTATTTTTTCACTTAACTTTTACGTATTTATTTTTTTCCTTTCCCTTTTAATTGAATTTATTGGGGTGATCCAGTGTGCTTCTTAAAGGAAAAAAATACTTGAACACAAAATTGACCAGTAAAAAGATGTAATAGACGAAAGAAAAGTAAATAAATGTGATTTGAATTGTAATAAGAGATGGAATGAAAGTTCTACATTTTTCATGACAATTGAAAGTTTTATTTGAAGTTTTAAAGACATGCTACGAATTTCAAGTAATGATCTTGTAAGCATTCAGGCTGTTTGGATCCCTAGTCATGGAATAAACTAACAGATTTTCAGAGCCATCATTTTAGGAAAAAATGATCTTAGCACTTCCGAGTGATTACGGTTCTGTTTCTGACACAGAATGCAAAAGAATTGTATGCGATACATATTTCCTCTACCCACCCCCCTTGGCCCCCCGCCTCCACCCAAGTTGGACTCACTGAGAGCAATGTTAGGAGTAAGAGCAGAGAGACACAGTGGGAATAAATACAGGGGAGTGGGGGCTAAGAGTTGGACAAACATTTTTCTGTCATTAGCTGGTAACATTCATATGGAACTGTCAAAACCTAACCTGGGGCTAGACCCTTAGATATAAGAAAATGTCTAGATTGTCATTTCAAAACATGTTGGTTACCAACAACTTTGTATTCATAGTTTAGAATCTCATGAAAATAGTGACTTCATTCTGCCACATTGACATTGTTTACTCCCTATTGGCTTCTAGCTCTCTCCTTGCTCAACTTGGTGCTCTGATTTTGCCAAATTCCCAGAAATCTTACATACTTCAGTGTGATCTCAAGTCACCCCCGGTTCTCCTGTGTGCTTCTGTGTTTTTGATTGACCCAACCCTGGCATCCCCCCCGCCCCATCTAATTTTTTGGCTCAGGACTCTGAACTTTGAACTTTGTACTGTTTCAAATGGCTTCCTTCCCTAAGAGAAAAGAAATCTTTTAATTCCCTGGGAGAAAATAAATGCTCAGCTCTGGTCCTTCTTCCTGGTTTCTTCCCTCCTAAGGGTCAACAGCTAAAATACTTAGTGACCTTCTCCTACCTGCACTTCTGTGCTGCCACTTTTTGGTCACATTCCTCACTGTGGTTTGCATTAACTTTTTGGCTCCCATCTATTTCATTGAGTGTCACAAGAATTCTATAGCCCTCACAATTATTTTCAGGCTTTAATACATTCATGCATGACTCAATCAGCCAACAAATTATTAAAAAGCCAATTATGTGCCCATAATTGTGTATACTGATGAATGTGGTAGACATTTGAAGGCTTACAGGACTAATATGTCAGCGTTGTTGGCTTTAAGGAGCTTATTTTACTTAGTTTTGTTGAGATAAAAGTTAAATTTATATGAATGGACTGGCTCTTTTGTACAAAATATACACTGCTCCACTCCAGTACACAAGTCAAGTTCCCTGGGGGAGATGCTGTGAAAGAGGGGACTACAATTCAATCAGAATCTGACATTGTCTTAGCTTAACTTTTCTTTTTGTGTATTGCTTCTGCTACTTTATTCTGTGTTGTGACCCCACTTTCTCCAGGCCAATAATACAACAAAAATCTCTTCTCATACTCACTTTATCACAGTAGAGATAGCTAGATTTTCATTCTCAAAATGTATTATTAAATAGTAGGTAAAATAAAAATGTTAAGAAATAACAACAACAAATCCTGACATTTTACTACATAATTTGGCAATGGTGGTGGTTGTCTATGATGGGAGGAAAGTGCAGAGAGGTTTTGCAGAATAAGTACATGTCAAGGGTGCTGCAAGTCATGAATAGCACACCATAGTTCAAGGCCAATTCTTTCCTTTGCTTTTATGGGTTCCAGCAGAAAAGTAAAGCTTTCTGATTCTAAGATATTAGCAAAAGGGAAAGGAGATAACCCAAGCTAAAATCTTCCACATCCTAGAGCAACATTTACCACAGAACCTTTTTTAGGCTAGAACATATATGCAGCCACCTTTGCTAGTCTCTTTCCCTTTCACTCCCTACCTGCTTTTTGGCCATGTAGTCATTGGAGATGATCTTGTTTTCCAATATTCTGGAACCCATCAAAATAAACAACATTCTCCAATGAAGAACAGACAACTGATAAAATCAAGCCTTTTCTTATTTTAAGTCTCCCCAGCATGTCCCAGACACAAAAGACAAGTCCCTTCAAATTTCTCTTCAGAAACTCTTGCCTACTTGACAACTGATTTACAGGCACTGAGAACTAAATAATACTTCAAGGTTAAACTTAGGTTTCCAGTTCAGCCTTTCCAAAATACTCTAATTAAAGTGTGTGTGTGTGTGTGTGTGTGTGTATGTGTTAGGGGTGGTGGTGTGAATGGGTCTAGAATTAACCACAAAATTATGCAAATACAGTGCTAATGTCTGTTTATTAAAGTTTGTATATGTAGATAATGACGCTGAAATTTGGACAGGTAGTCTAGCCTTCATTGACAACCATCTAATAGCAATTCACAAGCTCAGCATCTACTAAGCTAAATCATTTTCCCTTGAAGAGTGCATGCATGATTGCTGTCTCATCTTCATCTTAAAATACCTCTGAAACAGTGGTGTTCTATTTTCAAGGATTCAGTCGCCAGACTATAGTATCTAGGCTCACACTGAGAATTTCAGACTGAAGGTGAGAGGGACAACTGTCCCTTCCTAAGAGCATTTTTCCCGTGACAGGGATTCAGCATCTGTTTTTCTGCCTTCCTCCTCACTCCTACAATGCCAAATATCGGTTTGTGGTTGACCTTTTCTTGGCTCTTTGACCACATGCTTCTAGCTGCTTAGTCAACTTGTAAGGATCTCCTGAGTGCATATTGTTTGCATGGACTTTGAGCTTCTTGCCACCTTCTGCTCTTGGATGTTTGCCTACTTGAATTTAGACTCAGCTGCTGCCTACCTTTCTTGTTCACATGGAGGCTGGTCTTGAAGCCCTAATCCTTGATCTCAAGAAAATAGAGCACAAGTTTCTTTTCAGGTGATTAAAGGCCAGAATTGTCTCACTGCAATTATTGCATCCTCTCCAAGAGTACTCTTGTAAAATACAGTCTCTCTCTGTGGTTGTAGGTGCCTTGCTTCAGTTTTCTCTCTGGTGCTTCATCATGTGAATTTCAGTCTTTATATACCTGTTTCAAAAATCTCTAAATGAGGTGTGCTTGATTTGGGTATGAGAAGACTGATTACCATTAAGAACTCATTACTGATTGGATCATTATTGGTAATGAGGAATCGTGCTTAAGGGGGTTCTTTTGAAACTAGAAACAGAGTATAATATGGTTGGTGTCCATGACAACCAAGCCTCAATTTGTGAAAAGGTTGTTAATGCCTTTTTCTAAGTTAGATTTGGTGAAGTTGGAAGAGAATGTGCACTAGAGGAAAAAGCGCTGGGTTTCATTCAGACTTGGGTTCTCACCCCAGAACTATTTGCTTATACCTCTTTAGACATGTCAGTTAACATCTCTGAATATCATTTTATTCCAGACTCCATACTGTTGGTCAGAGAATCAAGTGAAACAATATACAAAGAGTCTAGCATAAGTCTTAGACCAAAATAATTCTTAATAAATGTTAGTAAGCCATATCTTCTTTCATCAGACCTTTCATTCTTTACATGGCCACTGCTCTACCCAGAAATTTGATCACATCAGTTTCTTTCTTAGGCCCTTCAGTATCTTAGAATGAAGTAAAAACTCTCAGAATGAAGATAAAATTCCTAAGCATGGCCATAATATCTGATTTTACGCATTAAGGTACATGAAACAAAATGATGTACATGTTTAGGAGGGCATTCCCTCCTACCACTACTCAGTTCTCCAGAAAAACTCTCTTTGCCTTTAGTTGTTGTGTCTTTGCCTATTTACAAGCTTAGGGTTGAAAGGAGGCTGTCAATCTGGAAGGTAAAATAAGGTAACGTAAGAACTGAGCAAAGTCTTGATAGGATGGTCAGTTTTTCTGTTGGATGGATAGAGAATGATGACTATCAAGGGGAGAGACTAGCATAGCTTCTCTGAGTGCACAATATACATTGCTTTTTGGGGTGGAAACTGGGCCATCTATGAACTCAGCTCCCATGGAACTCCTGAGTGTGAGTAGTACACATACTCACTTAGGTGCACTTGGAGATCTCAGGAGAATGACTTTGCCCAAGTCTGTGGGTTGCTCTATGTCTCATTCCTTTGTCTCTCACACTCTCATCACATCTCCATTATCATCTTTATTTCTCCACATTGGGGAATTTTTTTCTAGACTATAGTTTAAAAGTTACCTCTAAATCACAATCCCTTGCTTGAGGGGAATGCATCATCCCTTGTCTGAGACCAATGAACTCATAGACTGAAGGCACAGGTAAGAAGGGAATACTAGAAATAAAAATGCATTGGTTACTATTTCAAAAATAGTATCTCATTTTATAAGTGTAATTCCATCACACAGAAATATTCTAGGACCTATCCGCCATGTGAACAAAATTTGTATGAAGTAATGTATTTGTAATTTCAATAAAAATTATTAAAAATGTATTACCTGCTGCTGTAAGTCTGGCACCAGGGTAGATTGCTTCCCAGCGTCCTATTCACATGATTACTAAGTAGATGAACTGAGGACTCTTCTAGTTCTGAGGCTGGCCGGTGAGGATCCAGAGCAACCTGGGCAATTCAAAGCCTTCAGGGATACTACTCCATTTCGGGCCTTCTTCTGCCTTGTTTCGCTGCTCTCTCTTGAACTTTTCCTTTTCTTTGTAACCACTAGTAGCTTTTCCTGTCAACAAGAATTTCTCTTCGCCCTATGGACTGTGACCAAACAGTCTGCAATTTTGGCCTTTATGCCCTGTCTCTGAAGTTAACAGATAGGTTTTTTGTTGTTGTTTGTTCATTTTTAGCAAAAATGGGAAACATGCAAAAGAAAATCACTTTTTCAGGTCTAGCTCTGGTCCTCATACTGCTTTGTCTCAGAGAAGAACCTGTGCTCTAGTCCTAGGTCAGTAGGACCTACCTCTGAAATTAGAGCGTTGGGTTGGGAATTACATCCTGTCTCCTTACTCACACCGGGATTTAGGCACATAACAGGTCGAATTAAGACTCACCTCCATTTAGGTGATAATATAGAGTCAGTTTTTATGAGGAAGGCCATCCTAGAAATTCTATCCACAAGTCAGAGCAGGCATTCCAGTGTGAAACTGGGAAACCTCTGAGAGAGGTGCTGGAGGAAAAGTAGAGATAGGACAGGGCCTGTGAGAGAGAGGACTGCTATCCCATTTCCTATTTATCCTCAGCAATCCTTTCCTAGCTCTGTAAAACCAATCTTGGGTTATTTTTGTATTGGTGTGTAAAGCAGATATAAGTGGTGGAAAAATTCAAAAAGAAATTAGAGGAATTCCATGGGTAGGATGAAATATTCAGTCAGCCGTTTGGTGAGACAGCTATTTAATTTAAATGTTGTGCATAAGTCAGTTGTATACATATTAGAAACTACCTCATTGAAAATTTGGATAGCATCATGCTTTCTTGGACTAAATACCTGACTTAATTTGTCAGCTTCCCAAAGAACATCTTGATTTTTTTGTATTTGAAATCTTTTCTTTTCCCAGCACTTGCCACACATATCCCTATTGATTATATTGACCGCCTTAGTCTTTGTATGATCAATGCAGCTTTATTTCTGAAGTGCCGTGTTGTGGGAATTCATGAAGGTGATGGTCTCAGAGAGCATTTGGAGAATGAACCAGGTGGGTGTTTTCATTTGGGGAATGAACTATGGGTGTTAAGGTAGCAAGGAATCGAAGGAAGATGTCTAAGGCTGAATGGTAGGAATAATAAGAGCCCCCATTTATTGTGTGTTCCATGTGTTAGGCACTGCGCTTTTTAGTTCACATGTAATAATTCTTTTATGTTCAAAACAATTCTGTGATGTGCCTTTATGACACTAATGACTCCTAGCTGGGGTGGACACACCTATGGGATAAATGGGGAGACAGGCCCTGACACCTGACAAGGAAATATCTGGTGAGGAGAACACTGATTAATTAACAAGGATGAGGCAAGACTAAATCCATTATTAGAACATTATTATATAATAGCAGAGGTCAGCCAGCAAGTGAAGAATAGACTATTAAAGAAACTGGCACCAAAGACTAACAAAAAATAAGGGTTTCCAAGGAAACTTCATGGTTCTTGTATAACAGGTGGGTTCGCTTCCTGTTGAGTTTCTAGTAAAATAGTATTGGGTGAAGCACCTATGCAGATGCTGGTATGTGCGATTTTTCTAGATCTCATAAAATCATAATATTAATAGTGATCCAAATTGCATTATACATTGAACTATGAGATTTGAGCACTTTCATTTTTAAGCAACCCTCATTATCTGCAAAGGATCAAAAGGCATGACAGGTCTATGAGCATATTATAAAATGTTTGATTCTGTGCATGTACTTATGATAGGCAGACATCAATATATGCATTGTTTATGCCAGAGCCCTTGCGGGCTGTGATATGAAAGTAGTGGTCAGGTGGAAGTACAATTGAAATTCTCGTGGAACATAAATATATTGAAGATTGCTAATGAAAGACTAATTGATGGTAACAAAAATTAGACAATTTTAATAATGCAATTTGTTCAGTATCACCATGGCAATTAAAAGAAAAGTTTAAATCTCTAAATTCTGTACTGAAAGATCCAAGGTTAAGATAAGGTTGGAGCAAGTTTGTTTATTAGTATTGTTTAAAATGATCGAGTTAATTAAAATTCAGTTATAGTGGAAATATCCAGATAGATTCATGACAGCCATTTTAATGAGTTCCATTAAATGTAGCAATAATAATTCAGCTATTTTGAAACCAGCTTACTAATTTTTATAAGGAATCTATTGTGCACATTTCTCTTATGTTGCCGTTGGTAAACTGTAGTGGCTGGATATTTAGACAGTGCACTCTAGAAATAGTTGTGGCCCTGGCTGCTCTGCTGTAGATTCTGAATGAATTAATCCTATATATGCTATTCGAAATGAATAGTTACAATCCACCTATGTTATTCCTCCCTGCACAACTCTTCCACCTTCAGAGAACAATGTTTACACTGAAGTAGAGCAGATAGTCTAAGGCAAAGACCCTAGTCTTTTCTCAACTACTGGGAACTCTTTTTAATGTCAAAATATTTAAAAGTTTCCTCACAAATAAATAGTTGTATTTTTAGTATTCTATTGATTAATCAAAGACATAATGACACAAAAACTATATGAATTCAGTGGTAATTTTTATTTTGTTAGTCTACATGCACAGGGGCATAAGTGGCTTTTGTCTCAGCCTATGTTTTAGTTCTCAGACAAAACTGTTGTTTTCTGGTCTTTCCCTTCCCCTTTCTCCCAGGATAGGGCCTCTGGTATTGGAAATCTGCAGTGTAAAAAGGCCCTCACATTACTGCAACTTCTCCTTGGGATGTTTATCTGAGCAAGAAGTTGGGGAAAGGAAAGTGGGTTACTATGGTGTAGATATTGACACTTTTGGCATCTACTTGCTCTACCCATGAGAATTTTTTTATAACTTATTACAAATTTCTATTTTATATACATGTATTTGTAATTGGAACAAAGTAAAGTTAAAGGAAGAATAAAACTGGATATTCAGTTTTTGTCTTAAGTCTGTGAATATTGAGACTTTATGCAAATAATAACTTGTTTATAAAGTAAACAAATCTTGACTTTATTAGGCTCAAGAATGACCAATGATGTTAATAAATATCATTCGATGTAGATAATTTATTAATCTTCTTATTGCAGCCTTTTAAGTAAGTGACTTTTTAAAAAAGCCTCATGCCTGTTCAAAAAGCACACAAAGTTCTGATAAATATCCATAGGTTGACTTATTAAAGCTCATTGGTAGCCTAATAAGGAGTTACTATTTAAATTTGTCACAATGTCCTAAGTTTTAACAAAGCTATTTGTTTATGGACTATTAGTTTACATTTGAGCTCAATATGCTTCACCCTGAAAAGGGCTATTTTCACAAGGGATCCCTGCAGCTATTAAATTTTAAAAATGCAATCATAAGGTCAGTAATCTTATCTTGATAAAATGCAAAATTTTTTGCTATCAATGGGTTTATCCACGTACAGCCTCGTGATGCTTAACAACAGGGATGCATTCTGAGAAATGCATTGTTAGGTGATTTGGCTGTTTTTCGAGCATTATAGAGCACACTTACGAACCTAGACTGTGTAGCGTACAAGCTCCTAGGCTACAAACCTGACAGCATGTTACTTAACACAATAAGTATTTGTGTATCTAAACATATCTAAACATAGAAAAGGTACAGTGAAAATATGCTATAAAAGATTTAAAAAATGATATATTTTTATAGGGAACTTACGATGAATGAAGCTTACACGACTGGAAGTTGTTCTGGGTGAGCGAATGAATGAGCGGTGAATGAATGTGAGGGCCTAGGACATTAGTGTGCACTAGTGTAGACTCTATAAACACTGTACACTGAGGCTACACTGCATGCATAAAAATATTTTCTTTCTTTAGTAATATATTACCTTCAGCTTACTATGACCTTTTTACTTTATAAACTTTAATTTTTTTTAACTTTTCAACACTTTTGTAATAATATTTAGTTTAAAACACAAGCATATTGTACAGCTGCAGAAAAATATTTCTTCATATCCTTATTCTATAAGCTTTGTTATCTTAAAAATTCTTTTTAATGTTTTTACTTTTTAATCTTTTTTTTAGTAAGACAGAAACACACACATTAGCCTCGGCCTCACAGGGCCATCACTACTGTCCTCACTCCACCTCTTGCCCCACTGGAAAGTCTTCAGGAGCTTCCATGTCCTATTATAACAGCGCCTTCTTCTGAAATACCTCCCAAAGGTACTTCAGTCTTTTCTTGAGGGAGTGTCACTCTTTTCAGAAATAAGTCCATGGCAATGTGCTCAGCTTTCCCCTCCCTGTTTATTTTTTTAATCATATATTTGCTTATAAGTAGATAATGCACCACAAACATTCCTCTCTGTGAATGAAAACCTTTCAGTGTTGGGGTCCATGTTTTCAAATTTTTAAGGAGCTTGTTGAAGTCAGTCTGCAAAAGCTTCTGATAAACCCTTTACTGTGACTTTTCTTAGGGGGTTCTTCTATTTCTTCTCCTGCTGTTTCTTTTTCTCTTGCCTCTTCTGTGTTTCTGTTCCAGTTTCAATAACTCCTTATTAGTCAGTTCCTTAGGAAGCACCTCTAGGAGCTCCTGTCATCCTCATTTGCCCTCAGGCTAAAGCTGATTACCATCGCAACCATAGCCTGGTTTATTTTTGTAACTGCCTCATTCTTGGCAAATTCTTTGAAATCAATGGACCAACCTCTTGAGTGTCTTCTGCTAGATGTCCTTCATACACTCTTTGGTGACATCCGCAAGACCAAGCAAGGTTCTTGATGAAGTCATGGATGTTGTAATCCTCCCAGAATTCTAGTATTTAATATTTTCCTTAGCTGTAGCAATGGCTGAGGCAAAGGTCCTCCTTCAGGTTATGCCTTAAAAGCTGCTATACCTCCTTGATCCATTGGCTGATCCAAGAGGTGGTGCTTGGAAGGAGAAACACCACTTTGATATAGGGATAAATTTCACCAATAAAAGAAGGATGTCTAGGAACATTATCAACAATCAACAAAATCTTGAAAGATATGCTATTCTCCAAACAGTACTTCTCCATTTCACTGGCATGACAATTCAGGAAGGCATTTTGGAAGCGGGGGTAAGTCATCCATGACTTCTTATTGCTCCTGTAGTACGCTGGCAGTGTGTGCTTAGTGCAATGCTTGAAGAGCCTGGGGTTCTCACTGTGCCAGATCACAAGGTTTACAATTTGTAGCCTGAAACATTGCCCCCAAGCAAGACTTATCTGTTTTAAATGTCTTGAAACCTGGCATTGACTCGGTCTCCTTAAGAATGAAAGCCTTTTCAGGCACTTGTTTCCAGAATAGAGAGGTTTCATCCATATTGAATATTTGCTCTGGCAAGTAATTTTCCTCCACAATCAGCTTATCTAAAATTTCCAAAGATTCTTCAGCTGCTTTCACATTAGCACTTTCAAACTCATCATTCACTCTCACATTATGTAATGAATAACAATTTCTGAATCATGTAAACCACCCAGAGCTAGCAGTAAATTGAACGTTGTAGTCGAGTTCAGCCAATTCTTTAAACATCATAAACTCTTTGGTTTGGCCGTGTTGTCAGGGTTCTGAGCAGGACATGCTTCTGTGCCTGGTCTTCAGTTCAGGTCATTAGAAGTTTCACCAGGTCTGATATAGGTCCTTCTTGAATTTTTGTTATTCTCATTACCTTCAATGAAGCAGGTTTCTTTAACAGCTTTCACCACTTTGTTCTTGCTCTTCAAGAGCATAGCTATGGTAGAAGGAGACATGCCTGACTGGTGAGCAATAAACCATCACTGATTTTCCACCTTCGTAGTCCTTAATCACTGTTCATTTTGTTTCTGGGTCAATCATTCAACATGGTCTCTCAATGGCAATGCTAGCAGTAAATTTTGTACACTTAGGGGCCATGATGAACAAAATAACATGAGATTAAATCAAGCACAAGAGAAAATGATGCAATCAAGAGACACAGTAAATATGAGATATATGAGGCTGCTGGTGTAACACAGCATACCGTTTTACTGTGAACTTTTATTTTTAATAAATAGAAAGACTGTATTCTAGAATCACAATAAAAAGTATAGTTTAGTAAATACATAAACCAGTAACATAGTTGTTTATTATCATCAAGTATTATGTACTGCACCTAATTATATGTGCAACATATGTGTATAGTATATCATTGTATGTGCTATATATGAGTATAGAATGCTTATTTACACCAGCATCACCGCAAACATGTGAGTAATCCATTGTGGTACAATGTTAGGACAGCTACCACGTCACTAGGTGATAGGAATTTTTCAGCTCCATTATAATCTTATGGGACCACTGTCATAAATGCATCTGTCGTTGATGGAAACATCGTAGTGTGGCACATAAATTAATATTGTACAAAATTGTATGTTTCAGAAATTAACCAGTAATTATAAAGTGAACATGATACAACATGAGTCAATGAAGAGCATATTCATAAAGAGTATTGAATTTTTGGCCTACTGCATTGTATGTTCAGAAATCATTTTGTTTGCAAGATAACCTCTGAATATGATAAACTATTAAAAGAAATTGTATATAGACAAGGCTAAATTTAGACAAGCATTTTAGTTCTAAAGTTGGCATTTTAAATTAATAACATTAAAGAACAACTTTGCTATAATGTTTTCTTTTCATTGAAATATTAACATAAATCCCTAGTCTCAAAAATTCTAAATTACTATAATCTTTGTGTGCAAAGTTTATTATCTTAAGTAACCATTCGATTCTATTTTTTAATCGAATAGGGCACAGCATGAGGAATTAAGTAATTTTATACATGGCAAGTCACTTAATCTTTAATATTTGTTTTATAACATGAATTTTATAAAAGGCCTAACAAAATTAATATCTTTACAGTAATTCTCAGAAAGGAAAAGAGAAATGGTGGGGTCAGGGTGGGGAGGTGGGTGAGGGTAATTTTAAACCACTTTTAAACCTACAGATTACATTTCTCTAAATTTTGTCAAGTTTTGATTTAAGTAAATGTGGGAAACTTCAGCCCAAATATACATGGTTTTAGAATTTCATAAGCAATTAAAACTAGAGATTAAAATAAAAGGTTTTTGTTTTTATCACAGGCTTTCTTAGAGTAATGTTCAATCCAAAAAATATTTTAATGTTTGTTAACTGATTTTCAAGATTTGATACCGATCACTACATTTTGGGCATGTATTTAAAAACAGTGAGTGTTTTATTGTACAATTTAAAACTAGAGATTATGTGCAATGTATGCAAAGAAAAATCCACCTAGTAAGTACCTCAAAAATCTTTACATTAAATATGCCTATTGACTTCTGGTCTATAGAGCAATGTGTTGAGAATTTAAAGAACAAATGATCAAAAATGTAAAATATGTCAAGATATCTTTATATACTGGTTAAAGTCCAGGTTTGTGTTCGTGTAAAATAATGATATAACCTTACCCTATGAAGAGTCGGTCTTCTGTTTGCCTGAGAAAATGATGCCAGTAGTAAGTCTCAGAGGCTGGATATGAACCAACAATAGATGTCTATATTGTGGCATCATCTCTGCATTACCTTAGAGGAAAGAGGGAAAATTGACTCTTGTCAACCGAAGGTTGTGGCCACCCTTCAATGCCAACAGGAGTCCCCAGTTTGGGGTGCAGTGAAGGGGCAGACTTTATTCACTGAAAGCTCAGCTGTGAATTGGCTCGGCTGTGGAACAGCTCAGTTGAAGCGGCCCCAAAGAGGGGGCTCAGGCGAGGCAGCTCAGGCACAGCGAGTCGGGCAAGGGGGCGCAGGGGTTTCAGTGTGGTACTTGGAAGGAAACTGCTTCTTTGAGACAGAGGCGAAGCTGCAGGTGAGGACTCCAAGTCCTCACAGTCTGACTGATGGAAACGAAGCTACCCTGATTGGTGCGAGTGAGGGTGCAGCCGCACAGCCCTGCCCGGCCCACGCGGCTGGCTTCACCCCGTTGGCTGCTCTGTGAGCCTAGGAGCTCACTTGCAAGAGCTGGCTCAGGTGGCAGGACGACGGTGCAGGAGGCAGGCAGCTCAGCCCCTTTTCCCTGAAGCACAGAGTTCCCGAGGGGCCCCTGTTTGGCGATGGCTACTAGATTATTTATAAATTTCAGCCCAACTAGCTACCAGGAGAGAGGGAAGGAGGGAGAGAGGGAAGGAAGGAGAGAGGGAGAGGGAGGGGGAAACAGCACTGTGAGAAACATCTATCAGTGGCCTCCACACCGGGGATCGCATCCGCAACCTGGGCACATCCTGTGACTGGAAACTGAACCAGACACATTTTGGTGTACGGGATGGTGCTCCAACTCACTGAAGCCACACCGGCCAGGGCTACCGGGTGTCTTCTTAACAGGTACATTTATTCTTAGTGTTGACATTCTGAACCTTTTTAGTTCACTCATTCTTGTTGATTGCAGATAAATCTTGAAGGCACCAGGAATGTCTTAGTTACTGCATTTCGCACAAGCCTTGAGTTTGGGAGCTGTTACAACTTTGCCTATATTAAGAAACCATCTATCTACATGGCAACCAGCTACTTTCTTTATTTGCTCATTTCTCTCCGTATTTTCTGTTTCCATAAAATTACTACTGTGGAACTTAACTATTTTCCCTCTGCACTTCTAATTCCTTGTAATAGTATTTGAATATCTACAGCAGTTTAAAGGGATTTGGGCAGGGATATGGTAAAATTTACATTAATAATGAACATTTATGTACTGGTTAAAGCCTAGGCTTTACACTTAGGCTCTGAGTCTGCCCAGCAGGATCAGTGGAAATCCCCATCCAGCTGAGCCTCCCATCTACCCCTCACAGGGTATGGAGTGGAGTGTCTTCTCTCCTTGAGACTCATTGATGTTTTCCTGCAACAGGTCTTAGTATTTCTGTCCACTCTCTTACCTGGTGGCTTTAGTCTGCCCCAGGGTTTGACCTGGAGGGCACAGCTGGGTTTGATCTTGCTCTTGCTGCTGATTGCTTCTATAGAGGCTGAGTACTGCAGATAGAAGAGGCTTTCTCTAAGATGATCTTAAAATTACTTTATTGGGCTCCTCAAAGGGTGGTCTCATTCTCTGTCTTTATTTTTGAAATTTTCTTTCTTGAGGAACTTGGAATTATTTTCCCCAAGTTTGATTCAGAGAACATTTGAATGGACTTGTCTGATGTCACATCCCAAAGTATCCTTTTTTCTTCAAAATGCTTCAGTGTCTTGAGCTGAAGTCTTGGGGCTTTAGTTTCCATCTCATGGGACCATTTCCACTAGAGCCATTTAGAAGCTTCTTTTATGGGTCTCTCCATTGTTGAATAAAACACTCAGGGCAGAGAGTCTTCTACTGAAGTAATCTAGAACAGACTTCTCAGCATTTAGAAACTCCAGCCTTTGTCCTAGTCAGTGTCCACCCCACGTTAGTTCCATGTTACCCCCAGACTAACCTCTCCTCTCTTGCAAAGTAAGCCTTCACAAAGCCTTCTTCCCACCATTTCCAAACTTTGACAATGTTGAGAAATCTGAGACAATACAAGAAATGGAGAGGATAACTTTGTAGTCATTTTTGGTTTTGTTTGTTTTGGGGTTTTTTTGGTCTTCTTAATGGCCCACATCTTGGATTGCTCTTTGGTCATTGTTTTCTTGGCTTATTCTCCTAATTTATTTCAAAAATCTTTCAAAAATAACATTATTTTCATTGATTTTTTCCAGGAAGTTTATTTGGTAATTTTTTAAATATCAAGAAAGTAGGTATTCTAGACTCTATTCCTTACATGATCAGCCTCTACCTATCTTGTCTATGTCTTAAAAAGCAAACTTACCATTTTAATTTTTCTTTAGTTTCACTTCAAGATCTCAAAACCAATACTTATTTTTTCAGAAACTAATTTTCAAGTTTGTAAATTATCTAAACCACTAGCTGTTCTTTCTGATATTTCCACCTGCTTTTTAGCTAATTCAATATTCATTAACACCTCCAACAGATGGTGAGCACAGAGAGAAAACGAGAACAGTTAATTTTGCTATTTGTTGAAAACTTGAATAAAAAGTCTGGTAGGATAGAACATTAAAATTAATACCTAAAATGGGATTTAGAATTCATCTGTAAAAGGGTGAAAATCTTCATCCTTACAAAAGAATGTAATGATAACAATTATTTTTAAACACTTGACCAGTGCAAGTAATATGCAAAAGGGAAATTTTCCTGCCCTTTGCATAGGGAGCTGCTGCTGCTGACATATTAGTGAAAATAATCCAGAATCTGTACTCAGGTGGCCAGAATTCAAGTCTTATCTTCATGTGTTGTAAGCTTATGTGATCCTGAGCAAGGTGTATACACTGTTTCTCTCTGTCATCCTATAGTTTTCATAGGGTTGCTACAATGAAAAGACATCACATATTGGAAGGTACCTTGAAAATTATAAGGACTATTCCCATTATTATTATTATTATTATTATTATTATTATTTGTTATCATTGTTAATGTATTTGAATAAGTTATTTTGACTCATTTACACTTTCTTATTTAGTTTTTATGCAAGTTGATGGTTACATCTGTACTCTGTAACAATAAAACATTTTATTCTCCTTGATACCCTAAATGGTTTTAAGTGACTTAAAGTTATGACCTCAGCTTCAAGTCTGTAGTTAACAGATACAGCCTAAACCAGGAAAATTACATTTACTCAAATGTGGGATCAATTGTGCCTAGTATCCAAGTCCATTAGCAGCCTTCATAGCTCAACTTTTTACTTTGACTGTATATTTTATACCATTGGGACAAGAATCTGTAATGAGGTAAACGTTCTCCTCTTGAAGTTTCAAATGATCTGAAACTAAATAAAGCAGGCAATGCAGATGGGAAGAAAAATGGAAACAGAGGCAAACTAAAAAATACATCCATTATTTAAAGATCTTGAAATATGATGAAAATAGGCTGAAATAGGGATTTTCTAAACAGATGATAAGGCTTGGAATATACATGGCACTGCAATTAGACACATGTAAAGAATCTATTGATGATTTCCTCTCTGTTAGCTTGAGTATTAGGCATAGGAAACTGTTTTTAAAGTCACATATAATTTAGGTAGTGTATAAGTAAATAATTCCTGGGGGAAGAATGGTTTTATTTCCATGGCAATATATAATTTTCTAAAAAATTCAAACTTAATGAGATGGCTCCAACATGATAATAAACTTGAAATGTGACAAAAGGTATGTGTCTTGAGAGTAAGCCCATTTTGCTATTATTCAGGTACTCAAATGGGATTAGGTTTTAAAATATTTTGAAGTTTCATGCCAGTTTTATATTAAGAGCTGTGTCCACAAGTAGGTAACTGCATGTTGGGAGGACATTTCACTTTATGGGTGTGTGTATGTGATGTGAATGTGCATGGTGTGTGTGTATGTGCATGTGTATGCAGGCCTATACTCATAGATGAGTAGAGAAAGGAGAGAGGATGTGGTGAGATGAGATGTGAATGACGGGAGAACAAAGGCTGTCTTAGAGAAGTTGCAAGTCAGCAAGCACAAAAAACTCTAGAATAGTAAGTGAGAGATTTATAAATGGCCACTAAAAATATAAAGCAGAAGATTTTATTGGGAGCTGACTGGAGGGGGATTGTCATATTTTGAAAAGGAGAGTTTAGTTGTTTATCAAGAATCCAGTAAACTCCTGAGGGTAGGTGTGAATAGCATCAAAGAAAACCATTTTAATTAGAAACAGGTTTGAATTTGGGGCCCAGGCAAAATGACCTTGCTTGGTTTGTAATATGATCCACACTTTTACATAAGATAGGTTCACCAAGGGTCCAAGATGGCAGTAGAGTAGGTGGAAGTTACACCCATCTCCTCCTAGGACCACATCAAAACTACAACAAAATTATAAAACAATCAACCTGGAGACCATCTGAAGACTAGCTGAACAAAAGTCATATAATTAAGGATATACAGAAGAAGCCATACTGAAATTGGTAGGAAAGGCAGAGATGCGAAAGGGCTGACCCTTCACCCAAGTGCAGTGGTTGAGAATCTGGAGGGATATCTCAGCTGCAGAGCTCCCCTGAGAGGAACGAGGTGTTTCGCCCTATGCCAGGCTCCCAAATCCAGAGCACTACCGTTGAGAAGAGGAACCCATATAATATCTGGCTGAAAAAAATCAGGGGATTCCATCTTCCCAGGTGAGAGAGACGACTGTTGGAAACCAGACACCCCGTTAAAGGCCAACACACAAAATCTCACTCACAGATACTCACCCTGGGCTCCCTTAGAGGGACAGCAGTTCAGAGGAAGCTGGAATAATACAGGGAGAGATTGGACTGTGTGGCTTTGGGAAGAGAGCTGGAGAGACTGCTACCAATTTCCCAGTGCTGAGTTCCACTTCCATACCACCCACAGACACCATTGTTCCTGGGTCAAGCACTCCCCTCCACATGACAGGAGCATGGGGAAATGCACTAAACCCTCCCTGCTAACTTCCTGAGGCCCCACCTTGTCAAGCTTGCTCCCAGTGTAGGGATCTCCTGGCAGCCAGCCTGGGCCTGCATTGCTGTATTTCTTGAAAAACTCTCAAGAAAGTTCAGGCAAACTCCTAGGGTGCCAGAGACATACAAGGAGAGACTGAATTATATGGCTTTTAGGCAAGGGCCATTTTATTTTCAACATTAGCCCCACTGTTGCCACTTTTCCTGTGTTCAGCTCACCGCTCACCCCCATCCCCCAAGGCATCAGACTAGGGAGATGCACTAGTCCCTCCCTGTTGACTCCCTGAAGTCCTACCTTGCCAAGCTCAATCCCAGCTCCCAGCAGAGGGATCTGCTGGTGGACAGCTTGGACTCACTTTATAGTCTTTCTTGAAAAACTTGACAGATGCCACCATTCCTGTGCAGAACCCCCCTCCATTCCTGTGCAGAACCCTTCCTCCACAGGACCAAATCTTAATCTGCTTTAACCTGATGAACTCTACTGGCCCACCCTGATGACTCCCCAAGACCCTACCCCACTGCAAGTTTCCAGGTCCCAGGCAGGTGGCAGCTGACCTTAGTATACCCTGAGATTTTACTGAATGTCCCAGACTGAGAACTAATGAGTTTGAATTCAAACAGAGTTTGAATCTGTATAAACCTGGTGAACACCACTTGCCCCCTACCTGGTAACTCACTCTGAACTTGCCTCATGAAGCTTACATACTGCCTGAAGCTCTTTCAGTGGCTGAGCCTAATGGGCAGCAAGCAGGTGACAGCAGATCAATGGATGCCTTGGGCCTTTTGCTGACCTGCCCCAGGCCTAGCACTGGTGGCAGCCAGCTTCCCATATGTACCCAGGCCCAGCACAGGTAGCTATTAACTGTGAATTTCTTTGTAGTTCCTAACACATAGCCCAGGGCCAATCATAGGCAACTTCTGACGTTGACCTGCACCAGAGGACAATACAAAGATCAATGAAAACAAGAGCTGGTTCTTTGAAAAGATAAACAAGATTGATAAACCTTTAACCACACTCATCAAGAAAAAAAAAGAGAGAGGGCCCAAATAAATTCAGAAACAAAAGAGAAGTAACAACTGACACCACAGAAATACAAAAGGTTGAAAGAAAATACTACGAACCACTATATGCCAATGAATTCGACAATCTGGAAGATATGGGTAAATTCCTAGAAACATATAACTTTCCAAAACTGAATCAAGAAGAAACAGAAAATCTGAACAGACTGATTACAACTAACAGAATCAAAGCAGTAATACAAAAAAACTCCCAACAAACAAAAGTCCTGGACTAAATGGTTTCATAGGTAACTTTTACCAAACATTCAAAGAAGTTACACCTATTCTTCTCAAACTATTCTGAAAAATTTAGGAGGAGGGAAAATTCCCAAGCTTATTTTACAAGGCCAGCATTATCCTGATTCCAAAACCAGACACTATGAAGAAAGAAAATATAGGTCTATATCCCTGATGAACATAAATGCAAAAATCTTCAACAAAATATTAGTAAACTGAATTCAGCAATACATTTAAAAAAATCATACACCAAGTGGGATTCGTTCCTGGATGCAAGGTTGGTACAATACCTGCAAATCAGTTAATGGGATACACCACATAAACAAAATGAAGGATAAAAATTATATGATCATTTCAATAGATGTAGACAAAAGCATTTGACAAAATCCAGCCCCCATGTATGATAAAAATTCTCAGCAAAGTGTGAATAGAGGGAACAAGCATAGCTCAACATAAGAAAGGCCATATATGACAAACCCACAGCCAACATCGTACTCAATGGGCAAAAACTAGAAGCGTTTCCCTTCAGATCAGGAACAAGACAGGAGTGTCCACTTTCACCACTCTTACTCAACATAGTACTGGAAGTCCTTGCCACAGCCATCAGACATGAAGAAGAAATAAAAGGCATCCGAATTGGAAAGGAGGAAGTAAAACTGTCATTTGCAGATGACATGATAGTGTATATTGAGAACCCTAAAGATGCCACCAAAAAACTACTAGAATTCATAAATGAATTCAGTAATGCAGCAGGATACAAAATAAATATTCAGAAATCTTTTGCACTTTATACACCAATAATGAACTATCAAGAAAGAGAAACTAAACAAAAAATCCTATTTACATTTGCATAGAACAATACCTGGGAGTAAGAACTGTTCTTGGAAAATTATAAGACATTGAAGAAAGAAACTGAAGAAGATACAAATAAATGGAAGCATATACCATGCTCATGAATAAGAAAAATTAACATATTTAAAATGTTCATACTACCCAAAGCAATCTACAGAGTCAACACAATTCTAATCAAAATACCATTGCATTTTTCACAGAACTAGAACAAAGAATCCAAAAATGTATATGGAACCATAAAAGACTCTCAATAGCCAGAGCAATCTTGAGGAAAAAGAACAAAATTAAGAGGTGTCACACTACCTGATATCAAACTGTACTACAAGGCTATAGCAATTAAAACAGCACGGTACTGGCATAAAAGCAGACACATAGATCAATGAAACAGAACAGAGAGCCCAGAAATAAACCCATGGCTATATGGTCAATTAATATATGACAAAGGAGGCAAGCACATACAATGGGGTAAAGACAGTCTATTCAATAAATGGTGTTGGGAAAATTGGACAATTACATACAAAAAAAGAAAAGAAACTAGCCCAGTGCTCATGGCTCAGTGGTTGAGCATCAGCCTATGATCCAGGAGACCTAGGTTCGATTCCCAGTCAGGGCACATGCCCGGGTTGTGGGCTTGATCCTCAGTGGGGGCATGCGGGAGGGAGCTGGTCAATGATTCTCTCATCATTGATGTTTCTATCTCTCCCTCTCCCGTCCTCTCTCTGACATCAATAAAGGTATATTTATAAAAAAGAAAGAAACTAGATCACCTACTTATACCATATACAAGAAAAACTCAAAACGGATTAAAGACTTAAATGTAAGATTCGAAACCATAACAATTCTAGAAGAAAACATAGGCAATAAAATCCTTTACATTTCTCATAGCAATATTTTTTCAGACATATCTTCTCAGGTAAGGGGAATGAACAAACAAGCAAAAATAAACAAGTGGGACTATATCAAACTAAAAGTTTTTTCACAGCAAAGGAAACCACTAAAAAAACTAAAAGATAATCTATCAAATGGAAGAAAATATTCACCAATGACACATCTGATTAGGGGTTAATATCCAAAATTTATAAAGAACTCACACAACTTAATTCCAAAAAACCCAAACAATCCAATTAAAAAATGGGCAAAGGACCTGAATAGACACAAAGATGGTCAATAAACATAAAAAGATGCTTAACAGAGAAATGCAACTTAAAACCACCTCACACCTGTCAGAATCTCTATCATCAGTAAATCAACGAACAACAGTTGTCAAGGGTGTGGAGTAAAGGGAACCCTCCTGCACTGTTGGTGGGAATGCAGATTGGTGCAGCTACTACGGAAAACAGTATGGAAGGTCCTTAAAAAAAATTTAAAATGCACCCTGGCTGTTTGGTTCCAGGTCAGGGCACATGCCTGGGTTGTGGGCTCGGTCTCCAGTAGAGGGTGCGTGGGAAGCAGCTGGTCAATGGTTTTTTCTCTCTCTCCCTCTCCTTTCCTCTTTCCTGAAAATCAATAAAACTGTGAAAAAAATTAAAAATGGAACTGCCTCATGACCTAGCAATACTACTTCAAGGTACATATCCAAAGAAACCCAAAACACTAATTTGAAAAAAGATATGCACCCCTATGTTCATTGCAGTGTTATCTGCAGTACTCAAGATATGCAAGCAGCTCGAATGCCCATTAATAGACAAGTGTATAAAAAGCTGTGGTACATATATATTCAATGGAATAGTACTCTGCCATAAAAGATGAAATCTTACCATTTGTGACAGCATGGATGGACCTAGAGAGTGTTATGCTAAGTGAAATAAATCATACAGAGAAAGAAAAATACCATATGATTTTACTTGTATGTAAGATCAAAAGAACAAAATAAACAAAATAGAAACAGACTCATAGATAAAGAGAACTGAATGATGGTTTCCAGGGGAAAGGAGCTTTGGGAGCTGGGTGAAAAACATAACGGGATTAATAAGGACTAACTGATAGTTACAAACTAGTCATGGGATGTGGAGTACAGCATAGGAAATATAGTCAATAATATTGTAATAATTATGTATGTTGTCAGGTTGGTACTTGAAATATCAGGGGATCACTGTGCAAAATATATGATATTCTGGCCACTATGCGATACATCTGAAACTAATACAAAATAGTGTTGAATGTAAACTGTGGTTGAAAAATAAAATAAAATAAAATGGTAGGCACATACCTAGAAAGGAAGAAACAATTAGACATGTTTAAATTATGTCTAATTTAATTCTGTCTAACAACATCTCTGAATGGTGAGAACATGTCAGTTTTTAATTTCTGCTTAGCTTCTTTGTAGCTTCCTCATTTTATGCACTGAACATGTGTTAATTTTTTAATTAGACAAAAAAACAACAAACACTTCTGAAAATAAATTTAATTATGAATTTTTGCTGTTGTACCATCTACTCTGGGGGTCTAGGGGATGATGACATGTGACTTGGGCTGCCATCAAGACTATGTCAATTAAATAAGAATATAGTGATGCCTGGTGCTATGTTCTACTCAGGATCTAATGGCCATATAACATGCTTCATTTTTTAAACTCTTGCCTGATAACAGGCCTTTGATGGAGTTTTAGAGGCAGGAGGGAATCCACGGTTACAGTGGCCCTTCTCTCTGTTTGCCCTTTCTCTCCTTACGTTTCTCACAGGGATTTAGCTGGATTGGTTTGGTCCCACCATTTTAATAGTAGTAGAACACCCCCTTTTCCTGAATCATGTGATACAAAGCGTTGGGGGATGGCAGGTACAAAACCTCCTCAATTTCTTTTCACCTTATTTTGTTAAGACAAACCTATACTTTCTTTCTTTTTTTTTAAATTAAATATATCTTTATTGATTTCAGAGAGAGAGAGAGAAACATCAATGATGAGAGAGTGATTGATCGGCTGCCTCCTGCACACCCCCAACTGGAGATCGAGCCTGCAACCCAGGCATGTGCCCTGACCAGGAATCGAACCCTGATCACCCGGATCCTAGGTCGACACTCAACCGCTGAGCCACGCCTGGCCAGGCTACACTTTCTTATAAAGGAACTTCCATCAGGAAATAAAAAGAAAAAACCAAAACCCAGACATTTTGCAATAGAGATGCTTTAGAACATAGCCTTCTATCTTAATCCTGAAATCAGAACTTGGCATATTTCAGTACCCACACAAATTGTGCATTGTTGGTGACAGCCTGAAGGAAATGTTAGGATTCTGGCAATTCTTGACTATTCTGTTTTGTTACTCTGTTTTTTGCCCTCTTAGGAATTTATGTTTTCCCAAAAGAAAACATACTTAAAGGGCCCCAGTTTCTGACATTAATGGACAAGTGGGTAACATGACAATACGTTACTCTATGCTAAGATCTTCAAAGAATCTGGCAAGGAGTCTGGTGAACTGCAATTTTTAAATTAGTGAAGTTCATTAGAACACATTTTAAATCCATACTTGTAAAATACCATTTGGCCCATATACTTGAAATACTAGACAAAGTGATTGTACAAACTCATGCTGAATTTCCTCTAAGTTCCAATCAAAGCGGCTTGAGAACAAGTGTCCAAGGGCTTTGTCTGTGGTTGCTTTTCCCATCCTTGACTCTGGCAATGCTGACACTCAATTTGTCCGAGCGTAGCGAAGCCATTATCATGTCTCACCCCTCCTCTTCCCCCTCATCCTATTTCATTTCTTGGTCCCTGAGATCCCTCTGGTCCTGGGGGTGTTACATATCCCTTTTGTAAATCTGAGGGTCCTCAAACCCTTGCCTGCTATGGACCCTTCTTCAGGGTGTCCATGACTTTGGAGTCCTGGAAAGTTAGCCCTTACCCTAGATCATTTGTGGGTTTTGTGGAATTCATCTGAAGCATGCCCCTAACTCAGAAACTCAGAATTGAGCTGACCGGTAAAACTCAGCTTTAAGGGATGCCCAGGGCAAGTTCTTATGAGAGACCCTGGGGATGGAATGACAGATGCCCCTTCCCTGGAGTCTGTGTCAGTCACATCAGCATCCTCCTCTGGTTAGAATCTTTCAAGTCTCTTGTTTAAGGATTTATTTCTCCTTTAAATTGCTTCAATCTGCATGAGGGATGTTTCCCAGTCCCGATTAATCTGCAACTAAGAGAGGGATAACATACTCTGAGTCCTGTGAACAGCCAAGTGTTTCTAGTTCAGGTTATTTTCTCTTGTAACCAGATCTTGACTAAATCCCTGAGGAGCTTCAAGGAAAGGAATACAGTGGCCCTTCTCTTTCTGCAGAGCTGTGGGAGGGCAAGAGGAGGCTGGTATCAGCAGATATACCTCCCCAGTGCTTAATCCCCAAGTGACAATCTTCTTATCCTTAAATTGTATGGTCTAGTTTAAGATAATCACTTTCACCACCCAGGTCATTGGAGTGATGTCAAATGGAAAGGGCGGAGACAGTCATGAGATGTGATGGGAAAGGGCCTTGGAGACAAGGGTATGTCACAGAGGCAGGCCTTAATCTTTTGGATTGGGGACTACCCAGTAACCACCCTGTCAATTTTGTATTACCTGGAGTCTCCAATGCTTGTAGTAATAATTGTTAGATCCTGAAATAGGGCCCGGATTCGATAGGTTCCCTGTCTTTTTTTAATGTCGATATCTAACGCGATCCCTATTACCGCTTATCTCCCTGAGGCTTTTGAGTCCATCTGTGCAGATTTCATTCTGGTTAATTTCATTGTCTTCCAGCTTTCCCCTGGAAAACTGCTAGGACACCCAAAGCCAAATCGGTTGACGAAGGTCATTTATTCCTACCAATTAGAAAATAAGCTACCTTGCTTCTGGCTAGGAATTCTATACACTTTTTTTTTTTTTTAAAGGCCCGGGGTGGAGGGGGGGGGCAGTTCACTGGGAAGAAAGACTTTTAAGAAACTGGAGAAAAGATAAAAGAGAAAAAAATCTCAGTGTCCACGCAGACTTTTACTTCTGGTAAAAAAGTCTGTTACCGAATTTAAACGCGAGCTCTCCTCCCTCTTTGTTTCACTGTGTGCCCCTTTTCCATGTCACTGGCAATATCTAAGGAGGCCACTCTCCTTTTGTGTCTTAAAGGAACCTGGTGATGATTTCTAAGTGATCTAAAGCAGAGAGCTTTGTGAAGCTTTCTGAGACCATGAGAGCTGGCATTCCAGGTAACCAGCGCTGAAAGGCATGGATCTGAAATTCGGGCTTTGGTGGCGGTGCGAAGCCAGAGGGCTGCCCCCCCCAAATGTTTACTCGCTGTCTTTCTTTCCCACTGCGCGATCCCGAGGCTCTTAAACCACGGTCGGAAAAGTAATTACGCTTCGAATTTCTCTAAGGACCTAACTAGAGGGCATTCAATAAGCATTTCTAGGAATTCAGGTTTAACGACCCAGGTAATTCTGATTGAGAAATAAGATTTTACACCGAGCGCCGAGGGAAGCAAGTAAAACCGGTGTGTGGGGTTTGGGCAAAGAAACGCGGAGCTGCTGGAGGTCAGGAGACATGTATTTTCCATTCTTGTCGCTCGCACCCACAGCCCCAGATCTGCGACCAACTTGTGTCTATGACACACGTGACATGAAACGAGAGACGGCCGACGCGGGGGGACCGAGGCGGGGCGGGTCCTGCCCGGGGGTCCTGGGCGCGCTCGGGCTGCGGGGGCCGGGGGCGCTGGGCGCGGGCCGGGCCGCGGGGCGCGGGGCTCGGCGGCGGGGCTGCGGGCGGCGCGAGCCCTCTGCAGCTGCCAGTGGCCGCGTGAAACGTGAAACCCCGAGCTGCGCCCGAGGGTCGGCCCGCCCGGCGGCCGCGGCCCCTGCGCGGCGCGTTCACTCCCTCACGCAGCCGCCCTCTCCAACTTCCGAGACTCCTCTTTGCGCAACTGCTCGGATTTCTCAAGTGCATGTGGCAACGCAGCCCAGCTCCGGGAGGGAACCCGCGGCGCTCCGGAGGGTCTGGGCGGCCCGGGGAGCTGTCACGGCGGGGGCGGGGGCCGCGAGAGAATCGAGGCGCAGGGGCGGGGGTGGGTGGCAGGAGCGGGGGGAACACCCACAACTTTCCACGCCGGCCGCAGCTTTTTCGGCCGCACAGCGTTTCCTCCGAGACCACAGCTGCGGAGCAGCCAAGTGCATGGGGAGCAACACTTCCCCTCGCGGTGGGAAGTAAAGGAGCCGTCCCGCCCCCGCCACCCCTTTCTCTCGGCGGGACCTGGGAGCCCGCTTGTCCGGCCGTCCCGCGTCCGCCTCGCGCTCCGAGCAGGGTAGGTGATGCCGCTGCGGGGGGGGGGGGGGGGGGTGCGCCGCGGCCACGGCGGGAGGCGGGGACGCGGGGACGCGGGGACGCGGGGACGCGGGGACGCGGGGACGCGGGGACGCGGGGACGCGGCCTTGGGGGCGCGCGGGGGCTGCGGGCACAGCTGCTCGCGCCTGGGGAGGGGACGGCTGGAGGGCGGGGAAGGACCGCAGGAATCCAGGGCTGGTGCTGTGTGTGTGTGAGTGTGTGTGAGTGTGTGTGTGTGTGAGTGCATGTGAGTGAGTGCGTGTATTGTGAGTGTGTGTGTGAGAATGTGTGAGTGTGAGTGCATGTGTGTATGTGAGAGTGTGAGTGCGTGTGTGAGTGCGTGTGTGAGAGTGTGTGTGTGTGTGAGTGTGTGTGCGCGTGCACGTATGATGGGAAACAATGCTCCTTCTAAAATTATTTTTAAAAAGATAAAAAGGCCGCAAGCTGGTAGTGTTTAAGTAGACTTAACACAACTATGTAATTCAGCGACCTCTCTCCCCATCTCGCCTCCCTCCTGGTTCCTCCCCGCTTGTTTCCCTTAGTGTCTTACCTTCGAGTTTTCCCAGATAACAGACATACAGAGGTAGGTCTGAATAATACACACTTTAATTGCGAACACAAACCATTAGAGAATCTGGGGTGAATTTTAAGCTGTCCCAAAGGGTTTGTCTAGATTTTGAAAGCAGTAACTTTTGAGGAAGTACCCATCCTCTCTTGAGGACAAACATGTAATATATGCTCATTAAAAAGGATACTTTAGACTGCCTTTCTTTTACAAGTCCCCAGATGGGAAGGGAGATAATGTTCCTCTGGATTCCTTAGCTTTTAAACACCAACTAGTAACAGGGAGACCAGACTCCCTTATAATCTATTTTAATTCATTTTAAATCAAAGGTCATCTCGAAGTAATACTTTCATCGTAGTTGATCATGTCACTCTCTTTTTAAAACTTAAAAAGACATCATTATTTCATCTCTTTCTAAAAAGAGGAAATAAATATATCATGCTGGGTATCTGAAATTTAAAAGTTGTAAAGGGTTCCCTTTTCTATAAGTAAAACAACATGTGCTGCTGTGTCTACTAAGTAAGACAAATTAATTGGAATCCAGGGATATTTACCATAGAGTTAAGAGGCTTACTCAATTACTGAGAAGATGGACAGATGGGTTAAATTCAGCCGGTCCCCTGATTCTCATTAGAACGCAAAAGCAACCCTTAAGGGCAAGAATGGATGTTGGTATTAAACTGGACATCATAAAACATAAAACACACAGAATTGCTATGTTAGAAAAAGCCAGAAAACAAATATAAAGCCACATAAGACTTGTTAAAATCTCTCTCTCCCTTTTAAATTTCTTAATACTTCCTCTTCTCTGGGGATATTCGAACTTCTAACAGATCCCAATACTACAGCTTCCGTTTTTGCCTTCCGAGTGCCTGACTTTCAGGTAACAAGTCCAGAAATCTTTCCTCTTTAGGGTCACTGCTGAGTGTCAGAGAATTCACCTTAAACATCTTGGAGAACAGAGATACTGACAAAACTTAAACATAAATAACATCCTCCTACCACTCAGAGGAGGTATGTTCTTGGTGGAAGACCTTTAAGTGGAAACAAGGGATAGACTGAGTTTTCAGATCTGGAATTATTTTGAGGTCTGACTAAGGAGTGCACAAGTAGCGGGATAAAAGGAAAGAAAATCTTTAATCCTTCCTACATGTGAAAGGCTGTTGAAACTCTGTCCTTGGCTTTCAACTGTATTATTTGGTTTTATTACTTAATCTCAGGGGGTTGGATTTGAGAGGGGGATGGTTTCTCAACGTTGCTCTTTTGGGCTGCAGTATATACTGTGAATTTAATCCATTTTGAAAGTACAAACTGGAAAGTAAGTGGGGGAAGAACTAAGCTCCCAAGACAAAACAATTCACTGCAGAACAAACAGCAATGCATCCTTCCAGACAAGAGCATGGATTTAAGCGTAAAAGTGAAAAGTATTCGTGGCTGAAATCCCCAGTGAAAGCCTTTTCGGTTTTGCTTGGGATAGTAATGGCCAGCTCTGGGAATTCTCATCCAGGCCCGGCTTTATTTACTGTGTGTCTTGGACTGCCCAGGGGGAAGGGTAGGGTTAAGGGAAGTGGGAGGTGGGGCAGGAAGGGTGAGGAATGTGCAGCAGGTGGTGCCGAGTGGTTTGATTCCGATTACTTTGCTGTCCTGGCCAAGCGCCTACTTGGTGTTTACCAACAGCGCTCCAAGTCGTTTTGACCTAATGGCCCACGAAGTGAAGTGTGTTTTCTTTCTGGCTCTATCAGCGCTCAGGTTGGTTTCTCAGGGCTGAAAGCTGGCGGGGCTGCTGCAAATTCCAGGCCATGCGTTTGGTTCCTGTCTTTAGTGTTTGCTGTAGGACCATCTTACTTACCTGTAGTTATTCTTCTGTGGTATGTTTTGGCCATTGGTAAAGGGTTATTTTCCCGTGAGTTGGGCTTAAGTAATGCCGATTCCTTCTTTCTGTCGTGTTTCAATTTTTGGTAAAGGTGTGCCTTGGAAAAACAAATGTAGGAGGTGGATAGAGCTTCAGTTTGGAGCCCAGTAGGAAGGACCACCACCCAATTGGTTACACATGAGTGCGAAGGAGGTTGATGACAATAGGAACATGAAGCATTCATTCTAAACTGAGGGAAAAAGCAGAAGAGAGTTAAAATTTAAAAAATGCCTGTTTGCTCTTAAATTCATGGCTGAAGGATTATGATTTCTCCCAAATAGAGAAAGGTATTTAAAAATAAAATCGTAAAGAGTCAACTCAGCTGTGAAGTTAATGCTCTTCATGGCAAGAGCTGGAGCCTCATATGGAGTCTCTCAGTGGTAACCTGTGTGTCTTTGCAACATGGACTCAAACCTGACAAGATTGTGATGGTCTTAGCAGCCACGGTAAGGCACATTTGGAAGCGGAATGGTTATTGTGATGAAGAGTCAAAGAATGCTAGTGTTCGGAGGTTACCGTGTACATGCGTGCTTTTAAGTAGCATGGTCACTCTGCTGTGACATTGCTAAAATTAATCTTTATAAAGTGCGGATCCAATTGTTCTAAAACCTTTGACGGATCCCAATGAACTACAATAACTCTAAACTCTTAGTATAGTGACTAAAAGCTCTTAAAAGCCCTTACTTTATAGCTTCCTCTTCCTACAAGGGCCCCTCACTGCACACTTTTGATTTCTTGCCCACGGATACTCATTCTGTTGGAATTCCCTCTTCCTGGAAAGTCCTCATGATTCTTGATGGTCTGTTTCAAGTGGGACTTCTTTTTGTAGAACTTACACAATTCCTTGCCGAAAGAGTTAACCATTTCATCTTGTCTGTTTCTGTGGGGTTTTGAACACACTTTGAATAATAGTGTCTCCCACTAGCCAACTACAGTGCGTTCCTTAATGGGGACTTTGGTGGAGGGGGACCCAGCTGTATCCTAGTGTCCAGCCCAGTGTATGAAGTACATAGTAGACACCTGTTAATGTTTCCTTAGTAAATGAACAAGCACATCCATGAATGAATAAAGTACTAGTGAACTCTATACAGATAGTTATTTCCCAAAAGTTCATTTGAAAAATGTCTATTTGGACTCACAGTTTATTTTCTAAAAGTAACAATGCTACAAATCATAATTCAATTTCAAGACCAGTCTACACATGTCTGTTTAATTCCTACAACAGATGAAATATTGTGTTTTGTAATTATAGAGCAAAAGCAAAACATAACAAAAAGCTACTGTGGAATCATCTTTCTCATCCGGAAATCACAAAATATACTTGAGCTTAAAGATAATAGAAACAGTTATAATAGATACAAATTTTCCACAATTGTTTTTTAAATTATACTATAAAATCTGTAATCTATCAAATCCCAGTGGGAGGTCCTGGATTTGGCTTCGAGAACTGATGATGGAGCTAAATTTGGAGATTCTGTTGCCTATGGAATGGGTAATAATGTTTTGTTTTTTTAAATCTATCTTTATTGATTTCAGGGAGAGGGAGGGAGAGGGAGAAAGAGTGATAGAAACATCCATGATGAGAGAGTCATTGATCGGCTGCCTTCTGCACGCCCTCGACTGGGGATCGAGCCCGCAACCTGGGCATGTGCCCTGCCTGGGAATCGAACCGGGATCTCCTGGATCCTAGGTCCATCGATGCTCAATCTCTGAGCCACGCCCAGCTGGGTGGGTAATAATCTTAATCAAAGAAAATAGAAATCCTAAGTTTGGCTATTTAATAATTATCTTGAGTGCTAGTGCCGGAGAGAAACTGGGTTTAATTAAAGGGAATGTGGAGGTGGGTGGAGAGGAGGGAATTCAGAGGGCCACCTTCTTCCATGCTACTGATTCTTTATTATATTGATTTTCTCCGCTTCTCATTTGAGCACTTAGGCAAATTCAAAGTTTCTTCATGAAAAAAAAAACAAACCACAACACACCTGTCTTTTCTACAGTTATTTCTGCTGCCTAACATATTCAAGGGGGCCTGGTTGCCCTTCGTTTCAGCCAAAGTGGGCTCATTTCTTTTTCAGAGCAGTGATACCTTTGTTGCTTGCATACCTGCTGTTTAGCATGTAGATAATTTTTCAACTAAGAATGCATAATACTTGTGTCTCCAGCACTAGTCAGGTATCTTCAGCTCAGGTTGCTCTAATATAATATCTTTGAGAAGACTGGAAGAGCAAGCATTGATATTTAAGAGAGTCTACTCAGTTTTCTAAATCTTCCCCGCTCTCTATTTTTTTCAGATTGCATGATCACAAATTTATCTACCCTGGTCATATTACAACACCTTTTTGTTACATTATCTTTACTGCACTGTGCTTTAAGATAATACTTTATTTTTTACTGAAAGTTAACGTATAAGAGATGGGCGGCATGCAAAATATGTTGGCACGTGTTATGTATTTCAATATTCCTTATATAATGATCTCCATAAATTCTTCTTTGCTTTTACTGCTTTAAAAAATGTGTCCCTTCTGATTAATTGGTGGTGTTTCTTTTGTTAGAAGAAAAAAGAGACTAAGAAATCACTGGTTTCTCATTTTGGGCTTGTCATCCAAGAAGCTGAACTAAACTGGATGTTCGGTTGCACCCTAGTCAAGGTTTTCTGACATGATTTGCATCCTTTTAGTCTTACTTTAGTGCATCTGTTATACTTATACCTTTTAAATAAGTTAGCTCCAATCTGTATAGAAACAGGTTGAATTATCTTTACTTTGTATTCTCTTAACTCTTTTTAGACTTGTAGTTAAATACTTATAAAGTTCTGTTTTGTAGTTTAAGGCTAGTATTTTAGAACCAATAATTTTTCCAGATAATTTTTCTGGTTCCTTGAAACATTCTAGGTCCTATTTTTGTATTCCCTGATAGATAAAATGGCCTTGCCCCAAATGTTACATTTCTTGAAAACCTTAGAAGGAAAATCATGTTTATTTTGAAAGTATTATAAGACCCAACATGTCAGTTCTTTTCAATATGTATATCATAAATGTATAGAAGATAGACCTTAGGGATATCTTTAAGAAACAAGAAAAAGGCCTTCTTTTTCTTACAAATGAAATCTATTAATAAATTGAGGCTTATGGAGCTATAATTAGGGCTGTTTTCTGCTTGTCAAATTGAGTCTTCAGAAAAACAAAGTAATTTTTCAAATTCCCCAAGGTGGGGCAGGGGAAATAGCCTCATTTTTGTTCTGAAAATTTTCTCTCTCTTTGAGTCTCACAGACTCTCAGAATGATAATCACTCTAATGCAGCGATTTTCAACCTGTGTGCCCACTGGTGTGCTGCAGGAATTTTTAAAACATATGATAACTGACTATTCAGTTACGGGCACTGACCTCTTTTCTCTTAAATTGTCAAATAAGAAAATGACGACAGCCAACACAACAATAACCCTCTGGTGTGAATGAATCAAAATTATACCTATTTTTGTCAGATTGGCAAAAAATATATAATTTTTGGTGTGCTGCAGAATGAGATGAAAAAGGTTGAAAATTACTGCTCTAATGAATTAAGTACCTGTTAAGAACCAGGCACTCCATGAGGTGTTTTTCATGTTACTTGTAATTCCAGAAGTAATTAGAAGTAATTAGTAATTCTAGAAATAAACCATGTTATATCTAATTCAGATATTATTATTCCTATTGTATGAGAATGTTTAGGCTCAGAGAGATAAAGAAGCTTACTCAAGGTAATATAGCTAGTAAGTGACATAGGGTTGAGAATCAAAATCATGTCTACCTGAAGCCAAATAGATGCTATTTTTACTATGCGACCTTCCTTGCTGTGCCTTTGTCTTTAGTTATTAATCTTAGAATTATAATCTGTGTGTTCTGTGAGTACAGACCCTGGTCTCAGCTTACTGTCCACAAACTGGCCTTAAAACTCTGTTGTAGTTCTTTTAGGGGACAGCATTCTTGTGCTGCTGAGTTAGGGCCCCTGGGATGAGCTACCACGGTCAAGGTTCTCTTATGAGAAAAGAGACTTCAGCTACTACGGGCCAGTAACAGAATCAACCTATAATGATCAGCCTGGCCAGATTTTATTTTCTGGTGAAAAGTAAACAGAAAAGGTGCAGCCCATGGGGCTTCAGTGATCTATCTCCATCACTTAATTCCCAGATATGGGGACATGTGCCCCAGGAACACTGTGTGTGACAGGTGGAAGTAGAGGAATGAGAAGGGGACGAGTAGTTCTTGGTCTGAGGACTAGAGACTCAACTTGGGGAAGCTGAAAGATAGAAGGAAAGATGGTTTTGTTGGGAATAACAACTGAGAAGGGGAGAAAAGTTGAGTTCATGGTCGCGGCAGTCATTGGACACACAGAAATGAAATGGGCAGTAGGGAAAGAGATTTCCAAAACAGTCTTTCTCAAGGAAGAACATTTATCACAGGAATTGTTGGAGTGCATTGCACTCCTGTTTGTAAAGATGCCCAAAGAAGAGAATTCTCCATCTTCCTTGAGGGTCACCTGTGATTGTTTTATTGTTTTGGGAATATCTGGTTTTACAATTTCTCATATGAAGGAACTTCCAGCAAGAAAAGATGAACCAGAGGATTCAAAAGAGCCTGCTGTTATCTTGTTGTACTTAATTTCATAATCCTAGGCTTTACCTGTATTAGTATTGACCTCAGAGTTCCATTTTGATTTTTGTATCTCATTATGGTTTGTTATTGTAAAAAGGTCACATGCAGTGTTGATGATTTTATATAAATACATCTATGGGGCATATAGAAGGCTTCAGCCTTCTCACATTTGTGATTTGCTGATTAGAACCTTCCCTTTTTGACAACAACTCATACTTTCATCATGGAATAACTTTTATGTATCTATGGAGTTAAGTTCAAATTGGCTGGCTCCATGGGGGAGCCTTGGTCTTTGGTGCCTTGAGACAGGTGGAGGCCATAAGGAGTTGTCTGGGTGTGGAGTTCTAAGCACTCCTCCACAACAGATAGAGCTGCAAGAGGAGGAAGGATGAGGCAAAGGCAGGGCCAAGGTCATAGGATAACAGATGTGAGAAGCCAAGGACGCAGAAGAAAAGGCAAACCCAGACACAGTACTGGGAGGTAGAAGCCAAGGGAAGGGAGACAGTGGTTGATGTTGCAATTAATAATTCAGTTTCTGTCTAATAATAAATAACAATTATTAAAGCCTTACTGTGTGCTGGTTATGCCAAACACTTGTCATGGGTTATCTTCTTTAATCCTCACAGCTCCCACATAAGTAGGCTCTATTATTATCTCTCTTTTAGAGATGGGAAAACTGAAACTTGGAGAGGCTTAGTAACTTACCAAAATCACACAGCCTCTAAATGGTAGAGCTGGGATTCAAAACTAAAACATCTCATGTTGAGGGAGCAATCTTTACCATTATATTCTGGAATTGGACATGTGTTCCAACCAGGCTCTGATATGCACCAACACTGTGACCTTGGGCCAGTTGCATTAACCTTGAACCACAGATTTTCTCTCTGTGAATATGGGCATTTAATAATACCTACTTCATAGTGTTATTACAGGTTTTGAATTTATGAAGTGAGTAATGCATGTCAAAAGCCTGGAAGGTTATCTGGCACCTGGTATTAAACACTTATTATTATTAAATTAAATGATGAACATAGGAGTCCTGAGCAGTATTTTTCAAGCTGTAGGTCTTGGTCTATCAGTGGTCATGAAATCAAATTAGTGGCTCCTGATCAACATTTCTTTTCCAGTGAAAAGGAATAAACTGGGATGGAATAGAATAGAAAGAAATCAGGGTTCATTATATGTAGTAAAAGTAAGAATTGTTTCATATGTTTTGATTTCTGTGTGTGTGCGTGTGCATCTCACATATTGGGTAAAAATGAAAAAATGTACTTCTAATCATTGATAGCTGTAAACAAAAAGTACTATATATACTTTAATATATCTAGATTGATTTCAGAGAGAGGAAGGGACAGGGAGAGACAGAAACATCAGTGATGAGAGTTGTCATTGATCGGCTGCCTCCTGCATGACCCCCACAACCAGGGCATGTGCCCTGATGGGGAATATGAACCATAATCTCCTGGTTCCTAGGTTGATGCTCAACCGCTGAGCCATGCCTGGTTGGGCCAGAAGGTACTTGAAATAATCCTTTAAAGTAGCAGTTTTCAAAGTGTGGGCCCAGAACCAGCAGCATCATTTTCACCTGGGAACTTGTTAGAAAGGCAAATTACTGAGCCCCACCAAGGCCCCAGCCCTTTGTGCTTGATCAAGGCCTCCAGGTGATTAAGTACAATTACATATTCAAAAATGGCATTTGAAAATCAGGAAAAAAGTTAGGTAAGGGTATACTTGTGAGTGGTTAAAAGTACAGGATGTACAGTACTAAGGATTGCGTTCTCCACAGCATGCTGTCCTGTGTTGTGTAACTCTGGTTTTGTGTAGCTGTTTCCCCTATTTTTCTATGCCGCTTGCTCCTAGGGCAGGTGGGTAAGTCCCAAAGACATCAATTAGTATATAGGTAGGAGAACACTGAGTAGTTAGATCCTGTGCTTTCTTCTAGAACTACAAGATAAAAACTTAACGTTCTTTGTGAGTAGCCCTAAGCCTTGAATAAGTTGTGTTCAATTTGAAACATTTTAATAATAGTCCAGGTGCCTGAACAACTGTAAAGTTAGAAATTAAATTAAGAATTCATTAAAAAACTGCACTCAATATTTTACTAATTGAAATATTTATGTTGAACAGCACATGTAGAAAAAGATGATATTTATAATCTAATTAATGTGAAATTAATACTGATGATAAAAAATATTTTTATGAAAATAGAAGAGAAGTGAGATAAATTTTTATACTGGGATATTTTCCCCCTTAAGAATGTGTTTAAGATATTTATTGGTTGTATACCATTATTTTAAAGACAGAGCAGGTAATATGGCATTGACCAGCCTTTGTTCATTATTGCTTTTTATGTAATTTACTGTTTATTTGGTATTTTGTTTGGAGGGTATATTTACTTTAAGACTTAAAAGTATCCTCTTTGATGGGCCTGGAGAGTATTATGCTAAGTGAAATAAGCTAGTCAGAGAAAGACAGATACCATGTGATTTCACTTGTATGTGGAATCCAATGAACAAAATTAAGTAACAAAGTAGAAACAGGCTCAGATACAGAGAACAGACTGGCAGCAGTCCGTGGGCAGAGGATTGGGGGGCTGTGTGAAAAAGGTGAAGGGATTAGGCAAAAAAACCCCCCACAAACGATAGACATAGAGAACAGTATGGTGATTACCAGAAGGAAAAGGGGGTGGTGGTAGAGAGGAGTAAATGGTGATGGAAGCAGACTTGACTTGGAATGGTGAACACACAATATAATGTACAGATGATGTTATAGAATTGCACACCTGAAACCTATGTAATTTTATTAACCAATGTCACCCCAATAAATGCAATGAAAAAGAAAGTATCTTCTTTGAAAACACAGCACCCAGATTCACTAGAGAAGACTTGAGAACTTTTTTTCCATTAAAAATAATACTCACTTGGACTTTTAAAAAGCAGCTTTTTAATAGGTAATATATTAACTTTTCTTAGTGGTATGTGAAAATATTTTTCAGGACAAAAGTGTCAGGAAAAAAGAGTGTCAAGGTAAGAAAGTCTACCTGCTGGCTCACCACAGGTAAACTTTCATATTTAAACAGTAGCTTGAGAAATGTTCTGAAAGATCTTTCTGTACTGGGCATTGTATGGTTGAAGAAGAGTGGAAAGGGAAAACAGCTAGCTAGGAGGGTGTGTGCTCTGATTCTATTTCTGGTATTAAGTAGTATCTGTGAACTCAGGTAAATCACTTAGTTTTTCTGGACTTTAATCTCCTCATCTGTAAAATAAGGAGATTGGAGTAAATACTTTCTAAGATTGTTCCAGCCTTGAAAAAGTCCCTGCTTCTATATGGTAGCGTGTTCCTTTAGGGTAATTGTAATAAGAATGTGCTATGTGTATGTACTGACAGGGCTCAAAAACTGGATGTTTGACTTTAGAGAGGAGTGAGGTTCTGGAAGCCATGCAGATTACATGATAAAGTTTAGCCAGACCTTTCTTCTACAAATTTCATGTGCCAGTGGGCTAGTTTTCATCAGCTGTGGGTTTGGGGCCATGGGTGGACCACTCATTAGGAGGCACTTGAATAATCCTGAAGATTATTAGGAGGCACTTGAATAATCCCAAGTTTTTGTCATCACAATGATTGGGTGAAGCTACTAGCATTTAGTGTCCAAGGTTCAAAAATGCCATATATCTTGCAATATGTGGGACAGTCCCTTATTACAAAGAATTTTCCCTCCCCAAATGCCAAGAACATCCCCATTGAGAAACTAGCTAATGAAGTTAAAAAATAGAGTTTTAACTCCACTTTTTATAGTCATCTGGGAAGTTAGAAATGAAGTCTTACACTTTCTGCTGTTTCAGTTACACAAATGCAAACAATATCTATTCTTAGATGACAACTGGTGTTTATGATGCATGGGAGAGAACAGCCTCTAGCTCCCTGCACTATATATTGACTATGCAGTAAGGAAAGCAGTAAAAATCTCTGCTCTGTTACTGTAGCGTGCAAATATAACTTGAAGACATACTAGGAATAGTTCTTTTGAGTGTGAAGTTACTAGTGTGCTGATGACAGCCAGATTTTTAATGAAGTGGCTTACGGAAGTTTCCATTCAGTGTAACTAGACATTTCTTGTGTTCACATAAATACCATGGTTAAGGCATTAAGTGCATAGGTTTGATTCTCTATAACAAGTACCACTTGCTTAACAGCTCCATGCATGATAATGAGTGACAGGAGCACTTCCCGCGCCTCCTCTGGCCTCCTTCTGCACTTGGGTTGGCCTTGAGGGTTCTGGGTCAGGTAAGGAAAGAACCCATTCAGCAGGAGTGACCCATTCAGGACTGTCTCAGGAACCCAGGTAACGTTTTCAAATTTGAGATGAGTTTTGCTTGGAATCACTTAAATCACAGGATCATTTTCTTAAAATTCTTTTATCTTTCGTCTTGCGTTTGTCAAGTTCTTGGTTAGTTAATGTGTGTATTTGTAACTGATTGTATTCAGCTCTCAGATAGTGTGAGTATAAAAGGTGGTGTACAGATAAAACTGTCTAACAAACCAAAGCCAACTTGGTATTTTCCAGGAGTGAAAGGGAATCCCTGCTGCTCCTTTCTTTGGTAAATCTGGGCCTTACTACCCCTGCAGGAGAAGGGGGATATGGAAATGTGTAACTTTCACTGTAAATTTGGTACAAATTTAGATTTCAGGAGAAGGTTGAAGCTAGAAGGAGAAGTAAGAAAATACCTTGGGTACTCTTCCATGCTTATTACCTATGCAGGGCCTCCGCAATTAAGAAATTGGAGGTTACATTCCCCTTGGAATGAATTTATTAGACATCAGAACAAAGGCCCACTTAGAAAATAGCTCTAGCTATTTTACCTCAATCTTTTAATTTGGAAAACGAGTCCAAAGCGATTTAGGTGATTTGCCCCAGAATAGAGTCAGGATGAGGCACTCCAGGCTCTTGATTTTCCATGACTGGTTTTTCTACTCCATTGCCCTATTTACCTTTCCCTGAGACAATTAAACCAAAATCAAACCCAGATGCTAAATTAAACCCAATTTAAAAATAAAAAAGTTGAGTATTTAATTTAAAATTTTACAAAAATAGAAGAAATAAGTGAAACCCAAGTAAAATTAAAACTAAAAAAAATAAGAATAAAAATTAAATTAAAACAATTTAAAAATAAAATTAAAATTAAAACCAAATGCTAGCCTAAGGAGTCCAGTGCATCTAATGAATTACTTCCTTTGGTCTGCAACTAGAAGGGTAGTTAAGTACCATCTGGCAAACTTGAAAAAGAGTCATTCGTGATTTTCTGTGTTCTATTGTTTAGGTAAGGAATTATGGCTGAGAAGAGAGCAAGTGAGTCTGTAACTAACATTTTAAAAAGCATTTTTTACTGAGACTAGATTAACCCTGAAGGCAACTGAAAAACATACCAGAGTAAAATCAAGGTGTATCTTGTAACACTTTTTGTGTTTTGTACATTCTAAGCTAATTTCTTGTAATATTAATTTTGTTGAACTCCTTTCATTTAATTTAGTCTTCAAACGACAGTGTAATTATACATTTGTTTTCTTCATGTTCCTGAAAAACAAAGACATAATTAAGCCTGATGGTATTTAACAGTTAAGAGATTTCATGTAGAAAACAAAACAAGGATTAAAAAAAAAACTGCTTAATCTCTAAAGAGATTAAAGCACTGCCTTGAGCCAAATAATCATTGAAGGTGAGCGAGAGAACGGAGGAGGGGAGAGAGGCTTCAGCTCCCGGGGCTGCTGGTGAGGCTGAGAAAAGGAGGATTCTCTCTGTGCGGTGCCTTTATTATCTCACTGTTTGCGGTCCCATCTACTGTTTAATTTGTGGGACATTCCAGGGAGTAGCCTTAGCTTCCCTGACAGGAGCCCAGGACTGGGGCCCCTTTCGGAAAGCGGGGAGACGAATAGAGCAGTTGGCTGTGCGGCACATGGCTCGGCTGGGGGAGGCAGACTGCGCCGGGAGCAAGGTGCGTCCTGTGCCCCTGAGCTCTGGGACACCCGGGCAGCTGCTCCACATACCTGTGCAGGCGCTCTGACACGCAGGATGTGCTCTCGGAAAAACACTGCTGCTTCTCTATCTCGAAAGAGAAAATACTAAATGCTTAGACTTCTTTGAGATCTTTGCGTGCCGCTGAGCGGTGTCACATGTGGGACTCTGGTTCCAATGTATTTATTTTTGAGCAAGAATGGGACACTAGAGCTTGTGAGGGTTGGTCCTTATTTGTCTAGTAGATAATACTCTGACCAAATGCATAGCAGTAATAGCAGTGGCATATATATTTTTTTACTGCTGTTTTCTGTTTGTTTGATTTAATATTTTCTTAATGTCTTAGAGCCATTAAGTAACTTAAAATTATATTGAACTATTCTGTAGACATGCCAAGCAATATCATTTATGAGCTGTATTATTAATGTGAAGTGCTAAAATAATTCAGAGTGAATAAATGATATGTAAAGGTCATATTACCATGAGCCTGGAGGGGGTGGGGATGGAGGGGCGTAGGGAGACAGAGAGAAAGAGAGAAGGAGAGAGAAAGAGGGAAGGAGAGAGAGAGAATAAATAAACACATGTTAAGGTGGAATGCACTGAAATTGCTGGTGAGACTTCCTAGTAGCCTGGGATATGCTGAATTACAGCTGGCGTTGCAGTTTGTCAAGGTTGTCAGGGAACAGATCTTGTGCCTGCTTAAGAGATTCGAGATTGATTCCTGATGCCAATGTTGACCCATAAATTGTAAGGAGAATAATTAAGGCTGAGTTCACAGACTTGGGGCAGGCAGGGAAGGCTTCTGGCCTGCTATTTTCACCTTAAATCCGACCTTTGATTTGAAACAAGGGTATTAGCTGGGTTTTCTGGAGCTGGTAGTTCCTTTACCTTGCAACTTCCTCTTACTCCATGGTTACTTTTCCAGAGAATTCTCTTCAGAATGCATTCACACAGGAACTGTCTACCTGCCTGCTTTCCGAGCGACTGAATTTGGTGCTATATTTGATTTTGATTAGAGGCAGGGAACTGCCATTATTTTTTGACTGTTAAGAACTGTGATAAACAATTCAGCCATAGAACGTTTGGCAGCTTTTGGAAAGTTATGAATTAATCTGGCAGCCCCAACTCCTATTAGAATGATGCATTTCCCTCTACAGGTCTATGATTGTAGCACTTTTTCTTTGCGGTAGGTAAGTGGTTACTAACTAGTATTTGATAGCTTATTTGAAAATCTTTTTTCAAAGCAGAACTTCTGTGGCATGATATCCTAAAAGCCTTCATCTGTAATAGTGACAACAATAAAAAACCCTTTTATTATTGTATAATTTATTAATGAATTGTTTCGCTGTTGAGACCATCTGATATAATATTGAATCTCAGATTTTTTAATCTTTATGTTTGTAGTTCAACACAAGTGTTTCTGCAGACTCCAATATTGCTTTTTATTAATAGGTTTGTTTAGTTTAACATTTTTCTGATATTCAAGCATGGCTGACTTTTTCCCCCCACCAGTGTGTGGTATTTATGTGTTAGTACAAAACTTAGTATTCTGGTTGATCAGTTATCCTATTATCTTGCTCTATTCTTGTCAAAGTTTTGACTAAATCAGGCATGATATTAAATGTCTTATAATTTATCACATAAAATAATGTTTTCTTAGGCCAATTTTAATTTGATAACTTTTTCATAATTAATGACAGGTTTTAATTTATAATTGTTTATTTTTTAGTTCACTGACCTAGTTTGATACATTTCTTCCATTTAGTGTGAGACTTTAAGAAAATAACAGTTTTGTTCTCTCTTATCTCTTCTGCTAATTTTTGTTTGACTTTAAATATGAGATTCATATTATGTGACAACAAAAAATAATGGAAACTGGTCACTTCTGCTATCTATTGCCACTTAACTGTTCTGTGACTTTTGTAGGTGTTTATATTAAGTCGGTAGGCTTTACTTCTGCTTAACTGTTATCTCCAAATCCCCAGGACTCCTGGAGTTTGTTCACACCCTCTTGGCTGTGTGGAAACCAGACTGAGGAGTACAGTGATGCTGAGGAGGGGTCCCAGGAGAGATGCGGGGTGGTTTGGGTACGTATTGGGGTCTTGTAGCCGGTGCTTTTCATCTTGACTTTTGAATCTGCACTTGCTTCTTGGTCCATGAAAGGCACTGGCCAGAGCACATTGTCAACCAGAAGACCAAACACTTTGTCCTGTGATGACAGTCCCCAGTGCTTCTGGGAGTCTGTAATGTCATCTCAGCAGAATTAACCTTAAATTCCCGTAGAAGTTTCAGCTGCTTCATGTTCTGAATTCTGATGAATTTGAAACTGGGATCGAGCAGGTGACAGCTATGAGTTAGCCACCAGACCAACAACCCATTTACTTTTGTTCTAATTCAAAATAATGGGCCCTTCCCCTTTTAAAGTTCAATGTCTGGCTTTTATCTTCTCTAACCGCCTTTTTCTTTCTTTTCTCTTTCTTGCCTTTTGATTCCCTTTACTTAGTTTCTCTTTTTGCTTTATCTTTTTCTCCCTGGACCCCGTGGCATCAGTTGCCTGCTTTCTTCGTAGTCCTTCATGTTCCTGTTGCTCAGGGTGTTTTTCTGGTTCTCCTTCAGTTACGCCTCTCCTGGAGAGGATGTGCTGCGCCGCTTGTTGTGTTTGTTCACTTGGGATGAAACCATGCACCAAATAATCCGCTTACACTAACCCCATTGCTTCAACCGACTCCTGTACAGCAGTCCCTCCTTATCAATGATTTAGCTTTGCAAGGTTGGTTACTCACGGTCAACTGCAGTCTGAGAACATTACATGGAAAATTCCAGAAATAAACAACTCATAAGTTTTAAGTTGCACACTGTTCTGAGTGGCGTGTTGAAATCTCACACCATCCTCCTCCATCCTGCCCAGGACGTGAATCACCCCATTGTCCAGCCTATCCGTGCTGTAGACACTACCCCTCCCTCCAAGTGGCCATCTCTGTTATCAGACAGGCTATCAGAGAAAGAGATCGCATTACATAACTTTTATTACAGTATATTATTAGAATCATTCTATTTTATTACAGCTGTTGTTAATCTCTTGTTGTGTCTAATTTACAAATTAAACTTTATCATAGGTATGTGTGTGCAGATAAGAGCATAGTATATATAGGGTTCAGTACTATCAGCAGTTCCAGGCATCCACTGCGGGTCTTGGGACATATCCCCCGATGATACAAGGGGACTAATGTATTCCTATTATTCTTAACTCCTCCTGTCTATTTCCATCACCATAAAGCTTTTGTTGAAATGGAGAACCAGATAAGCGGCCGGTTTGGCAAATGTTAACTTGGTCCTTGGTTCAAAAACACTCTGGATTTGAGAGTCAGTTCTGATATTCACGACCAGTGACAAGTCACTTAAAATATTTTGTAAAATAGGAATAAGGGTGAGATGAGATAATGCAGCAGAAAGCACTTCATGGTAAAAAAGTTATTGTTCCTGAAAATTATTATTGAAGAGGGTCACCATTCAGTATCATAGGACATTTTAAAATTTATATTTTACTTTTAACTTTTAACTTTGAAATAATTTCAGACATAAAATTTGCCAAAGTAGCTTTAAGAATGCTCATGTAACTTTTTTTAGATGTTAGCATCTTAAAGTTATCAAGACCAGGACACTAACTTCAGGTTTCATCGATTATACCACCAATGTCTTTTTCTGGATACAAACAGGAATCACACATACTTTTAGTTGTCTGTTTCCTCCAGTCTGGTATAGTTCCTCAGTCTTTCTTTGTCTTACATAACCTTGACACTTTTGAGGAGTAGTGACCATTTGTTCTGGAGAATGTCTCTCAATTTGGGTTTTCCGATGAGTAGGTTCAGCTTATGTATTTTGGCAAAAGTAACGGGGATTGATGCCACGCCCTCGCAGTTCACGCCGGGAGGGACCCACTAACCATGTTAACTTCCATCCCCCAGCTGAGTCTGCCAGCGTCCTGCACTGGTAAGCTGCTAGTTTCTGTAATTAGTAAGCAACTTGTGGGGAAATCCTTTGAAACTGTGTAAACGACTAGTTTATCATTTTACTTTCAACCGCAGATTTCCCTGCTTGAAACATTCATCACTGCGGTGCTTGCCAAATGGTGATTTTCTGTTTTATCACTCCTTTGCCATTGGTTGGTTGAAATCCTGTTTTGTTGTGGGCCCCAGTGAAGAGGGACGGGAACTGGCAGGCAGGGCAGCGGAGGGCAGGGAAAGCTAGAGAGAGGAGGAGCCCAATCGAGCAGCAGTTACAGTTCAGGAAAAGTTTACTGTTATTAATGATGATTTATCAGATATGAGGACGAATTAACTTATATTAGGATGCCCATTTTTAATAACGGGTCAGAATTTAGGACCCTATAACATGATGGGCGTGGCAAGCGTTTCTGATGCCAAGGTAGAGGTGCGATAGGGATTTAGTGCTCGGGCTTCTCTCCTTACCTGTGATTTATGAGTGCCGGCATCATTTCTCATGGATAGAGAAAGAAAAATTTAATCTTTCAGTAGTGCCAGTTATTGCATATATATTTGTATCTCATTTCATTTGGTTGCTTCCAATCCCTGGGGAAGGTATGAAGTAGTTAGACTACTGTGGCTCTTATTGTGAGATTTTGATCTTTTATCTTAAATAGCACAGTGAACATTTTCTTTTAGTGAATGCGTTTTCCCCTATTAGTCACACTTAGTGCTTCCAAAGTTCTGTTTTCTTTTATACAAATGCCAACATTTTGTAACTTCTTGGGTTATGCAGGGTGCATGTTACAGTTACTGGGAACCATGAAAAGGAAGATGCCACGGGTGTTTATTTACTGAGGTTTAATAAGGGAGTTATCAATATTGTTATCCTTTGCCTTCAGGAATCTAGGAAAGTCTGCGTTGCATGTGCCTTTCTGGTTCGGCAGTTGTAAAGCAGTAACAGCTTGTGAGTGTCACTGTGTGATAGGGCCAGCAGCAGCAGGAATAGGTCCATCACAGTGATTGTTGATTGGTGCATGGGAATCCTTGGTATGATGGGAATGTTTATTTGTTTACTTTTCATAACCTAAAGTAAAGAACTCTTTTCTGAAGAAGTCTATTTTCCCTTCTGGCTTTTGACAAGATTATAACCTTTTGCATGATTTATTGATCACCTTTTCACCACAAGTGTATGTCATGTCATATTGGACAGGTTTTAAAGTTCCAACAACAAATTAATAAAGATGACAATGCAAAAATGCGAAGACAAACATATTCAAGATCCAGGATATATTCAATAGTAATAATAAAAAAGCTCAGCCTTAGGTGCTCCGTGGTTCATGGGTTATGCCACATTTTCATGGGAGTTTTGCATATTCCTAACTATAGACATTAGCACCCATATTTTGGTCACAAGTTAAAAACCTTTTGGGAAATTGATATGATCCAAATGTCTTTTGGTGAAAGTCTATCCTTCCTGGGAAAGATCCTACCAACAAAAAATTGAGGGATGAGCATGAAGTTTATGGACAGACAAAGAAGGAAGTCATTTTCTGAAGTTTACAGTGGATAAGGAAGGAAGGAAGTCATTTTAGGCAGAGGGAAACCCATATACAAAGAAACAATGGTGTGGTGAGACTATTAGGAGATGTTTGGTAAATGTCCAGGAGTTGGGGATGAATTTGAACACTGCTGATGAAGTGGAAGGAATGGAGAAGAATTCTGAAAGGGTTAGAATGACTAAACTTGGTGACTATTTAATGGAAGAAGGTTAAGGGAAGGGTGTTGGAAAGACCCTAACCAACTGAGTGTATTAGTCACAGATGTTAGTGACTAAGAGTCTTACTCTGCCGCATACATTTGTGAGTAGCTGTCAGGGTATTAAGTCATGTGCTTTTGTGAAGCCTAAACATATGGTTTCATGTTTCACCTCTGTCAGTCATACGTGCAACTTTGGGGGAATGACTTCTGTGAGTATTAAATTCTGAGAAAGAATACTTACTTCCTAGAGATTTTATAAAAACGCATTGGAGGAGATAAGTCACTTTGTAATAACTATATAAATGCAGAATGTATTGTTACCCTGTTGTCTACTGTTGTTAATCGTCAACATTAAAAATGTGTATTTGCAAAACCAGTTCCTGTATGCTAAATTAAAAAATGAGACACTGTGCCCCTAAATGTTCAGTTACACTGTTGTAGCAGTCTCTAGACACACCATAGCTTTGCCATACTCTTTGGTCCTGCCAGCATTCAATTCCCTTCTTCATGTTTTTAATTTCTAATCTAAATGAAATAAGAGGCAGTTATGGTTGATTTCCTTTTTCTCTTAAGTTGATTAATGAAAAGTGTGCAGTCCTTCTCTCCAAGTAAAATAAATGCACAAGCCATGAGGCAGGCTAATAGTTTCTTTTCTTTTCTTTGGTGACAGGAACTAGGAGATTTTTGTGAGGAAACAAAATACTTGTTTGCAGAGAATCAGTGGTAATGTGTCAAAGGTGACTAACATCTTGAATCTCCTCCAGACACCTACTACAGGGGAATTAAGGACACAGTAAAATAATGGCCAGCTTGAATACCTGGCTTGGCTCTCCATGCCAAATTTTGGTGTGACTTGTACCCTAGTGAGCTGGGCCAGGCCTCACTCAAGTTTGCAGACATAACTTTGCTCCTTTAACCAACACTAGGCAGAAAGCAGCTCAAATGGCTTATGTTGTTATTTTCTCTATGACATGCTTACTTTGGTATTCTGAAGTTTTCAGTTTTACTAATGCGAAAAGGAAGAAAGCCTTAGAACAAATTGATTGCCTCATTTCTGGACTGAGCTTCATGCTGAACTGCCTTTGGAGGGTGAGAACACTCTCTCTCAAGTAGGGAAGCCCACAGGCCTGATGTGCTATTATTGCCAGAGAGTGAAGAGAGCCAAGGGAGTCTTCCTTCTTTAGAGAGGAATTAGAGTCTTTGTAAATAGGACCCTGGAATCTGTATCCTAAATAATTCCTTAAGTGAGTCTTATGTACCCTAAAGATTAAACGTCCACACTCTATTATGATCCCTTTATTTAAAAAAAAAGAAAAAAAGGAAGCTACTGCTTACTAGATCTTGCTCAGAATGACTTCTAAATTAAATAAAGTCATCAGTCAAAGGTTGGAGATGTAAGTTCAGTTTACGTATTAGAGTTTCAAGCTGTTATAATCAAAACTCTATTTTCATAATCAAAACTCATATTTGAATTTAATGAAATGCTCTGCTTTAGAGTTATTCAGAAGATAATAATACTGTTATTAACAGGTACTCATGTGGCTTTAAGAAAGAAACACCTAGAAGACTAAAGAGCCTTGTCGCTTTTCCATTCCCTCGTTTCCACTTGTCTATGGTGATGACTCAAGGTCTCAATATTTGAAGCCATGAAAAATTAAGGAGCATTTTCGAGGGGTTCAGTTGAAGAGAGTTCTCACTTGGTTTGTACTCTTGACTGGACCCAGGGTTGGCGCTTCCATTGCATTAGCTACTATGACTATCTCCCATTATCACCTCTTAAAGGAGGGTCCTGCTAAACAAAAAAAGTATAACCAAAATAAGACAAAGAAACACAAGGCTTAAATATGCATTACTGCTGAAGAAGTGTGGGTAGAGATTGATCTAGATCTGTGCTGTTTGGTGTGGTAGTCACAGCTCTTGAGCGTTTGTAATTGGGCTAATATACAACTGAGGAAATGGGGTTTTAATTTGTTTCTAATTTTATTTAATTTTAATTAACTTATATTTAAATTGAAAACATATACTTTTTCAGTTATTGAGCAAAATTTAAGTATTTTTTAGAATAATTTGGTTCTGGGAATTTACTTTTTAAACTGAAATTTTTATGGCACCTAGTACCAATAACTATTTCTGACAAAAACAGCCTCCAAATTGGGAAATGCTGTAAGTGTAAAACACAAACTAGGTTTACGGGACTTAGTAAAAATGATTTAAAATATCTTACTAATATTTTTATATTGTTTACATGTTGAAATGATAAATTTTTGGACATATTGAGTATAGATAGAAAATTTTATGGCCTTCATTATATTTCTGTAGGATAGCAGTGATCTAGATGTTTATTAGGGCCCAGATTTCCATAGTATTGGGAACTGAGAAGGCTAGTGTTCCATGGCATTTATTTTAACACCACAGCTCCAATATGGACTAAATACATATTATTGGATGAATGATAATAAATAACTTTGTGACCTTAGAAAATAATTTAGCTACTCTATGACTAAGAATACAAATTATTAACCAAATGGAGTTAATGCCAACCTAATAGATATCAACTCATTAAAACAACTAGGAATATTTAGAGAGAGGACTTGAATAAATGTTTACCAGAATCTTTTTGCTAAAGATTTGCTTCACACAACTTTTAAAAAAAATATGTCTTAGGCAAAATTAGCTAAGCAAAATATGTTGTTCCAGTATATCACATGGTGTATGTAAATCCAATATATCACATGGTGTATGTAAATCAAGTGATAAATATTTATGAATCATCAACTCAGATGAAGAATGCTTATGGATTCAGAGTGGGAAGCCCATAAGACTTCAGAAGCCCATTAGACTTCATCTTTGCCCATGTGGAACTTAGAAATCTAGAATAGTAGGTAAGAAACATTTTAAAAATTGGAAATACAAAATGATACATACAATAAAGGATTGAATTTGGTAGATGATTGTAATTGGGAATTTAGGAGAAAACAAAACAAATGTGAACTGAAGTGAAAAAGGCTATACAGTGAAGGTTGGACTTGAGCTTGGATTTGTATGGACGGGGGGAGTGAATTTGCACATTGACACATTGGGCTTTTTGGTGGGTCATTGATCACTTTTTCATAACTGTTTACTTGTCTTTTCACTCCCTGGGTTGTGAAATTCTTGAGGACAGTGATTCCACTTATTTTACCTTCCCCATCCCAAAGCCTTTGGGACCTGGCACACAGTGGGGATTCAGTTATATTTATGATCGTCTTCAGTATCTGAATGAATAAATGAGAACATTCTCATCAAAGGAAAGAAACAGTGATGGACATCAGCATTATGAGAATGTGGACAGCAACAGACCTTTCATGGTTCTATTTTCTGATCTAAATAAGTGAAATGGTTTCTAATTTCTCAGGGCGGCTGGAGATGCTCACACATTAAGTGAAAGGACTTGATAAACTATAGTGTCCTTTATAAAGCTAAAATTTCACTATTATTCAGCTGCAACAGGGTCTTACTCATCTTCGTGGTTGTCTCACTGAATAGAAACAGATATTCAATAAACATCTGTTTAGTAAATGAGTCAAGGAATGAATGGGAAGACCTCCCCTTGCCACTTTCTGTATTTCTATTTTACATCTGCCTGAAAGTGCGGACAGCCACTCTTATTAGAAAACTACCTAAATTCTGACTGAACCTTGAGGAGAAGCTTGAAGACTTTGCTTATGTATAAAGGTGGTATAAGTCTATGAATATTTTCATATATCTTTGCCTTTTCAGCACTATTAGCACATTTTTTGCTATTCTTAAGTAATTAGTATTGATTAAGGTTTTTGACGTTTGTAGATATGTGGCCTCGGCAGTAGGCCACATTGTATGGAAGGCGTATCTCAATTGAAATCTACCTTTACATTGTTCCTATGCTCCCTCTTATGGAAGCAGGTAGGGAAAACAAGAATATTTTCTGAAATCCTAATTCAAATATAACTAAGCAAAATAATTTGGGGGCGACAAGGGCAAGATTATTATTAAAGAAAACAGTACATTAAAATAGCTAACCTTGAAAAAGGGAGATACCATCTTAAGAGAAATATTTGTAGAATTGAGTGGTTTTATTTTGAAGGTTACAGGAGTGATCTTCCCTTGTTAAATTATAGCTTTCAAGGAGTGTTTTTCTGTGATGCACACTTTCAAGAGCTTACATTTTATTTGTCAGTTATACTTTGATAAAGATGTAAACAACAACAACAACAAAAAGGAGTGTTTCTCTGTCTGATTTGTAAACATTTGACCTAAGAGACCGAAAAGTTCTGCCACTGCCAGCCCAAAGACACACGCAGTGCAGATGCTAAAGCACCCTGGCTCCAAGCTCTGACAATTTCATTTTGTGTAACATTCCTTCTTCCATTTCCCCTGCTGTCCCCCTTCCCCAGGCCCTCGCCATTTGATACCTGAATCATTGCTATTTTGTGCAACAGTTTCACCCATCTGTCTCTGGCCTTTGCTGCAATTAAATCCATCTTTCTTGCTGTTGCCAATTCGGTCTTCCCAGTCACTGCTCTCTTCATGTCCCTGCCCCCCGCTAGCCTGCGCTGGCCTTCTCTTGCTGGGACTCTCCAGTTGTAACCGACGTAGTCAACCTTGTGTCTCTGCATGCTCTTCCCCATGGGCTGTCTGTTGACTGTCCCCTCATAAGTCAACATCCTGCCCCTCGTTAGGCTTCCCCTGCTTGGAATTCCCGCCTCTCTCCTTGTCTGAGTCTTGTGATGCCTGGCTCCAGTTCAATTCGTTCATGGACCCTTCCGTCTGCTCTCGCAATGAGTGATCGCTCCTTTGTCTGAAGTTTTAGAGAACTCTAGATATACAATTGATTTTATCATTCCTAAAATTCTACTTTGTAGTATTATCTTTCATCTGTGCATTGTCCTAACTGGAATTTTAATTGAATTAAAAAAAACAACAACACCCACAAAAGTACAAGAGAAGGGATGTCTAGAGTGTAAGAAGACATATACCGATTTGGAAACAAAGGCAACGTGCTACAGAAGGACAAACTGCCAATGTATTAGGTACCAGAACATTTTCTGGCACTGAAAGTTGAAGTAGCACCTGAAGAACACTGTCTCTTTGAGAGACTCTTTCTTTATCCATGTGTTTTGAAATTCTCATCGGCTCTCGCCTGGCAGCATGTTTTTCTGAAAGCATCGTAAACACCTGGTTGGGGATCTGCAACTATAATGTTGCCAACTTTCTATTAGCTTTTCTATGATACTTTTCCTGGTTTGATTATGTCAAAGAATGATTCTTACTTTGAACCCTGAGACTTTTCATGGGATTTACATTTTTAAGTAAATATATATTTATTGTATATATAAGAATTATATTTGCAAATTAAATATAATACATTAATGATGCTACTTTTGTAATTTGAGTCTGCTGTCACTGTGCCTTTTACTGGGAAAGCCCTGCTCTTAATAAATATCATATAGTCACAAAGATAGACTGGTGACAATATGTGCCTCCATATTGATGGCCTTTGATCTTTACTATCCAGAAATATTTCTCAAAGATCAGACCACAGCACACTTGGCTCTTGGCACTAGGAAACTTGGGCTTTGATGGTAACCGAGTATTGCATGTGACGTGGCGGCTCTTGAAAGGGACCCTTCAAAATAAAGTGAAAGGGATGTACACTGCTCTTTTGTTTCAAAGGAAAGACTTTGCCAAGATTAAAAAAAAAGACAGTTTATAGGAGTATTTTCCTCCTTTGGGTCTTTGACTGCATACTTATCATTATGAGAAAGTGCCATGAAACGTGTGTCATTTCATTGTGTTTAATATGGCACCAGAGCCCTGAAGAAAATGTCTGCTGTGCATATTGATAAAGAGACAAGTAAGAATTCTCACCTTCACATCTATTCAACATGTTTCCCCCCCTCCCCTCCCCTCTCCTCCACTCCACTCCCCTCTCCTCCACTCCACTCCCCTCCCCTCCCCTCCCCCTCCCCTCCCCTCCCCTCCCCTCCCCTCCCCCTCCCCTCCCCTCTCCTCCACTCCCCTCCCCCTCCCCTCCCCCTCCACCCCGATTCTCACATCTGCCTGCTCTTCCATCTTCAGGCCCTTTTTTCTTCCTCTGCTCAGCGTGACTTGCTTTCCCTCTTCTGTTCTTTTCTTTCTCTGTCACTCTCTCCTCTGAGTCTGCGCTCTCTCTCCCGTTTCGTTTCTTTCGCAAGGAAAAGCCCTGTCTGCTCTCCAGTAGTGTGCTGGCTGCATAGGATCTGAGTTCTGTGTAAACTTGTCTGTTTCTTCTAGATCGGTTTCTTATGAGTGTGGTAATTCAGATCAAACAGTCTAACAGCCACCCACAAAATACAAAGACTCCTTTTTCCAAAACGAAAATCCCTTCAGGATAGATGTTGGCCATTCCGGTAATTTAAAAGAATAGAGTTAAGCTATTTTTAAAAATATGTAAAAATAACTATAAAAATGATGTTTACCACAGCTGAGGCAGAAAATTGGAATTCTGGTTTAAAGAGATCTATTTTAATGGATCTTCATGTGATTAGACTTGAATAAAGTTGAAAATTATATCTATTTTACATGTCATTAAATGTGTCTTCTATCATTCAGGAAAGACCTCCAGCTGATGTGATAATAAAACAGGGCTCCCTGAAGGCTTTGGAGTTAGATATGATATTAGTTTTTTAGGCTGCTATAACAAAGTACCACAAACTGGATAGTTTAAAACAACAGGAATTTATTGTCTCACAGTTCTGGAGGCTAGAAGCCTGTAGACAAGGTGTCAGCAGGTTCGTGTTCCCTCTGAAACCCGTAAAAGAATCTTACTCTGCTGGTTCCCAGCTTCTGGTGGTTTGTCTGCAATTTCTGGCATCCGTGGTTTGCAGCTGCATCACTCTAGTTTCTCCCTTCATCACACACATTCTTCCTGTGTGTGTCTCTATCTTCATGGCCATCTTCTTACAGTGACACCAGTTACATTGGGTTAGGGCCACCTTACTCCAGTATGACCTCATCTTAACTCATATGTGCAACAACTACTTTTCAAATAAGGCCATATTTTGGGTTAGGACTTAAATATGCTTTTTGGGGGAAAACACAATTCAACCCATAACAAGCAGCCTGAGTTCAAGTCTCATTCTTCTACCAGTTAACCGTGTGACCGTTGGCAGTTGCTTAACCTCACTGAGCCTCAATTGTAATGTGCAGATAATTACAGTTCTTACCTCACAGTGCTGTAAGGATTACATGAAATAATGCTTAGCAAAATGCCTGGCACATCGTAAGTATATCACCACTCTTTTAGTTACAGTTATTTTGGTGGTTATTTTTATTGCTGTTGTAGTGTAAGAGACACCCTATTGTAGTACCCGGCCTACTGTAGTTGCTCATCAAATGTTAAATTTCAGTCACTCAGGACCATGTGTGACTGTGGATGTGGAAAATGCTGTCAGAGGATACTCAACTATGGTGTGGTTGAGGTTATTACGTTCCACAAAAGGTAGAATTTTCCATCTGACTGCAAAAGAGATTGGGGAAGAAGTTTGATTTGGTGCTGTCAGTTCAGACGTGACTGCCAAACCTCCAACAGACACCTTGAGTGACTAGGAAACAGGGATTCTTGAGCAAGATCAGCTGCTTGAGGAAGTATAAATATTTTCCATCTTATCACCGTGTTTAGCCATGTGGAGATTCCTACTTTAGTATTCATTCTGGCCCTTAGGACTTCTACTATGCCCTTACCTGTCTGATAATCATAATTTTATGCCCCGTTACGAAAACAGTGGAAAATCACAGTACATCACATTTAAGAAGAAACATTTTCTTTTGTTCAATTTTAGTTCTCTGTCCAGTTTCCTAAATACTCCCTGTTTAGAATTACTTCCTTTTTCTTTTTCAAGGTTTCTTGTATTTTTTTTTTTTTTAGTATATGTGTATCTGATCTCTTTGTCATGAGTTTTGTTTACTAAAGACAGAAAGTCAATATGAAATATTTTTAACACAAAGAGGAATTTATTGGCTCATCTAAGCGAACCAGAGGGAGGGTTGATGGACAGCTAGTTTCAGGGCTCACTGTACCTGGGAATGACTACCCTCAGGATTCTCTACATTCATCCTATTTCTCTCCGCATGGGGCTCTTTTCTCTGAGATGCATTCTTCACCAGAAAGGGAACCTCCTGTGGCAAGACCTCATTCATGTTCCTACAGCCTGATAATGAGGAAAGAAAAGAACTCTCTTCTCCTACAAGGCTGATCGATCTCCTCAATAAGCTCTGACTAGCTCAGCTCAAGGGAACACGGACATTGTAGCCCGCGGGGTGGGACTCGGACCTCGTCAGCTAACGCCAGAGCCGCCTGGGCGAAGGAGACTCTTTCAACACAACAGGTGATACTTGGGTGCTAAAATAATAAATGCCCAACATATCCGATATTGTAAAATGTTTTCAAACCTACTGCTTTCTTGTTTTGGATTATTTTCTTCGACTCTTCCAACTGGCTGATTCTGGTTTGTCTGTAATTGGGTGTTTGTCTTCAAGGTTTGACCTAAGTCACATCTGCAGTGTCTTTACTTGCATGACAGGGGTCCTGTGTTGTATGTTGTCTTTACCTGCAATTTGTTCTCTTATAAAATATCTGGATTCATTTTCTCTGTCTCTGGAAATTAGCTCTTCATAAGTTTTATTGAAAGCCTTTGTGGAATGATCCATTATATTAAAATTCTTACAACTTTTATTCTGTGGTTGTACAAATTCCTCCCTTTCTCCTTTTCTCTGTATGAATTCCTTGTCACATTGCTTACCTTTTCCACACTCAGCAACTAATCATATCCCAGCAGTTCTATTATAGACAATCCATGTATTTCTTAATGAGTTTAAGAATGAGCTATTTGGATTACCTTTTGTAGCAATACACTAAATGTCATCTATAATTTTATCTATTGCTTTGCTTATGCAAAGTGTCAGTCACAAGTGAGTCTTATAGTTATTATATAAATAGATTTATATTGACGCAGATTCTCATGTCAGTAACATTTTATTAAATATTCATCAGAGTCTGAAAATGCAAGATAAATTATGAAGTTAGATGGGTAACAAAGGTATTATAGTATTCTTTCCATATTCATAGAGGTTAGTTTATAGAGGCCCATTTCTATAGACTGTTCCCCAGATATTTATTCAAATTGCGAAATGGTATCCTCTTTTCTAAGTTGTTTTACATATTCTTCCTCAGTGGGGGGAAGCAGCCTCGTGCAGGTGCTATGACCTTTTACTTACTTCTCTCCCTAACGCTGCTCATCTCCTTTCCACGGGAGGATCTGCCTGTGGCACAGAACCATCTGCAGGCAGCTGTAGGAGAAATTGCCATCTACAGACGGAGCAAGGAAAAACAGAGATGGCACAAATCAGCAACACTGGCAATAAAATGCATTAAAACTACTGATACAAAGGGATTGTAAAGTTCATAGGAGGGTAGCATGATCATGCTGTAGCAGTAAACTTGACATTTTTTATAAGATGGGTAATTTTCTAGCAAAATACAAATTATTAACCTGGCCTTGAAAAACTTGGAAATCATGAATAAATCAGTAACCATTAAAGAAATCAAATTAATGGTAAAATGTTTCCCCCATCCCCCAACCCCCCACCATCTCCAAATGACCCCAAGCCCAGGAATTTATAGGCATAGTTTAAAAAGACCTGTAAAAGCAAAAAAATTCCCTATTTTAAGCAAACTGGATTAGAGACTCAGAATAGGAAATTAAACCAAACCACTTTATTTAGCAAGTGTAACTTGGAAGTTAAAAATAGATATAAGGGTAGAGTAAGAAAGTTATGGTGTATTCTCACTTATAAAAGCAAAAACCTTAATATAATATTGACAAAATATTTTCAGCAATGTATAAAAAACATGGTAGCCAAAAAATAATTATCAAAAAATGCAAGGATGGTTTAATATTCAGACACTTATATAATTTAGAAGAAATCCCCATATAGTTATCTCAATAGACGGAGGAAAAGCATCCAAGAAAATTCAACACTCAATTGTGATATAAACTTTTAGTAAACTAGGAATAGATAAATTGTTTTCATTATTCTAGTAAGGGATATTTATCTAAAACCACCCCCAAACGGTACAGTTATTTAGAAAACTTTTTAAACATTTCTAATTATAATAATGACTACCCCCATTATTCAGCATTGTACTAGATGCCCTAGCCAACTTTAAAAGACAAAAAAAAATAAGAGATACAAGGACTCAAAAAGGAAAGAAAAAAATTTCAAGTGTGAAATTGACTAAATTGAAAATCCAAGGAAGACACAAGATATATCATTGGAGCAATTTAGAAATGAGTTTGGCATGTTCAGTGGGGTCAAAATTAATATACATAAAATAGCATTCCTGGAAAATACCAATTAGCCAACTAGAAAATGTCAGAGGAAAAATACCACCATTTGTGGTAGGCAGAATAGTAACCTGCCAGTAATGTTCACCCTGAAACCCATGAATATGTTAGGTTAATTGGCAAAGGGGAAGTAAGTTTGCAGGTAAAATTATGTTTAAAGAGATTATCCTGGATTATCCAGGTGGGTCCAGTGTCATTACAAGTGTCCTTTAAATATGGAAGCAGGACGGAGAAGAGACCGTGTCAGAGTGATGTGACATGACCAAGACTCTACCTGCCGTTGCTGACTTTCAGGATGGAAGGGGGTATGAGCCAAGGAACACAGGCAGTCTCTAGAAGCTAGAAAAGGCAAGAAAGCAGATTCTTCCTTAGAATCCTCCAGAAAGCAACCCAAACTTGCCCAATGATAACCATTTCAGATTTCTGAGCTAAAAAAATTTAATAGCTGTAAGATATAAATTTGTGCTGTGTTAAGCCATTAAATTGGTGATAATTTGTTATAGCAGAATATAAAACTAATATACCATTGATAGTAGAAAGAAAAACCATAGAAAAGATATGGCTTTATTGCCCAACTTTACCCATATTCCATCCCTTACACTGATTTTTTTCTTAGAGCTCCTTTAGACATTTTTAATATCAGTTCATTGGGCTCAAGTCCATTTGTTGAATCCTCAGTATGGAGGAAGAAAACTGACCTTTAGTCTCCTAAATGTTATGATGCCTGAAAGAAGGTTCCCTGTTCTCTCTTCCTTTTACTCCCCCAAACTCAGAGGCCTGGAGGGCTCAGACTTTCTAGTTCTTTCCTCTAGTTCTTTGGGCTATGAGAGACCAGGAGTATACATGTGGAGCTCACTTAGGCCATAGGGGAAGTGGCCACGGATTTCTTCTCAGGTCCCTGGCTACTTGCAGACCCAGTAACCACTTAAATCAGGAGTGGTGGAGAGAAAAGAGAAGTGGAGAGAAAGAAAGTCCCACTTATTTCCAATTATTTATTCCCAACTCCAGAAAGCCCTTCATTAAGCTTGTCTAAATTTCTGGCTCAGTGACCTATTGACCATAAACTTACACTGGCCCATCTGGGTCATGTGTTATCTTTGCATTAATAGAAAATATAAAAATTATGCTAAATTTGTCAGTGAAAGTGATAGAAACTGTCTTGGTTCGGGTACCCCAAGAGCAGACAGACCCTGAAAGAAGGACTTGAGAATGAAAGCAGTTTTAGGGGATAGGCGATCCAGCGAAGCGTGGTGAAGGAGTGGAGAAGCCAGACGGGAGAAGGAAAAGCCAGGGAAGGGAGTTTATGTAGTGACAGCTCTGGGCAGCTGGGACCCAATTCTGCAGGAGATGCCCTGCGGGATGATGTAGAATATTCTTCAGAATTAACTCATCTAGGAAGCTGGGTTCTGGAGCTTGGTCCTTCAGAATTCCTGCCTGCCCGGTGTGCACGAGCCAAGCGTGCTCCTGTGATCCAAGAACTTCCCTAAGCAGAGGGATACTGTTTTTTTATTCTTTTGGATTTAATTTTATTTTCTGAGTAGTAACTCTTTTACATAGTTTAAGAGTTAAAAGGTATAAATAAACTAAGATATATGTTCTTTTTTCCTTGTTATACACAAGGTATGGAATATACAGTCTTTTGTATCTTCTGGTTCTTTACACTTAATAGTAGGTCTTGCCATTGTGTTGCAGCGTCAGAAGTTTTTACAGCCAGTCTCCGATGGGTGGGCACGTAGGCTATTTCCATATTTTGCTATTACAAAATTATTATTCAAAATTATTAGTTATTATAAAATTATTATTTTTACTTCTAAGTAAACATAAGCATATGTTGTTTCATAATTTTAGAGGTGAATCTTTAAGGCTAAATTCAGGAATTAGTATCACTTGGTCAAAAGATAAATGCGTATATATATATTTTTTAGATATTGGCTTATTCTTGTCTATAGGGCTATACGGTATTGTACTCCCACATCAATATGTATCAGTGTTTGTCTCTGCTCAGCCTTGCCAACTTAATATGCTGTTAAAAGTTAACATTTTTGTCTATCTAAAAGGTATAGCTATAATTAGAATTTCTCTTATTTTGATTTATATGAACTTGCATATAAAGATATTGATCCTTCATCAATCTTGCTTACTGTAATGCTTGCCCAGTTTATTAAATTTTTAATGTTATTTGTATTTTGTCAGACCGATATTTTAAACTTTAACTTGAAAACTTGTGACTCTTTGCTTTTATTATTTTATTAGTCATTTCCAAAGTAATTTCTCATTTTTAAGCTTAAAGTGTATTTATAATTTTAAATGAATATGTAATATTTATCAAAAATATAAAAACAATTCTAACTTGCCTACTAATTTTCTTCCCTAGACTAATGTAGATTTAAAGCAGTAAATTAGAAGGCAAAAGTGACATTACAGGTAGGGACTGACATCTTTAAGAAATGACATTTAATGAAAGGACAAGAGACATTCTAAAATTATCATTCAGAAATTCTCAAAATTATAGCACTCACACACAATTGAAGGCAGAGCAAACAGACCTCAAAGTGCCCTTAACCAATGTCCATAAGGCAATTGCAGAGTTATGAAAATATTAAATGATGTTCAGAATGTCATGGGGGGAAAAAACAAAGAAATATATGATGCTTCTAAAGACATTTCTAACTCATATCATTAAAGTAATAGTGCTTAGAGGCATAAAATTCTTAACGAGAATTGGCTGTGGCTGTGAAGAATGACTTATTCCCAGAGGTACCAGTTAGATGACATTTTATAAAAATTATTTGTTACCTGTTTTGTATGACTTCCTAGATTCTAAACTCTTTGGGAATAATGATTATGATTTATTCCTCAAATATTCTGTAGTGCTACATTTAATAGGTACTGAATGCCAGCTGGGTGTCATTGTTTTAGACACTTATTTTTTAATCTACTTATTATCTCACTTTTCCCGGGGGGAAATGAAGGTTCAGAGAAGTTAGGCTCCTTACCCAAGGTTGGTTTTGAACCCAGGACAGTATGCTCTCCCCACATGGCCAATCCCTTTCTCATGATACCTGGTACAGTGTCATGCCTAGACATGGTTCACTGTTTGCCAAGCAAATCAGAAAATTAAGTATTTTCAATGATTAATTATTAATGAGAGGTTGGAAGTGAGTGACATGGTATATAATTTTGTTGGAAAAACAGAACATAGAGATCAAACAAGATCTCAATCAAATTATAATTTAAGGTCCATCATTTAATGTCCTTTCTCAGAGCAACTGAGTCAGCCCAGAAGCCTTTACAAAGCAGCAATTAGATTCTCCTAGGATCTAAATGTATTTGTTTTGGGGGAATAAAATTGTCATCACCTGACAATAAGATCAAGGCACTGTTTTTAGTCATGTATTAGATAGTCTCTCACCCTTTCCCACTGAATTCTTTACTAGGACTGGAAATCTCTTAGTCTTTTGATTATAAAAGAGAAACAAAAGAAAGCTGTTGGTCTTCAATGCCCTCCCTGTCTGTGGTTTGTTGTCAGATGTCCTCCTACATAATTTTTCACATTCCATTTCCACAAAAAATGTTTTTGTGATGATGGTTTTTGTTCTACTCTTTCTATCCATTTAATTATCTCCCCTTCCCTCTGTCAGCTTTGGTGAGGTAAGGCGTTGTATCCTCTGAAGATTTAAAAACATGCTTACCTAGTAAGATGAAGCTGTTTGCATACCCTTCCTTTATACTTGATGAATTACTACTTCAAAAACATTTTTGGCCTTCTTTCTCACCATAAACCAGCCAAGCAAGACAAATAGTGTGTTAAAAAGAGGTTTAATGTCCACATTCAGTGTAGGAAAACATAAGATTTATGCAGTTTTGTCATGCAAAAGGTGAAAAGGTTGTCAGGGACTTTTCAGGTGGTCCATAAATCTGAGTGTCCAGATGGAGGAGAGGTGCAGATAAGTCACTGGAGGCACTGACGAGTTACTTCGATTACAGTACCATTTTCTCAGGGAATATAGAAAATGCCAAAACTGAGCGGCATTATTTCTTTTAATTTCACTTAATATAGAAGGTCCTTTCACAAAGAGAGTAAGTAAGCACTGGTAATGTTCCTTTTGAGAACATCAGTTCTGTCACACAGCCTTCAATAATGCATTACCAAGAAAACAATGGGTAGCCAATCAATAATAAATGTTTGCAAATGTGGGCAATGATACGGGTGAAGGAAATATCCTGTTTGTCCACATTCTATCTTCTAATTTATTGTGCAATACCCCTTGACTTTTCTCTTGCTTATAAGATACTGAACTCATCTCCGTCACCTTTCTTCAGCCATCCCTGTGGTGCCCAGTTCTATGAGTGTTGATTCAGAGATAGTTCAGTATGTAAAATGCTTGGTGCAGGAAGTCTTGAGGATGCAGATGTGAATTAGCATTGGTTGGACCTGAATGGGCAAATATGGGGAAAAGGGAGCAAGGTTAATGATTTGACCAATGACGTTGGTGGGAATGTGTGGTGTACTTAGGAAGCACGCAGGTAGATGACAATTACTCAAGCAGAAAGTACATTGGAGGAATGGGAAAAAGATTAGAAGGGGATGTGAAGGCAGTAAATTTGGCTAAGAAAAATTATGCCCAGTTATAGTTTAGATATTATTTGGTACGCACCAGGGAAGAATCTAAATTTTGGGGTAGAACAGTGACATGATTAGACCTTTGTTTCAGGAGAGTGACATACCGTAAGTCAGAGGATGGATCACAAAGGAAGAATCCATTAGTGAACGTGTAGCCTGCCCACCTAAATGGTCTGTTTCCCAAGCCCCTTCACAATGGCCTCAATACATTGACTCTCAAAATGACATTCTGTTTCACTCATAAGCGACAAAGTGATTATCCCATGTTCGTGGCTGATGCTCTGCTTATCAATTCCCAACCCCAGTATTAACCTTTTATGGTGTCTAATATTGTTGAGACAAGGCACTGAAAGTTATGTAGTGACACAGTGGGTATAAGGCGAACGGAGGGCAAGGTGCTGCCAAATGGTCTTAACCACTTGAAACGGTAATATAAATATTACATACAATGCCCACCATTTCTTTACAACCTCCCTCTAGACCAGAGGTGGGGACTGTCTGGCCCGCGGGCCCAATAAGGCCTGTGAAATCATTTGGTCTGGCCCTGCTAAGGCGACTGCAGGTGGAACTCGAAATTCAACAGATCTGGGAGTTTTTTTCATAGCTAATTTTTAAGTTGATAATTTTGTATGGCCCCTGCATGATGTTATAAGTATCCAAATGGCCCTTGGCAGATAAAAGGTTCCCCAGCCCCGATTCTAGACATCCCCACGCTCATTCACGCCACCCTCTACCTCACATCCTCCTGTCCTCCCCAAGGCAGCGCACGCAGCGCTCCGGCTGGAAGCTTTGCCGTTAAACACCTTCCCTTTCTCATCACACATCATCCTCAGACTGTTTGTTCTTCTCTGTGACATTTCCAGACTCTGGGCCACTCCTTTCCCCGCTTTTAACATCACTACCTACTGCTGATCATAATGTACTATCTATTCAGTTCATTAAAACTGCCCTTGATGTTCATTTTAACTAATTTTCACCAGCTTAAAGTGCTATTAGGAGCACAGCGCGCATTTTTCATGAGTCTCACAAGAAACTTCATAGGAACTCTCTCACTGTGACCCATTTAAGAGGCCAATATAGTTATCATTTATTAGTGACAATCAAGGACACTAACCAAAGTTAATGGCAAGCTGTTATGTTAGAAAGAAAAGGTTTACATCTGAATGTCAGTGGAAAAGTTAAGGCTATCAAGCCTTTAAGCTCTCATTCCTTAAATCATTGATATGTTTGATGTCCGTTTTATAGAATTTTCTGAGAAGTTTAAAGAAAACAGAAATTATATGTATCTTAATGTATGACAGTGCTGGTTTTCAATTCAGCTTGTTTGGATTCACACTTTGTATGAACTGTTCTGGCAAATATTCAATTAAAACTTAATAAGTAATGTATAGGCTAAGTCCAGAAAGGAATATTAAGGTACTTGTTTGACCTTTGATTTATTAAAGACCATTGTGAAGATAAATACACTTTAAATGACACATTAATAAAATAAAACCAATAAACTTAGTCCAACTCAATCCTACATCTCAGAGTTTTTTGTTTTGTCTTTGTTTCTCAGTTCAGGTGATAAACTCAGGTGATAAAACTCAAAATAGCAAATACTGCCCGTCTGGGCGTGGCTCAGCGGTTGAGTGCCGACCTAGGATCCAGGCGATCGGGGTTCGATTCCCGGTCAGGGCACATGCCTGGGTTGCGGGCTCGATCCCCAGTTGGGGGCCTGCAGGAGGCAGCCGATCAATGACTCTCATCATTGATGTTTCCCTCTCTCCTTCTCCTTTCCTCTCTCTGAAATCTATAACGATATTTTTTTTTTTTAAAAAAAGCAAATACCTAGCTAGCTACAAATCATTATTTTCACAACATGCTCATTATGATGTTGCATAATTAAGCATATTGGTGTGTTAGTAGTAATAATAGCAGTAGCAGCAGCAACAGCAGCAGTGGGGGTATTGGTGTTGACAGGAAGATGCGATGTATTGTTATTGCTCTTACACTGCTCTCCTCCCTGCACCTCTCCCCCACCATTTACCCACATTCTGATTTGCTCAGGCACTGTTCTGGGTGCTTGATAAAGATGATCTGGAAACATCACAGCAACCTGACTAGGTAGATGGTGCTATCCCAGCTTTTCTGAAGTGGAGGCTGCAGCTCAAAGAGCTTAATTAAGATACTTAAGATCTTCCAGTTCATACTTTGAAAGAGCTGGGAGCTGAAATCAGATTCCTGGCTCCCAAATTCCTGCCTGTTTCAGTACATTGCACTGTCACATTATCCCGTCTCAGTTTGTCCACATGATGCAAAGTAAGGGAGTTGTACAATCATACGAATGTTTTTCGTTTGGGGCTAGCTTAGAGGTATGCAGAACTACCGTCTCTCACTTTGTCTTGGCTTGCCTTCTCCCCTGCTTATTCAAATAATTGGCTGCTTTTATATCTTTCTGCCTGATCCGTGTATCTAAATAGCCTGCTAGTCACATGACCACGTGCCAGGTGGGATGGGCATTGGCCCTTTGGCAGTTTACACACATCCAGGTGGCTCTGCCAGTCTTTGACATGGTGAGGTGATATCTGATGTATTCAGATAATGTTAGCTATTCAGTATTGAGAACAAAGGTCCATCCATAAATGGAGACCACATTCTTTTCTCAGACAGTAAAGAAGGCCAATGCTATTTACGGATGCTTGTTACATGTCTCACACTTTCCCACATGTCCTCTGATTTCACTGTTAACTCTAAGATGAAAATAATACTTAATTGAGTAGTATACATGTCCTAGATTTCCTAATATAAAAAAAAAAAGCTTACAGGTATAGCTTGCAACCATATATGCCCCAGAGCGCCTTCTCATTACATCCAGTGGTATGTCTCAAAGAATGTAAGCCAGTTTTAGACATGACTTAATCAAAATGTGATTAGGATAGCATCTCTGGAGGAAATAAACATAGCATTCCTTAAACGAATATAAATGTTTGTTATTTCTGCCCCTCGAAGACTCATTAACATAAATGAGGCTTTTCCTCATGGTACTAAGCATGAGTTACTCCTTTCCTTTCCTTAATTCATAACGCAAGCGTGGCCAGGACTTCTGGTTGAGTCCCTAGTTGCTCTGTCGCTGTTACATGAGGCTATATGGAAGGCCCTTGCAGGTCATGTACTGTTGGGATTCAGAGGTCTCTGCTTCCCTCTGATTATGTGACGTGCTAGGTGCTTGGCTTCTCAGTAAATACCCTTTGTGGGGTTCACAGAGCTCATGGATGTGAGGTTTCTCTCCTTATGATGCAGCAGAGTAATAAAGTGCAGATTGGGAGTAAAGGTTGGTGTTTCCTAAAGCCCGTTATCCTGGCCACTGTTATAATAGTGTTCAGATTTGGAACTTATGTGAGGAATGTGTGTAACATTTTCAAACCAAGTCAAAATTGAATTGCTATTTCCTCTCTATCCAGACTAAGAGATTATACCTTCTGTAATTTTCAGGATTCCAAAATGGCTTTACAAACACAAAATACAAAGCTACTCAGAAATACTTTTCTCCTTACCTTAAGAGTAAGTGATGAGAAAATGTCATAATTACCAAAGTTTTACATGTAACTAAAGATAATTGTATAATTTGGAACAATTGGAGGGCATAGAGTTGAAATACCTTAGAAGTGAGTTGGCAGGAAGGATGATTGTTTCTCTCCTCTGTGAGGGAAGTTTCTTGGTAAGAAATGAGGCAAAGTATTTAAGGAATTTGATTCTATTGACTTTCCTACATCAGAATTAAAATTTTATAGAAAACGGGCATATCAATAAACATACTTCTTGTTGACCTTAAAACTTGTGCATTTGACAGGATTACATTGTGATGGGGATTAATCCCTATAGCGGTTGGTCATTTTCTTTGGAGGTGGGGGTAAGCAACCCAATTCTATGCCTATGGCTTACAGATTGCATAATTTATTAGTTATTACTCACAAGCTTATTTGAAGGTAACAGTATTCTCTGCATGTAGCCTAGTTTTGCAGATATGGTTTAGCTATGTCAGAATTACTTGGAGAATTCTGCTGCAGAATCCCGACTCCCCGTTTTGTACCCTTGAACCAGAATCTTGGGATGGGGCTATATTTTTACCAAATTCTTGAGTGATCTTAAGATTTCAATATTTAATCACCATATGCTTGGCATTTTATTCTTTAATGTTTCTCTATTTCAGACTGTTAGTCTCTAATTAGTAAACATTGAATATACACTAAAGATTTTAACCTCTTAATGGATAGCAACTTAATATAGTTAAAGAAAATTTCTATGACAGAACTGTGGGATTAATAACAATAGTAGCTATCACATATTGAACATCTGAACATAAAATGATGTCCCATGGCCCCTCAAGATCTATAATTCTCATTATAGCCCTTGATCTTTGATGAAATTATTCTCATTTTTCATATGGAGACAGGGTAGAGAGGTTAAGTAGCTTGGATAAGGCCACACTTACAATAAGAGATGGAGTTAGGATTTAAATCCAAATATGGTTTAGTCCAAAGCCTGTCCTGGAATCACTGTGGCAGAATGTCCATATGCAAGTTTGTGGCAATGCACACATAGGGCCACCACTAGTTAATATGGCACCTTTATATGAAGCAGAAAAAGTCTCATCCTTCAGAAAGATGCAGCCCATGGTGCATGCTCATGCCAGAGGTAGATGTCACCTCTCCTATCTCTGTCCACCAGGTGTCCCTGTACATTGAGCTACCTGAGTTACTGTAAGTGGTAGCCGAGATGACACTGGTTGTGAGAAAATTCTAAGGCTCTATAATAGAGACCTAGTATCTTATAGGCACAAAGAAATGTTAGACTAACATTCAGTAAGTGTAACAGGGATGAAAAGAGGGGAAGGCCAGGAGATAGCTTATTGATTGCCTAATTCTATTGATATATTTTAATTGCCTTTGGGGTTCCTGTGAAATGGATGGCTTCACATGCCTATTTTGTGATGAAGAGTAGCATATGATCTAGCAACCTTTTAGCTAGAGCCCAGCATAGTTTGACTTGACTTCATCTACGTCTATACCGCATACATTGTTTTATTAACATCCAAATTACATCTTTTGATACCAAACTGTAGTAATATTTATATAATATTCAAGTTCTAATTGAACTTTCTTCTATAGTTATATTTTTTTAATAATTTCATATGCCCATGCATTATCAGCATTTTAAAAATAAAATAGCTCATGTTTGTGGCTCATGCTATATATTTACATTCTTTTTATGCCTCACTACCTCGCCTTTTAGGTATTTTACTGTATTTGATTCAAGCTTTTCTTATTCTCTCCATTAGGACTTATGTCAGAAAACCAGGAGAGGTTTTAACCATCCTATTTGAAAAAAAAAAAAAAAATCAGCTTAACACAATTACTTTGAATTGTCTAAAAAAAAAAAGTCATTAATTTCCTAGACAAAAAAGCATTGCTGAACCTTCAGAACATACTGCTATTGAGCCAAGGATGTTGCATAAACAAGCTATACTAGTTATTGAGCACCTACTGTGTGTCACTTTCTGTCCTTTGCTCTTTGAATGTTTTTAGGTCATTAAATGTAATCACCACAGTCAGTCTTTTAGAGATTGCTTTCCAGGGGAATAAGCGATAGATATACTGTGGTTGCTTCAGTACAGAACTGTCACCATTCCTAGAAAAAAAGCATCGCAGCCAACATTTTGCTGCTGGTGTATTGGCCTTGGATGTCACCTACACAATGAGCCACAGCCTGGAGTCCCTAGAGAGTAGTGGGTTTTCCCTATGTTCCTATTTTCTTAAAAGATCACCCTTTTATTTTGCCCTTACTCTTTATGTTAGAAAAATAGAATCAGGTTTTATGTAGGAGCCTTTATACTCCCCCAGGGTGCCTGTTCTCAGAGATGTATGCTTTTGTTGCATTTCCTTCCTTTGAAATAGAGATTATGGATCCTAATGCATTCAGAGTTTGTTTTGATGAACTTGTATTGATGAACACTAACTTGACTGGACAGATCTTGAAATATGTTTTAAAGATTTTTTTTAACAGCTCAATATAGCTTTCTTAGAATCAGATTATGAGATAAAAAGTAGTTGCCTGGGAAAATCTTAATGATTTTAAGTGTTAGATACTAATGATGTGGGGCTATCTTGAGGCCACTATTGAATACCACAGGGGTTCTGCCTGTATGAAGAGATGGAAAACTCATAGGACTGTTTTTGGTGATTATTACTGTTTAATAACTAGCTTTGATCTGATCTCTTTCTGAGGATTCTGCTGGCAATTGCTTTACATAGCTACTCAAATTTGAAAGCTAATACTACTTTAATTGCTCCTATTGGAAAACTGTCAGTAATAAATTTATGAGTCTCTTATACAGAGTTTATACATGTGGGAAAATATCCTTCTATCATCTTTAAAGATAAATAATGCTCAGCTTATTACTTACAAGAACAATCTATTATGTTGTCTTAACATTTTACTTTTAGGAGTATTAATGCATGATCTGTACATTTGTTATGTAACTTGTTTCTCAGAAGTTCAAATGGTAATTTTATTCTTGTTTGACATGTACTCACTGCTTTGTCTACTGTGGGTCAGCAGTATCCTGAATATTTGATTCTCTTAGGAGACGTAGGATAGATCAATGGAGTGGATATAGCCATTTTAAGTTCTAGAGAAAGGTGTGATAGAAATATTGTTACATTATTGTGGGGAAAGCTGAAGTGGAAATAGTTTCAGGGGACATTACTGCCTTTTCTAAGGCTATATTTTATTAATAATTCATTATAATTTAGACTACAAAGTAATTTTGTATTTCTTGCATTCAGTATAGCTCCAGCATATTTTCACTACCTCCTCATAAGCTTCACTTCTGCTATCCAATTAACAAATGCATTTGGGGCATTAATTATATCAAACTCACCACTAAGTAGACTACAGAGTACAGTTGACCCTTGAACAATGAGGGGGTAAGGAACATAGACTCCTGGGTAGTTGGAAATTTGTGTATAACTTTTGATTCCCCAAATTTAATAATACCCTGCTATTGATTGGAAGTCTTACCGATAACATAAACAGTCAAAATGACATACGTATTTTGTATGTTATTTGTACTGTACACTGTATTCTTGCAGGAAAGTAAGCTGAGGAAAAGCAAATGTTATTAAGGAAATCATAAGGAAGAGAAAATACATTTACAGTACTTTATTGTATTTATTGATACTGTAAGTTTACGTTGTCTGTTTACAAGACAAATCATCTCAGTACCTACGTCTATATTGTCTTATATGATACAAACACTGTAGATGTTATACATATTACTAACATTAGACATAAAAAATAAAAAGGTAATTTGAAAAAGAAATTCATATTCACTTTAGAGTATAACAATTTATGCATTAATCATGACGCAGCAGCAATATGATTACTTTACAGTAGCCTAGTGCAATCAGTATGGTTACTTCAAGATAGGAAGGAAATCTCCAAAAAATTTTCCAATATATTTATTTCCAACAGTCCACATTTTAGTGGAGAACAGGGCATATTTCCTATTTGGGAGAGTAAAAAATGCATAGAAATAATAAAAAGGCAAAATTAGAAGTTTTGAGCTCTGATGTTTCCATGGAAGTGTTATGGAAGTTGAGCTCTGGCAAGGTCCCGTCCAGCTTAAGGAAACCGCTCTTCCCCTGAGTGTCTCCCGTTGCCAGTCGTATCCACTCAGAGACCTTTGTTTTGCATGTGGAAAGTTTTCCCTGAGTGTGTCACACTGTTTCACTCTTCTCTTCTTTTATACCTTAGTTGTCTTCTTGTCCAAGGGAGCACAACATATGCTCTCTTTGTACACTCATTCTTACATGGCTTCCCAAGCATTAGTTTGAAAACAAATACTCTCTCAAACCTGCCGAATATTTTTTTTCCATTTTTCAAATGACTTTTGATATTTTACCTCATGTACAAAGTCTTTTAATTTGATCAAAGAAGTGGATGTGGATTTTCCTGCTGCTCAAAATTGACAACAAACACACAATTTCTGCCCCTGATTTCTTGAGACATCTATTCAATACGTTTGTTTAGTGCTTTTTACGTGCCAGAAACATAAACAAATCTGGAATGAGCATCTCAAATACTGATGAGAGGTGTATAAACAGTAGATTGCAATATGACCCAATCAGTCCTATAATATCAGTGTTTGTTGGAGGTGAGGAAGTCACTAAAGGAAGGAGCCAACTATACAAAGACAAGGAAGCATGGAAAAAGGTGTGGATTTGGGTCAGATTGTGGAACACCCTGAATTCCCTACCACGACAACTAGATTTGAACAAGGTAATACATATAAAGTGATTAATGCAGGGCTTTATACACAGAAAGCAAGAAAAACTATTAGCTATATTGCTAAAAATACTAGTGCTTGTTTTTATTTTTATTTATTTATTAATTTTAAAATATATCTTTATTGATTTCAGAGAGAGGAAGGGAGAGAGACATAGAAACATCAATGATGAAGGAATCATTGATCGGCTGCCTCCTGCACGCCCCCCACTGGGGATCGAGCCCGCAACCGGGGCATGTGCCCTGACCTGGAATTGAACCGAGATCTCCTGGATCCTAGGTCGATGCTCAACCCCTGAGCCACGCCCAGCCAGACACTAGTGCTTGTCTTTAATCATAATAATCCAATAAGAAATCAGGAGTCACTGGATATTTTTAAGCGGTAATTTTTAAGCAGGACGTAATGAGTAGGTATGCTACAAGAAAATGGTTCTGGCATCACTTTGAAGATAGAAATACTCTTTATTTAGATAGAGATGGATTATAAGGAGAAAGTTTGGATGGTAGATGATCAGTTGGCAATTGTAACAATAATGTAAGAAAGGTATAATTAGATTCTAATGACATGGGTGCAAGAATTAACCTCTCCATTTCTCAGTTTCCTCATAAATATTGGGATTATAACAGCATCTAATTCATAGGATTTCCATGAAGATTAAATGAGTTAATATTTTCAAAGCTATTACAATAATGCCTTTAAGTATTATGTGTTTGTTAAACAAAATTCACACGGATGAATATTGCTTGTATGCCTTTTTTATGCATGAGTTCTAGATTGTTGTAATTGGCCATGAATTCTATGTCAATTCCTCCAAATAGACACTGAAAAGACCTGCTCATTTCAGTTGATTATAATTATAATAATATTCAATTGATACTTGTCTGTTCAGTACTGTTGAAGCAGAGACAAGTCTTGCTCTTCTGAATCAAGTATGTAATTATACCTTGACTACTCTTCAGCTGGCTTTCCTCAGTGATGTCAAAATCCTTCATGTGTATAACATGTAGTAGTCATTGTAGTGTATCAGGGGTGAACATTATTTTAAAGGTTATGTGCACATAAATATAAAATGATTTTATTGTTATAATCAAGGAATCTATTAGAACTCAAAGTTGTTCCCAAGAAGAGACAGTGAGCTACAGTGTTCTAGATGCATCATAAATCAAATTATAGATTTTTGCAAGTGCCTTGTGATGCATACTTTGGGAGCATGCTACTTCTAAGTCTGATTAAATCAAGCATGTATTATTTTTGTAATTGAATTTTGTTTAACTTTAGAGTATGCAAAGACTTGCTTGACTTGGTCTGATATTCAAACTTTAAGTATAAGGTTATTGCTGATTGACAACGAAATACCGATGAAACCTATTGGAGGACTTAAGTTCAGCTGGCCTGAAATTCTTTAGATCACTCTTTCGTTGGCTTTTCATCACCATTTGGAGATTCTAAATCAGGATTTCTCAACCTCCGAATTATTGACGTTTTTGTCAGATAATTGTTTGTTGTGTTGTCTGATCTGTACACTGCAGAATGTTTGGCAGCATCCCCGGCTCCTACCCACTAGGTACCAGCAGTACCCCTTTCCCCTGTTGTGACCACCAAATATATCTCCAGATATTGCCAGATACCTCCTGAGGAGTGTGGGTGGGATTACCCCTAAAAGAGAGTAACTGTTCTAAATGATGATTAACAGATACAAAAAGCTGTAATTTTCCAGAGTCAGGCATCCAAAATATGAGTGGCTCAGGGTTCATCTGAACAATTTCAGTTTTTTACTAGTCTTCTTCAGGCAATAAATTTATCTCCTGGGGGAAAGCATGGTAAAAGTATTTTCTTCCAAATCATTTTACTGGCTTGTTAATATTTTAGGTATTCCGTTTGGAAGGTCTCTACCAAGCAAAACCTGATGTACCATCTGGTTGAGTCTGATGCTAATTTCTTCATTTCTGTGTTCAGCCATATAAACATTGTGGTGTGTATTTTCTTTTAAAGATCTCTTTCTACTTTATTTTGTTTCTTTTGAAAATTGGTTAGTTTAAGCCTATTCATATTATATTCACAATGCCAAGGACTCGAGTGTCATTCAGTCAATATTTGTTGGATATATGAATGTATGAAACAATGGGCCTCTCATATGTATCTGTGGTGAAAGAATTACCTTTCAGTATCTTTACAAAAGGGATCTGCTTTTTAATTTAAAAAAGAAAATGAAGTGATTGTACTCCTCCAGGCCTAGTTAACAAGTGAACATTTCCAAGGTACTTTTCATCCTTATATAAAAAAAGCAGGGGTCTAGTGTGTCTAAAAATAATAAAAAGCATTAGGTATGAAGCCAGTGAAGTAATAACAAATATATATCTCATTTTCCAAACAAATGAGAATCATGATAAGCTGTTCATCTTCACAATGCCATCCTACTTTGTTATCAGATCTTCTGCTATGTGGATATTTGGTCTACACTATTTCACTATGATATTTAACTTTAATAAGAATATCTTCTTCACCCCTTTCACTAGTGCAAAGGGGTGCTACTTTGAAGTCTCCAAGAACACAGTGGATCAGAGAACATTTTCCCTTTAGTGCATTTTTAAACACCTCATTTTGTAGGATAAAGGTATTTGGAATGCATTTCTGGATTGTGATTTGACAGTAAGCATCCAAATAACACTATATTGAGAAAATATAATACTAATGTATTTAATATTGCTTTCCTAATTGTTCCAAATGTAATATCTCAGTACCCCAAGTAGATTGAAGCTCTCTGTAATTAGAAATTGCCGGATGTTCTTTAACATTCTCTAGTATAAGAATAGAGTCAGAAATCACTCAGAAAATCTAGATTCTCTTCCTGAATGGTATTATTTTATGCATTTAATTATGCAAGGATCACTAGAAAACTCATTCTAAAGACTGAGAGAGAGAGTAGGAACTTAGCAATTTTTGTCCAAGGAAACAATTAATGAGTAAATGAATATTCGGACTTAGGTTTTTTTTATTTGCATAAGTGCAGAAATAATTTTCCATAATCAAGGTGATATATGGTTAGAAAAGTAGCTTTTATGAAGTTTGGTAGTGTTTTATAATTTCCTAGAAACACAAAATTACATGGGCCAGATGGTTGGTTTCCCTTTTTGTGTAAAATTCTGTCTTTCCTTTCATAGGATATATATGTGTTAAGCATTATCAATAGGATTTTGTATGCCAACTCCTTGACCAAGGGCTATAAGTCCAGCCCTGACATAGAGGTAAAAATATATAGGGTCAAGAGTAGAAGATAAAATGAAGATTTCAGTGAAAGAAATGCACTCCAAATTCTGGGAGATGACATTATTGTTGCCAAGATACATTGATGGTATATTTTGTTCACTGCTCTGTCCCCAGCACTTAGAACAGTGTCTGGGACATAAGAAATTCTTAATGAATATTTGTTTAGTAAATGAATAAATGAGTGATATAGAAGAACATGGGTTCTCTAAGCATAGGACTTTGACTTACTGGGGCATGTGTGTTGTAGGAATGAGGAGAATATACTTACTCACAAGTGACCTTCCAGGTCTAACTTATTTTCAGCTTCTCCAAATCATTTTGATTTTAGGCTGATAACTGTAGGAAAACCAAAGCATCTCAATACCTAATATTTTATTTCTGGCCTCACAACTTACTTATGTTTTATTATATCTTTAATATAGATATTCCAGCTACCCTTGCTTTAAATACAAGGGTGGGCAAAAGTATGTTAATAATGATAGTAAATACTACAATCACTAATAAATAAATAATATAAAAATCTACTCTGTCTTTCACATACTCACAGCTGTAAAACTACTTTTGTTTCCCCCCTGTATAAACTAATAACTTTGCTGGGCATATTACTTTGCTTTTTCATTCAATAGTCATATTCATAGTTTGTTTTTGTTCTCACGACCATCCTTTAAAGTGAGTTTTTGTTTCCTCCATTTAACGAGTGAAGAAACAAAAGCTGATTGAACAGATTTGTACAGGATCACGTGTGCCGCCTGGGAAGTACCCGTCTGGCCTTCCCCCAGGTGGGCTTCTCATTCCAAAGCCCAGCCCCTCGCGGCCGCCGTGTCGGTGGCCCATCGCGGCCGCCCCGTGTGTAATGAGCGTGTATTAACCGTAGGGGCCCGGGCCGTGCAGGGCTCGTTGGAATATACTTCTATATGGTAAAGTTGCAAAGCACAAATGTTTGTCAAGTCACGGTAATGCCTCAGCTATATAAAGCGGTTGGTAATGGAGACGATGGATACCGTTGTTTTCAGGAGTCACTTTTAAAGTCATAATGTGAAATGAACTGCAATCTAAACACTTAGAAATATGTGATAGAACACTTTATTGGTTTGTATTTTGTCTCTTTGTGAGTGATAGTGTTTCACTTAGGGTCCTTGTGGGGAAATAAAATTTATCCTCAATGGTTAAAATGAAGAGATTTCAAGGAATAAGTTTTTATTATCAGGGCAGAGAATGATAGGATTATTCTGTGGGTGTGAGGGCTGTGGATGGCAAAATACTTATCCCGAGGGTTGTATAACTAGTTTTTGAAATGTTATCTCTCTATCTATAATCATATTTATCTATGTAATTTTCTCCAGATAGAGAGTATATGGTATAATTGGGGAATAAGAACATCAAATACCATTGCTTGGTATTATAAGAACATTTTTTATCTACAATTTGACCCTGCAGAGTTTAGTCTGTCCCTGAAAGACTATATAATATTTAATACCAAACAATGTTTTGTGATCTTCGAAAGAAAAAGTACAAACTGTGATTACACCATAAACATTTGAATACCAGCATCTGCTAACAGTTATTCCTGGTGGCTTACTATTTTCCATGAGCATTTCCAGGCCATTTCACAATCTTGCTGCATAAAAACAGACTTTGTGGTGTGACCATTACCCTGTCACTGCTAAAAAGGCTCACCAATTTCTTAGTGTATAATGCTATTTTTATATTGCCCACTGCTTTCTGTCAGTGATGGAAAGCTTCTAAGTTCCTGAATTCTTTCTAGTTACCGATCAGTGGCAACTCCCAATAGGCAAAAACAAATCTGTCCACAAAAAGCGCTGACTTGGGAGAGGAAACCTCTCTGCTTAGACCAGGAGGTGACACCTGGAACAAAGTCACCTTCAAGGACATGGCTGTGTGTTTTGCTTTCAATACATGAGATGCTATAAAAGCCTAAATAAATGTTCTAACAGACAGTCTGAGATATGTTGTGAGGATGTTTAATGGAGAGTTTAGTATTAATTTAAAGTAAAATATTTCCCATTAATCGAAGAAATCTCCATATAAACTCTCATCTTTCCTTTTTTAATGCTCACCAGGGGATATGTTTTTCATTGATTTTTTGAGAGAGGAAAGGAGGAAAGAGAGAGAGAGAGAGATTGATGTAAGAGAGAAGCATCAATTGGTTGCCTCCTGTACACCCCCTATCTGGGGATTGAACCTGCAACCTAGGTATGTGCCCTGACAGGGAATCGAACCCACAACCTTTGGTGTTCCAGACACCTTCCAACTAACTAAGCCATTCGGCCAATAAACCCTCACCTGAAGGGAGGAGATGTTTGTTTTCTTGTTTTTGTTATCCATAAAGAAATTTTCTCGTTTCCAAGCTAGGTAAGCTAGGTAAGCATTCTTCAGTGAATTCATTTAATATTTTTCCTACGTTTTCTTTTTAATTATTTTTACTTTTGGGCTTACATTTATACTGTTCTGTCGCTCCAGTGGCACTGTATTAATAGTCTATTTTAGTTTATATGCATCCAGGAATCAGTTTGAGTGAAAACATTCTCTAAAATGACTTTTTCCTGTTCCACATCTTTGAGGAGGTAGTTTCAGCGCTTAATTAGTTTTATGGGCTAAAGCATTCTGTATGATTTACACCATAGAGAAAGGGGTATCCTCCGTCACAGCTGGGAGTGGAATGCATCTTTGGCTAGGAAGGTACTGTTTATATAATCTGAAATACATCTCTCAGCTTGCCAAATACCAAAAAAGAATCAGTATGATGTCATTAGCAAATTTTGTGTTATTGTAGATATGATTATTATGTGATTATAAATACAAACATCAAATCACTGTACATTCAAATGCAGCAAAATCCCACTAGATATACTAGAATGCATTGAGAATCACTAATTTAAAACTCTTAGAAAGATTTCAACGAAATAATTAGCCTATGTGAAGTTGTGCCCTTCCAAGGAGCCAGAGGATACGTAGAAACATTATAACCTTAGTTAAGACACTTCCCCGAGACATCACTGCGTGTGGCTGACCGTGTACAGGAGAGCTGTCATCAGGGGATGACAAACCTGCGAGTCGCCCGATGGTCTGATGCAGATGGCGCTGGTCCCGGGAAGCCCTGGACCGGAGGTGACAGCAGAGGGTGGATATAGGTGTACAGATACAGGTATCGATGGAGATAATTAGATATGGAAATGGAAAGCATTGCCAGTGGTGTTAGGTAAATGTGGGATAACTTGGAAACGACTCCAAGGAAAGAAGAAAAGTACGGAATATTGAGTGATTTCTATTCATTTAGGGTTTTTAAAAAGTGTTTTGATACACTTGTTTCATGCAAATCACACCATAATCAGCAGGTTCGGTTTTAAAAATAACTTCCTTAAGTTATGAATAATTAATAGCTTATCTCTAAGTTTTAATAATTGCTTGTTGTAAGTCAGTCCCGTGAGTTTGCGGAGCCGGAGGCGGCTGGGCTGGCATTGCCTCACAGGCCTGCCCCCGCACACCTCGTCCAGCGTAAGGCCTGTGCTTGGGGACAGCACAGGGGGCCCGTGAGGGAACAGATTTGCCTGGTTATGGCAGAGGGTATATGGCCTGTGGGCTGGGAGGGACAGCAGCTGGAGAAAACGAAGGGGTGGAAATGCGTGAGGGTTAAGAGAAGGGTGATAATAGAAATAATTAGTGAAGTTAGAGCCCAGAGTTAGCTGAGTGAAAAGGGCTGTACTAGCCAGTCCTCGTAGTATCCTAACGCTTAGCTATGCGTAGTTATTTAAAGCCTCTATGGCCAATTTCAGACATATGTAGCATTGGTGGAATCATACCTTTTGACATCCCCACTTTTCTAACCTAATCAAAATCACTAGTAGTGGCCCCAGGGCATTAGATGAAAATGACTGAATAAAGGGACTCTGATTGTTCTCCCTCCAGTTCAAAATGCAGGCTTCTCTTGGCCATATTTACAAGTCAGAGACAATAACCTCCCCAAAGCTGTGTGTGCGTTAAGTGGATCTGAATGTCTCCTAAGACAAGGAGTTGAAGTGTGTGGAACACACTGTCCTACTCACTCCAAATGTTATTTCCTTGAGCTCATTGCAAATAAAATTATAAAATGTCTCAAATTTAGATACAGATAGTTTTTTTTTTGCATGTAATGTTTAGAGGAATAAAGATGCATTATTTGTATAGCTCCATTTATTTTGAATAGCTTTTAATAGATAGTAAATAAATTATACCATTTTTATTAAAGAGAAGAAAGTAACCAAAAAACGCTAAGGTAAAAATTTATGGCATCCAAATTATTCCTCCCTTGTGTAAGTCAGATGCAAAGTATTTTTTCTACTTATGTATGAAGAGCACACATTCAAGTCAATAAATATAACACTACTAATTGAAATGTGGGAATCAGGTAGATGGTAAATACTTAAGAATGTAAAAGCTAGCAATTAACCATGTTATGTTAGCACACAAATCGAATGAACATTAGGAAGGGCTCAGAGGAGATTTAGAGAGAAATCAGTCCCCTCGTTACCTCATTTTACAATCCTAGTGATGATTAAAACAAAGGAACCCATAAAAACTCAGGAGAAGGGATTCGATTCTGTTATGATGAATATTCAGCTCCAAAGCAACATATTGTCACATCCGGATCACAGAGCTCTTCCTGCTGTCCATCAGGCTCTTCATAACCTCCCTTCTCCCACCTACCCCCACCCCGCCACAAAAAGACGAAGGTGGAGTTTACAGAAAACTTCATTACAGCTGCTTGTCCGTCTGTCTGTCTATGATTATGTTTCTCATTCCCTCATAAAGTTAAAAAAACCCCATATCCCTAAATTATGGCTTTATTTCTCTATTTTATCACTGCTGCTTTTCTTGGAAGGGTAAACTCGCTAGCCCTTACTAGCTGTTTTTTTCATTTCCCGTTTAATTCTGTTTCTGTGACTGAAACGCTTTCTGCTTGAACTCTCTAGTTACCTTCAGTCTCCACACTTGATGGCCCCTCTCTGGCTTCCCCCTACTTAGCCTGGGTGCGTCACCCATGGTCCTGTTTTCTCTCGTTGACTTTCTTCACACCCTGTCCTAAAGGCGGAGCGTCCTGACAGTGCCTTAGCCATCTCTTCCGTGCATCCTCCCGTTACTCACCTCACGAATATTGAGAATAGGAAGGACTGTTTTTAGGCTTCCTGTTGGTCATTATTTGTATCTCATGATGTTAATGTAACGGGTATGCCATAACTTAGTTTACATTTCTAGTATTCAACGTTCACCTGTGTTCCACTCATTCAACAAATTTGACAACGTATTTATTGATTGTCTCTTATGTGCCAGGCACTGTTTCCACTGAAGCGATACAACCACGACCCTTACTCCCCCCCACCCCACAAAAAGGATATGGTAATTACTCTTGGTCTACTGGGGTGACTATACATTACTAAAAGAACCACACAAATACATATAAAAGTATATTTGTGGCAAGTTCCACAGAGAAGATGTATATGGTGCTGTAAATACTTAAAACTGTATCAGGGAGTTCAGCAAATGCTTCCCTGTGGAAGTTAATGTTTCAGTCTTCAGTTATTTGGATAAATACTTGAAGATCATTGCATCACATATAAATTATTTTATTTCCAGATGACCTGTGCCTTGTTTGGGGGTGCAGTTGTTATGTCCTGATAACTGAGATGCCCAAAAGTCTTATCTCTAGATGAGATTTCAGTATTTCCTTGCCTAGTATAGGATCTCCATACTATATCCTTAGTATAGGACATGAGGAAACATCATATAATATGCTACCTTTTATTATTGTTTAGCACCCTCAAGTCATACTATACAAGCCATACGTACCAAGTATGATGATATATATGTTATTGATGAACATGTTTTCTCTAGACTTGATGTAGTTACATATCACTGAAAATATACTGATATCGTAATTATCTTGAATGGTCCCTCATATTTTGTTTTCAAGTCTGTTTCAAATACCTTTTTATTACTAATTCAAACTCTGATCAACACACCTACCTAATTGTAATAGATTGCTGTTTCAGTGATTTACTGGTAAACAAAAGCAGGTGTGGGAGCTTTTGATGATAAGGAAAATTTAGTGTTCAGATGTCAAAAATTATAGCTATTTTGTGAAATAAGTAATAGTATCTATGACAACTATAACACACAATATTTCTTTATGATGGATGACTTTGGACAAATTTTGTGAACTTAAATTAATTAAGATTTTAAAGAAAAATGAGGAGTAGTGAGGAAGAATTGCCTTTTCATAAAACTGTCAATGATAGATTATTATTAATGTATAACTTGAATGATACGATTTGAAGGATAGTGCCTTTTTGTAACTTAGAAAATATGCATGTGTGAGCATGCACATTCATTGAGGTGTGTGTGAATGAACATTTATAAGTTTTCAGTAAAAAATATGTATCTTCTGAACACTTTAGGTCATAGGTAATTTTACATAGTGCTTTATAAAAAAATTAATATTCACAGCCACAAAAATGTACTGTGTTCCTATTATGGGCAATATAGGAAGCTATGGTATTCTAAGCACATTTTGTGAGAAAGAGCCTCATTATATTTTTTCAGTTTGCTCAAGGAAAAAGTAATCCAAAGAAGGGAAATTATCTGTAGTGTCTAATATGCTGTGTTGGATACTCTGTATCTACTCTTTTTAATAGCCTTTTTATCATTTACATTTCAATCATTAGATAAGTACATATTGAGTATCCAGTTCATGTTCAATTCTGAGTTATGCATGAGGGGATTATAAGACGCAATCTTCGACCTTGAGGAGTTTTTCATCTGGTTGGTAAGACAAGGATCAGACCTAAGACACAAAGAAAAACGCAACTATTGATGTAACATCTCATCTTTGGTGCCCAGCCATTCCTACTCCAACAATCTTTTTTTTTTTCTTTCTCTTTTGATTATTGACTCTAGTCCAGGGCAGATTTTGAGCAGTGGAAGGGAATATAGGACTTCAATGTGAAAGAATGTGAGCTATACCCTATTCCACCGTAAAACTCGACTCTCATAAAGAGCCGAGACATTCCTGCAGAGGAAAATGATGTCCTTCCAGCTAAATTTTGAAAGTATTACTAGGGTAAGCTGGGTTCTAATATGTAGAAAAAGTATTGCTTATTTGAGTTCTTAAACACTTGCGCCCATGCTTACCTGTGGCATCTACAATTGCAGAAAGCTTTCCTCGGGGATGTGATGAACTCTTGGCATCACTGAGGATGCTTTGCTACCCGCTGAGATACTATCTGGCCATTAGTAGCCAGCATATCACTGAACTTGTGCCCCCAGAAATTTATTTACATTTTGGAAATTGAGAAGCTTATAAATAGTCATTCAAATGTATTCAAAGAAAGCATAGGTTGTGGTGTGCACAAGTCACTTAATAACATTTCACTTGTATTTTGGTGTCAGGGTTTCCCCCACTGACTTCTGATGAAGAGGTGCGGATATGTGTGCCAAGTCTGAGAGGTGACTTGATCATTTAAGGAAGATGTAGATCTGGGGAATAAATTTAGCAACCTAAGCAAAAAAAGTCACTTGTGCTACCTTGGGAAAAAGCAATTTTGTTTTACCCTGCTAACCATTAATAACTAAGGGGGAAAACCCCCCAATAAAATTATAAAATTCTCAGAGGTTTCTTCTTTCTACGCAGCCTCTCTGATGTAGAAACCTGCAAGCAGCTCCTGCCAGCTTATGCTCCAGTCTTTATCGTCTCAATACTCTTGCGACAGGCAGGTTCTGGCCCAGGGGACTTTGCTAGTGACAGGAGATCTAATTCTATACATTTTGACTAATCATAATTCTTCAATCTTTGTCTTTTATAATGTTTATTTTTTTAATAAAATGGTCTCCCTTAGATACAATTGTTTGGGGCTAACTGTATATCTAATACTAAGGGCTCTCCTCAAAGAAATAAAACACTTGGGTAATTTTATAATTTATTAAAGAGATAAAAAGGAGCATATGTGAAATTAATAGCAAATTATGTAATGACAATTAATTGGTAATTGAGAGGCATATAGATAGCGGTCGAATATAGAATCTTGAATCAAACTGCTTGGTTTGAATTCTGGCTCCACAATTTACTAGCAGTGTGACCTTGCATGACTTACTTGACTGCCTTGGACCTTCTGCAAAACGAAAATGATTATAATGGCATCTTTTCACAAGGTTATTGTGAAGATCATGTGAGTTAAAATGTCTAAAGCATGGATGACATTTCCTTGTACATAATAAATAATATATATGTTAGCTTTTGAAGATGATGATGATGGTGATGATTTTAGTTGTAGTAATTTCCAAGAAGGAAGAGGTCAGAATAAGCGCTGCATGTTTGGGTTAAATTGAGTACACAGATTTGAATGACTCCTTCTAGGGTGCTTGTTGGGGGAGTAATGAACAATAATTTGGAAAGGTAAACTGGGTTAGATTATGACTCTTTGAAAATGAGCTGCGTTTTAAAATGATGTGCTACACAGTTGGCAGCTATTGGCGGTCCTGGACTATATAAAAGAATTAGCAGCCCGGCAGTAACATTGAGAGAGGGGCCTTAGAAGCAGGAAGCTGAAGGTTGGAATGAAGTCGTCACCTAGCTGTGAGGCAAAGGGGCGGTGGTGGTGAGAACAGAGCAGAGCCAGTTAGGATGGAGAACATGATGAGGACGGAGAGAACGGAATATTCTAGTTGGGGAATAGAAAGAATGATATAATCAACTGTTGGTATAGCTGGGGAAGAGAGAATGATGATTGAATCTGGATTAGTTAGTGTTTTGTAAGTGATAAAAATGCTGATTACAGTATTACAAGATCCCGAACGGCTTCTGGATCTCAAAGCAAGCCTGGATTGTGTTGATTATAGTTTTGATGATAAATGTGATTTTTTTCTAATTGATTGGAAATTGGCCCCTGTTCATGTTATAAAAGACATCATTACTAGACTTTATATTAACCTGAGTGTGATATTTCATAACCATGTTAGAGAGCAGAATTTTTCTACAAGCCTTAAAATGTTTTATTTTCCTTTTCACTCTAAGGTTGTGATTTAAATTGTGTTAATCCTTGAGTTTTCATAAGTGGCCCTTCATATAATGACTCCATTTTATATTTAAATTCTTAAAATCCTAAAGCAGTTCTATGAAAAGTAAGTACTGTTAGCGTATTTTCTCAATGGTCTGTTAATTTTGTCTTACACGTTTTTGTAACAGTGTTAAGCTATAATAAATATTTAAATGCTTACTCTTGGTTCCATTATTACGTTATTCATTTGTTCATTTTGGGGGAATACAAGGAGATATAAGGTAATAGTCTGTATCAGGTAATGGTATATAAGTTTGAAGCAGTATGTTCAGTGGGTAAAAAAGGAAAAGAAAAAAAGTAACCAAAACTTCAGAATCCAGAGTAAAAAAAATACCTGCTCAGGTACTTGCTAGATTTATGGCTTGAGCAAGTCACCTTAGCCTCTTGGATCATGTATACAGCAGGGACTTCAGCCCTATTTTTTAAGGATTATATGAAATTATTTGGATTATATGGAATTTATGAAATTCAGATTGTGTACATAGAACTTATGAGAAGCCCTATATATAAATATTGCTGATTATTTTTCGCAAGGTCATGTGTTAGAAGTGTTAAAATATGATGGATTCTAACCCTTACTCTTGTCATAGTCAGTCCCTGTCGTTTCTCTCTCTCAGATAATCCTATTGCCAATGAAAAGCACCCTTGCTGAACAGTTGTCCAGCTTTACCTTTTACCCCCAATCTCAGTCTCATGAAAGATGAGTTTGGGATTTGCATGAGTAATTTCTCGCATCTAGGGAGGCCTCACTGAACTCAACTTGTGGCCACAGATATTGGCACCTAGAGAGAGGGAAGATGTGTCAGTCCTGCTGTAATAAAATCCTTAGGAATTATAACTGTTCTTTTCCACCTAAAACAACACAGTGCTCTATAGCTTCTTTTTTTAAAGGCAAAAAGGAATTTGTTACTTTCAGTGCACATGTTCTCTTGCTGAAGGACGTGGGTTGAGAGTCTCCAGTGCGCTGGGCCTGGCTGGCTGTCTTCGCTGCTCCTGCAAAGGACGGGCCAGCAGCAGCCCCGAGCTCTTTCACTTGACTACTTTCAAGCTGCTGAGGGGGAAAGAGAAACAAATTAATGTTGCCAAGAGTTCACGCAGAAAGGTCTGCCAAGTATTAGAGCTTAAAGTAAAAACTGAAAACAGACTATTTGTGCATAAATTCAAGATAGGAATATGTTAGTGGTAGATCTGAAGAATGAGGTTATGTGTATACAGCATAAAGAATAAATAGTGTTATCATTCAGGATTACTGATTCTCGTGGAATTTTTGCATGCATGGGCTATTCGATGCTAGAGTTTATTTTCATGTGATAGCTGAGAGACAGTGTAGAGCGTGGTTAAGAACACAGTCTCTGCAGCCGCGCTGCCTCAGTTTGAGTGCTTGGTTGTTTACAACAGCCACTTATTGATAATAGGACGATAGCTACCTTCCGATACCTTAGTTTTCCCACCTGTAGACTGTATAATAATCACACTTACTTCATAGAGTTTTTTTGACTATGACATGTGTATATACACACACATGTACACATACACCTATACACATGTGTGCATATACACACATATTAGAATAGTGAGCATATAGTAAACACTATATATTATTTATTGATCAAATAAAAATCATATTTCTATCTAAAAGCAAAGAGAAGGTTATATTCAGATTTTCAGTGGTAGTCAACAATTTTTATAATCTTCTAAATTAAGGCATGGCATTTTCAAAAAGTAAAAACTAAAATGGCATGGCAGTTCAGTAACAAGGGCCAGGGAGAGAACAAGACTTCTGCTCTATCTGCCGTCCTTTTACCTTTAGAAGCCTTAACTGTAACCGAACTAGGAAATCTTCCTACTAATCATGTTACCTCTGGAAGTAATTGTTAAGAATTTCTAAAAATCACAGCATTTTAGCATTAGCAGGAATCTTAGATATCGAATAGTTATTCAACCTCTTTATTTGGGGGCACAGAGTTCTAAGGCCAAAATAAATAAACAAACAAACAAACAAACAAACGACTCCCTCAAGGTAAGATAGCTGTTTAATTTCAGAGCCAAGTTTACTAACTTCTCCTGTAGTACACTTTCAGTTACAGTAGCATATTTGAGACCTACTCGTGGTGGTCCAGTGAAGAACAGAATTCGCCTCTCCTTCATGTCATCTTACTGTAAGCCATCTGTGTTCTGTAACACTCGATTTTGAAATGCTTTCACGTTTATAGAAAAGTTACAAGAATAGCACTAGGGACTCCTAAACACCCTCTACCCCGATTCACCAGTTGTTTACATTCTGTTCCATTTGCTTTATCATTGTAGCTACATACCTGTCTGTTTATTATGATTTTTTCTGAATTGTTTAAAAATAAAGTAGAGACATCATGTTCCTTTATAAATACTGGACTGTGCATTTTCTAAGAACGAGTACCCTGTCACAGAACTGCAATTATCAATGATCAAGATGAGAAAATTTGACGTGATACAATAATATTATCTATGTCACCGTTTATATTTACACTTTTATCAATTTTCCCAATAATGCCTTCTTTCTCTATTTTTTCCCTTAGCTCAGGATCCAAGCCAGAGTCAAGCATTGTGTTTAATTGTCGTATCTCTTTAGTGTACTTGCATTTGGAAGAGTCCTTTACTTTTTTTTTTTTGGTCTTTTGGACCTTGAGATTTTTGCAAAATACACACCAGTTATTTTGTAGAATTTTCCTCAGTTTGGGTTTGTGTAATGTTTCCTCATGATTAGGTTCAGGCTATGCATTCTTGGCAGAACTACCACAGAAGTGAAAGATAGTGTGTCCTTCTCAGAACATCACATTGGGAGGCACGTAATGACAGCTGTTCCAACACTGATAATGTAAACTTGGGTTGCATTGGATCTGCCAGGTTTCTCCACAGTATAGTTACTATTTTACTCCTAAATAATGATTAATTTGTGGGGAGATACTTGGAGATTATGTAAATATCTTTTTCCCACCAAATTTTTCCCACTAGTTTTTGTATCCATTGATAATTTTTAACTTTGTTATTGCGTCCATATATTTTTTTAGTTGACATTCTGAAAGGAAGAGCTTTTTCTTGTCTTCTGTTAGTTTGATTAATTGTTTATTTGTTTATTTATTATATCAATAGAACTGATACCATTTTATGTTTTATTCTACAGATGTGACCCAAACTATTATTATTTATTCATATTCTCAAATTGTCCCATATTAAGCCAGTGAAAACCATTTCAAACTAGCTTCTTTGTCTTCTGATATTTCCACATAATTATTGAGTGTTTCCTGAATTTCTGGCACATATTTTTCTAGTATTAGCTTATACTTTTCCTGACCAAGCGCTAGAATCAATCAACCTTTTATCCAGATAGTCATGCTTCCATTTCAAAGGGTATGGTGCTCACAAGTCAAGATTTGGACATTAGGTGTGTTTATTCATTACTACTGGTGTGTCATTACTTCCAGGCCCTCTCAGCTAACAGAATTAGTAAATGTATGTCTATATTTATTTCTATATCTATTAAAAACCATGCGATGTTGGTCAAAAGGTCTAATGCTACAGTTAGGTAGGATGAATAATTCTGGAGATCTAATGTACAGCCTGATGACTAGAGTTAATAATACTTTATTGAATACCGGGAATTTGCTAAGAGAGTATATTTCAGGTGCTCTCATCACACACAAAAATGGTAACCATGTGAGAAGGTGATACATTAATTAGCTTGACTGTAGTCATCATCACTATGTATGTGTAAACCAAGTCATCATGTTGTATGCCATAAGTTCATGCTGATATCTCTAATTCCAATTTCAAACCACAAGATGCGTTCTTGTCTTCCCATTTCCGTATTTGTAACTTCCTTTTCCAATAGGGAGAGACCTGTCTTCCCATTATGTTCAACATACATATTTATTTGCTTGATTTGGAATACACAGAAATTATTTCAGAACTGTTTACCCATGCCACAGTGAAAACCAAACCTACTAAATAGAAGTAAATATTTTTCACTGTTTTTTTGGGGGAGAATACAAATTATTAGAACATCATGATTTGTGTACAAATCTTACATTTATAGTTTGTTAGTTTAGACAAATATTTACACACTCAAATAACTCATGTCCTATCGAGATAATAAGCTTTTCCATAACCTTAGAAAGTCCCCTGTGCCCCTTCCCTGTTACTAATCCACCCCCTCAAGAGTAGTCATTTTTCTGATTTCTATATCCATAGACTTGTTTGGCCTATTCTAGAACTTCATATGAATGGAATCATAAAATGTATATTCTCGTATCTGGCTTCTTTTACTCATTATAGTAAGTATGGATTTCATCCATGTTGTGTACATGTATAATTCAGTCTCGTTATTGACTAAGGCGTATTTCACTGCATGGTTGTGCTTCAGTTTGTTTACCTACTCACTTGTTGATGGGCATTGTTGGGGTTATTTTGAGTTGGGGCTGATATGAATAAAACTACTATGGACATTTTTGTACAGATATTTTGTGAACACTTGGATTCCATTTCTCTTGCTTATACACCTATGATTGGAATTGATAAGTCATAGATAGAGGTGTGTTCAACTTGACAAGATATTGCCAAACGGTTTACCAAAGTGGTTATACCATTATGCTCCTACCAGCAATGTGTGAAAATTCTGGTTGCTTTACATTCTCAGAAACACTTGGTCTTATCAGTCTGTTTTTAATTTTAACCATTCATATGTTTATGCTTTGGCATTTCATTGGATCTGAATATATAGTTCTCTGATGTATAATGATGCTGGGACTTTTTCATGAGATTATTGGTCATTTGTATATCTTCCTTTGTGAAGTATCTGTATAATTTTTTCTATATTCTAAATCGTTTCTTTTGTCTTTTTATTATTGAGTTATAGGAATCCTTTGTATATTATGGATGTAAGTCTTTGGCAGATATATGTTTTGCAAATTTTTCTGACAATGTCTGACTTGCCTATTTATATATTTATTTATTTTTATTTGTCTTTATTGAAAGTATTACAGATATCCCTCCCCCCCCATTGACTCCCTCCACTTCTTGCCTATTTATTTTTAAATGATGTCTTGATGAGCAGGTTTTTACTTTTAATAAAGTCTAATTTATAAATTTTTATGTTATTACTTTCTATATCCTTTAAAAAAATCACTTTCTTCCCTGAGGTTGTGAATTTGTTTTCCTATGTTTTCTTCTAGAAGTTTTAGCTTTTAAATATAGGTTTAATTATTTTTGTGTTTGATACAAAGTACAGGAAGGAAGCTCTTTGTGTTGTAAGCCTAGAATTTTATTTTATTTATTTTATTTAAAAAAAAAAAACTTTATTGATTTCAGAGAGAGGAAGGGAGAGGAGAGAGAGAGAAACATCAATGATGAGAGAGTCATTGATCGGCTGCCTCTTGCACGCCCCCGACTGGGGATCGAGCCTGCAACACGGGCATGTGCCCTGCCTGGGAATTGAACTACGATCTCCTGGATCCTAGGTTGACGCTCAACCGCTGAGTTATGCCTGGCTGGGCTAGAATTTTATGTTTTAAAGAAAATTTTTGCAGAAGTATTTTAAAGTGTTTTTTTTTCTTTTAAATTATTAATCAAGATTCTTTAGGGTAGCAAGTAACTCAAACGAGATTAAGCAAACCGGAATTTATTTGTTCACTTTGCTGGGAACAGTAGGACATAGCTCATGGGCCCAAGGAGGTACACACAGGCCAGGACTTCAGGAACTAGAACTAGGATGGATATTCCAGGGCTCTCCCCATTCTTCTGCTCATTCACATCTGCTTGTCTCTGAAGAGCCTCAGTGTGCAGACAGCTTTCCTCTACAGGCAGGGAAGATGAAAGCTGTCAGCCTCAGAGGCTCATCTTTCCACTGTTGCTATGGCTGGCTAAGGAAGGACCCCACTTGGCACTGCTTCAGTCACATGTCCACTCCCTGGCCTGGTCACTGTTGCTGGGGAGCTCAGGACCTTTGTGTGATCAAGTAGAGACACACATTCTGGCAGTGGGATAGTGCTATCAACAAACAACATGGCATGGAAGAGAGAGGGTTCCCCAAAGGGAGGCTTCTGAGCATGCCAAAATCATATGTCCCACCAAGCTTCCTATTTTTCAAAAATGGCTTTTTATGTATAGTGTTTATTTGTCTTTCACTGAACTGCTAATTAAATATATTCAAGTGTAGGAAAGGTAGGTTTCTGTTCATTATCTGAAACTAAAGTGTGTATTAATTAGATATTTTGAAGAACTATGTAATATGTTCAAGTTATATGAGAATAATGGTACCTCCTTAAAGATCAAAGTTTAACGCATCAATGTGAATGATGCTGAATAAAGCGGAATTGCAGTCAGATATTTTCACTTGGACATCTCCCCACTTTCCTCAAATTCTAGTGGAAAAATTGTGTTGTCAGTACCTCAATATAATAAACCAGTGGGAGAGCAACTGTGGTTCAGTGATTAGGACAAGATTTATATACTTACAGTGCCAAGTAATTTTCCACAGCTTATAAAAGAAGGCTGATGATGTCCAACCCATAGGATTAATTGACAAAGAAGAGGTCCTTATTGGAAATCATTAAATAGCTTACAGCTTGCATTTGAAGGAGAAAACCTGAGAGTTTATTATAGGTGAATGACTATCAGCCAAAGTTACTTACTTGTAAAGTACCTTCTTTGAAGTATGGTTGAATAAAAAGCTGACCCCATAGACATCCTTGAAATGATAATGTCATCAACAACATATGTGATCTTCCTGGGTTGGACTCATGAAAGGAATCACATTAAAAGTTATATTTCAGACAAGTTTTTATATAAGCTTAAATATGTGGCCCTAGCCAGTTCGCTCAGTGGTTAGAGCACCGGTCTATGGATGGAAGGTTGCGGGTTCTATCCGGCCCTTGGCACCTCAGTTGCAGGCTCGTCCCCTGGCCCCAGGCGGGCGTGTGTGGGAGGCAGTCAATCCGTGTGTCTCTCACATCAGTGTTTCTCTGTCTCTCTCTCCCCCTTTCACTCTCTCTGAAAAGCAATGGAAAAAATATCCTCTGGTGAGGATTAAAAAAACCAAAAATGTGATCATGAGGGGACAGAGATGGAACAATTCTGTAAGCGACAGGCCCAGAGGTTATTTCCCTGCTGTGAGCGGAGGACCCAGCTGAGCAGGTGTCCCCACCTGAGCCCACTGTCTCTCAGCATGCCACTTGCTCAGGTTTGCCCCGTCCTTCCCACTGTGCAAAAGCTCTCCTTCATCGCTGCCCTGGTTCCCCATCCTTTGGGTATTATAATCCCATTACTTTTCAGATTTAGGTATGGAGAACCTCTTTTTTTGTTTCTTGAGACAGGTTTTCAAAACAAAGTTTTGAACTATGAGTAAAAGTAGGGAAGAGACACATAAAAGTTTAAAAAATGAGATGTTTATAAAATCAGGTTTCTGATCTTATATTTAAGCATCTAGTAATAGATTAGACTAATTAATATAAAATAAGGGACATCCAACTCCCATTTCCTTTTCCCACTTCGAATCTATTTTCTTTGTGGTCATATGATGCAATGACTATTGCCGTCTTTGAACTCTCAGCAAGCTATTAGTTCTTCCCTTAAAAGAAGATGACTTCTGTGCTCGCATCAGCAGCACATACACCCAAACTGGAAAAATGCAGAGAAGGTTAGCATGGCCCCTGTGCAAGGAGGACAGGCAGATTCATGCAGTGCTCCATATTTTTATGTAATGTAGAGCATGGTGACTAGAGGTAATAATACTGCATTGCATATTTGAAAGTAGCTAGGGAAGTGGATCTTGACAGTTCTCATCACAAGAAATAAACTTTGTAGCTATGTATGGTGACGAATGTTAACTGGACTTACATGATGATCATTTTTAATACAGTCACCACATAATGACATTTCAGTCAAGGATGGATATGGATGGTGGTCCCATAAGATTACAATAGAGCTGAAAAGTTCCTATACCTAGTGATGGCATAGCCATCTTAACATTATAGCGCAATGCATCACGCACGTGTTTGTGGGGATGCTGGTGTTACACCCCTACTGTGATGCCAGTCACATAAAAGCACAGTGCACACAATTATGTACAGTACATAGTGCTTGACAATGATAATAAACAGTTATGTTATTGGTTTATGAGTTTACTATAATTCTATCATTATTTTAGAGTATTCTTCCTACTTATAAAAAAATCTTGCTGTAAAACATTGTACTATATTACACTGGCAGTGCCCTCATACATCTTATATTTACCCTGTCTCTTGACCTCATCATTTTCTCTGGCGCTTGATTTCCTCTCGTGTTGTTTTGTACAGTAACATGCTGTACAGGCTTGTAGCCTAGGAGCAGTAGACTCTACCGTGCAGCCTAGGTGTGAGGTAGGCTATACTATCTAGGTTTGTGTAAGTGCGCCCTATGATGTTCGCACAGAGACAAAATTCCTAATGATGCTTTTCTCAGAGCGTATCCCTATTGTTATTTGGCAAATAACTGTATGTACAAATATAGAATCATTACATTGTACACCTGAAACTAATATAATGTTATGTCATTTTTTTAACTCAAATTATGAGTAAAGGTAACATCACCAGTGAGACAGATGGGAGTTTTCTTGCTCAGTAGTTTCTGAAGTTCAATTTAGCTTTGAACTGCTAAAAGCTTACAGGATTAGATTTAGGTGGGAAAATTTGGCCTGAAGTCCTTGCATTGGTGTCTGATAATAAAATATTTAGAAGTTTTATACTGTACTCTAGGGAGCCTTGAGGCCTCTGGAGTTAGTTCTAGTAGGCCCCAAAGACTGACTTATGCATTTATACATTTCTTCATTTCTTCATTCATTTACATTTATTTAACAAACCTTTGGGTGGTCAGTATATGCTAGTTAGTCCGGGGGATTCCAGAGAGCACTTATCCTCAATGAGTTATGGTGTAGAAAACTATAAAGTAATAAGCATATGGCTCACAGGTGATAAAGATTATGTCCAGAGTGATGAGGGAGCTCATGGAATGGGAATGCCCAGGTTGGGTGAAGATGGAAGTGGCACTAGGGAAGCTTTAGTATAGGAGTTGAAGGATGAATAAAAAGCCATGGTGTGTGTGTGTGTGTGTGTGTGTGTGTGTGTGTGTATAGTACACTGGGATATTACTCGGCCATAAAAAAGAATGAAATCTTACCATTTGCAACAGCAGGGATGGACCTAGAAAGTACTGTGCTAAGTGAAATAAGTCAGTCAGAGGAAGGCAAATACCATATGATTTCACTTACATGTGGAATATAAAGAACAGAGTAAACAAACAAAATTTAAACAGACTCATAGATAGAACATACCGATGGTAACCAGAGAGGAGGGGGATTGGAATACTGGGCAAAAAAGGTGAAGGGATTAAGAAGTATAAATTCATAGTTACAAAATCATCACAGGGATGTAAAGTACAGCATAGGGAACAGAATCAATAATATTGTAATCACTATGTATAGTGCTATTTGGGTGCTTGAAATATCAGAGGGAACACTTTGTGAAGCATATGATTATCTGACTATTATGCTGTACATCTGAAATGAATACAAAATAATATTGAGTGTAAACTGTAATTGAAAAGTAAAATAAAAAAGTAAAAATAAAAGGAATGTACCTAAAAAGGAAAAAAGTTAACCATGCAGTCCTGGCAGTGAGAACAACTGTGTAAAACCCAAGGTACTTCAAGAAATTCAATTGCTTCCTGAAAACAGATTTAGGCTCCTGAAATTCATCTTGCAGCTAAAACAGTTTCCACTAGATCCTCTTCAATATCAGACTTACAGTGCTTATTCTGTGGTAGGCACCACAGTTGGATTCATTCTTCAAATGAAGAAGTGATGTGGTTGAGAATGAGGGAGAAAGTAAACTGTTTTTCACTCATCTGTTTTCTTTGGTTAGCAGTTGCCTTACAACAAGCTACTAAGATTTAATTCTTTAAATTCTTTCTCATACTTTTTTTTGTAGATGTACATTGCCTTATTCTGTTCTGGCTGCCATAACAAAATACCATAGACTGCGTGGCCTAAACAACAGACATTTATTTTCGAACAGTTCTGGAGGCTGGAAGTCTAGATTGAGGTGCCAGCATGGTCGGGTCCTGGTGAGGCTCTTTTCCTGGCTTGCAGGTGGCCACTTTTTCACGGTGTGCTCACATAGTCTTTACTTGGTGCCTGCTAGAGGAAAGGGAGCGGGGCAGAGAGAGAAAAAGAGAGATCAAGCCTGAAATTATCTAAATATTTAGAATATTAAGTTCTAAATTAGGTAAATGATTGTAGTTATTGAAGAAATGTTCTGGAAAATAATAAAAATAAAAATAAATCAATTTCATGGATTTATTATAATACCCCAATCAGGTTGTTCCATAGACATTATTGAATGGCAAAGCTTTTCTATGTTTTTTGCTTCATCAAAGAATGTCAGATCTGCAGGAATATGCTTGCGTGTCTTTCTACCAGTGGAATGGAACTGAGTATTTAAAAAATGAGAAAAGAATCTGGAAAAATATTTTGCTTTTTAAGAATTTTCTTCCTTAGGGAGAAAACAGGAAGTAAAACTCATTATTTGCAGATGACATG